>NC_080390.1:43212268-44412268 GCF_028751815.1 Salvia miltiorrhiza | reverse complement strand
GGTTATTTTCGGTTCGGGCTAGTTGGTTTTTTTATTTTTCGGGCTAAAATTTTTCGACCCTAACCCTAACCCACTCGGTTTCGGGCTAGCCCGTTCGGGCCCGCAAGTTTTACGATTTTTTTATATGTTTATTTTTTTTTATAGATAATCATATACTTGTAATAAAAATATGTCGTATTGTTTAAGTTAAGACATTTCGCTTTATTTTAGATACAAAAATTGGTGTTTTTTTAACATAAGTTTACATAATATCTAACTTTAATTTCGTTTTTGATAAAAATTGTATATAGATTTAACATAAATGACTATCTTTCTATGACTTTTATATCATAGATTTTTGTTATTAACCGTTGGAAAAAATCAAAACATATTCTACAAGCATCAAAATGTTATTATCGAATTAAAAAGTAAAGTATTAAAGTTTAAAAATCAATTAATTATTAAGAATGTGTTCGGTTAATCGGGCCAACCCACTCGGTTTTCGGGCCAACCCTATCGGGCTCGGGCTATTTTTGGTTCGGGCCATTCGGGCTAAATTTTTTTCGAGCTAAATTTTTTTCGGGCTAAAAATTTTCAGCCCTAACCCACCTTTTTTATCGGTCTATTCGGGTCGACCCGTCGGTTTCGGGCTTTTTTGACATCCTTACCCACTGCTCTTGTGTGTGAACAGTGAGGTTTCGAGTTCAAACTCCACTACTCCCCCTCCCCAACTCTCCCAAGTAAAAAAAAATAATATATAACGTTATGACATGCATATGGAATAAGTTTGGCTTGAGAATATGGACAATCATGAACCACCAATTTTCCTTCATCTCAACAAACATAAAAACCAAACTACATAGAATTTTTTTTAGCGTAATCCAATTAATTGTTTATGACGAAGTGTTTTAGGTCGTGACTTAATTAATTAGAACATTAGTTTTGTGTTATTCTTGAAGTGGGATATTAATCATCATCAATTAGTCAGTGTAATGAGGAATATATATGGAATATTAACAATAACAGTTAGTGGTTTGTACTTTCGTCGATTTCCATTAGGACAGTGTGTGTGGCTCACAACATACTAATTATTTTTCGTCCAATAATTGCCTTCCTTATTTTTTTAATTTAATTAGTTGAGCTCCTGTTCACTTAATTCAAATTAATTATCTATCTACTGTAGTGGAGAGTTGAGAGAAGTTGTGTCCTTTTCATCATGGTATTGGATATAATTAATCGATATTGATGAAGGATAACTATTGAACTTGCAGCAACAGATCGACTAATTTTTATGATTAAATTAAAGGTTAATTGTCCGTAAATTCATGAGGTTTTTTCGAAATTAGGTTTTGCTCCTAATTTTAAAAATCTATTTTTAAATTCATAACTTCTCATTTTTGTCTTGTTTTTTGTATGGTCACCAATTTTTTCTTACACCGGCGTCGGAAATGACACGGTGGCAACCGAAATTGATACGGTGGTAGCCGGAAATTGACACCTAAGCTATTTTTGACATGTGGAAAAAAACCTAAAAAAGAAAAAAGAAAAAAATAAACTACCCCCACCCCACCCCACCCCACCCACTTCCACTCCCACTCCCAAACCCTAATTCTCCTCCCCCCACCCCCCGCTGCCACCACCACCACCACCACCACCACCACCACTGCCACCACCACCACCACCTCAACACCAAACAATGTCGTCAGCCCTCCTTCTCAGAAGCACGCAATTTGAGGGAGAAGAGTCGAGCCCTAGCCCTCTATTTTCTTCTGAGTTCAGCCTCTGAAATTTGACCACCAGCGCGCCACCCCCAGCCACACACCACCGTAATCACACCTCCAGCCACCATCTCCAACCGCGCACCACAACCGTGCCCCTGTTCCAGCCAGAGCTACAACGCCAGTGTTGTGGCTATTAAAAATCGAAATTTGAATTTAATTTTTGAATCGACTGAGCTTCAGATTCTGAATTTAATTTTTGAAATCGAAAATTTAATTGGAATTAAAAATGTTCGAAATCTGATTTTGATAATTTGTTTCTGAATTTGGGTGAAAATTGTTGGCTGATGTTCGAACCTATCGCCGGATCTGAGTCGACCACCGCTGGAGGCGGCGAGATAAACGACGCCTGGTCGTTCTCTCTTCCTCCTTGGCGATTCGCGCACCACCGGTGAGCTTGGAAGCTGGAGCGTTTGGAGGGAGAGAGATGACCGGCGAAGACGTGCCTTAGCCGGTGACATCGCGATCCTCCTCCGGCGTGGCTCCGAGTTTCGACTTGACTCAGACGAGCGGGTGGGGGAGGGAAAATGGGAAGAAGACGATGGCCGGGGGAGGGGGATTTTCCTTTTTTTTATTACACATGTCAAAAATATGCTTAGGTGTCAACTCCGGCTGCCACCGTGTCATTTTCGGCGCCGGCGTAAAAAAAAAATCGATCACCGGACAAATTCAAGACAAAAACAAAAGGTTATGTATTTAAAAATAGATTTTTTAAATTGTGAGCAAAAATCAATTCCGTGAAAACATTATGGATTTACAGACAATTAACCCTTAAATTAACGATGTAGTATATTTCATGTCTTAGCCAATATGAACGTACAATCTTATATTTGTGGTTGGTGTGGTTCAGATAATCCTGTGTGAATTAATGTGAGATATCTTACACAACCTATAATTAATTAAGTAATACTCGCGATATTTACTTTGTATCGAGTTAAATGCAGAAAAGTTTTCACAATTTAATTTCACCGTATGAAGTTTTTTTTAACCACTCCCTAAGGATGATGCATTCGTATAATTAGTGAAGTTAACTTAAAGATAAAAATTGACAACTGCAATATAGTTCCCAGGCGATGAAAAAAAAGTTCTTTTTCCGATCAAAAAAAAAAGTTCCCAGGCGATGAATATTATTGTAAAAATTAAGACACGTTTATACCCATTTAATCCAAAATATTTATTCAAATGTTTTAGTTCTTTAAAAGGGTTAACTGACCGTAAATTATTAAATTTTTATGAAATTTTGATTTGCATACAAATTTTATAAGGTAGCGTGATAATTAATGAATTTGTATCAAATTTTTAATTTTGCATACAAACTTAGTAGTATATGTCATCTATATGAATAAACGACACTCATACATGAGCTTTTTCTAAAAGTGTCGGCACAACGTCATGCATTGGATACATGACATTGTATACATGATACTTTTATTTCAAAACGTTATGTATTCCAAAAAAGCGGCATACAGTATTCCAAAAAAGCGGCATACATGATGCTTTTTACATAAAAATCGTCATGTACAATGTCATGTATACTCACCTTTGTTGTAGTGTTACTGTTTGATTTTTATTTTTATTTTATAATTAGTACTTCCCTTGTCCCACTCAAGTTGAGGGATATTTTTTTGGGGCACAAGATTTAAGGTACTAATGGTTTAATATTTTAAGTATGTTTCTAATTTAATGGATGAATGATTATATGTATAATTAGTTATTTTAAAATAATTTTAAGGTCAGATTTATTTTTATAAGAATATGATTATATATATATAATTAATTATTTTTTTCTAAAATAAAACTAATTAAAAAACAAGCCCTCCCCAAACACCTTGAACCAGTAGTCTTCATCCCCCCCCCCCCCTCCAAAAAAAAAATGCCCAGCACCTTCAAAGAATCACACCCTCACCAAAACCCTAGCATCGCCTGCCCCAGAACAATTGCCCCGACACTGCTTTCTCCCTGCCTGCTACGTTGTTGTTGCACTCATCTCTCCCTGAAAATCCCTAGCGTTGATCCCAAATTACTTCTCCTTTCACTACAAAAAACAGGGTGTTTTCCGCCCAAAATCAGTGACGGCAAAAGTCCCCATGGTAATTACCGACCGATTACCGACGGGAGAAAAGACGGATCGACTCTTAAACACTTACGGGGAGAATATCGACGGCGGTGCCGCCGTCGGTGATCACCGACGGAAAAGGCCGCTGGTAATGTCTATACTAATTTAATTAAATGTGGGATAACTATACCGACGAGGGAATTAGCGGCGGCGGGCCGCCGTCGGTACAGGAATCTTCGGCGGCATTCGGGGGATTACCGACAGCAAATGTCGTCGGTAAAGCCCGTGTTTTTTGTAGTGATCAACCACTGGTGCAGTAGCTCTCGCTCGTTCCCAATGCACGATGTAGCTGGATTCATCCAATCCCCCTCTTTCCCTTTAAAATTTTCCTCTCGCTTCTGTCAAGAAACCACCGGCGTTGTCTACCTTCATTTCCATGAGAGAGAGAGAGAGTAATGGGTTTGAGATTTGAGAAAGAGTGAAAATGAAATGAAAAAGTAAAATGAAAGAGAAAGTAATTAGTCGTTTTAATTAAGGTCTTAATTTTTATTTTATTTTTTGAAAAGAGAAACAATTCAATTTCGTTGGAACGGCTCCAAAAAAAATACAACTCAACTTCGCTGGAAGGGAGAGATTGATACAAAGCAGATCATCTGACTTTAATTTGTCTCTGTTTTTCCTTTTCCATTACCCCTAATCGAAATAATGATATACAAATGTTATAGAAAAAAAACTAGTGTTGGTTTTAGCGGTCTTCATCGACAATTTCTGATACGTAATGAAAGTTGAATTAATCATAAGAGAAGTTATCATCAGTGACATATGAATTTTCCCCTCCTAATTTTAATTTTTGAATACATGCATGTATTAGGGTTGTCAACAGTGACAACTTGCAAATAAATTTCTTATAATATGATATGTGTTATTCTACGTTGATTCTTTCGTGACTATTTAATGTTATAATTCATGAAATAATGACTTATGCATTACTTCCTCCCGATAAGTATGACGTGGATGAGAGGGCATAAACTTTTTGAAAAAAAATTGAAATATGTGTAAAAAATGAAAAAAAAGATCTCATCGAATTGATTTGTTAAATACTCTCTGTTCCATTAAAAGTAACTTGTATTCTATTTCAGATTGCTCAATTATAAGTTACTTGTTTTCATAAATAACAAAATTTAACCCATAGAAAAATATAGGTCCTATTATTTTTAGCCACTTTACACCTTCTCTTTATTTTACGTGCAACAAATTAACCCCCTACTTTTAACGGGACGGAAGGAGTAATAAATAAATAATTTATAAGATGAGTTTTTTATAAATATTATATGTGAATGAAATAACGTATAAGAGTATATGTCCTAAAATAAAAAAAATTATATTTATTATAGATAAAAGAAAATAGCAAAAAATCACACTTATTGAAGAGACGACGGATCGAGGGAGTGTTTTACATAATTATCAGTTTATCAGGTAAGTGTCCGCACTGTGTATAGAGAATGATATTGCGCTGCTTAATAGGTTTTCATTTTCTTGTTGCAATACTCCATGCATGAAGACTGACATTATCATCAAAAGTTTATAAGTGAGATGAAGCTGGCACATAATAAACTAATAACCTCATAACTTTATAATTTATTTAGTAGTAATTATGCTAGAAAGATTCGCTTTACATATTGGTTAGCTTATTTTTTTTAAAAAGGTCGGTTTTTGTGAGTCCTTATACACTTTGCATGTGTCCACTTATACTTATCATACAACGTCATCATATAATGTAATTTAAACAGTTGTAGCAACCTCAATTAAGTTGGTGGCTATTAAACCTATTATCGATATGAGTTGACTTACCTATACAAACCACATACGTTTTGTAAATAGTTTTTGGTGTAAATCATTCTTATTTAATAGTATTCATTTAAATTAAACTAGTTTATAGATCTTTATTGATGGATGATTTATATATCCAAATAATGTTTATGTTTACGTATATTAAAAGAGTTTAATGCTCCAAATTAACACAAGTAACACTGTGTAATTTGTAAGATCGAATAATATTAATAAAAATGTTGATAAACAAGATATTAATCAAATTAACACGCACAACGGAATTTAAATAATACACAAGAAACTTTTTCTCCGATTATATAAGTGTACCTCCTGAGTGCCTCATGGTCAAATTCACTATGTTTAACAACATTACCTTATACAGTACGAGATCTCTTGGTGGTCAAAATTTATAGTTTGACTCCTAATATTAAAATATCTATCTATTAATTCAACACAGATAACTAACAACTAAAACCCAAGGTTAAACGGATAAATAAACAACCTGCCAATGTCCTTAATCTTCACTTCTTGCCTTTTTGATCTCCTGTCAATACATAGTAAGCCTTTATAGATTGGTTGCCTAAGACTCCTCCATCAAAGCAAGACTTAAAGATCCGGTTTCACATAGGTGTGAACAAGTATTACATTTAGATGAACATCTCAATTAATTTTTATGAACGTGCGTTTGGTATGGGGTTCGCGTGGCGTGTTTTTTAACAAATTAAATAGATTCATATATTCATCAATTATACCGGTATGTTCAAAGAATTTATTGATATGTTCATTAATCTCATTTCTTACGAAAATCAACTTCTCAACAGTGTATATATATATATGTATGTGTGTGTGTGTGTATGTATATATTGCTTTTAGCAGCTTATATGGAATATTGCTTTTAGGATTTATGAATTTATATTAGTATTAATTTATGGTTTATATTTATTGGAAATTTGGTATTTTAAATATCAATACAAAATTAATTTACAAATATTAAAAAATGATTGAAAAAATATTTTTAACGATGCCTTCATAATATAAATATTTTAAAAAATAGAAATTAAAACATAATCCTTGACGGCTTCACGATAAAAATACTTAAAATATTTAAATATCATGACGAGTTTAGTTTAAAACTTAAAAATAATACTCCATCGGTCCACAGAAACAGGTACTACTCTCTCTGTCCATGAAAAAGAGTCCCATTTGGGGTTTGGCTCGGGTTTTAAGAAAATTGTTAAAGTAGGTATAAGTGAGATAAATGTATAATTTGTAGGGGTATTATTAATACAAAAAAATAGAATAAAAATACATTTTTAGCTAAAAAGTGGAATAAAAGTATAAATTATAGTTAAATGTAAGAGAAAAAGTATGATGTGATGGTTCAAAAAGTTAAATGAGACTCTTTTTCATGGACAAAAAAAATAGGGTAAGTAGGACTCTTTTTCATGGACGGAGGGAGTAATTTTTTACTTTCGTACGTCCGCAAAACATGTCACAACATTATTTTTGTCATTCATGAACCCACCACTTTTTAATTTGTGGGGCCATTTATCTTACTAAAAGCACCCGTAATGGGGGGCTCGAGAGCCGGTGCGCACCAGACTCGGCCAAGGTGTATAAATAAGGATAAAGTATTTCATAATGCATTTAAAATAAGGATAAAATTGAAATAAAAATTATTGTAATATTTTTTTAATTATTTTATTTTTTTAAATTAATATAATATTAAATTTTATTTTTAATGAAATTTATGTTATTAAATTCAATGTTAAAATTAATTAAAAATAACATTAAAAGTATAGATAAAATAAAAAATAAACTTTAAGAGTTAAGGTGGAGACTCTCCCATAGTCCCACTATGAAGTGGGCTATTCATTATAGATGCTCTAACTCTCTACTTTTTGTAATTTGTGGGGTCTTATCTCCACTCACTAAACAAACAACTAACTGTATGCGTGTGTTGGCCAAGCGGTAAGTGGTTAATGTCTAAGGCCAAAGGTCTTGGGTTCAAGTCTGCTGTGGCGCGACCTTTTAATTTCTTTATTTAATATCGTAAATTTATCAAAAATAAAATAAAAATCAAACAACTAACTTTTTTAAAATTCATATCACCATTCTTTAGAATTTATATTTATGGACAAAGAGAGTTTTTATAAATCACGGTAGGTCAACGATGGAATATTCAAAAAAATTAATACGAAAGAAAGTTTTTAACAGCCATTATTAGTTAACTATGGACAAAGCCATCACTATATACTGTAAATGGCGTCTTGAATTTTGATGAATAGATTTTTTCGCCATACATGAAAGAGAACGTTTATTTTACATTATTGATAAGATGATTGCATAGTGCATCTTCTCATACATCTCCGTCTTGTCTACTTTCTTGGTGTCATCGCCCTCAGATTTTTCTGGTCTCAAAGCACCAGCAAGTCCTAGCTGCGTAAGAATAGCCACAGACCGAAGTCGTTCTTTCCGGTGAACTTCTCGGTCTCGAACTTAGCCATCGCCATCCTCGTTGTTGCTGTGACTCAATTCGATCCTCTTTTCACAGACGACGCCAAATTGTAAGTTCAATTGAAACAATTTGGATTGAAATTGCGAACAAGAAATAAAGAACACAAGACAAAATCGTTTACGTGGTTCAGCTCAGATTGAGCCTACATCCACGGGGGTTAACCGGCGATGTTTATTGATCAATCTATGAAGAATACAAGAGTACAAGAGTAGGCAAGAACACACACTCAAAGCCGAGCTATTACGCGGTTCTAGACTCTCCTACTTCTTCTCTCAGTTTCATTCACTTTCTAATACAATTCTAGAAAAGAAAATGAACAACAATAACAGAGTAACCGCTAATCTATATAAAACAAACACATAACTGGGAAGATTTAATCTCAGCCGTGAATAGCACTCCAAAGTCAGATCAGCTCCTCCGCGTGCATGTCTTCATGCATAACAGAAAATAACTCCCTTTGCAATGAAGTCCCTGACCTAAGTTGCTATTTCACTTAAACCCCAGCTAAAAGCGTGTTTATGTAGATTACACTTCTACATATACAGACGATGAAACATAAAACTTTATATTTCGTTTATTAAGCATATACTCCCCTCGTCCCATAAGAGTGTATCACATATGGGATGACAAGGATTTTAAGAAAAGGGTTTTAGATAATGTGTTGAGTGGAAATGAGTGGTTGTGGTTGAATTGATTGTGGGAGTTATGTAAAAATGAATGGTTGTGGTTAGAAAAAGAAAGTGGGGCCATGTATCAAAATGAAAGTGATACACTCTTATGGGACGGACGAAAATGAAAAATGTGATACACTCTTACAGGACGGAGGGAGTATATAAGTATGACATATTATGCCAATGACAATGAGGCCTAGTTCAAGTGGCAAGTCGAGGCACCTAAAGATTCATTTTTTCACCTTTATGTGGTGTAGTTCTTAATTTGTGTGGTGTAATGGCCGCCCACGTGCAACTGCAATGTAAATATTTCCCACCTTTATACGGTATAATGATTTATTTAATTATATAATATATAAATACCTGTTGTAACTTTTTTTTAAAAATACGACATACTATAAAGGTCATTATCACCTTAATTTTTTAAAAAATACGACATACTATAAAGGTCATTATCACCTTAATTATTACAACAAATAGAGGGACACATGCTCTGGAGAAATGTGGCTCAATGAGACCCACCGTAAGAAATATTATTAATGTTATTAGAACATCAATTTTAAAAATATTACTATTGTCTATAAGGTCATTATCACCTTAATTATTACAATAAATAGAGTGACACATGCTCTGGAGAAATGTGGCTCAATGAGACCCAAGTATTATTAATGTTATTAGAACATCAATTTTAAAAATATTACTGTTGTCCATATTATTGCATACTATAAGGTCATTACAATAAATAGAGTGACACATGCTCTGGAGAAATGTGGCTCAGTACTGAGTGACACCCACTGTAAGAAATACTACTATTAATGTTATCACAGTTTTGAAAAAGAGAAAAGTGTCTAGCTTTTGTAAACGTCAAATATAACAAAATTACCCCTTTCTATAAACAGATGATATTAATTAACAAAAATGTAAAAAAGAACAACAAAAACTAGGTGAAACCGTGGAAGGTCCCCTTCTCTCAAAATGATGTGAAAAAGAAAAAATCTTCTACTTTCGAGGTCTTTTGTACCTCCACTTATCATATCCATTCTCATTCATTCAATAGAAATGATATTAATTAACAAAATTGTAAAAAACAACAAAAACTAGGTGCAACCGTGGAAGGTCCCCTTCTCTCAAAATGATGTCAAAAAAAAAAAAAACTTCTGTTTTTGAGGTCTTCGGTACCTCCACTTATCATATCCATTCTCATTCATTCAAAATTTTCTATTAAGGCTACATTTATTTTGATGGAATATCCATCATTGAAGTGAAAATAAGGAAGAAAAAATGGTAAATATCTCTTTTTTGTGTCAAATGTTAGAAAAGAAAGTAGACATTTTAAGATATAAATTTTTATTATCATTTCTTTTCCATGAATAAGTTTATCCATCAAAGTAAACGCAATCTAAATGATTAAGATAAATTATTTATTCACATAGATTAAATTCCATTAGAACCTGATCCTATAAAGAGTATTAATTGTGTTACATATGACGTAGTTAAATCTGATGTGTATTATTTATACTTTTTTCCGTCTTCAAAATAATTTTCTAAAAGAAGATACAAATTTTAAGACAAAATTAATGAGTGTATTAAAAATGATGAAAAAGTATTATAATAATTATTAAAAATAGTAAAAATATAGTATTATAATTAGTATTGAGAATGATGAAAATGTGAAAAGTAAAATAAAATAAAATATTATTAATAATGGAGTAGTGTCCCAAAATGAATAGGAAATTATTTAAAGGGCGAT
Organism: Salvia miltiorrhiza; assembly: GCF_028751815.1. Taxonomy (NCBI): domain Eukaryota; kingdom Viridiplantae; phylum Streptophyta; class Magnoliopsida; order Lamiales; family Lamiaceae; genus Salvia; species Salvia miltiorrhiza. The sequence goes on along the minus strand of NC_080390.1, from coordinate 44,401,686 downwards.
AAAAAGAAAAAAAAGATAAGAAATTATTTGGGGACGAATGAAGTATTTTATGTGCTAATAAAAGAATAAATATAATAAACTAATTAATCTCTTGTTAGGATTACGGCGAATAATAAGTAATTGTTTGTTTCATTAATTATTTGTGCCTAATTAAGGGGCATAACTTAATCTGCATGCAGCAAGGTAGTTTACTTTTATATGATTGATGGGATTTATGATTGAGTATTTTTAATTTTAAGAAGGATTAGTTTTGATAGATAAAAATAATAAGACTAATTCTTTATTTATTTTGATGGATTAGAACTTTAAGATATTCCAATGCACTTGATTATTTCTATCATTTGAGCTAGTCTTGCTTGATTCTTATCCCATCAACAAAAGTGGGAGAGGAGAAATCATACTTTTGAGGATAAAGATACTCAATCGTCCATCTTATCATTTATGTAAAGTAAACGCACGTCATCTTAATGGGATAAGAATCAAACAAAACTAGCTCAAATGATTAAATAATTAAGGACCTTGTGATATCATATCACAAAGTTTCAATCCATTAAAATAACAATAGATTAATCTTACTATTTTTATTTATCGAAGCTAATCCTCCGAAGTAAATTCACCCTGTATATACTAATAATACACCTTGCAATGTTAATAACGGGATAATCATGTTTTATTAAATAGTAATAATTAATTAGCTGGTTATTCGCCGCCCTGCTGAGCCTGATCCTAAGCAAAATGAAGAAATCAGTATTGCTTGACGTGTTATCAATTACACAATACTTGTCATGAATTACAATTTTTCAAAGCTGCCGTTGGCTGACTATTGTTAATCAATTAATAATTAATTCGTACACAAACAACGTTTCACGCTACATATATATTTACGGAAGGGATCATATGATATAATTTTTATTTAAGTCTCATGAAAATTTTAAAAGCAAAATTTGTGAACAGTCTAAAATAAATAATTCCACAGCAATACAAAATTTTGCAATCTGTAAGACTATAACCCACGTTGCCACAGCCCCAACATACATTATTTCCAATCACGAATTTTTTAAGCTGGCTAAACATTATTACTAAACTAAAAACCCACTCCTAATATGAATTGAAATAAAAATTAGAAAATATAAATGAATAACTATAATTAATTTGAATAATGTCATATGTTGGAACATCGATCGAAATTTCAATAGAAATATACTAGTATAAGACAACAGTGAACTCGAAATAAAAAAAATTAAAATTAAAAAGAAATAACCATAATTATGAAAATAATGGCATACATTGAGTATATTGATTACTCAATGAGATTATGTTGTAGGATTTTATATTATACTAATAAATTAGTGAATATGAAAAAAAAGGAAGAAATTACTATAACCGTTAGAATAATATCATATGCTAGCTACGTTATTTGATTATTTCATAAAAGTATAGGTTAATGAAAAAAATCATAACAGACTAGTGGAATTGAAATTAAAATATGAAACTATAAATGAATGACTATAATTATGAAAATAATATCATATATTGTGCACATTGATCAATAGTGCATATAAAATGAAATGTGTATCTTAAATAAAGTATTAAAGTTTGAATTTACAACTAGAAAATATTGTTAGTCGTGAATTCAAGGTTTAAAACTCAAATTCATGACTAGCATTATTTCTAGTTGTGAATTCAAGTTTTAAAATTCAAATTCACAACTTACCACTATTTCTAGTCGTGAATTCAAATTTTAAAATTTGCATTCACAACTAGCAATAGATCTTGGTTGTGAATTCGAGCTTTAAAACTCAAATTCACAACTAACACTAGCAATTCAATTGTGAATTCATCAAACTAGTTGTAAATTTTAGTTTTAAAACTCGAATTCACAACCAAAACAATTAGTTTTGAATTCGAGCTTTTAAACTCGAATTCACAACCAACACTAACGATTCAATTGTGAATTTCTCGAGCTAGTTGTGAATTCAAGAATATTAAATTGTGAATTTATAGATCTTGTTGTGAATTCAACAACATTGAGTTGTAAATTTATAGATCTGGTTGTAAATGCAAGAACACTGAGTTGTGAATTCATAGATTTGATTATGAATTTAAGAACATTAATCAATTATTCAAAATCTCTTTTTCTTTCAATCGATCAAAATCTCTACAGTAAAATTCACAAATCATCATTGGAAAAAAAATCCAAAAGAAGCAGGAGAAATCAGCGTCAGAACGCATCGACTTCAGAATTAGCACCTCTGAATTGTGCAGAGCTAAGATTAAAAAATTAAAGCAGAAACAGAAAGCACTATAACGAAATGGAAAAAACCATACATATCAGAATTCATACAGATTAAAATTTCTGTAAATGTGAAGATTATTCTAGTTTAATGTGAAGACATCATTATTGAGTTTTCTAATGGATCCGATAAAAGAAGAAGTTGCCGTAATCTTGAGAATACCACGAAATTGGATTGATGAGGTACTTGATTTGAGAACACACTGTGCCCCTCGCGAGATGAGAGAGAAATGTGTTGAGAGAGGACGAGGGAGAGGGAGAGGGAGAGAGAGAGAGAAATGTGTTGAGAGAGGGAGAAAGATAGGGGTCAATTTTTTATTTTTTATGTTACTGAGTAATTTTGTATTTTTACATAAAAATTGGCTAATTTTTTAAAAATATTCAAATTTTCTTGTTTGGCCGTTTCACATTTTAGTATCAATTTCTATTTTCAGTAAAAGTAGGTGAGACTCTTGCTCCAATTTAATTATTTTAATACTCACATAAAACGTGAGACTCTTATTCTACTCACAACACACCCAAACATTTTATTAAAATATGTGTCACTTTCAAATAGATACTAAAAGCTGAGACGTAGGGAGTATTTAATAGGCTAATTCTTAAATTTACTATAAAAAGTGGTCAATTCCTTATATTATTACCTCTTAAATACACAAAAGAGAAAATAAATAATAAAATTGATACATATCATCATTAGTATTTAGTGCATAAAAAATGAAATGTTGTATCTTAAATAAAGAAAGAAAACAAATAGTAATAAAATTGATACATATCATTTCCACAAAAACTGGCCATAATTTAGGAAATAAATCAATAATTTTTCAAAATTATTGAAGTAAAAATGATATCTTTAGTAACTTTCTAATATAAAATAAGGGTAATTTAGTCATGATCATAATAGAAAAGGGTTAAAAAAAAATGAACCAATTCGATTTAATTTTCAAGGACATTATGTGCGTACATATTATGTACATTTAGCAATATTATTTATTAAATACTGTAGTTTTTTTTCCTTTTTCTTTTAATTTGTATAATGATTTCACTAAACACTTCATTAGATTTCAAGTCATCGTTTATTTATATACACAAGATCTGAACCCAAGCGAATGAGACAGTTGCAAAGTTGAGACACTCAAAAACTCTTATTTGTAAGAGGTCTTGGGTTCAATCCTATATGTTTGCGGTGTAGTTTTCCCATCTTTGTGTGGGTAATGATCCCGCATGCGTATAATTATTTTTTTCACTTTTTCTTTATATGGTATAGAGGTCTTGTTTATGTACGAATGATTTATTTGATTATATAACATCTCTTGTAATTTTAAAAAATAAAAAAAATCTGAAAGCCAACGAGATGAAGAACTTGCTAGTTTTCATAATTAGGTCAAACAACCTATACATGTGTTAATTATGTTGCACTAAATTAACTATATACATTGGTCCTCCACTCAACCACCTATTGCGTTTGTACTCACAAAATGGCCTAACGTACCATATCAAGATACATGGATTTATCAATCGTAAAAATAAATATTTAGATTTTATATTTTTATTTTAATAATTATATACTCCATATATATATATATATATATATATATATATATATATATATTCTATGTTAATAAAAAGTAAATCCATAGAACACAGGGAATACTTCGTTCCACCCTCCAAAAAAAAAATCATTTTTCATGCCCAATTTTCTAAATTAAGGAATAGTATGAGGATATTTACTTTGCATGATTGATAAAATGTATGATTAAATATTTTTATCTTTAAGAAAATGATTTTTTTCAATTCCAACCTTTCAATGAAATAAAAATTAAGCAAAATTAATTAATTTAAATAATAGAAATAATCAAGAATCTTAGAGTATCCTAAAATTTCAATTCATTAAAATAAACTAAAAAAATAGGTTTATTATTTTTCTCTATCAAACCCCCTAAAATTTTAAATACATCTATTTCGTCCTATATACCTTGAAGCCATCCAAAAAATTAATCTATCTGAAACAGAATACTATAATCTGAAATTCTCAATGCTCGCGCCAGCCACGAGTAATAAATTATGCACCAGTATATTATAATGTCAAATAAACACCACTTTACAAAATTTAAATTGATTCAACTTTATATACACATTTTAGGATCTTTTTAATAAAGTATACTTTTTACTAACTCTTACACTATTATTTACAGGACCGATCAGCTATCCACCGTGGGCATGCATAACGTGCCCACCATGATGTGACAATTGTAATTATAGTAAAATAATTTTAATTAGAATAAGATTTATTATTTATCTTTCCTAATTAAAATTGTCACATCAATGGTGGACACGTTTTGCTTGTCCACGGTGGGTAGGTGATCGGTTCTGTATTTATATATACAAAACATCCAGATCTTCATGTATAAATATAAGATGAAAACTATACTGAAATGGATTATGAGCAGAGGCGAGGGGTTTTATGAATTCCTATAAATACCTCCAAATCGATCACATCCTCCATTTCTCAGCGTCAAATTGCAGCCGTAGATTTTGATCAACGGTAACATTGGCTCTTCCTTTCCCGTGAATTCCAAACCCTTCAATCATCAGTGATCACCCGTGATCTTTCCCTCCCCATTTTTTCCGGCCGAAACAATTCACATTTTCCTCTCAAAAAATACGTTTCCACAAAAATAAAAAATAAAAATCCAAAATTCGCGAACCTTCAACCATCAACTAACGATAACTGCTGCGCGCATAATTATTATCAAAACCCTCCTTTCATTTTGCTTCGAGAACCCCAGTCAATCCGCATTCCTCGCACCAATTTTCCCGCGCAGATTCTCGATAAATCAATCGGAGCAAAATGGAGTCGTTCAAGAAGAAATCATTCAAGATCGGGCACAGTGATAATGGAGAGGAAGGAAATTCGAGCCATGGCAGGGAGGAATACGTGGTGGAGGATTTGAGGGAGCGAATCCAGTCGTCACGCGACAGCCGACTCACTCTGGTCGAGAACGAGTTGGAGATGGACTTGACTCGGCGGAGGTTCAGCAGGTACAGCGTCATCAATGGATTGAAAGACCTATCTCAAGGCTTGTTCATCCACCCCGACAACAGGTAATTTATTTATTGTTTAGCATCGAAACGCGTCCTGCGATTTACTCGTCCACGAGCGTCAATGCTCTAGACATGGAGTTCATTCTCTCGTTGTCTCTGTGTGGATATTACGTGCAAATTACACCTAATATGTTTGTGTATACATACGTGATGATTATGTATGGAAGATGAATAGGTCCAACTGTTTTATGCGAGACGATGGGAGGGGAGGAATGCGGTGAAGCGTTTTAGGGTTTTATAGAGTCGAGTTGAAAATATTGGGGTTTAGATTTGGTATTTGACGAAAGTAGTGGGGTTTACGAATAATTTCTCAAAGGCTTTTGGGGAGGGAGAGTGGGAGGCCGTCATTCCCGCCACTGATGCTGGCAGACACGTGGCGGGATTCTCTTTGTTTGTTTGAGCCGGTTTAAATGAGCCAATTACTACTTGTCTGACCCTTCACAATTTTCTGCCGTTGAAAATAGACTAATTTTTAGCCATTTCGATCTTAATTGTTTTTTATCTTTAGATAATATGGATGAGTACAGCTGGAGGATTCTATGATTAGTGCACTGTCGCGTGGGAAGATTTGGATAGATAAAACACATATTTTTCAGAATGGGTAGATTATAACAGATTTTTTTTTTTCTATAAGTCAAAGGTTTAGTTCTAAACGTATTTAAATTGTACGTAATCATTACACATCTTCAGTTTTAGTTATATATATATAATTTTATTTTGCTAATATAAGTCATATTTTAATATTCATGTCCCCAATTTTGAGCATTTTCTATAAAATATTTCTAATTTTCATTTTCTCTTAAAAAATTCTCCAACTTTCAGTATTTTTCATAAAATATCCCGCTATACAAAATGACAATGCAATATTGGGGGTTGAGTGTGTGTTGGCTTAGCTATAGGTAGTTAATGTCCAAGGTTAGACGTATTGGATTCGAGTATATCGTGGTACCGTCTTTAAAATATCTATATTTTACTTATAAATTTATAAAAAATATATATATATTGAGGGTTTGAATCGTGAGATATTTTATGGATTACGTTAAAAGTTACAGTAATTACGAAAATTTGAAATATTTTGTAAAAAATGTTAAAAGTTAGGAATATAAAACACTATTAATTCTTTTGTTATAGTAAATGATACGATTGGGACATCGTGGAGAACAAGGAAGCCATCTCTTATAAATAGTAGTAGGTGTTATCTAATGCACAAGTGAACTTGGGCGGAAGCATCTTTTTATTTGTCATAATTTAAATGAGATATATGTTTATGTTCGGTTATATCTAAATTTTACTCATCCGTCCACAAAAAGTAGTCATTTTTTACTATTTTGGAATGTTCACAAAAATTAGTCCCTTTTTATTTTTGAAAATTATAGGACTATTTTTGATGGAAGGAGGGAGTATTACCAAAGCTCTTATTTTTTGTTGATACTTATTAATATTGTACATAAATGGTACTCCATATTTTTAGCCTGTCAAGTAACTGCAATTTGTACACATATCTGTACAGTGGACCTTATACAGTTCTTTGATACACAATTTGACATGCTGAATTGATGCATCACATGGGATGTTCCATACGACCTCTGATAAATATGGAAAAATAGGTCGGATCTTTGATTTCTTTAATTTTTTTTTTGTCATCAAAGCAAGTCTCCGGAAGGCTTGATCCGATAAATATAATTGGAAAAAAGAATAATTCAGAGGTCTTTTTGATCATTCTCAAAGGTAGAGATATTTTTTCAAAAACTGCATAAGGTGGATACAGAAAGCATTTTTAACCCTTAATTCATTATAGGATTGGTGAATGGAAAACAGAGTTTTTTTTTTTTTTTTTTTGTGTATTTTAATCTCACATTGCATCTTATAAGTGCAAATTTTGTGTGGTAACGGCTTGCAACGATTTAGTGAAAAACGAGATTGTATATGTTACCTCACCATATTTATCCCACTTAACATAGTAGGTTAATCTGTGTATCATATTTATCCTTCTTAACATAGTAAACTGAAAACTTCAAACAAAAAAAGAAAAAACAAAAAAAAAAACACATTCAATTTTTTTTAGAACATGGAACTTCAACTGCATTGCATTGATCGGTTTACCATTATTCAGACAGGAAAAATACATCCGAAATATTACTTTTCCTCAAATTTCATTTGTTTTGTTGGGATAAAATCCAATGACAAAGTCGTTGTCAAAAATGTGTTTTTCTTGCATTGGCAAGGAGCATGTGTAAACTTCAAGAAGAAGGTAGATATGGCATATTGGCATTATCACTTTCCATTTGATCGTTTATAGAGATCATAAATGTCTAGAACTTTATCTTGTAACCTCTGTGGTTGGGCATCCATCAAACAATTAAAACAGTTAAGCAGAGTTTCTCCAACTGATCAGGCATTTGTTCACTACCAGAATGTTGATTCTCAAAGAAAATATGCAGGTGGTACAAGGCATGGGAGAAATTTATACTAATATGGGCAATATACTCATCATTCTTTACTCCATTGGAGTTCGGGTTCTTCAGGGGACTGCCAGAGAACCTCTTCATTTTAGACATTGTTGGCCAGGTGGCATTTCTTCTCGACATTATCTTGCAATTCTTTGTGGCTTACAGGGATAGCCATTCCTACAAAATGGTTTACAAGCGTAATCCAATTGCCCTACGGTACTTCTTTCCTTTTCCCTTGTAGTTGATTTATTGCACCATGTACAAATAAAGGGGCTTTCTTGCATTATGTGTTAAGTTTTTTTGTTTGGTTTCCTGCACGCAGGTATATTAAATCTCATTTTTTTCCGGACCTTCTAGCTTGCATGCCTTGGGATATTATCTACAAGGTTTGACTCTTTATCTTTTCTTTTTACATTTCTGCATCTCATTACCTGCTTATTTGGATAACATGCGTATAATATGTACATCCCAATAGGCTTGTGGAAAAAAAGAAGAGGTGAGGTATCTTCTCTGGATCAGGTTGATACGGGTTCGCAGACTTACAGATTTCTTCCAGAGGATGGAAAAGGACATCAGAATCAATTATCTTTTCACAAGGATAGTGAAACTAATCGCTGTTGAACTCTACTGCACGCATACAGCAGCTTGCATCTTCTACTACCTAGCCACTACGCTCCCTCAAGAGAAGGAAGGTTACACATGGATTGGGAGTTTGAAATTGGGTGACTATAGTTATTCACAGTTCAGAGAGATAGATATATGGACGCGTTACACTACTTCAATGTATTTTGCCATTGTGACCATGGCAACTGTAGGTGAGCCTTTGTTTACACTTCACATTAAGCATAGAAAATGCTCTATCCCAATATTTGGTTCATTCATAAAGTTGGCGAGTTCAATTTTGCATGACAAATTGTTTTATTCAGCTATACTGGAGAAAATGTTAGCTTTTCCTAAAAGATGTTTCTCTGTCATTACTATATTGTGTCTTTCTCGTACTCTGCTTACTATCTATATGAATGTTCCATTTATCCTGTTTGTCTCTCTCTTGTACAGGCTATGGAGATATACACGCAGTCAATCTGAGAGAAATGATATTCATTATGATCTATGTTTCCTTTGACATGATTCTTGGTGCATATTTGATTGGTAACATGACAGCACTGATCGTGAAAGGATCGAAGACAGTAAGATATAGGGACAAAATGACTGATCTTACCAAATATATGAACAGAAACAGACTTGGAAAGGAACTACGTAATCAAATAAAAGGGCACTTGCGTTTGCAATATGAAAGTAGCTACACTGATGCCGCTGTTCTACAAGATATCCCAATGTCTATTCGTGCCAAGGTAAGAATCTGGAAACTCTGTACAGAGTATATATAGCTAGCTCATATCAACTTCTGTGAGTTGGAAAATTGCAATCCATACTATAATAGCTTATGGTCAAAACTGTGTCATTGCGTGTGTGTGTGAGAGAGAGAGACACAGATACTTGTTCTTACTTCATCTTATTGGAACCAGTCACTTGAATGGGCTTAACTCAAGTTTACTGCTGAACTCCATTATTTGTTCGTTGATGCCTAACTATGGATTTTGCTTATCTTAATGAACTTTTGCAATGTACAGTTGCAATTCATAAATTTCTAAAAAAATGATGGTATGAACTACTCCCTCCGTCCCAGCTTTTAGTATCCAATTTTCCTTTTTTGATCGTCCCACATTTTAGTATCAATTTCTATTTTTGGTAAAAGTAGGTGGGACCCCTACTCCACTTTAATTATTTTAACTCTCACATAAAATGTGGGACCCTTGTTCCACTCACAACACATCAATCACTTTATTAAAATCCGTGCCGTTCTCACCTGGATACCAAAAGCCGGGACGGAGGGAGTATGTGATTTGCCTTGAGATCCTGCACTGTATTGCTAAAATACCTATTTGATTGGCTATACTATCCTCATATTTGAAACTCCGTAGTTCAACAAATGTGCTCAATTTCTCCTATGCGGAAGATCTCTGCATTATAGTTGGATCCAAGCACTTTGTTGAATTATAATCCTTGCATGATGCTGAGTGACAGTATCTGTTTTGATGGTCTATCTTAAATTTTTTACACATTTTGATTATGCAGTCAAAGTTCTGTCTTTAGCTGCTGTTTCTCATTGTTTAAAGTGCTCTGTGTTGAGAACTTGAGGTATATCAGTCCATTGTTTATCTTAGTCGTATCTTCAATGCCGAACAATTTTTATCCAGTTATAAAGATAACTTCTTCGTTTGTGTAATTATACACAAGGAATAAATGAACCTTTTCAGTGACGCAGTCATTTATTCTTGCAGATATCTCAGACTCTGTATAAGTCATATGTGGAAAATATTCCCCTTTTCAAAGGTTGCTCCCAAGAATTCATCAATCAAATCGTAAGTTGGTCATTTGATCATCAAGTAATTTCATTCAATAATTGAATGCACTGTCGAATACTATTCTTTTCTTATTACGGGTGGGGTATATATATGTCCATCAGTTCAGTTTTTCATAAACAAAAATGTTCTGATACCAGAATATTAATGTGAAGAGTGTAATAAATGCTGTTAGGAGAGAACACATTACAGTTTGTAAAATACCATCTTGTGATTTTTCTTTACCATATATGTCCTTCTGGTTTGCCTTCAAATGATATATATGTTCACTGTTCATCATTCATTCTTTGGTTCAGGCTGCTAAATTATTTCCAAATATATCTCTCTCTGTAGGTAACTCGGGTCCATGAGGAATTTTTTCTCCCTGGAGAAGTCATAATGGAACAGGGGAATGTTGTGGATCAGCTCTATTTTGTTTGTCATGGTGTCTTGGTGCGGCATTCTAACTCTTTTATCTTATTATATTGTGATACATGAGTTTTTCCCAAACTCTTTTGCACGAGCTTAGCATTTCCAAATTGACATGGGCCGCATGGCTATTTGTTCATGCAAAATCCTTCTGGTTTACATCATATAGATATATTTTAGCAAATATCTAGGGCCTGTATCAAGGATGTTCTTGTGGAAGTGGATCTATCTAAACCTTTGCAAGACAGATGAGCTTTCAGCCGTTAATTAAAAACCAGAATTCCTGTCTTAAGATTTATTAGGAGTTAGTACACAGTAGCAAACAGCTTAAATAGGACCTATATTTTCTGGAACTGCCAACTCATGCAACATATTTTAGTTATGATTTTTATACTTATTTTTGTCAAATATCTTTATTTCCCTTTTTGGATGTGAGATTGATCGATAGGTGCCATATCATGCAGGAGGAGGTTGGAATAGGGGCTGATGGATTAGAAGAGACTGTGTCTCTTCTAGAGCCTAACAGCTCGTTTGGAGAGATTTCCATTCTTTGCAACATTCCTCAGCCTTATACTGTGCGCGTATGTGAACTATGCAGACTCTTGCGTATTGATAAACAATCTTTCTCCAATATTCTCGAGATATATTTCCACGATGGCCGGAAAGTCTTGACTAACTTGTTGGAGGTAATTCATCTGTAGACACATGCCTACAAGCTCCTATTATGCTTCCTCTCTTAGCATAAATGAAGTCTCTTTTCCTACTTATGATAGCGAAAAGAATCTTATCTTTGCCTTTCTTGTAACTAGGGAAAAGAATCTAATCTACGCCTGAAGCAATTGGAGTCGGATATTACATTCCATATTGGTAAACAAGAGGCTGATCTTGCTTTGAGAGTGAATAGTGCAGCATTTTACGGTGATCTGTATCAACTTAAAAGCGTAATCCGTTCTGGAGCAGATCCCAACAAGAAAGATTATGATGGAAGGACAGCGCTGGTATGGTTTGAACAATTACCTATTAACATTTGTGTACTTCCTGCTGATTCACCTCTTCCCACCTTCTTGCTATATGCTTTTAAACTGTTTCTGGCATCTCATGGCGATGTTCTTACTGTTTCTGGATCTGTGATACTTCAAAATGCTTCTGCTGTCAACCAATGAAGCTAACATATAAAATCTTGTTCCCTTTCTTTTCTGTTCGTCTTGTTTTTGAGGCAGTAACATGTATATTTTAGGAAGTAAATGGTTGGATATACATTTTTCTGCTGTCAAGGTTCGGCATCAAATGAAATGCCATAAAATAGTGATGAAATGGTTTATCTTTTACTCAGCATCTTGCTGCATCAAGAGGATACGAAGATATCACTCTGTTCTTGATACAAGAAAGTGTAGACATCAACGCTGAAGGTAACTACAGGGCCGGGGGTCCATATTGAGATCACGATTCTGTCATATTTACTTAAATTGGTGTTTCTCTAAACAGATAATTTTGGTAACACCCCCTTGCTCGAAGCCATCAAGAACGGGCACGACAAGGTTGCTTCACTTCTTTCTAAAGAAGGGGCCATACTTAAAATCGACAATGTTGGTAGCTACTTGTGCGCAGTGGTTGCAAGAGGCGATTCAGATTTCCTGAGAAGGTTGTTATCCAATGGCATCGATCCCAACTCGAAAGACTATGATCATCGAACCCCCCTTCACGTCGCTGCCTCTCAAGGACTGTATTTAATGGGGAAGTTGCTTCTGGAAGCAGGAGCCAGTGTCTTCACAAAAGACAGGTAACTCAACTTGTTTGATTCATTCTTCATTCATCAATTTGTTTGGTAAAATTACGAAACATCGCCATTATCTTACTCTTCCAGATGGGGAAACACTCCAATTGATGAAGGGAGAATTTGCGGAAACAAAAACATGATCCGACTTCTGGAAGAGGCGAAGACGGCCCAATTATCCGAGTATCCTGATAGAGTCAATGAAGTCACAGGTAGACATATATATGATAATGTGAGGGGCATGTTGAGAAATGGTTGATTAATGTGATTATTATTGTAGCAGAGCTAACACATGCAAAGAAGAAGTGCACTGTGTTCCCGTTTCATCCATGGGATCCTAAAGAAGGAAGAAGACATGGAGTTGTGATGTGGGTTCCTCACGCCATGGAAGAGCTAATAGAAGCTGCCTCCCACCAGCTGGGGATGCTTGATGCTGAATGCATTATATTATCTGAAGACGGAGGCCAAATTTTGGATGTCGATATGATTACGGAAGGCCAGAAACTGTATCTCATTAATCAAACAGGTTGAGAATCTATGTTGATGTAATACAGAGATCTGGCTTTCCTTATATATATATGACCGATGTAGTTTTTACAAGCTCGGTCTTCCTCAAAAAATCTACTACTTCCGTCCCACGAATCTTGAGTCACTTTTCTTTTTCAGCCGTTCCACGAATCTTAAGTCATTTTCTTATATGACAAAAAAATTTCTCTTTATTCATCTTTTCACTTTTTCACCTATCACACTTAACACATTAAATATTGAAGTATTTTCTTAATTCCCGTGCCGAAAAGAATTGCTTCAAAATTCGCGGGACGGAGGGAGAATATATTTATATATATAATTATATAAAAGCTAAACTAAATGTCCAAAATTTTCGTGTCAAAACTTTATCAATATCACCATTAATAACGATTAATTTAATTATCAATTACATATATATATATATATATATATATATATATATATATATATATATGTAGAGTGGATTTTGAAAATAGTCACTTTGGAATAGTAAAATTAAAAATTGTCCATTAAGATAAAAAAAATTTGGCCATATTTACCATTTTATCCTTCATATAAAAAATTTAAAAATTGTCCGCTGTACTTGAATTCATGACATCCAAGTCTATTCTTAGCTGTTAATTCTAGTTATAAAATCAAATTCACAACTAGCACTAATTTTAGTTATAAATTCAAGTTTTAAAACTCGAATTCACAATTGAATATCTAGTTTTGGCTATGAATTCGAGTTTTAAAGCTTGTATTCACAACTGAAAATAATGTTAGTCGTGAATTCAAGTTTTAAAGCGTGAATTCACAACTAGAAATATTGTTAGTCTTGAATTCAAGCTTTAAAACTCAAATTCACGACTACTTGAATTCACAACTAGTAATAGAGTTGTTTGTGAATTCGATATTTAAAACTCGAATTCACAACTAACACTAACAATTCAGTTATGAATTCATCAAAGTGGCTGTGAATTCAAATTTTAAAACTCAAATTCACAACTAAAACAACTAATTGTGAATTCGAGTTTTTAAACTCGAATTCACAACCAACATTAATGATTTAGTTATAAAGTCATCGAATTGGTTGTGAATTCTAGTTTTAATTGTGAATTCATAAATGTGGTTGTGAATTCAAGAACATTAAGTTGTGAATTCATAGATCTGATTGTAAATTTAAGAGTTTAAGTTGTGAATTCATAGATCTGATTGTGAATTTAAGAACATTAATCAATTATCTAAAATCTCTTTCTCATTCGATCGATCAAATATCTTCAATAAAATTCACAAATCATCACTTGGAAAAAAAAACCAAAAAATAAAAATAAAAATAAAATGAACTCAATTCAGCGAAGAAGCAATTCACTAAAGAAGCAATGTCTGCGTAACAAATGAACTCAAAAATTAATTTCAAGTGGAGTTTGAATATTTCTCACAAATGAACACCAAATAATTATTTGCAAGTTACGTGCCTTCCTTTTGTTTTTCACGATTTTTAGCGATATGAATAGATTGTGCGATCAAAAGTAGTTTTCTTTGTTCACCATAAAAAATAAAAATGTCAGATTTGGCGCACACACACAAAGCTATGAAGACGGATATAAAAAAAATTGAATTGAAATTGCAGGTGACCTTCATTACATTCTAAATACTAAGTAAAAAAACACATATTCATCGTCATGGCGCAGGCGCAGGGACGGAGCCAGGAATTAAGTTCGGGGGGGCTGAACTTGTACGGGGTTCGGGGGCGGTAGCCCCTGAGAATTTTTTTTGGGGCATTCTGTATATTTAAGGTATTTTTTTTATTAAAATACGAGCATAATACTAATAATAACGAACAATATTTTCATAGATAATATAGTTTCAATATATCACAAATTTTTTTTTGGACATTCCGTATATTTAAGACATTTTTTATTAAAAGACAAGCATAATAATAATAATAACAAACAACATATTCATAGATTATATATTTTCTATATATTACAAATTAGTTTCAATACATTATAATTTTTTTTAGCATTTCATACATATTAGGCATTTTTTATTAAAAGACAAGTATAATAGTAATAATAACAAACAATATTTCATAGATTATATAGTTTTAAATAACAAAATTATCCTTAAATTAAGTATATATGAGAGAATATAATAACCAAATACTCTTTTATAAAATAAAATTATTTTATAAGAGGTATAAACATATATCTATATATATTTTAAAATTAAAAAAAAAAAACTCAAAATTTGGGAGGGGGCTCTAGCCCCCGCTGGCTCCGTCCCTACGCAGGCGTAGGAGCTCGAGAGAAAGAGAAAGAAAGAGAGAGGAGAGAGAGAGATAGACTGTGTACATGGAGAGAGAGAGAGAGGAGAGTGAGTGCATACAAAAAAAAGAGAGGAGAGAGATAGGGGAGATTTGTTGTGATATTTTTTTTTTTAAAATATGTAGTATACATGTGATGATGTATTTGTGGGTAATTTTTTAATTTTAATCTTAGGGACGGTAATTTAATCATTTAATATTGACTCATATATGTATGTGTAATTAATTTGTTCAAAGAATTTTTATATTTAAATGAATTAATCAACTTAATTTAGTGTCATTCAATAGATTTTCAATTATAATTTTAATAAGGGTTAATTGCACCAAATATCACCAACTTTGCTCGAATTCCATTTTTTTCATAATTTTAAAAAATTATATTTTTTTTATCACAGATTGAATTAGTTGTTCATTTTTCCCACGATTTTTTGCTCCCCTCAGATCGGAGATGACGTGGCGCTGATGTGGTTCACCGGCACACGTCACACATGTTCCACTCCGGTGACTGAAAAAGTTGCGTTTTTTTTTATTACACCAAATATCACGAACTTTGCCCGAATTTTATTTTTTCCATAATTTTTTTTTTCATTCTTCCCAGAATTCCTCTCTACCTTACTAAATGCTTTTTTTCATTCTTCACCCACCCACGCACCTAGAATCCGATAAATCCATTCTTCACATTTTGCTAACCGTATTTTTATTTTAATAACAAAGTCATGTCTTAATTTTATCATTTCTTGCATTTTACATTTACTCTCTTGCTTGACATGATCTCTCCCAATTTTGCTAACCGTATTTTTATCTTAATAACAAAGTCATTTTCTGCAATCATTAGGAACCAAGTTGAAGGACTTTGTGTCATCTATGATGTCTGACACTCATCAATCTGCACTATCAAAGCTATGTCTTGAGCTATGTCATACTAAATGAATACATAAACACAACCTACACTAACATAACACAGCCCCACAAGCGTGTCTAGAAAACAAAAAAATGGGGGAATACTAACCTGCTAGAGGGGTGGCGTGCAGCGGTTGGGCCGGCGTCGCTACGTGAAGAAGAGGGGTGGCGTGCAGCGGTTGGGGCGGCGACTGGCGACGCCGCGGCGTGGAGAAGAGGGGTAGCGTGCAGCAGTTGGGGCGGCGACTGGAAACGCCGCGGTGTGGAGAAGAGGGGTGGCGTGGATTTGCAGCGGATTTTTGGTGAAGAAGAAGACAACGACAACGAATTTGTTCTAATTGATATTAGAGCTTTTTTGTGTGATTTTGTTATTTGAGTAATTTTAAATTAATATATATTCCACATCAATATTATGTGTAAATTTAAATCCACATCAGAGCCACGTCAACTTTCCGGTCACCAGAGCAAAAATCGTGGGAAAAATGAACAGCTAAATCAATCTGTGATAAAAAAAAATGAAACTTTTTAAAATTATGGGAAAAATGGATTTCGGGCAAAATTGGTGATATTTGGTGCAATTAACCCTTTTAATAATTTATATAGATATTCACATATTTCTTTATTTACAGGTAATTAATGTAGATATAAAACTAGCACACATTTTATAAGTGTATATATTCACATATGTGTGGCGCATATATTAAAATGTGGTAGTCAAATTAGATGTATTCAATTTTAATATAGTTTGTGTAACTAATTAATTTATTTCAATATATAATATTATAATACTCCATCCGTCCATCAAAGATATGCCACTTTACTTTTGGCACGAACTTTAATAAAATGTAAGTAAAATTGGTAGTGGAGCAAGGGTCTCACTTTAAATGTGAGTGGAATTGTGTGGACCCTACTACTAAAAATGGACGTGACATATTTTTTGTGGACGGGCGAAAAAGGAAATTGTGGCATATCTTTGGTGGATGGAGGGAGTATTAATTATGGATTTAAAAGTATAATATTAAATTTTCTCACCCAATTTATAATGTTTGAATTTAGAATTTGATTTTATCTATATAATAATAGAATACTAGCATAATTATTTTTTTCACCTAAATTCCAACTGTAATAAAAAAATTTATTTGTTTTTGGGTTAAATTATAAATTCACCCCCGAAATTGGCACCCCTAGAGCGTATTACTTCCCAAACTCAACGTTGGCCCAAATAACTCCCCATAGCCCATATAAATACTACATTTAAGCCCACAACTTAACGGTCCGTTGACGCCGTTTCTTATTATTATTTTTTATTTCTTTATTTTTATTTTTATTTTTTTATCTCCTTCTCCCCATTCTCCTCACTAGACATGCTCGTCTCCCTACCTCTCCGTCAACTCCTTCGTCATCAATGCCAACTCTTCTCTCCTACGCCGTTAAGGAGCTCGAGCTCTCCTTCTCACACAACCACTTCACCAGCTGGATTTCGCCGGAGCTCGGCAACACATGTGCCTCCCTCGTTGACCTTAAACTCTCGAAGAACAACATCACCGGATCGATCCCCGCCTCCTTCGCGTCGTCCATTCTTGAAAGGTTGTCATCTCTGGAGACCTTCCTACTCAGCGGCAACTGAATTTCCAGCATCCATTTCCTTCTACAAGAACCTGAGGGTGGCGGACTTCAGCTCCAACAGGTTGTCCTAGAACATTCCCCCGGACATATGCCCCGGCGCCGCCTCTCTCGAGGAATTTGGAAAATCCCGAGAATCTCGAGCAACTCATTGCCGTTAAGTTGTGGGCTTAAAATGTATTAAAGGGTTAAAGTACAAATCTCGAGCAGGTATGGGCGAGAATCTCGATGGAACACACTAGTCGTCGTTTTAAGAAACGGCGTCAACAAACCGTTAAGTTGTGGGCTTAAATGTAGTATTTATATGGGCTATGGGGAGTTATTTGGGCCAACGTTGAGTCTGGGGCGTAATACGCTCTAGGGGTGCCGACTTCAGGGGTGAATTTGTACTTTAACCTTTTTTTTGTTGGTAAAATCACTTATTATTTTAGTTAGAAAGTTTAATTGTTTGTTGGCCAAATTTGATCGAATTAATTTATCCACTTAATGCATGAAAAATATTTAAAATGTTATAATCCTTACTCATTTATTATAGGATAATTGTTGCTAGGCTATATTTGTTATTATTTTATCGAAATACAAATTTTAAAATTTAACTATATTATTTAAATATAAAAATAGTATAAATAGATAGAGTATATTAACATTCACAAACACACATATATGAATATATAGGGGAGGGCAAACATAAGTACACTTCTTAAGATATAAAATAAGAATGGGAAAAGGTGCAGATTGGCCCCCGAAGTAGTAGCCCGTATAACCCCTCTTACTCACTGTGTGTGCAACTAAACCCCTGAACTCCGAGAAAAGGGTGCAAATTTCCCCCTCTAACCTAACGCCGTTAACGGCCGTTAGTCAACTCTTTTTCTTTTCTTTTTTAATTATATCTCATCTCTCTTTTCTCTCATAAAGTCACGCACAAAAAAATAGGGAGCCCTCCTCCTCCAAAATCTGATCGCCGCCGCCGCTGATTCAAGCTCCGGCGAGGCCAGGCGAGGCTAGCCGAGGGCGCCGCCCCTTTCCTTCTCTCCTGGGCCTTAAACCCCAGAGCTCTCTCGGCTGCATATGCTCAGCGTCAAGGGCGAGCCCTAATTCCCCCCTTCCATCCGAAATCGCCGCCGCGATATTCGGCAAACCGGCTGCCTACCGCCAACGACACCCACCGCATGCTCTTTCTCTCAACCTGTGACAGATCGCGAGCCCTAGCTTTTCTCGATGAGGTGTCGCCTCTTTTTCTCAAATACGGCAAAATCGACGCCACCGCTGCTAAAAGGCCGGCAAGCAGCCAATCCATGGCTCCAATGTAGCCGCACCCAACAGGAGAGCCGTCTCCTGCTCGATTCTCCTCTGAAAAGGACGAAAGATAGAACCTTAGCATCGGCCTGTCTCCACCGCTCGAATTTCGAACGAAGAACACTGCGCACGCTCCCCATCACCACCGGCTGCTCTCTCTCAAACTTGCGGTAGTCCTCTGTGCTTTGCTTCAACAAAAGACAGCGCGAAGGTCGCCCCCAAATCACGCTGCAGAAGCATGCCAGCCGCCTCGAAGCTTCGCGAGTTTGTGATGTTTGGCAAGGCGTCGGCGCCGTCGCCAAATTTGACGCCTCTCACAGTGTAACGATCATAACCTCCTTATTTTCGCTATTTCTATATAATGTCGATTTGATTGGAATTGGAATTGGATTAATCGTTTGTGTTGCTGATAAAAGATGATCCAACAACTTGGTGATTCAACCACCGTTAGCGGAGGTGCAGTGGCCGAGAGAGAAAGAGGGCTGAGTGAGAGAGATGAGAGTTAATTAAAAAAAAAAAAAGTTGAACAGCCGACGTTAGGTCAGAGGGGGGAATTTGCACCCTTTTCTCGGAGTTTAGGGGTTTAGTTGCACACATAGTGACTAAGGGGGGTTTTACGCTATAGGGGTTACTTAGGGGTGTAATCGAACCGAACCGAATCGAATAGTGGTGTGCTCAAGTTTGGTTTGTTTAGTATCGATTCGAATCTCGAACTTTAATTACCGAATAATTTGAGGCTCACGAGCCTAATCGAGCCTATACGAACTTTCTAAATTTATATTTATATCCAAAATATTGATTATTTTATTTTAAAAACAAATTATTTTATTTAAAATACTAATAAATATATTAATTATTTTCTTATGACAAATAAAATTAATTAGAAATTTAATACAATTATTATTAATTTTAGTGGATAAATATAAGTTGTATCTACTAATAATTTATATTTTTCAAGTTGAATCACTTGACGAACATGTTCACGAGCTAACGAGCCGAATACTACTAAGTTCAAGTTTGGTTTGTTTATTTATCGAGCTTCTCTAAAAGAACTTGAACAAGCTTTTTTCGAGCTGAACTCCGAATAGTTCGCGAGCAGCTTGGTTTGTTTACACCCATAGGGCTACTACTTCGGGGGCTAATCTGCACCTTTTCCCAATAAGAATAATTTTCAGCTCTTAGATCATTAAGATCTACGGCTGATTCATCATCGTGTTGGATGAATTCATGGTCCTGAGTTCGAATCTCAAAGGTAGCAAAATTTGCTTTTCGCAATTCATACCTTTATACAAATTCATTCGTGTTCTACATAAAATTCATAAATTTTTCTTAGTTCTTATTTTTTATTTTAAGAGGTGCTTTCACAATAGCCCTCCCATATATATATATATATATATATATATATATAGGGGAGGGCTAAAATAAGTACACTTCTTAAGATATAAAATAAGAATCATTTTCAACCCTTAGATCATAAAGATCTACGGTTGATTCATCATCTTGTTGGATGAATTCATGATCCTGAGTTCAAATCCCAATGATAACAAAAATTTATTTTTCGCAATTCTACATTTATATAACGAATTCATACGTATTCTACATAAAATTCATACATTTTTTCTAGTTTTTATTTTTTATTTTAAGAGGTGCTCTCACGATAGCCCTTTCCTTTATATATATATATAGGGGCGCGCTCCAGTGAGACCCTATATTTTTCGTGAAACACTAGGACAATGAATAAGACATATAATACTAATGAACAAAATGTATATCTAATGAACAAGATGTATATATTGATGAAAAATAAAATTTAAAAAATTCGTAATGAATAAGACATATGTATTGTTGAACAGGGCCGTATATACTGATGAACAATGCAGTATATACTGATGAATAACAAAATTTAAAATATTCTACTCCCTCCAGGATTCGAACCCTGCGAAAAAAAATCACCCTCCAGATACAATATCAGCCATAGGATTGATAAAATAAACGCACCAGATCGTGCCCTAGATCTCACTAAAATTAGGGGGTCTCATTGGAGCGGCCCCCTATATATATATTATATATATATATATATATATATATATATATATATATATATATATATATATATATATATATATAGGAGGCCGCTCCAATGAGACACTCTAATTTTAGTGAGATCTAGGACACGATCTGATGCGTTTATTTTATCAATCCTATTGATGATATTGTATCTGGAGGGAGATTTTTTTTTTTGCAGGGTTCGAATCCTGGAGGGAGCAGATTATTTTAAATTTTGTTATTCATCAGTATATATGTCTTATTCATTACCAATTTTGTAAATTTTATTTTTCATCAGTATATACATCTTATTCGTTAGATATACGTCTTGTTCATTAGTATTATATGTCTTATTCATTGTCCTCATGTTACACGAAAAATAGGGGGTCTCACTAGAGCCCGCCCCTATAGACTTTGATTTTTATGTAATTTATAAAATTAATGATCTCAATAACAATATATGAAGTATTAGAATAAAAATAAATGCCTAAAACAAAAAAGATGACGCTAACGAGAGCTAAACATGATTGGTGCTCATATAAGGAGCTCACATAAGGTATGTAGCATATCATTTCTCTCTCTCTCTCTCTCTCTCATATATATATATATATATATATATATATATATATATATATATATATATATATATAAGAGATCAATAGAGAATGCCAAATGTAGATAGAATAGAGAATGAAATGTCGGTTCCGAATAAGTCAATAACTTTTCCGAATACGCCAATAATTTTACTGAACATGCATTTCTGAATAAAACGCGCCACCTCCAGGATTTGAACTCCAGTAGAAATGTTTGGAAATACCTAAAAAAGAAGGAATATAAATATTATGGGTTGAGAATATTTTCCAACTAAGCACCTAGCTCACAAGCCCAAAAAGACACCACAGTCTTTAGAAATAGTTGTTGCAAAGCCTGAAGGTCCTAAACCTACTTGATACTTGCCTATAATTGACATTATTTGGATATACAAATGACACTTATCAATTGAAACTATAACCTTGTAATAACCGACACTGTAACCTTGTAATTGACATTATTCCGATATACAAATGACACTGCGTATAATTGACACTATAAGCTTGAAATTGACACTGGGACTATCTAAATAGATATAAGATTTTGGATAATTCAATAATCAAACCGACCCGTTCGGGTTCAGGTTCAGTTCTCCAATAACTGAAAATTTCGGGTTTTGGTTCGAATTCGGTTATCAATTTTTTATTTCGGATATCGAATTAAAATTGAAGCCCTAATCTCCGAGACACATAATCTGATTTATGTTTATCTAATTACTCATACCGCCCCCACTTATGTTTAGTTGTTTAGTAAACAATGTGTGACGCCTGGGGACGAAGTGCGGAGTGATCGCCGGTGCAAAAAGAGGCACGGACAAGGAGCGGCTCTGATTAAGACTTCCAAGCGGAGGGGCGCAGGGATGAACCAGAACACACCCGAACGAGAGGGATTATGAGAATATGCAGGTATGAGACTGTATATTCGAGGAGAGCTTAAATGATTTGATAGGTGCTACTCATATCAACAAGATGCATCTTCTTTTTTGGTGCCCACGTGGAAGAAACTTCAAGATTAAGCGTGCTTCGCTTGGAGCAATTTCGGGATGGGTGACCCCTTGGAAAGTTTCTCAGGGAGCGTGCGAGTGAGGACAAAACACGCTAGAAAAGACTCTGTTGGTCTGTGGGGACATCCGTCAACTCTGAAGCCGGGCTGTTACAGGTGGTATCAGAGCGAGGATGAGAGAGAGACGTTGTGGCTGGTGGCTGAACTGCCGGTGGTGGCGGCGGCGTCGGAATCAGAGAGGGAGAAGAAGAGGGCGAGAGGTTGAGAGAGAAGGGAGAGGAGGAGCTGCTATGTGCGTGAGTGTGTGTTTAGTTTTAAATTAGGTTGTAGAATAATGGGCTTAGGGCCTCTTAGTGGATGAGTGTGGGAATGAGATTTAAATTGGGGCTTAATTTTATTAAATGGTTGGGCTCTTTTTAATTATCAAATGGACTTGCATTTGCATATCATTTTATAAAGGACATCATTCATATTATATTTGGACTTGAATTATTAATTTAAATTTAATTTTAATTAAATATTGAGCTCAAATCTTTTTATAAGAAAAGTTCTTTTATAATTTATTAGACAAATGATTTCAAATGGTTTTATGATTTAAACTACTACTATTATTATTATTTTCTAAAGTTTAATCAGGCCCTTAGAGCATCTCCAGCGGCGATGTCGAAGGCGGGGTTGAGCCGGGTCGCCAAGGTGGTGTCCGCGCTGGAGACACGGCGTGATGCGAGGGCGTGTCGAAGTGGAGACCCGGGGCGGAGGTGAGAAAAGATAATCGCGTGTGGGAGACGCGCGGAAATTA
The DNA here is from genome assembly GCF_028751815.1 of Salvia miltiorrhiza. Lineage (NCBI taxonomy): Eukaryota > Viridiplantae > Streptophyta > Magnoliopsida > Lamiales > Lamiaceae > Salvia > Salvia miltiorrhiza. Next base: position 44,378,143 of record NC_080390.1, on the reverse strand, counting down.
AAAAAAAAGAAACGAACAATTACATGAAGAAGAGAGAGAGGAGAGATGGGGGAAGAAGAATTTTAAAAAAGAAACGAAAAATTTGCAGAGAAATGGGGGAAGAAGAAGAAGAAGAAATAGTGGGGTGGGGTGGGGTCGGGCGGTGGGTGGGTGAAGAAAAATTGATTTGACTCATCCCAATTTTTAATTATTGCTATTTAATTGATTGTATTGTATTTAAATTAATGATATTTATTGTTAATTTTAATTATTGTAATTTTTTTATTATTAAAATTATGCAATTTTTTAATTATGTCTTTAATTTTATTTTAATTATTGTAATGTTTAATTTTAATGAAATTGAGAATTTAAAAATAAAAGTGTTGAATTGGGGATTTTTTTAAAAAATTGGACTTGAAGGAGCACATTTGGTCTCGTTTTGGTCCGATTGAGCCCTAGAAAATTATTGTAATTTTTTTTTATTATTGTATTTAAATTATATCTTTAAATTATTGTAATGTAGAATTTTAATTTTAATAAAATTTGAATTTTAAAAATAAAAGTGTAGAAATATGAATTTTGTGGAAATGGGGATCTAAGCACCCACCTAAGACACAATGCATTGGAGAGGGGTGTGTCTTAGGTGGGGCCCACTCCTAAGACACCCCTCTAAGACACCACCATTGTGGATGCTCTTATGTATTATTATTTGAATTTATCTGACTAGGTGCGGCGCGATTAGGACGTGAACTTTAAATTCTCGCAGTTAATTTTCGAAGCTCAAGTTTCAGGTGTGGGATTTATTTCAGTACATGCCCGCGGTTAATTCTTGTCCATTTTAATATTATGTGTGTACCATATGTGTTGTGAATTACATTTATTGCTAGGGCCCCGTTGAATGGGTCTAGGACTTCACCGTCCTTGGTATGCCACAATGCGATTTGAGGTTATGTATCGCTAGGAGCCCGTAAATAGGGTCCAGGACGGAAAGGTCCTTGGATTGCCACAATGCGATTACATATTACAAGGTTGCAACCATTATATTGAGGATGTCGCCAGTGGCCCGTAAATATGGTTTGGGACTTTAAAGTCCTTGGATTGCCACAGTGCGAATATTGAGGATATGTATGAAATAGCCATGCGTGTTACCGTTTTATTAATTTGGACAATGATTGCATGTTCCCACACTGAGTGTACTCTGTATGCTCATCTCATACTTAACATTTTCAGGTTTTAAAGGTCGGAGGCACGTGGAAGGTCGAATTGCGAATCAAATATTTTGAATTTAGCTATACTTAAAGATGTTATGTTGATCAAAGTGTTTTAAGATAAGATATTTATTTCTTTATTTTCATATTAAATATTTATTTATAGTCATGATTTTCCGCGTGCGTTTTCATTTAAATTTAAATTGGATTTGGGTGTCACAAGGTGGTATCAGAGCCGAACCTCTCCCAGTACGGTGTGGTTTGGGGACGAACCAAGCGGAAGATGGTGGGCCTGTGACGCCCGGAGACGAAGTGCGGAGTGATGGCCGGTGAAAAAAAGAGGCACGAACAAGGAGCGGCTCCGATTAAGACTTCCAAGCGGAGGGGCGTAGGGATGAACCGGAACACACCCGAACGAGAGGGATTCCGAGAATATGCAGGTATGAGACTGCATATTCGAGGAGAGCTTAAATGATTTGATAGGTGCTACTCATATCAACAAGATGCATCTTCTTTTCTGGTGCCCACGTGGAAGAAACTTCAAGATTAAGCGTGCTTGGCTTGGAGCAATTCTGGGATGGGTGACCCCCTGGGAAGTTTCTCAGGGAGCGTGCGAGTGAGGACAAAACACGCTAGAAAAGACTCTGTGGGTATGTGGGGACAGCCTCTGTTGGTCTATGGGGACAGCCGTCAACTCTGAAGCCGGACTGTTACACAATGTTTACACATAATCAGAATACACATAATCTAATTTCACATTCATGATTCTATCTCTTTTAATTTTTAAATAACTATTATAATTAAACGGGTGTTCAGATACACATAATCTGACTTTCATTATCGATCCTTTTAAGTAGTAGTAGATTTTTTGAATTTTAATTTTTTAAACAGGTGTTCGGATACCCAAATAACCGATCACCCAAAATAGTTAGTGAAATAGGGCATATTTCGGGGTTCGGATAACCGAACCGAACCGTTTAGACATCCCTAATTGACACTATTATGATATACAAATAACATTGCCTATAATTGACGCTATAAGCTTGAAATTGACACTATAAGCTTGAAAAAATTGACACTTGCCTATAATTGACACTATTCGCATATACAAACGACACGGTACATAATTGACACTATAATATTATAAATGACATTGCGTATAATTGACACTATAACACTGTAAAAATGATATTGCGTATAATTGACACTATAAGATTGTAAATGATACTGCGTATAATTGACCTTGTAAATGATACTATTTATAAATGATTGACACCATAAGATTGTAAATGACATTGCGTATAATTGACACTATAAGATTGTAAATGACACTACCTATAATTATTCGGATATACAAATGACACTGCATATAATTGCCATTATAATATTGTAAATGATAGAATGTATAACTGACACTATTCGGAAATATAAATGACACTTCCTATAATTGATACTATAAGATTATAAATGACACTACTTGTAAATAATTGATACTATAACCTTGTAAATAACACTGCGTATAACTAACACTATTCGGAAATATAAATGACACTCCCTATAATTGACACTATATGATTGTAAAGGACACTGCGTATAATTTACCTTGTAAATGACACTACTCGTAAATGATTGACACTATAAGATTGTAAATGACACTGCATATAATTGACACTATAAGATTGTAAATGACACTGTCTATAATTGACATTGTTCGGATATACAAATGACATTGTTATCATATTAAAATGATATTATGTTACTTGTCAAATGGCACCATTAATACGTCGAATTGACACTATGTGACACCTCCTATAAATTAAATAACACTATTCGGATATACAAATGGCACTACTTGTAAAAATGACACAATTATCTTATCAAAATGATAATATGTTACTTGTCAAGTGACACTATTAATACATTGAATTGACACTATGTATCTTGTAAATGCCAATGTCTATAAATAACATTATTCGGATATACAAATGATATTATGTTATTTGTGAAGTGATACTATATAACTTGTGAAGTGATACTATTTATACATCGAATTGACACTATGTATCTTATAAATGTCACTTTTTATAAATAATTCGGATATACAAATGACACTAAAAATGACACAATTATCTTATCAAAATGATATTAATTATGTTACTTGTCAAATGACTCTATTAATATATTGAATTGACATTATGTGCCTTGTAAATGACACTTTCTATAAATAACACTATTTGGATATACAAATGACACATTTTACATACAAATGACACTATGTTACTTGTCAATTGACAAGTAAATTTGCGCTTTTGATATACAATTGCACCGTATTAATTGAGGTATTTTATTGCTAGTATTTTAGTGATCAACTACACTTCGCAATCTTGGTAGACAATTATATTCAAGAAGACAATATACAAATACAACTATATCACAAACAGTAACTGAGAATCAACCAAAACAACATAAATAAATAAATGGATTTCTAGATTTACATATAGCAACAATTCTATAAAAAAAATTAAGCCCAACAAAATACCTTATGTCTTCGTGGCGTGCGAGTAGTGCCAGAGGGTGTCGATGGCAGCGGTCAACGGTGGGTTGGAGCTTGGCAGTGTCGTCGCTGTTGAATAGGATAACAGGTAAGAGAGTTTGAGAGAGAGAAGGTCTCTGTGAATCGATGGCAGCGATAGAGCTTGGCAGTTGACGGCGGTGACGGTTCAGAATGGGAGAAGTGAAGAGAAGAACACTTGCACACGCACGCACGTAGGAGTGAGGACAGTTGGGTTTAGATTCAGAATAGTGAAAATATAAATGAATTCAGATTTTGAAATTCAATATATTTCATATTTTCTTGTTTTAAAACCCAGAATTATTTAGCCCAAAAGCCCGACAAATTGTTTTGGCAGACTATTTTAGGCCCGAGTTTCTTTGGACCTTATTTTTAAAAGCTTAGCCTAGACTAGCCATACATCCAGGCAGACTGAGTCGGCCTATCGGATCGGATCAATTTTGACAGCTCAACATATTTTTATGTACTGGTCAATATCAATAATACAACTCAATCGAAATAACATTACTGAATCGATGATCTCAATATATCGTTAATGTGAGTTATTGAAAAAAATCGATTTTGTGTCATATATATATATATATTATTCCGCCCAAAAACCAAAATAAAGATGAAGAAAAGGATCACCAAGAATTGTTTAATGGCTTCTCCAAGAGGGCAGAAAGATACATCTCATTGAGGTCGGGCCCCCTATCGAGCTTCCTCCCCACCTCCCACCGCAGCTTCCGAAAGCCCACGCTCTCTATGAGCGGCGCGTAGAGCTCCTGCAGCTCATCCCCCACGCAGAAAAAGTGATCCAACCAAAACAAACCCCCCGGCCTCAGCACTCTGTATATATCAAACACCATAAAATGCAGCAGCTCCGCCGGAATCCAGTTGCTGAGCACGTGCATCGAGTGAACTATGTCCAACGTGTTGTCAAAAAACGGCAGCCGCTGCGAGATGCTGACGTAGAGCGGCACCACCCCTCTCGCCGCGATGAAACTGTTGAAGGGCCCGTTCAGATTCATGGACGTCGTCATGATCGTCACGTTGCGCTCCCTCATCCTCACCGCGAACGTCGCCACGCCGCCCCCGATGTCCAGTCCGATCCGGATGCTCCCCGGCGGCTTCGCGCCCAGGACCTCCTCGATGGTGAAGTCCAGGTTGGAGGCTGCATGGCCGCTCCACCGCCGCCTCTCGCGCCCCTCCAGGTCGAAGCAGTCCTTGCAGTCGTCGAAGCCCTTCTGCTTGCGCCAGCGGTTGATAAGGCACGAGTAGTTTTTGCAGCTGTAGGCCGTCCAGACCACGGTGGCGTCGGAGGGGGTGGACCAGAGGCTGTCGGGAAGGGGCCGGGGCTCCACGGGGTTGCCGGGGGCGGCGGGCCGGCACCGGCGCCGGGGGAGGGGCTCACACCCCTTGAGGAGGAGTTTCTGGGAGAGGAGCTCGTCGTCCGGGCATGATCCGTTCACTTCGTATGACATGTAGCGGCGGAGGTCGCCTTGGAAGAGGGTGCACGAGCTGCCCACCGACGGCAGGATCTTGTCGGAGTCGAAATTGCGGTTGAAACCGAATGGGAGCTTCTGTGGAGATGTGAAGGCGACGAACTCGGAGGGGAGGTCTAGGGTTTCAGTTTTCAAGTCCTCCGGAGAGGGTGGATCGGACTGTAAGTGAGGGTTGAGAGAGCATGAGGAAGAGTAGAAAGTTGTGAAGATGAACAAAGTGAAAAGATTTGATGAGAGTAGGAGGAGAAGGAAAAAGAGGGTATTGCAAGAGAATTCCATGGGTTTTGGATCTCTGAAAAGAGTTATAAAGTTTAGAGATGAGTGATGGGTTAATTTAATACTTTGAAGTTCATGTGGCAAAGTTAGTTTAAATAATAGAGGTCAATGTTTGGCAGCTTCAATTATGGGGAAGTAGGTTCTTTCATATTGCTTTGTTTATCAGTGTCTTGGATAATAAAACATAGGAGTGGGTACTCAGTAGTGAGAGATACTCGTACTGGCAAAGTTCAGCCCATTATATTAATTCCAGATTTAGTTACATTAATTAAATGTATAAATGTATCACTTTCTCCGTCTCATTATTCGTGCTCATTCGATTCAAGTAGAAGAATAGAAAGAAAGTAAAATTAAATAAAGAGATGGAATGATAACAAAAACTAGTATTGCTTTTATTGAATATTAATTTGATTTAACAATAAAAATAAATTATTAGTAAGTGATTCCCTTTCTTTTTGTTTTCCCTCTATTTTGAGGACTGATGAGTAATAAATTGAGTGATTGAATTACCCTCAAGTAAATATAATGTTTAATTTATTGTCCAAACCAAACAATAAGTAATGGATTCAATAATTAATTGAATCCCTTTCCAACCTCTAAAAACATCCAATCAAACATGGACTTAATGTTTTAATTACTACTCCCTCCGTCCCGCGAAGCATGACACACTTTCCATTTTGGGTTGTCCCACGAAGCATGACACGTTTCCTTTTTTGTCAATAATTATTACATTCTCTCTTCTACTTTATCACCTTTATTATATTCTCTCACCTACTTTATCACTTTTATTACCTTCTCTCTCCTACTTTATCAATTTTATACTTTATTAATTACACACTTAAAACACTAATCTACAATTCCTTAATTCCCGTGCCGAACTCAAACGTGTCATGCTTCGCGGGACGGAGGGAGTATTTCTCATTAATAATGTTTCATATCTTTTTTAGTAAAAAAATAACTATTTAAAATATTATTAATGATGGATCCAACTCTTCTTATTGACCAAGCTAGTCACTTAAAATACTCATTTAATATCTTCTATCAACTCGCTTTATACCCTAACTAGTAGCTACACATTTTCTTAATCTCTATGTTCAAAAGTAATGAGACATTACTAATAGAACAGAGAGAGTACTGTTTTTCTAATAGAGTTTTTCGTCCATTTATGTAAATATTAAAATAATTATTTTACTTAAATAAATATTATTAATAATTATAAAAATATAGCATTAATTATAAAAATTCTTATCAAAATATTTTTTATGATTTTAATTTGATCATAATTTAAAATCTGAAAACTTTAATTTTATTTTACAAAAGTTAAAAAAAAAAAAAAAAAAGTTCAAAACCTCCCCCTCCCTCCCAATTTCCCATCAAACGAGCATTGTCACTGCCTGTATCATTGTTACTAACATCTATCGCGTGCATCATCAATTTTCAATATTTTCAACAAAAATCAAAACTTTTTTATTTGTAGAGAAGCAATATCTTCAATGTGAAAAGGTGTTAATCTCATATTTATGTTGTATAAGGATAGTGAATGAGATAAATAAAATTGATAAAAATAATAATTAAATAATTAATCAAATCTTAAAGTGATAAATAATCATGTAATTGAATTATTAAAATAAAAATCAAGTTAATGAATTATTCATTACAAATTAAATCATATAAATTAAAATTAAATTAAATTAAATTTTTAAATCAATCATCCTCCCTCACCCAACCTCCTGCACTGCACGTGTATTCTTTTGAATACTCGTAGCGAGTGCCAACAATCTTCAAGGATTTGTTGTATTAATGATGAAAAGTCCATTATGCCCCTGGAGACAATCAAAATGGCTTGAGATTATATTCACTCTTTCTCATATTATCTCTTTTCCCCAACTTGAAAGTCAATTCTAAATTGTTACTTTGGTACAATGATCAACATCCACCTTCACTCCCCAACCTCGCTCCAAGTCCTAAGTATTCGACTTTGAAACAACAAGACACTATAAAATGTCATTCTCATTTATTTTTTATCTGTCGCTATCTTTATAAGTCAAAACATTAAATTAACATGAACTAACATAATAACTCAATTATAAATTTAGAGCGTTTATATATATAAGCAACGATCTCGATTACAAATTCCAATGTGAAAGCCGATATTTTCAGCGATTTCATCGGGACAAGTCACATGTCCTCTACTAAATTCTTCGGTGAAGATTTGTACCCTTCTTCACAATTTTGAAAATATGATCGAGTTTAAAGTATATTCTAAATTCTCATTCGAATTTTGAAATGACAATTTTTCACAATTTGATTTGAAGGTGGAAGCTTTGTTTTAAATACTAATTATTTATAATATATAAGAAAAAAATTCTAGTAATGAATTAACAGTGAAATTAAATAATATTAAAAAATTCTTATGTATCCCAATTGAATGGACTGAATTCTAGTTAATAATTACTATAAATTTAAATTAAAGCATATAAAATCTATATATATATATATATATATATATATATATAATTTTCCTTAATTTTCATTCATTCTTATTTTTTTCTAAATTTTTAATCAATTTCTATATCTAAAAACCATTAAATAATATGAGAACCATTAAATAATATGGGAAGAATTAATTTGCTTAACACATCTCTTCCAACGTCAATTTGTTTGCTTCATAGTATCTGCACAAATCTCTATCTCACCGGATATAATTTATATTTTATTAATTTTTTATTTTATCACGAATTTAAATATATTTTATGATAAGAAATACTTAAGGAAAATTCCACAAGCAATTAATCACAGCAAATAGTTCAAGTCCATTAAATCAGTAATAATAAAAATAAGAAATTGACGTTCGTTTATCAATTATAAAATGATGTTTCACAATAACAACTAAAATTTCGTCCCGATCATATTAATTTTTAATACATATAACTACAAACGGATATAAGTTTAATTTGACTCAAATATAAATAAATTCTATTAGAAAAAAAATCTTTGACAAATCAACTATTCTTATATTCATCTATAGAAAGGTGTAACATTAATTTTATTTTGTTCACCTTCTTCATGATCCTTCCTTGTTTTTTGTTTAGATTATACGTTCGTGGAACAATCCTCAGCTACAAAAGATATGAATATAGTATAACTGTTATTTCCGACTTGTGGAGATTTGTGGTTGTTTTAGGAGGTAACTTTTGACGGATACTCCCAGTGCCACCTAAGGAAAGTCGGCATGACATGATGCATGCCTCCATAAATTCATCTCAACTTTGGAATACATGTCAAGTTCTCAAGTTAACTAAGAATATGAGATTACATGTATTTTATTCTATCTTAATACATAATTTAATAAATTATATTAACATGCATAATTTATTCATATTATAAATTAATCTCAATTAACTGAATATTATTTTAGTATTAAGTAGTGGTCAAATCTTTTATTTTTTACCTATGAATTTTGAAGTTAAAAAAGTGCAATATTCAAGACAATCGCATGATGAATTCGATAGAGATTTAAATATTTGTAAAATTAATAATATTGTATTTAATGTTATATTTAAATAAAAGTAATTGCTTAATCATTTGATAAATATACATTTTGATTTTGAAAATACATATCACATATAATTATTTTTTTAATAAAAAATCAGGCAAATGCTTGTGGTTCTAATGCAGAAGAAATCAAAAAAAATTGTAGAATGAATACTTAAAGTAGATGTCGATACTGTCGGTGAAAGTCTATGGAGAATCTGATGTGACATTATCGAAAGATATTTTTATACGAGATGCAACAAATCTTATTACAACCATAGTAGAGAACACATACCCTGACGTAATTATTAAGTCATGTCTCTAATGTCTACCAAAGAAAGGGTTTATCTAATTTCAGACAACATTTGCAAAGAAAATGGACAAGTTGACCTTGATGAAGAAGTACTCTGGGTTGAATATCTTAACACGATCAAGTGTTCATCATTTCTTATTCATGGAATTGAATTGAAAAAGAGATGCATAATCATGATTCTTAGAAATATTGATTCATCTAATGAGCTTTGCAATGACACTAGGCTCATAGTAACTCAGCTTAGGGATTAATATGTAATTGAATGCAAACTCATTTTAGGAAAAAATACAGGCAATAAATTTCCTATTGTCCAGAATAATTATGAGTCAACTGGATTTCACTAAATTTCGCATTCGGTTCCAAAGAAGGCAATTTTAATAGGTCTAAAGATTTTAGTAAGTGATGAAAATGGTCATACACATGACACAACAATTAACCTGGTGTATGATGAAATTTTCGAAAGATTATATATGAGGTAATTATAAATTTAATATTTTATTCAGACTTTGTAAGTTGAAGTCATCACTGATACTCCCTCTGTCTCACAAAAACATGAACAAATGAGAGTGGCACGGGCGTTAAGAAATGTTAGTTGAAAACTATTGTGAGTGGAAAATGGGTCCCACTTTATAAAGTGTTGTGAGAGTAATGAGTTAATTGAGGAAAAGTAGTGGTGAGCCATGATGGTATTTTTGTGAATAAGTATGGAAAGAATGGATAGAAAATAAGGGGATAATGCACAAAAATGGAAATGCTTATGTTTTTGTGAGACACCCCAAAATGAAAAAATGTCCATGTTTTTGTGAGACGGAGGGAGTATTATTTAATTCATTTTATTATTATTATTATTATTATTCAATGACTGGTTGCAGCTACATACATCTACTTTAGGTAAATTTCAAAGAAATATTGCAATGTCTGTGTTAAAATTTTGTGGATGAGTACTCTGTTTAGTTATACATTTTATAAGACATTTAATTTAGGCCAATTTCAAATAAAAGTTACTAATTTTACATTTTAAAGTTATTTAATTTAATAATTTATTTCAAGTGAAATGAAATTCATAAATAAAATATTATATTAAATAATTACACAACAAATTTATATAATAATGAATTTCCATCGAATTTCGACGGACCACTAACTAGTTGAAATTGAAAACAAAATCCAAGTCTGCAAAAATTGATGAAACATAACGTGTGATTGATATTTCTCATTGATTGGAAATATAAAAAAGCCCGAAACCCTTATTAATATTTAGAGCGCACTGAAACCCTCTATAGATTAACAGATTTGATTATTAAATTTTTAATTGATAAAGCTCAGATTCAGGAGCTAATTTCTCTCATCAACAAGGTTCATCTGATCGAAGGAAAAAAGGATGGCTGGAAATGGAAACCGGTGGCAAATGGAAGGTTCTCGGTTAAATCGGCATACAAAACCCTGTGCATGGCAAAAAACAGAAATTTGCAGAACAACGACAAGCCGGAATTCGATTTGATATGGAAAGCACCGACCATTCACAAGGCTAAAACCACAGCCTGGAAAGTCTTGAATGGTCGAATGGCCACTTGTGATAACCTCATTAGGAGACAGATTCCCATTCCAAGAGAGGAAGCTCTGTGCTGGTTATGCAAGAGGAGTTCGGAAAGCATCGCTCACCTTTTCTTCTCGTGCCAAAAAGCCGCTGAAATCTGATTTGATCTCGTTCGATGGCTCGGAAAACAGACAACGCTTCATTCAGAAGCGAAAGATCATCTTTTCGCTTTTGTCAATCTGGGAAACAAAAAGGAAAAACAGTTTTTCACCGGTGTTTGGATATGCACGGTTTGGTGCTTATGGAAAGGAAGAAAAGAAGGCAAGTTCAAACAAGGAACATGGCAGAAAGATAAGATGATCGCCGAGATTAAGTCGAGGCTTTGGGGTTGGATGGAGGCGTACAAGATCCCGGCAAATGTCTCCGATTTCAGGACCTGGTTCTCTAGTGCTCATCTTCACGGTTAAAGTCGTCCCCAGGAGATGTTTTGCTCACTTTTCCCTCTGGGCTTTCACCTCTTTTCTTTTCTGTTTCCGATTTGGCATTTCTGTCTTCGGTTCTCTTCATGTTCGGCACCTCTGATGCCACCCCTCTCTTTCTAATAAAATTTTACCTTTTCTGATAAAAAAAAAAAACTAATCTATTACTATTATAAAATGTATATTTCCCTACAAATTGTGACATATTTACCTATAGTACCCTTAGGGGCTGTTTGATATGGGTTTATAGGTAGGATAAATTAAATTAATACAGATTAGTGTGATGTTTGATATCATGTTATATTAATGTGGTCAACTCCTACTTAATCCCACTTCCACATACTATTTTGTGGGAATAATCCATACTACTAAACCCCCCCTCCCATCGGATAACTTTAGTACTGCGAAGTTGGATAAAAATTCTGCTACCCTTCCTCACGCATATCGATGCAAATGCCCAAACCCAATATATTAAATGGGCTTTGATGGAGGACACACATTGTATTTTTAAAATTATATGAGGATAGTTTTGGTATTAGATAATATAATCCAACATAATCCTATGGATATCAAACACAATATAGGATTAAGTAGCCATGATATCAAACACCCATGAAATAGTATAAATCCACACTAATCCACACTAATTTCTCAAGATAATTTTAATCCTAATCAATCCTAAACTGCAAATCAAGCGGCCCCTCAACTTATTTTAATTTCTAAATAGTTTGGTAATTTAATAAATTTTTATTAGTATTATAAATATCCATTTTGTGATCTATATTATTTAAATTCATATTTGCGTGCGTACCGTTTAGCTAGTAGAAAAGAACATCTTACTAGTATTATCATAATATAAAAATAATAGTTGCACAAATTGAGGAAAATTATTTTTAGTTTACTTGTTTTAGTAAGAAATACATATATAAATTATTTTTTAAAAATATATATATATATATATATATATATATATATATTGAAATGTGAACTTCTAATTTATTTCTATAATTCTTTTTCTAAAATATTGTACACCCTAGCGCTAGCTGGCAAAGTCCAATATTAGGAATACTTTGTATAATTGTATCTCTAGTTTGTTTTACCTCAATACATATAATACTCGTTAATTAAGAAAGATATATTACTATATTTTTTGAGCTCAAAGATTTAAAATTTGAATCTCATCAATCTTGTAAATTATGCACGTCTCATGTATGATTTTCAAAAAAAAATTATCTTTTTTAAATAATTTGTAGACTATTGCACGTACGGGAGCTGGTTTTTACCATACCAACGAACACATCCATAGCAACATGGAGTTTCCTCGTCATAAAAAAGTAGAGAGCCAACAAAATTTTCGATTGCATAAAATTAGAATTAGATTTAATTTAATAGGGGATTCGAACTCAAAACATCATGTCTAGACTCCTCATGCATAGACACATGCGCGCGTGCGCATTCAAAAGGAAAATAAGGTGTACTGTATCTTATGTCATCACAGAATTAGGTCCGAGTCCAAAATGTCAGGCCTTGGCTTGGTATGAGCAAACAATATTTAATTGATAAGTTACTCATACAGACAAATCTACGCCCAAACATAGAATCATACTCCATCTTTTAATTCTAGTTTTCCCCCATATACCACACACGAACAGTGTAAATACTGGTGAGTATTGATTTCTCTCGATTCCTGTACATTCGAATCGAAGAAAATACGTAAAAAGAAATAGATATGTGATGCTGTAATTAAGCTGGGCTTTTGACATATTTGAATCCCATAGATGAGTCAAAGCACTGAACCTTGTTTGTATACACATTCATAAACTTGAGCAACTCACTCGCCTTCTCCTTTGTTTTGGCAGCACAGCCAAGTTGCAGCAGCACCAACAGCTTCTGGAAAGCCCCAACTGCCACCGCCTCCACCAGCCCTTCCTCATTCCCTCCCAAGCACACCTTCCAGAGGCTCGAAACGCAACTCTCCGTCGCCCTATCTGAGACGCGCAGAATCTTCTTCACCAATATAGGGATGGTCAGCGCGTTCCCCCACGCGCTCTCTTTCCCTTGTTCCGAGCTGCACATTTCGTCCAAGACGGCCAGCGCCTTCTCGCATGCCTTCTTACTGGCATGCCCATCCACGAGAATGTCGAGAAGCAACGCAAGCAGCCCTAATTGGACAAACCTCGATCTCATCTTTTCATCTGAGACCATCATCATGTGGTGAATGATGACTAGGCATGCCTGCGTCGTGCGAGGGCAAATCGGTACTTTCACTACTTGGAACAGCGTCTCCTCAATCCCCATTAGTCCTTCCACTACACTAGCTCCATCATCAGAATTAATCAGGAGCTCTTTCAACACCAAAATGGCGTCTCGCCTCGAGGCGAGGTCGTCGCCCATCAAGAACCGCGCCATGCAACGTAGCGTGGCCGGCGATTTCAGCTTGGAAACTCCGAGAGGGAAGCTCCATGTCAATGCAGACAACATCTCCTTGAGCAGATCCGCATGTTTCTCCATTGAAAATCGCGCCAGCGCCTCCATCATCTCTGCCCCGATCCCTTTCTCCACGAGGCATCGCCTGTTGCGGTCGCTCTCCTTAGCCCAATTCTTGATTTTTGTCAACAGTTCTCGGCACTTTCTGTCGTCGCCGCCTCTCACGGCCGCCGCCATTCTCGAGCAGATGTCGGAAACCTCGTACGGGTTGATGGGAACCCTAGGAGTTGGGATCCTCTCAACTCCGTGGGATTTGTTGTCGACGCACCACTCCTGGATCATCTTTCTCAATGCGTGATTGGGGATTTGATCCGAGTTTCTCAAGACTTGGTTTGTCACGGGGCAAGTCACGTTCCCCGCGTCGAGCCACTTGTCGATGGACTCCCGGTCGTACGTTATGCCGGTGGCCAACGACACCGGGTCCTTCATCAACTCCAGAGAAATGGGGCATTGGAAATGAGTGGGAACGCGGACTTCTCTACCTGAATTTATTTCATCTCGCCGGTTGCTTTTTCCCCCGCGCCTCCGCCTCCACAACGAGCTCATGATCTACAAAAATATGTATAATTTGTTTTAGAAAATATTTGAATCAATTTGATGAATATGTTTGTTGTATTGGGGAATAATATGATTTTGTGTTAACTTGTTGTTATACCAATATAAGTAATGTGTGTGTGAGTGTATATATATATATATATATATGTTGTAAATTATGATATGGGAATTAAAGGGACAAGCATGGGTCAAAGGTAATGTTAAAATATGTTTGAATTAGGGGAAAAGAGAGAATTAGGAATTAGGAGAGATTCAAAAATCGTGGGATTGGAGGAAGGTTTAACGTTTGTATAGTATTTGAATTGAACGTTTGACTGTTGAATAAATGAAAATGAAAGTCGTTTTTGTTTCCTATATAAATATAGGGGAAAAGAGAAAACAAAAGTGTGACTGTGTGACAGTTGCCTAAGATTTGACTTGTTGACTCGGTCAGGGTTCAGGCGTGGGCAACTCCACGGTGGTGGACCGGAATTTTCTATTTTGTTGTTGAAAAAGGAATCGATAAGTTGAATTGGATCTATATTTAGCTTGTGTCATTTCACGAGCCATTTTTTTTTTCTTTCAAAATTTGCATTTTCAACGATATGATTAAATCGAAAATGTGAATTACGTTTCTGTTTGTGACAAGTTCAAATAAAATATGAAGCTCGCTTTTTAATTACTCCCTCCGTCCCACGAATCTTGACACGTTTTCCTTTTTTGGCCGTCCCATGAATCTTGACACGTTTCCTTTTTTGGCAATAATTATTATCTTCTTCTCCTACTTTATCACCTTTATTATATTCTCTCTCCTACTTTATCACTTTTATTACCTTCTCTCTCCTACTTTATCAATTTTATACTTTATTAATTACACACTTAAAACACTAATCTACAACTTCTTAATTCCCGTGCCGAACCCAAACGTGTCAAGACTCGCGGGACGGAGGGAGTATTTGATATCATTGTTTTAAATACCACATAAATTAATTAGGGAAGTATTAATTAACTTTGTATTAGAAAATTATGATTAATCATAAAATTTACCTATATAATTTTGTATTCAACATTTGCAACCTAATTTTCTATCATATATATATATGGAAGAGATCATATGGAACATCTTCCCTTAAATAGTATTCCTTTCGTTCAACTAAGATTGTCTCATTTCTTTTGAGCACGATTATTAAGGATGAAATTGTACCTATCCAACAATCAATTGTCTCGGCCACACACAAAAAGAGTAAGCAGTGATACTCAAAGAAAATCAAGCGGAAAGTAAAGAACACAAGACACCAACAATGATTAATTACCCAGTTCGGTGATAACACACCTACGTCTGAGGGGCCACGCTCAGTTCCAACAGTTCACTAGTGAAGATAAGAAATACAAAGGACTTACACGCGAAGACTCGATCTTCCTAGCCTCTATTTCTTCCCAAACCTTCACCTACGTGAACAAAATAAGAGCAAGATAGAACTTACTCACAGAACGTGACTGCACCTCAATCCACGTTCAAATCAACAACAATAAACACTCCAACAAGCTGGAGTACTACAGATGAACGAACATAAACCCAACACACGCTTCCACAGGAAACTAGCAGGAATCAACAGCACACTCACACACGAACTGTATGCTCTCATACTACACGAAAATACTCTCTCAAAATAATGAGAATAACAAAGAAAGCAGCAACCATTCGAAATGTCTTCATCACCAATAAATAGCCAAACCCTAGAAGAAGTTTGGGCTCTTGAAAGTATGGGCTCTTGGCGGGCTGCAGGCTCCAGACGGAGGCTCATTGAAGGGATTACTTGAAGCGGCACTGAATAGGGTTCATAAAAGCCCTAGGAATAAAGACTCCTTAGCAAACTTGAAGGTCCAAGCCTATCTCAAACTAAAAACCCGTAGAGAGAGAAAAACTGTCAGACAAGAGACTGAAGAAGCAACTCTGGTAGAAACAGTCCGAGAAACTCCTGAAGAGACTCACTTTAGTCTACACAATGACAACTAAAAATAGAGTATAGAAATACTCTAACAATCTCCCCCTTTGTCATTGGTGTAGACAAAACACAACTCTGCACAACTCATGAAGCACAGCAGAAAACGAAACAGAGTTATCATTAATACTCCCCCTCAATGTCATCAGCACTACTCCCCCTCAAAGCATACAACCAAAAGCAAACCATAAGCACAAAAAAAAAATATACTCCCCCTTTTTGTCACAGCAATGACAAGGGACGCCCATAACAGAGATGAACACACCCAACATCCAAGATCAAAAATCACGCTCAAATAAAACGGGGACGCCATAAGCATCAATAATAAGAGACTGAGTCACCAAAAAGAAATCCACTTTAGCATCACATGAGTTAATAGTGGTCCAAAAACAACAATCTTGATCAGATTGGATTTTGCTTGATAACAGATGCTTGATGAGAAAATTCACGATCTTCAGAAAGATAGAACATCGGAGGAGACTTTTGATAAAGCACGAATATAAATTGATACCTTTGCTAGAACTCCTCAAACAGCAGCAAGGTACCCGTGCTTGATGAACAGATAGTCATAAGATGCAGGGCCCAAGTCTTTCATGCCAAGTTTTTGTAAAATCTGTGTAGGCCTTGAAACACGAGTTGTCAGTCGTGACAACATAACAATTATCACTTGATCGCTTTCCAGTAATGAACACTTTCTCACCATTCTTCACAATGCAGTTATCCTTGTCGAAGCTAACACTCATTTTAATATCACAAATCTGACTGATGCTGATTAAATTATCTTTTAATCCATTGACAAGCATAACATTCTTGAGCTTCGGCATACCTGGAATATTTAAAGTCCCTTTTTCCAATAACTTTCACCAGAACACCATCTCCAAAAGTGACTTCTTCATCTGCCACAGCATGAATATCTTCAAGATATTTGCATCTCCTGTCATATGATTAGAACAACCACTATCCAGATGCCATGAGTGTCGAAATTCAGACCTCAATGAATTTTGAGCCACATAACTCCTGTTCATCATTGGTTGATGGTTTTGTGAGTTTCTCATGTTGATCTTGATGTCACGAAGAAAGAAACGACATCTGGGTCTGATATGTCCGTGCCTTCCACAATAGTGACATGTAGGAATAAAGGCTCGATTATGATTCTTCTTAGGCGGCAGATTTCTATAAGTCGCTGGCCTGTGAGTGTTTTGAGGAGGTGGACGATTTGTTTCTTTGGTTGGGATATCATTACTTTTAACACCATCATTTTTAGGAACCCAACCTTTTCCTTGAAATCCCAATCCAGTCTTGTTGCCAGCATCACGCCCATGTCCAAGTATCTCGTCCAGCTTGTCTGTTCCATAGTTCATCATCTTGACCAGCTTTTGTTGATGCTCCAATTCTCCCATCTTCGATTCCATGGTCTGCTTAAGAATGTCAAGTTCTGTCTTTTGCTTCTCATACATCTCCTTATAATCATCGCGTTCTCTGGAAACATCATTAAGTTGCGTTGAGAGAGACTTGTTTAATTCCAGCATCGCTAAACATTTCTTATAAATCATCTCATAATTTTTCGCCAGGTAGCTTTTCATCAAGTTCCTCATTGTCACTTCCAGTCTCTTCCATAGTAGCAACGTCCAGAGAGACTTTGGCAGAAACTTCCTCCACTTTCGCAGCATAAGCAACAGTTTTCTCTTCAGTGTCTGAATCAATCTCAAGTTTCAGAGGATCATCCTTAATCTCCTCCTTCTTAGAAAGATCAGTAGAGCTTAGAAGTGCAACCGGTTCATCCTCTGAATCGCTCCCACTGTCATCCGTTTCATCATCACTTTGAGATGCATTGAAGGATTTATTTTGCTTCTTCAATGTATTCGCACATTCAGCTTGAATGTGTCCATAACCATGACATTCATGGCATTGAATTCCAGATTTTGAAGCAGATCCTCGTTCATTCTTCCCTTGAGATAGTTGAAAACTTTTTGCATTCTGAAAACCTCTACCTCCATCATTTCTCTTTTTGAACTTGTTGAAAGCTTTACCAAAATTTTTGGTAAAAAGAGCAAGAGATTCAATTAAATCATCAGAATCATATTTGGTAGAGACCTTCTTGCTGTTTCCGGAATCAGCGACAAACGCAATACTCTTCTTCTTCTCAGTTCTCTCTGGCCGAAGATTCATTTCGAACGTCCTTAAAGAACCTATGAGTTCTTCAAGCTTCATATCACTGACGTCTCTTGCTTCATCTATGGCAGTGAGTTTGTAGTCAAATCTTTCAGGTAGAGCACGCATCACCTTTCGCACAAGCTTTTCCTCAGGAATTCTTTCTCCAAGAGAGAAACTTTCATTAGCAAGAGCAAGTAGTTTGCCATGAAAGATGCTAATATCCCCATTCTCGTCCATCCTCAGTTCTTCAAACTTCGTAGCAAGTTGCTGGAGACGCTGTTTTTTAACTTTAGAATTCCCTTCATACGTACTCATCAGCACATCCCACGCCTCTTTTGCATTAGCACAAGAGCAAACACCTCCATGGTAACTGCATTCTGGATTGAATTCAAAGCTTTTTGATTAGCGTTGGAAGCAGCCAATTCAATCGTCGTCCACTTGTTCCTGGGCTTGGGTTTCCCTTCCTCATCACATGGGGCAGTCCATCCTTCTTCAATCGAGGTCCAGGCCTTCTCATCAATAGCCCGAATGAAGGACATCATTCGCATCTTCTAGTAGATATAGTTGCTTCCATCAAGCAAATGTGGTCTTACAACTGATCCTCCTTCTCTTTGCAACGCCATTAAACACAAGAACACAGCAGCGGAATGAACAGGATAGATACACTAGGAATCAACACCGATAACTTGGGTGATCCCGCTCTGGTACCAATTGAAATTGTACCTATCCAACAATCAATTGTCTCGGCCACACACAAAAAGAGTAAGCAGTGATACTCAAAGAAAATCAAGCGGAAAGTAAAGAACACAAGACACCAACAATGATTACCCAGTTCGTTGATAACACACCTACGTCTGGGGGGCCACGCCCAGTTCCACTGGAGATAAGAAATACAAGGGACTTACACGCGAAGACTCAATCTTCCTAGCCTCTATTTCTTCCCAAACCTTCACCTACGTGAACAAAATAAGAGCAAGATAGAACTTACTCACAGAACGTGACTGCACCTCAATCCACGTTCAAACCAACAACAACAAACACTCCAACAAGCTGGAGTCACTACTAGAAAAACGCACATAGATAACGGATTTTATCCGTTATCTATGAGCAAAAAAAGCGTTGTGTATAGTGGTGTTATCTATTATAGGTGTCATACACAACGGTTTAAAAACCGTTATCTATGAAGGGAAAAGATAACAGTACAACCACACATACATAACGGTTATAAAACCGTTATCTATGAAGGGAATAGATAACAGTACAACCACACATACATAACGGTTATAAAACCGTTATTTATATTGATTATACATAACGGTTTTCGACTGTTATGTATTATAATTTATCCGTTATCTATTCCATAATATATATTTTTTCATATTATAGTTAACAGTTTTTTATACTTTTTATAACGGTTTAAACCGTTATCTTTGTAAGAAAAAGATAACGATTTTCCACTGTTATGTATTAGAATTTATCCGTTATGTATTATGTAATATTTTTTTTTTCCATATTATAGTTAACAGTTTTTTATACTTTTTATAACGGTTTAAACCGTTATCTATGTAAGACATAGATAACGGTTTTTTGTACCTTTTATAACGATTTTAACCATTATCTTTAATATTTAATATTTTTTTCTCAATTTTTATGTTATTTATATCAAGAAATAAATAAATAACTTTAAAACAACAAAATGATAAAATCAACAATAACAATATTATATATTATCCAAAATATTCGTACATTATCATCCGAATGAACCAAGTATCAAGTATCTAAGATCATTACATATTTCGATTCACTTCCTGGCTTATCCACTCCGACAAAGTCCTCATCGACCTCTCAAAGGCTTCCTTCGCGCTCATCTTCATCTTGATCTTCCTCCCTTTTAGAAAGTAACATCCCTTGATAACATACAAACATATACGCCACTTGTCAAATACTCAGTTATATGAAAGAGAGAAAAGGTACTTTCATGCATTCCCCTGCCAACATAGAGCCGAGGCTGTAGCACATAAACATAGAAACAAAAGTTACCACCTGTTTTTTTAATGAACAATACCATGAGAATATAATGTAACACACATCACACCTGGGACCACCACATCATTAGCATCACAATCTTATAATTGGACCTCTCAAGGAACCTACGAACGAAAGGAAAAAGGAACAGAAAGGCAGCGAGAAAATTTGGCGATAAGTAGATTACAACAGCCAAGATGAACAATGAAGGAGCCCTTGAGCTGTTGCCAAGCCAACTTTTGATAGTTTGAGCAAACCCAGGAGCATTCTTCCATGTATAAGCGTAGGTAACAGGCAGGATGACCACCCAAGCAGCAGCAGACACAACCTTTAGAATGTATCTTAACTTGACATGGAAGGACATGCTCTGCCTAGCTTTCCAACTCAGAATTACATCAAGGATCGCTGCAACAGTTATGCAGATAGATATCATGAGGAAGAAGCAAAATGGAAGTTTTGTTTCAGTGGGATCAGCTGAAAACTATCAGAAACCAATGACAAAATCATAGGTGAAGATCATATCTGGTTCACAACAGTATGTATTCCCAATAGTTGCATCATTGAAATGTTACCAAGGGCATGCCACGATGCATATGTGCATAAACTACAAAAATACCAGATTAATCCTCTCCTTGACATCCAAATGTCAAGTAAAAGGACCAGACGAAAATTTAAAGAAAGATTACATATCTGTCCACTGATACATATTAAAGAGAAGCATTAACATGTAATACTAGCACATAATCAGCTTGCAGGAAAAGTCATTCATCTAAGCATCATGAATATTTTAAGAGTTACAAACAAATACTATGAAAAAGACTTACTTTCAAATACAATGAAATCAATATACCTTGTCCAAGTTTCAATATTGCAGCAGTTATAAAGATGCTCAGTACTTTATTGAAAACACCATCTTCGAAAAGATTGCATCTCATTTTCAACAACTAAACCCCATTAACAGAAGAATCTCTTAATCTGACATTTCTTTGCAAGTAAACCAAACACGTCTCCTCAAAATAAAATGTCCAATCAAGCTATCAACTTAACTGGTCAAACTTTGCACCTCTCACTTATCCAAACTTATCTGTATTTTTCTAGAATATACTTTCCCAAAATAATAGTTCATGGAACAGAAACAAAAAAGAGCTTCTTGGAGATGATAATTGAAAGTTATATGGTTAGATTAATTTCAGTTTGGGTAGAAATATACGTACGAAATGGATACCTGTTGAGTCCCATTCGAAATTCCCTCCAAGGAGTTTGTGAGTTTTACCCTCCCATCAACGCTAGTAATAGCATTTTGGAACTACAAGGGGGAACAAACATTTATTGAATGTCAGTGGCGTCCACCATCACAATAAAGCTGCAAACTTTATATAAAGAAAAAATAATGGGAACATAATTTTAGTAAAGAGATTATGCTACAATATCAAACATCGGTCCCACATGAAAGTGTGGAATGGTATATAAGAGGAGGTCACAAAGTTACTAGAAGTGATAACAGATTCAACAAGACAACCAGATACCAATCACAATGAAACTAAATCAAGCAAATTATTAAGACCAAAGCACAAAATGATATGCTGAGGAAGAACAAAAGATGGACTAATTCTACAAGCTTTACCTGCACATTAATTGAATTCAACAAGGATGTTTCTTTGAGCATCAAATCTTTAATCTCCAACAAAGCATTATATGTATCATAGTGCTTCCGTGTTTGTCGGAGCTTTTTCTACAAACAAACAAATCTGTGTGCAGTTCAGCCTTATATATAAGCAAATAGCACAGAGATATAAATACTTATGATATTATTAAAATGCAAACTCTTTACCTGAATTTGAGTGTTAAGTTCAGAAAGTCGGAGTTCGTACCTGCATTGTTAATCAGAAGTTCAAACAAAGTGATGAAAACTGAGCAAGTAAGAATTTTGTGTTGTTAATTTCAAAAGTGATGGAAGAAGATGCTTAGGCGGGTACTGTATTAGTTCAGCCTGTGCTGGTACTTCATCAAGCTGCCGCTTTAGTAACACGATTGATCTTAGCTTTGTGGCGAGTTCCTATCATTGACAGAGAGAAAGCATCGTCAGTCTCGAGGAATTATCCATAAGTATCATCTCTGCTCAGATTAAATATCGATCATCTGAAAGCACATAGATACTACTCGATTAACACCACATAGATACTACTCGATTGAACCCACATAGATCACAACAAATAACTTATCAAATACTTGAGCTTATATAATGATTTAAAAGTTTACAGATTTAGGGTCAATCCAAAGTTGGTGGAATTCATTCCAAAGCCCCATTAATCTAGAAATTAGATAAAATCACCTGATTGGCCTTCTTGGCAAGATTCCTGAAAATGACAGAGCAATTCCCTTAAGCTATTCTGATTTAATAACCAATTTCTATCCGAACAATGCAACAAAATTCCCAGCAGTAATCAGAAGGAGAAAAACAGTTGGAAAATGGTAAAAAGAGCTGATTCAGATCTAGAAATTAAACTGTATAATTATGGAAATCTCAAAACAAATACACATCAAAATAACACCAAAATTACCGTAGAAACGTGGGCGGTTCCAACCAAATATACAATTGAGGATAATCGAATAACAAAGAGATAATTCAAAAACTTGAGCAAAATAGCTTGACAAAATTAAAAAATTTGAGCAAAATAGCTTCAGATAATTTAAAAAATTCGAGCAAAAGCCCTAATCTAAATCATATTGTTACCAACAAAGTTCAAAAATTAGGGATTTGGAATGAGATTTGCGTAAGGGATGAATAATTAGGGATTCTACCTTGGTGGTGGCTATTGTAGAAGGCGGCGGCGACAGCGGCGGCTCCTAGGGTCTGCGATTGAGAGCTCGACCGGCGACAGCTGCTAGGCCTAACGGACGGAGAGAGAGAGACGGGTGCGGTAGGTGGCAGACGGAGAAGCAAAAAGCCCGATCTGCTGCTGCTGCTGCGAGAAGAGCGGCGTCGGCGGAGGAGAGAGGTGGTCTGCTCGTGCTCGGTGGAGAGGAGAAGGGTGCTCCGCCGCTCGATCTGCTGCTGCGAGAAGAGCGGCGTCAGAGGCGACGCGATGCAGGGTGGGTGGGGGCAGGGGCGGTCACTGACTCACTGGCACCGGCGTCCGGTTGCTCGTGCAGCGTCGTCCGGCGCGGCGTCACCGGGGAGAGGCGGCGGGTGTGTTAGGAGTATTGGAGCAGAAGCTTGAAAATTAGATTTTGAGTTAGGTTTTGAATTTTACCTAATAAAAATATATATTTATGAAAAAAAATAATGTTAATACATAACAGTTATATAACGCATTTCTTAACGGTAAAAAAACTGTTTGTAAAAAAGTGTTAATAGATAACGGTTGACGTAACGGTTTATCAAACCGTTATGTATGTAACTAATAGATAACGCTAAAAGATAACGGATTACATCATACTGTTATCTATTGTTATGGATAACACTACATAGATAACGGATTTCTTCA
Organism: Salvia miltiorrhiza; assembly: GCF_028751815.1. Taxonomy (NCBI): domain Eukaryota; kingdom Viridiplantae; phylum Streptophyta; class Magnoliopsida; order Lamiales; family Lamiaceae; genus Salvia; species Salvia miltiorrhiza. The sequence continues at coordinate 44,354,070 of NC_080390.1, read as the reverse complement.
GAACCGTTGTCTTTTCTAGAAAATGCGCTCATACATAACGGTTTTTTAAAAAAACCGTTATGTATGAAGTGTTATGTATGTGAAATTTTGTAGTAGTGAGTACAGATGAACGAACATAAACCCAACACACGCTTCCACAGGAAACTAGCAGGAATCAACAGCACACTCACACACGAACTGTATGCTCTCCTACTGCACGAAAATACTCTCTCAAAATAATAAGAATAACAAAGAAAGCAGCAACCATTCGAAATCTCTTCATTACCAATAAATAGCCAAACCCTAGAAGAAGTTTGGGCTCTTGAAAGTATGGGCTCTTGGCGGGTTGCAGGCTCCAGACGGAGGCTCATCGAAGGGATTACTTGAAGCGGCACTGAATAGGGTTCATAAAAGCCCTAGGAATAAAGACTCCTTAGCAAACTTGAAGGTCCAAGCCTATCTCAAACTAAAAACCCGCAGAGAGAGAAAAACTGCCAGACAAGAGACTGAAGAAGCAACTCTGGTAGAAACAGTCCGAGAAACTCCTGAAGGGACTCACTTTAGTCTACACAATGACAACTAAAAAATAGAGTATAGAAATACTCTAACAAAGGAGAATATAATTGGTGTAGTATAAGTGTGTAAAGGTGTGAGGTCATATTATCATTACCAAATATAGAAACATGACAAGATCAATGGGACAATTCAAAAAGAAAAATAGGACAAGATCAATGGGACAGATGGAGTATATAGAACTCAATCTCATCCATCCATCCTTTTGATCCTAGGCTAATTTCATCCCTTCTTTTTAATTCTTTTAACTTAAAAATCTTATAGTAAGGATAATATGGTCAGATTTTGTTTATTCTTCACGTGATTTCCTCCTCCTTCTTCTTCTTTTCTTCTTCTCCTGAGTTGCGCAATGCGCCGCGGCGTGACGGTAGACGATGGTGTCTGATGCGCAGCGACGACAGTGGTGGCAGCAACCACTGACGAGTTCTCATATAATGATTTGAAAATATATTGTGGTTGTGGTTCGATAGATAATGAAATTTTGATAGAAAATCGTGGGATCGATAGATATGGAGGCTATGGTGGTGGTTTATGGCGGAGATTGTGTCAATAAATTAATCATGCATATTATGTCAATAAACCCTGCATATCGTGTCAACGAATCATGCATGCATCATTTTTTCCTAAAATCTGCTATATTTAAACTGAACTATGCATTCATGTAAACTGAACCATGCATATTGCGTCAATGAATCTTCCATATTATATTAATGAACCATGCATCTGGTGTCAATGGACCCTGCAAACACCAAAATAGAACCATGCATGACTAACTGCAAGAACCATGCATATGATAAAACAGAATACTGCATATTGCACAACAAAACAATATAAAGCTTAACCATACATATTGTGTTAATGAACCATGCATATTGTGTTAATAAATCATGCATGTTGTAGGGTTCATCGACACAAATATTACTAAGCTTTTTCCTCAATAAGAATCCTCGTAGTTTGACCGTTGACTACCAAAATTACAATTTGTGACTATTACGTGCCTATATATTCATTTTAATTAGACAAAACGTATCTTTATTTTTCTCTTTTGACGGGGACAAACCTCATAATTTTTTTTGTTTTTCTAAGAATTACAAGAGGTATCAATTATATAATTAAATAAACTATTTGTATAGGCGGAATTTCTACATCACATAAAGGTGGAAAAATAATCGCATGCATAGTGGAAAAATAACCGCACGCAAGTAAGAGCACTATACACGAAGGTGGAAAAATAACCGCTTGCGTGGTGGAAAAATAACCGCACGCAAGCGGGACCACTATCCACACAAATGTAAAAAAATATACTCCCTCTGTCCCAACGAAAGCGGTGCGCTTCTTTTCTTCACCGGATTTAAGGAGAATAAGATTGTAGTGTAAAAGTGTGTAAAGGTGTGTGAGACCACATTGTTTGTAGTGTAAAATTATTACCAAAAAAGAAATGCTCTACTTTCGTTGGGACAGCTCAAAAAGGAATACGCACCGCTTTCGTTGGGACGGTTCAGAAAGGAATACGCACCGCTTTCGTTGGGACGGAAGAAATATATTTTTAAAGTAGACGCGATGAGATATGTATTTTCAATATTATAATAAAAAAAAACACAATACCACTAAGTACATTTTTGTGCTTATCCCCTTTCATTTAAAATATTTTAATGAGGTCAATAAATTTTGAGTAGCGTGGTGTAGTGGGTGTATCGTAGATCTTTATTGTGCATAATTTTTTTTTTTTTAAATTGTTTCACCCAAAAAAAGAAAGAACACACTCACACTCTAGCCTTCTAAGTGACTCGAACTCCTGACCTATTGATTGGAGGAGAAACGTCTTACCAACAGACTGCGCTTCATTGTGCATATTATTTCCATTTCATTAATTAGACTTTTTAATTATTAAATTATCTTTCGGTAAACTTGCAGTATCTCATTAAGTCTTTTATTGGTTTGATGTATTTGTTTTGTGACTGTTGAATTTTGAAGTCTCCGTATCAAGTCATCTGGGCTTTGGTTTGGTTACTAGAATGGTAAATTACGTGAGTTTTGATGTGTTTTGCTGGTATGACTATTTAGTTTATTAGAAGATTATTTGAGTTTATCTTTCATGTTATCTTGAGGTAATAAGGGAGAGAAGTGTTTCAATTAAAAATAATATGGTGTTACAACAACTGTTCCTTTCAGAAATCCTTCATATTTGTGACTATATTAATCACATGTTTGATTATGGAGTATTAATTTGAACTCTGATGTGATTTTACTCGTCTCGCTTCATTTGGGCTGTGCTAATTTCGGCTTACTAAACACATGAATTGGTAACATAAAACGTGAGGAATATTTAGTAGCTAGAAAATAGAGGGGAAATTGTGCACGTGTATTTTCCTTAATTGTGTTTCCACACATCAAGTCTAAAAGCACTATCACATTCCAATAGAACCATGTGACCACTTTTAGACCCCACCGAAGCGAAAAAAAAAAAAAAAAAACACCCAAGCATCCCTTTTTAAGAACAAGCATCCCTTTTTAAGAACCACGTTATATATTTAGTGCTCGTTTGGTTCAAGTAGAGGAATAGAAAGATAATAGAATTAAATAAAGTAGTGGAATGGTAACAATAATTATTATTTTTAGTGAGTGTTTGGTTAAACAATGGAAAGAAATTATTAGTAAGAGATTGAGTTACCTTCAAGTAAGGATAATGGTTAACTCATTACTCAAACCAAACGACAAGTAATGAATTCAATTAATTGAATCCATTTTCAACCTCTAAAAATACCCAACCAAACGTGGGCTTATTTTGAGAGGCAAAAGCTCATTTATCCGTACCGTATCGGATTGAGAAGTAACTAGGAACTATGACGAAAAGTTATTTTCTCCATATCATTATATTCTTAAAGGAAATAGCTAAACAAACTAACTCGCAGGCAGCCAAATTAGCGAAACACCCCATATGACAAAAATCAACCATAATAGTATTCTTAGTGTGCTAAAACACTTCCCAAAGCTTATCGCTAAGGGACTCATACCCATTGTATGTGTCGTGAAGCACGTGAGCAACAAGGATGGAATCAGAGAAGACAACAATCGGCTCCAAGTCGCTCTCAAGACAGAAACATATGCCAAACATCATAACATAAGTTGCCCATAAGAATAGAAGTGTATATCCCACCAGACGACTCACGACTGCCACAATCGACCCCAACCAATTACGCACCATAAAATCAATTCCCACACGATTCCCTTTGTCACGCCATGCAACGTCAACATCCAGGCTGAAAAACCTCCTTTCGTGGCGCCGTCCAAAACCTGTCTCCCTCGGGAGGAATGCGTTGCACAATGGTGAGTTTCTGTCAAGCTTCCTGATAGTTTGACAGCAATGCCAATAGCTCAGTCCCATGAACCTGAGACTTCGCATAGCATGTTTAGCTTCACAATGAATACGCCAAACCTCACATAGACGTATGAATCAACACAACGCTCCACAAACTACACTCCACCCTTCCCACGAATAGTGAGACATGTATCTTCCAAAGAGAGCTTCATGTCAAAATAATTGACTTAGATGGTGTTTGGCTGAGCTTATAAGCTTTTTAAAACAATTTATAAGTTGTTTATGAACTTATAAGTTCCTTCAAAGTGTTTGGCAAATAAGATCCCAAAGAGCTTATAAGCTGTAAAAATAAGCTCTAAGAGCTTATAAGCTCCCCAAAAAATAAGTTCATCTACCCAACTTATTTTATCATTATCTTATAAGCAATACTTAATTTATAAAAATAATTCAACTATGATTTTTTATTTTCATCATATATCATTCTAATTTATCTCTCTTTGATTTTATCTCTCTAACTGAAAATTCTCTTTCTAGCTTATAAGCTCAATTATTCAAATACTTTGACAACTTATAAGTTCCTAATAATCTACATTTAATAAGCGCTTGAAATATTTTATAAGCTCCAAGAACTTATAAACTCTTTAAAATAAACTCAGCCAAACATCCTTTTATGCATTGATTTTAAAATTGAACTTCAGCAATTAGCTTCATAAGTTGCATAATTGATTGGGCGTATTTATACGCATTTATTTTGGGAATTTTAATATGATTTTTGTGCTTAATTCGTGTTAAATATCATCTTTAGGATATGATTATGATCTTATATGTATTTTGATGGTATTTGATAGGTTTTGGAGAAAATGGTTGATTTTGAGAAAAGTTTTGAAGTGGTGAAGCTGTGTGAAGAGGAAGCTGTCAATGGGCACGCCGAATTCTGCCTGGACGAAGTCTGAAACAAAGAAATTATAAGCTGCCATATTTTGATTTTAAGACCCCATGCGCCACTTTATTTTGATGATAAGGCCCCATGCGCCACTTTTCTATTGTTTCTTTAGTTAATTTCCTTGGCCTTTCACGCCACTTTAATTGATTAGAATTAGGTTTAGACTTATTTTTTTAGTTGCCTAATTAGACTAGGTTAGTATTATTTTAATTTCCTTAGTCATATATATATGTGAAGTCAGTTGCAACGAGAGACATATGATAATTCACTCCAATCTTGAGAGAGCAGATTGGAAGCAAGTTTGGAGACTTCAATTCAAGTTTTATTTCTTTCATCAATTTTCGTTTATTTAATTATTTATTTTTGTTTTGTTTAATTATTATGTTTTCTAGCTAAATTCGTTTATTCCGGCAACGATTAGGGAAACACTAGCGAAATTATTCTGTGAGATCTAATTGTTCTTATACTTTATTTTATGCTTGCATCTGCGATTCTCCATATTTAATGATATTAATTGTTTTAATCCATTAGATAGTTGCAAATATTTATTGGGTTAGAATTAATTATATAGCCAATTGAACCGGCCATCCGTAATCGTGGTTTAGGTTTGATTAGTGGTAAATTGACACATCAGGGTCAAGGGAAAAACAGTCTTAATTCAATAATCCTGCGTCAGAGTTTATTGGTTTTGAATCGGGTTTCTCTAGATATTAATGCTGTCGGCTCATTAAACCTATAGAGCGTCTCTTACGGTTGTCAGTCGATTAGGGTAGTAATTAGTGAAGCGTCTTCCTGGTTACCGAATAATTAAGGAGAAATAAGATCACGTCAGAAGCGTCTTCGGTGGTTATAACTGGTTTGTTTGCATGATTTAAAGTTATTTTTGCATCGATGATCGGAATAATTGAGCTAGGGTGGACTTAATTGATTGCTGGAATTCTTTTATTAATTGTTGGAATTTTTATTCATCTTTTAGTTAATTGGAAAAATTGGTTTATTCGGATTTTATTTATTTAATTTTAAGTTTAGTATTTTCTATATTTTCTTCTCAAAATTTCGTGGTTACTTTGCAGACTTTAATTAGAGAAATTCTCGCCAGTCCCTTGGGAGACGATTTTGCTTACTGCTGTCTGCGCAGTGTGGGCATACCGGCTGACTGCCGGATATTTTTGGTGTAAAACGACGCACCAATAATGACGACGTAAATCTAAAGAAAAAGAAAGAGCGTATGCATAAGAACTGAAGTTGGGTTTACTAAAGAACATTCACTATAAAGTAAAACGACAAAAGAATCAATTTGAATAAAAAAATTTACGGGCATGTTTGTTTGCCAAGAAAGTAATATGAATTGGGATGGTTATTCCTAGGAAAATGATTCCGTGGAAAATAAATCCTAATAGATTCATTTTCCAATATTTGCAAATACCAAAAATAATTATTAGGATTCTGGATTTGTATCATTAAATAAATATAATTAATCAATATATATAAGAATTAAATTGTAATTTAATCTTTATAATAAATTTCTCTAATTATTTTTTTAGTAACAAAAAGTACATTATTAAGGTGATATATAATTCTAAAATTAAATTCAAATTTTCTTACATAATAATAATAATAATAATAATAATAATAATAATAATAATAATAATAATAATAATATAAATTTGATTCATAGTTATGAGAATTAAATTATTATTTGCTTAAAATAAATTATGAACTAATTAAATAATAATAATAATAATAATAATAATAATAATAATAATAAATTAATAATATAAAGTTGATTCATAGTTTTGAGAATTACATTATAACTTGCTTAAAATAAATTATGAACTAATTAATCAATTAAATAATAATAATAATAATAATAATAATAATAATAATAATAATAATAATAATAATAATAATAATAATAATATTAATAGAAAACATTGAATACCTACTAAATAAAAATTAGTATAATTTACATTTTATAAAATAATACAAATAAGTAAGAATCCTGAGAATGAGGAAAAAAAATACCTAAGAAAAATTAGGGAATAAGAATCCTGGAAAGTTGCCGATGAGGCCTTGCTCTAGTGGCAAAGCTGAGGCACCCAAAGACTCTCCTTTGTGAGAGGTATTGGGTTGGATCCCGCTTGGTGGCAATGTTTTCCCACTTTTAGGTGGTGATGTATTATTGTTTCTTTGATTGTTTGTTGGTCTCACACGCAGAGCGTTCTCGCCTTCGTGCAGCTCGCTTGCGTGTAATGTTTTACCATCATTGTGTGGTGTTGAGGTCCTGTCTGCGTATGGATTGCATAAATGATTGTATTCAGATATTTCTTGTAACTTCAAAAAAAGGAATCCTGAAAAGTTGCACTACTTTTTTTGTTTTCAGGATTCTTATTATTTTCTTTCCCTAATAAAAATTTAATTAAACACAAAAATTTAATATTTAAAATCAGATTACTTTCTCGTGTCAGAATTAATGCCAAACAAACAGGCTTCTTATTTGCGTGGATTGTTAATTAGCATGATCTGTGGGTAATTTGTATAATATTAAAATGATTTTATTGATGTAGGTTGCATCATAGACCACAAAAACCATTTGTTGCAAATAATTGAGCACAATCAATTCTTTGTTAGGATATATATCAACTATTATTGACCTTTTGAAACCTATATATTGAATTCCTGATAAGAAACTGAAAGAGGGCCTACTAGCAACTAGCCAATCAGGCCTCTGGCGATTGTTATTCAAATTAACCTAACTCCACCGGAGTTCCATATCACTTTTATTTTTAAGGGAAGTATTATATATCACTTGATGATTGAATTCAAGCTTTTCGAACACATACATTTCCATCATTAAAGAAGTGATGTGTTTTTATTTGAAAATGTAATTTAAAGATTTTTAGGGCCTGATTGCCTAAATCTTACTTTATTCCGATTTATTAATAATAATATCCAATACTCCATTCGTTCCACTCCAATAGACTCACTTTTTTTAGGCACGAAGATTAAGAAAATTTACTTTTTACTAGTAGAAAAGTCGTGGTCCACACCAATTAAGTATACTTTTTTTACTTAAAATGGAAAATGAGCCTATTGAAGTGAGACGTCCCAAAAATGAAAACGAGCCTATGGAGTTGTCACAGCCCGCCTTAACTAAGGATAGTTAAGCCGAGTGATCTACGACTAGGGATGGGGTTAAAGAATAAGGGAAAGAAAGGGGCATCATTTGAAACCGTAAATCTTACTTAACTTAAGAAAAATCATCGTATTTACTCATTAATACTCTTTTGAACAGTCTATGAAAGACAACATAAAACTTAATTAATATCATTAATCAAGTTATACATCATATGAAACCATTCTCTTAAGACTCAAAGTATGACATAACATACTATAACATCAACAACATCTTGCAGCGGAAAGTAGCTAGACATATGTATGAAGACATATTCTAGACATGTTAACTATTTATTAACAACCCTGGAGACTCCGCTCATTGCAGCACCATCATCACATCAGCTCAACCTGCACATTTAGAAAACATATGCAGGGCTGAGTACAAAAGCACTCAGTGGGCACGTATGCCTAGGTATAAAAATACATGCTTCAAAACTGTAAATTGTCATGCCATTATAAACAGTACAGCAAGGGAGTTTTTCGCTAAAAAGGCCCAAGCTTACTAAGTTCATTTGTGATTCTTAAAGTTCGTCTGATCAGACTAAGTTCTTTTGTAATCTATCATATCTGAAACTGTGTGCCGGAGAGGTGGCCACCTCTCACGGTCACTTGACCGGCCAACCCGCTAGATGACTCACGGTCACTGGTGTACACTAGCCCTGGTAGGATAGCTATCAACTGCTCAGGACCCGAATTCGATTGCATCATTGGCAAAGCCAAAGCAGATAGATATCATACTAAAATTTAAACATTTTATGGCAAGACAATACTTGAAATAACTTTAACTCAAATATTTTGTAACGAAATAACTTGCTCAAATGTAACATTAAACTCATTTGATAGATATATAAAACTGAAATTAACAGTTAAATCATCTCATGCATTCATTCGTATAAGAGGCCTACGACACGCAGGGGATCTCTATATACGTATAGTAAAAGTAATGCCCACCTCGTTGTGTCTCTGTATCAATGAGTAACGTCACTCTCTCTCCCTCAAGTCGTTACTTCCCAACAGGACCTTCATCGTTATGAAGAATTGGTGAGAAGTTATAAAAGAAACCTCGATTAATAATCTAATTTCTTTTATGAAACATTAGTATCTCTAATGTTCATCTCTCTTGATTGTTAATCAATATAACAATTATTATCTCTCGTCATTACTCATTAATTATAACATCCTTATGTTATAATTAGCAGCGCTTCAATTAAAAGAAATATTTAACACATCGAAAAGTCCACTTTCTTAGCAGATCTATTCGCTCTCATCTCGTCTAATTAACCAATTAGAAAGTTAAACTTTCCATTAGGTATGTATTTGAGTCATAGGTCAACAAGAATTGACTATGCTCAAATTCTAATTTCACTAAAAATTTCGACATGACCTATTCATATATAATGTCAGCCACGAGATTTCAACGCGTGAATCTCACTACGTGAACTCGTCTCTCGACTCAAAACTTAACATCTTGACATCTTTTCAACGCAAACCAAACAATTCAAAATCATCAAAACTCTTTATCAGTAAACTATCATTTATACTCGACACCAATTGTTCGAGTGTCAGATACCAACATTTATGTGCGTTAATCATAACTCTCACAACTCACACCATTTAGTCATATCGTATCATCCATCAAAACAAATATAATCAAGTTATTTTCTAGAAAGTTTTGCTGTTTTTGTGTCATCTTTAAAACTTCATAACAACCAACTCAATCATCATAAACTCTCATACCAATTGATCTCAAAAACTTCATGAAGTGTAGTTCACTCTAAAAATGGTAGTTAACCAAAAAGGTTAAAGGTTTTTGGAGATATTGCTCTTTTAGTGCAGGCTGTCAAAGATTGACAGTTTCTGCCAATTTTGTTTAGGCCATTAGAAACCAAGGCAAACCTTAATAAAATTCCATCAAATTTAATCATCCAAAACTAAAGGTATCCTTGAAGATTTGGTTAAAATTTCACAAGAGAAAACGTTCATATGATCTGCCAAATAAACAATGAAACTCATACACTTTTACTGTTGGAAAAATATGACAGCAGAACAGGGCATTTTTGAAATAATAAACTGCTCTGTTTCAGAGGTCATAAAAATCGAAATATTATGTTTTTAGAAAAGTATTGAAGTCTAGTTTCGTTTAAAAAAAACGGTGATGCAAAATCCTTCATGGATTAATAGATATAAACGTTTTTGTGAAGTCTACCAACAGTTGACAGATTCTGTCAAGGATTTTTTCAAAATATCTTTAAAATACCAAACATCATCCAAAAGACATGAAATTTTGCAGCGACGAAATACACATATCATAGATAAACATACTAAAATTTCAGAGCCATCAAGCAATGAAAACTCATCGAAACATAAGCTTGAAACTGCTGTAAATTTTTTACAGAATTCCAGTTTTAATTTCGTTCAACAATTATCATCCATAAATTGTAAATCAATTAGCATGCTCATGTGATATCGTAGAACACATATACGCAATAATATTCATTATGCAACGTCCCAAACTTCACGAATTTAAATAATCATACTCTAAAAACTTATACAATTTTCGTGCTTGGAAAAATACGAATTTAATATATATCGATTCTAGCATACCCTTAAGCACAAATATCAAGTCAAAACGATCAAACAAAAATCGAAAGACAAGCTAATATGTGAAAAACGGGGCTGCCCTCATGGGTTTCATAGCTACGGTTCGTTCCGTTCTTACTCCCTTCATTAAACATGCTCAACATCTACCCAAGAACAACATACTAAAATTTCACGACGATCCGACGTCGTTTCAAAATAAAGTCGAGAATCGACGTTTTTCGACGTCGACGAAAATCGAAAAGAAAACCATCAAAACGTAGGTAGAGATCTTACCTACTTAGATACGTGTTCGAAAATATGATCGGGGCTCGTCTTCTCGCTCAAAACGGAGCTCAAAAGCTCCAACTCCTCAACAATGGAGATATGCGTGAGTTGTGTGTGTGTTGTGGCTGATATCAACGTGATATAGTGTGAGTGAGTGGGTTTGGGCGGTTGGGGGGGTGGTTAGGGGTAGGGTAGGTTAGATATTTAGTCGTTAAATATCTCGTCTCGTCTCGTTTTAACGACTAACTACCCATACTCTTCGTTACTCGCCCTCTCAACCTCTACTCACTTTCATTACACTCGTAATTCTATATAAATATAGAAAATACAAGCTCGTTCTCGAAATTCTGATAAACGAGATCTACACGTTTATCGAGAAATCCCGATTCACTATTCACTCGTCGTAAAAAAAAAATAAAAACTTTCATTATTGGACTCGTATCGAAAAACTAAGAATATTTCTCGACGACGTGCACATAAGATTTTGAAAGTCGACAAAAAGACGAAATAGCAGTATTTTACTATTCATCGTCAAAAAGTCAAAATTTTGAAAAACGTCTTAACGGACTCAGATCTCACTTCCGAGTTCATCATTCTCATTCAAATAATTATCTCGAATTATTCAAATACTCAAACTCAAATACGGATATAAAATCTCACATCATTCTCACATCATCGAAAGAACATCTCAACATCTTAAAAAAAATAACAAGAAAACTTCATATAACTCCTCATCTCTTTACAAAGTAAATCAAACAAGGGATCCCTAATTACTCAAACTCAAGCAACTAAACACGTCATCAAAAGCCCGGGTATTACATACCCTCCCCCTTAAAATAAATTTCGTCCCGAAATTTGTACCTCCTGTAAATGTTTCGAGTAGTTCTCTCACATCTCATCCTCAAGCTCTCTTTCCACTTCTTTCTAACTGTCATATCTCCATTGGACCTTATCCAATGCAATCGACTTATTACTCAATTGCCGAATTTTATGATTTAGCATCATCTGAGGTCTCTCTTCATAACTCAAGTCTGGTTCTAAGATCATTTCTTCTTAGTAAACCACATGGTTTGGGTCGAAAATATATATCCTCTCAATTGTGACACGTGAAACGCGTTATGCACATTTCCAAAGCTAGGTGGCAAAGCCAACCTATACGCTATTGGACCTATCTTTTGCAATGTCTCGTAAGGACTTATAACTCTGGGTCTAAGCTGTCTTTTAACTCCAAATCTATTCATCCCCTTTGAGGGTGAAACCTTCAAGAAAACTTTGTCTCCTATCTCGAAACTTTATCTCACATCTTATAGGCAAACTCAATTAGTGGCAACACATTCTCCCGATTTACTCCTCTATCAAGGATAGTAGTTCGTATAATATCTTCTATCGCCTGCTATGCTAAAACTCATCCTTGTACCCAACTCTTTCTGTAACTCATCCAAAAACGTGATGTAAATTTTTTTTTTCTTTTTTTTTCTTTCTGAGGTGATCTACACCGGTACTCAATGCAATCTTATAATCTCACGAACGTACAATTGTGCTAACTTATCTGGTCCATACGCGATTAGGATCGGTAAGAAATGTGCAGATTTTGTTAGTCGATCTACAATCACCCAAATTGCTGTATTTCCTCTTTGACTTTTGGGTAAAGCTGTCACAAAATCCATCGCTATGTGATCCCATTTCCAGTCGGGAATCTCCAACGGTTTTAACTTCCCATATGGTCGTTGGTGTAATGCTTTCACTTGCTGACAAGCTAAGCATCGCTCTACAAACGAAGCTATGTCTCATTTCATTCCGTCCCACAAAAATCTATTTTTTTTTACAACCTGATACATCTTTGTGCCTCCTGGGTGGGCGGTGTAAGGCGTGTTATGAGTCTCACTCATGATCGTATTCTTAAGTTCATCATCGCGGGGAATGCATATTCTCCCCTCAAATAAGATAGCATTGTATGATGCTTTTTTGGTAACTCTTGAGATCTCCTGCTCTTATCCTTTCTCGTAACTTGTTCATTGTCTCATCTTTCCTTGTGCTTCAATCACCATTTTCCTCAAACTAGGCATCGTCGCAACAATACTCGCTATCGTCCCTGGTGGTTTTATCATCTCTATCTTCATCTTGTCAAAGTCCTTTATAAGCTCATCCTCTCTCGTGAGAAGACATCCTAACTTTGACGAGACCTTTCGGCTCAATGCATCGGCTACTACATTGGCCTTGCCAGGGTGATAATTAATGTCGCAGTTAACATCCTTTACTAATTCGAGCCATCACCTTTGCCTCGTGTTAATATCCTTATGCTCGAAAAAGTATTTCAAAGTTTTGTGGTTCGTGAAAATCTCACATCTAACTCCGTAGAGATGATGTCTCCAAATTTTCAGGGCATGCACAACGGCTCCAAGCTCTAAATCATGCGTTGGATAATTTATCTCGTGGGGTCTAAGTTGTCGTGATGCATAGACTATAACTCTTTCTTCTTGCATCAAAACACATCCTAGCCCACTCTCTAACGCATCTGCGTAGATGGTATACTCTTTATCCATTTCTAGGACTATCAGCACTGGTGCTGTAGTCAATTTCCTTTAAGCTCTTAAAAACTCTTTTCACACTCCTCTTTCCAATTGTATTTAGCTTATTTTCTAAGTAATTGTGTCATCGGTTTTGCTATCGTGGAAAATCCTTCAATAAACCTCTGATAGTATCCTGCTAAGCCTAAAAAGTTGAGAATCTTGTTAGGCGTAGTTGGTGATCTCCACTCATGTACAGCTTGTACCTTGACGGGGTCAACTTTAATTCCTTCAGATGATATAACATGTCCTAGTAAAGTTACTTTGTTCAACCAAAACTCGCACTTGGTGAATTTGGCAAAAAGCTTCTCAACTCTTAGTGTTTCCAACATCGTTTTCAAATGTTTTGGAGCTCCTGCTCATTCTTCGAATAGATGAGAATATCATCTATGAAAACTAGGACAAATTTATCCAGTTATTGATGAAAACTCAATTCATGTGATCCATGAAAACTACTGGTGCCTTCGTCAAACCGAATGGCATAACTATGAACTCATAGTGCTCATACCTCATTTGAAAAGCTGTCTTAGGTATATCATTCTGTCAAAATTTGAACTGGTGGTAATATGATCTCAAGTCAACTTTCAAGAAAAATGCGCTCCTCGTAATTGATCAAACAAGTCATCTATCCTCGGCAAAGGATATTTGTTCTTGAGTGTCGATTTATTCAGCTCTCGATAATCTATGCACATTCTCAACGTGCCATCCTTCTTTTTGACAAAAAGGACTGGTGCTCCCCACAGGGATACACTATGTCTAATAAAACCTAACTCGAGCAATTCTTGTAGCTGAATCTTCAGCTCTTGTAGCTCATTTGGCGCCATTCTATAGGGTGCCTTCGACACTAGTGCTGATCCAGGTTCTAGGTCGATAGTGAACTCCAACTATCTTGTTGGTGGCAATCCTGGTAAGACCTCGGGAAATACATCTCTATATTCCCTTACCACTGCTACATCCTCAAAGTTTTTTTTTTTTTTACTTGATTCTCCTTCATCATTCAAGTAAACTAGGTAAGCTTGTGCTCCTTTCTTCTTTACCAATTTCGACGCCTGAAGTGCCGAAACGATTGGAACTCTCTTCTTTCTATCAATGTCGTGAAAACATGTCTGTTCCTTCCCAGGTGGTTGGAAAGTTATCTGTCTCTTCTTACAATCAATCGGGCCAAAGTTCTCTGCTAACCATTCCATCCTTAGAATAATGTCTACGTTCCACATAGGCATTAAGTGCAAGGTTCTTGCTTTCATCTTTAGTGATCCTAACTCAAGCTCTAAGTTAGAAATCATGTGAGAAACTGTAGTAGCTCTTCCTACAGGAGTGATTACTCTCAACTCGGGACTAGCTTGTTTTTGGTTCGAGTTTGAAGGTAACATGCTTCAACCAATTAAAGAATGCGAGGCTCCTGTATTAAACAGGATTCTAACTGGTGCATCCAATAACTTGCAAATACTACCTTAAAGTTCTGCCTTAAACCAGCACTTAAAACTCAGACATCTCTTCATCATTATCCATCTTCTGATGAGCGAACGTGATAGCTCACAGAATTCTCAATTATACTCTACAATCGATTTCTTTCCTTGCATCAAACTTCGATAATCAGCCTCTCGCTGCTTACTGTACTCCTCGGTACATACTTCTCAAGAGTAGTCTTAAATTGTTCTCAAGTATAGTTTACCAGTTGCTCAGGTGTTAAAGTCCTCTGACGTGCCTCTCACTAGTCTTATACATCAAAAGAATCTACTAGGATAACTCAAAAGTTGTAAGGGTTCAACCCTAGAATGACATCAAAACAAATTGTTCAAGAGACTCAAATGAATGACCAGAGGGTGGAATGAAGTAACTACCAGGTCGAACAAAAATGACCTAGAGTAAGAACCCATCTGGCTTTTCAACAGAAAGTTGAAACACGTGGGTTTATAAACCCAAAACACGTCTACTGAGATTTGGATCATGCGGACTGGCCAGGTCCAACATAATCACTCCCCAGTCACACGGGATATACTATCCCGAACTTGGAAATTCTGTGTCTTCTAAACCCTCAACATACTATACATAACAAAACTTAAGTTCACACCAGCAAGCTAAAAGCTTAAACTCAGGGTCCTATGTTCTAGACTCTTGTTTCGAAAGTTCAATATTTTTTTACTCTCCTCTCATGTTGCGGTGGTGGTGGCGGAGTATTATCCCGCCTATCCTTCACATCACACTCTTGATGACATCTTTGAGGCATTTTTGAAATCACAAAAGGAAAACTCAACTCGACCAACGCTCTAAGCATCCTCAAAACTCAAGTTCAATTTACTAACTCAACTTTAAGGAAAACCCTCACGGTCACCTTAACATTCATCTGTAAGGCAATAAGCACTCACGAAATGCTAACAAAAAGACCACTCTGGTCAACCTAATATATCCATCAGTAGAATGCCTCTTTTTAGAGGGCTTACATAAAGGGGTTATTTAAACCCTACAAAAACCATAGTATCTATCGTAATGTCCCTTCTAAATCGACACCATTAATAGTACTATGTCTCGGTCTGGACCTCCTACGGTAATTGCTACCAGTTAACTCATCTAGTTGCTACTTTAGCACACTAGGAACATCCATCTATTTAACATTAGTAGGGTACTAAATTCGCATGCTTATCTATCATCATGTCAAAATCTCAAGTACCAGTATCTCCTAAGTAAGTTATATACATCGCAATGTAATTGCAACTAATAAAAAACGAGGGTGTACCGCGCATACTCTCAAGATCATCCTTAGCTCTAGCCTACATCGACTTCTCTTCTCATCCTCATCAACTCTAGCCCTCCTCGGCTACTTCTCATCCTCATTATCGTTTATCATTTTATCATCTTTGGTAACTGATACTTAAGGATCGACTCGATATCTACTACACTCTTCTAGAGTCCCTGGTAGAAAACAAGCATCCGGTCAGTAGATCCGCATAGAAAATCTGGGTATCTGTAACAAATCCCATCTCCTGTGGGTCCAATGCTCAAGACGACATGTCCTATCATATTGAGTGGCTTTCTTCCTTGCTCAATCCTACCACTCGATTGGTAGCACGGGGACTAGGTGCACGATGCCATCCAGTCTAGTAACAACCATAAGGCTTTCATCCTTTCATAGTCTATGAACATGTGTTTGAAAATCTGCTAGGGTATCTCTGTACCACATACTGTACGCCTCGTCCTCGTATCCGATCTTTCCTGAGTTCGATCTCACAACAGTCCACTTTCGTGCAGTGCCAACAGTCCTGGCCAACCTATAAGGAGAACTTAAAGGTGACTCTAGGAACTAACTCTACTTGGCTCCAGCAACAGAAATAAACAAAACATAACTTAGCAAAACTCCTATTAAGTAGTACTGTTTTCTTAAAACTCAAGCTCAAAACATCTAAATTCTCATCTCGTCCCATCTTTACATAGTAGGTAACCTCTCTAAACAATGATATTAGATCCCTTAATCTAAATCATCGCGACTCAGTAAGACAACTCAAACAATTCTCTCTCAAAGCCATCTCCAAAGACTATGGCTCATGATACCTTCTCAAGTACCATTCAGGTTGCGTGAGCAAAACTCGCATTACAAAACATCTCAAACATATCGTACAATATCTCATTGCAGCATGCTAATAACTCATCATTAATCATGCTATTATACTCAAGCTCATAACTCAAACTCATAACTCATAACTCATACCAACAAGTACTTAAAGCAATTGCTAATTCTCTCAAGCTTTAGCTCTAAGTTCTCATTTCATCATTCTACTTAGTAGAAAATCTCTTTTAACAATGACATTAGATTCCTTCATCTAAATCATCGTGACTTATCACAACTGCTCAAACAATTCTCATCACAAAACATCTCAAATACATCACATCATAACTCATAATTATGCATCCTCAATCATATAACATCATATGATATAAACTCTCTCATGATTCATCATGTAACATCAACATCATACTCTTACAACATAATAACTCATTATTAATCATGTTGTCATCCTCAAACTCAAATTATGCATCTTCAAAGTGTAACATCATAACTCATCATCTAACCTCAACATCATGCTCTTCAAAATTTAACGTCAAATAAACTTTGAAATTTTACATACCTCGTTGAGCCTGGTGTGATGGTGCGCTGAGCTCACGGTTGTTAATAACTATTAGCCTAGTAACTCATTCTAGACTAAACTCAAGACTTCAAATTCAGAGCTTAACCTTCGCTCTGATACCACTCTGTCACAGCCCGCCTTAACTAAGGATAGTTAAGCCGAGTGATCTACGACTAGGGATGGGGTTAAAGAATAAGGGAAAGAAAGGGGCATCATTTGAAACCGTAAATCTTACTTAACTTAAGAAAAATCATCGTATTTACTCATTAATACTCTTTTGAACAGTCTATGAAAGACAACATAAAACTTAATTAATATCATTAATCAAGTTATACATCATATGAAACCATTCTCTTAAGACTCAAAGTATGACATAACATACTATAACATCAACAACATCTTGCAGCGGAAAGTAGCTAGACATATGTATGAAGACATATTCTAGACATGTTAACTATTTATTAACAACCCTGGAGACTCCGCTCATTGCAGCACCATCATCACATCAGCTCAACCTGCACATTTAGAAAACATATGCAGGGCTGAGTACAAAAGCACTCAGTGGGCACGTATGCCTAGGTATAAAAATACATGCTTCAAAACTGTAAATTGTCATGCCATCATAAACAGTACAGCAAGGGAGTTTTTCGCTAAAAAGGCCCAAGCTTACTAAGTTCATTTGTGATTCTTAAAGTTCGTCTGATCAGACTAAGTTCTTTTGTAATCTATCATATCTAAAACTGTGTGCCGGAGAGGTGGCCACCTCTCACGGTCACTTGACCGGCCAACCCGCTAGATGACTCACGGTCACTGGTGTACACTAGCCCTGGCAGGATAGCTATCAACTGCTCAGGACCCGAATTCGATTGCATCATTGGCAAAGCCAAAGCAGATAGATATCATACTAAAATTTAAACATTTTATGGCAAGACAATACTTGAAATAACTTTAACTCAAATATTTTGTAACGAAATAACTTGCTCAAATGTAACATTAAACTCATTTGATAGATATATAAAACTGAAATTAACAGTTAAATCATCTCATGCATTCATTCGTATAAGAGGCCTACGACACGCAGGGGATCTCTATATACGTATAGTAAAAGTAATGCCCACCTCGTTGTGTCTCTGTATCAATGAGTAACGTCACTCTCTCTCCCTCAAGTCGTTACTTCCCAACAGGACCTTCATCGTTATGAAGAATTGGTGAGAAGTTATAAAAGAAACCTCGATTAATAATCTAATTTCTTTTATGAAACATTAGTATCTCTAATGTTCATCTCTCTTGATTGTTAATCAATATAACAATTATTATCTCTCGTCATTACTCATTAATTATAACATCCTTATGTTATAATTAGCAGCGCTTCAATTAAAAGAAATATTTAACACATCGAAAAGTCCACTTTCTTAGCAGATCTATTCGCTCTCATCTCGTCTAATTAACCAATTAGAAAGTTAAACTTTCCATTAGGTATGTATTTGAGTCATAGGTCAACAAGAATTGACTATGCTCAAATTCTAATTTCACTAAAAATTTCGACATGACCTATTCATATATAATGTCAGCCACGAGATTTCAACGCGTGAATCTCACTACGTGAACTCGTCTCTCGACTCAAAACTTAACATCTTGACATCTTTTCAACGCAAACCAAACAATTCAAAATCATCAAAACTCTTTATCAGTAAACTATCATTTATACTCGACACCAATTGTTCGAGTGTCAGATACCAACATTTATGTGCGTTAATCATAACTCTCACAACTCACACCATTTAGTCATATCGTATCATCCATCAAAACAAATATAATCAAGTTATTTTCTAGAAAGTTTTGCTGTTTTTGTGTCATCTTTAAAACTTCATAACAACCAACTCAATCATCATAAACTCTCATACCAATTGATCTCAAAAACTTCATGAAGTGTAGTTCACTCTAAAAATGGTAGTTAACCAAAAAGGTTAAAGGTTTTTGGAGATATTGCTCTTTTAGTGCAGGCTGTCAAAGATTGACAGTTTCTGCCAATTTTGTTTAGGCCATTAGAAACCAAGGCAAACCTTAATAAAATTCCATCAAATTTAATCATCCAAAACTAAAGGTATCCTTGAAGATTTGGTTAAAATTTCACAAGAGAAAACGTTCATATGATCTGCCAAATAAACAATGAAACTCATACACTTTTACTGTTGGAAAAATATGACAGCAGAACAGGGCATTTTTGAAATAATAAACTGCTCTGTTTCAGAGGTCATAAAAATCGAAATATTATGTTTTTAGAAAAGTATTGAAGTCTAGTTTCGTTTAAAAAAAACGGTGATGCAAAATCCTTCATGGATTAATAGATATAAACGTTTTTGTGAAGTCTACCAACAGTTGACAGATTCTGTCAAGGATTTTTTCAAAATATCTTTAAAATACCAAACATCATCCAAAAGACATGAAATTTTGCAGCGACGAAATACACATATCATAGATAAACATACTAAAATTTCAGAGCCATCAAGCAATGAAAACTCATCGAAACATAAGCTTGAAACTGCTGTAAATTTTTTACAGAATTCCAGTTTTAATTTCGTTCAACAATTATCATCCATAAATTGTAAATCAATTAGCATGCTCATGTGATATCGTAGAACACATATACGCAATAATATTCATTATGCAACGTCCCAAACTTCACGAATTTAAATAATCATACTCTAAAAACTTATACAATTTTCGTGCTTGGAAAAATACGAATTTAATATATATCGATTCTAGCATACCCTTAAGCACAAATATCAAGTCAAAACGATCAAACAAAAATCGAAAGACAAGCTAATATGTGAAAAACGGGGCTGCCCTCATGGGTTTCATAGCTACGGTTCGTTCCGTTCTTACTCCCTTCATTAAACATGCTCAACATCTACCCAAGAACAACATACTAAAATTTCACGACGATCCGACGTCGTTTCAAAATAAAGTCGAGAATCGACGTTTTTCGACGTCGACGAAAATCGAAAAGAAAACCATCAAAACGTAGGTAGAGATCTTACCTACTTAGATACGTGTTCGAAAATATGATCGGGGCTCGTCTTCTCGCTCAAAACGGAGCTCAAAAGCTCCAACTCCTCAACAATGGAGATATGCGTGAGTTGTGTGTGTGTTGTGGCTGATATCAACGTGATATAGTGTGAGTGAGTGGGTTTGGGCGGTTGGGGGGGTGGTTAGGGGTAGGGTAGGTTAGATATTTAGTCGTTAAATATCTCGTCTCGTCTCGTTTTAACGACTAACTACCCATACTCTTCGTTACTCGCCCTCTCAACCTCTACTCACTTTCATTACACTCGTAATTCTATATAAATATAGAAAATACAAGCTCGTTCTCGAAATTCTGATAAACGAGATCTACACGTTTATCGAGAAATCCCGATTCACTATTCACTCGTCGTAAAAAAAAAATAAAAACTTTCATTATTGGACTCGTATCGAAAAACTAAGAATATTTCTCGACGACGTGCACATAAGATTTTGAAAGTCGACAAAAAGACGAAATAGCAGTATTTTACTATTCATCGTCAAAAAGTCAAAATTTTGAAAAACGTCTTAACGGACTCAGATCTCACTTCCGAGTTCATCATTCTCATTCAAATAATTATCTCGAATTATTCAAATACTCAAACTCAAATACGGATATAAAATCTCACATCATTCTCACATCATCGAAAGAACATCTCAACATCTTAAAAAAAATAACAAGAAAACTTCATATAACTCCTCATCTCTTTACAAAGTAAATCAAACAAGGGATCCCTAATTACTCAAACTCAAGCAACTAAACACGTCATCAAAAGCCCGGGTATTACAGGAGTGGGACGGAGGGAGTATATATATGATTCTTAGCTGCAAATTTCCTATTGATTAATTCAAAATCAAATCGGATTCATGTACTGTGTATATGAAAAGAGTGATGCCAAACAATCACATTATGACCGCCTACAAACTAATTAAGTAAGAAATTTTTTGATTTATTTAATTTATTGTTTTTTAAATAAAAAAGATTAATTATTTTACTGTATTGTCCATATTATAGTTATTTTTTTGTAGTTAAATCTTTGTCCAAAATAAGTTAATTCTTTGTCCACACTACTAGAAAAAATGTTTATATCGACGGAAATTAACGACTAAAATTCCGGTCATTAAATTAGTGGTCGACCGATTTACGACTAGATTTTTTTAACGATCGCAAGTTTCGGTAGTTATTTTTTCTAACTACCGAAAATTTGGTCGTTATTAGTATTTTTTTTTATTTTTTTAACGATTGAATTTCGGTTGTTAATATTAGTGTTTTTATTTTTAAATATTTTATTTTATTTTTTTAATGACTCAAAATTCAATCGTTAATATTTTAATTTTGTTTTTATTCATTTATTTATTTATTTTATTTCTATTTTTTAAAAAAATTTTAACTACCTAAAATTCGATCGTTAATATCATATTTTTATTTTTTAAAATCAATCATTAATTCGATCGTTGTTTTAGAACTTTTTTTAATATTTTTTAAAATCGATCATTAATATTAATTTCTTTTTATATTTTATTCTTAAAAATTCTTGAAAATATCTTAAAATCGATCTTCACTTTTTTTAACAATAATCTTAACTAATTTTAAAAAATTCAAGGCTAATATTTTTTTATTATTATTTTAAAATCAATTATCATTTTTGTCGTCCCTCATTCGCCGGGACCACAAGTCTTAGATATCCTCTAGACATATTGTAAGGTTATGCATGAATGATATTGTATATTTTAAAGTCTATGTTACCTTTTATGGAAAATAGGAAAACCATATATTTTCATTATTTCTCCGCTATTTTTATATATTCTCTAGGATGAATGATTTTTATTGGGTAGTACCATTTTTTCTCATTTTCACTGCAATTCATTATAATATTATTATATTGTATTTATTTACTCCCTCCAAGCAGGGGCGGAGCCAGGGGGGGCTAGAGCCCCCCCCAAATTTTGAATTTTTTTTTTTTAACATGTCTAAAAATGTTGTTATTATTATTATTATTATATTTGTATTTTAGTAAAAAAAATGTCTAAAATGTATTGAATGCCCCCAAAATTTTTTTAGTAAATGTTGAACTATATTATCTATGAAAATGTTGTTATTATTATTATTATATTTGTATTTTAGTAAAAAATGTCTAAATGTATTGAATGCCCTCAAAAATTTTTTTAGTAAATGTTTTGAACTATATTATCTATGAAAATGTTGTTATTATTATTATTATTATTATATTTGTATTTTAGTAAAAAATGTCTAAAATGTATTGAATGCCCCCAAAAAAAAATTAGTAAATGTTTTGAACTATATTATAAATGAAAATGTTGTTATTATTATTATTATATTTGTATTTTAGTAAAAAATGTCTAAAATGTATTGAATGCTCCAAAAAAAAAATTTAGTAAATGTTTTGAACTATATTATCTATAAAAATGTTGTTATTATTATGATTATATTTGTATTTTAGTAAAAAATGTCTAAAATGTATTGAATGCCCCCCAAAAAAATCCTGGCTCCGCCCCTGCCTCCAAGATTATGTAAAATTGCTTGGACACAACATTTAATAAAATTGGTGATAATTTTGATGTAGTGGAGAAATGGTCCCACCACTTTATGAGATGTGTGGTTGAGATTGAATTTGGGGTGAGTTTTTTGTAAATAAAGAGTGTTAGTAAAGATAAAATATTAAAGAGGATGGTGGGATCATTGCCTTAAAAGGAAAGTCACATAATCTTGACGGACGATATAGTAATTTTTACATAATGTTAGCGAATAACAATTTCTATGTTTATTGTTTTAGAGAACATGAGTTAAAAAAGGTGAGAGTGACGAAATTTTCCCACATATATATAAAAAAAGAAATGAACTCTGAATAGAATTACCTTTTTCTTTTCTTCTTTGAGCATAATTAACGAGGCTAGACTAGTGGTGAGCATCGGTTCGGTGCAAAAATGCACCAAATCTTGAAAATCGAAAATCAAACCGATGCTGAAAATTGGAACCGCACCGCACCGATGGGGGTGCCAAACCGAACAGAAATAGAACCGATAAAATCGTCAATTTCGGTTCGATCCACTGAACCGATACAATTTTTTCAGATCTTAACAACTAAATTCAAAGCTTAACAAATTCGAAGCTAAGTTCAAAGCTTACCAACTACAATGCATTAATAACTACAAACCGAAAGTCTGAATTCTGAAAATTACGGAAATACTAAAGAGGGAGGGGGATCGGGGACGCCGGGACGGGCCGCATCGGAAGGGGGAAGCCGAAAAGGGGGCTGGCCAGCTGGGCTGTCGCGGACAGAATGCTGGAAACTGGAAGGGGGAAGTTGCGACTCGTCGGAAGGGAGACGACTGGGCTGTTGCAGATGGCGGGCGGACGGGGGACGGCACGCTGATGACGGGCGGACGGGCGACGGCGGGTAGGAGACTAGGAGGAGAGGCCAACAGGGCCAGAGGGGGGAGTCAGAACTGACTCCTGAGAGTGAGAGCGGCGCATGTGTTAGATTAGGGGGAATTGAAGTTCAGTTCAGATTACTTAGGGTTATATAATATAGATATATAATAAAATATAAATATTTATCGGTTTGGTTTGATTCAAAACCGCACTGAAAATTTTCGGAACCACACCGCACCGAAATAGTGCGGTTCGGTTCAGTTATGCGTTGCGATTCGGTGTTTTTGCTCACCTCTAAGCTCGACCCTTAGTCTGTTTTTTCTGTGTTTTCAAGGGTTTTTTTTTATAGGTTTTTTCTTTTTTCTTTTCCTTAATAAAATCTCATTTAATAATGTAAGCGAATATAATTATCTTTTTATTTTTCTTTTAAAAAAATAAAAATAAAAATGAACATGTGACGTAGCCAGTCCTTTCATATTCTGCGATATGTACTAATTGGGTTCAGCTTTTGTTGCACGTACGAATTAGAATGGGCCTCACTAAAGTCCATCGCGATTAAAGCAAAATCCCAATTCTTAAGCATACAACAATACATAGAATGATTTTATACATACAATCAATAATAACAGACATATCCTTCGTCTCTGTAGCCTCCAATTTTTTTTTTTTTTTGAGGCGAAAGAAAAGCTTGTATTACTGTAAATCAGAGAGAGCAATATCTTGAAGCCAGGTTGGAAATCCCGACTTTCAGATCATTACATCGGAAACAAAAAGAGCCAAACGAGCTAGCTCGTGAGCAGCTCTATTAGCTTCACGCCTAGCGTGAAAAAACTCAAGGACAACGTTCTCCCTCGCTTGATCGAGTGCCTCCCTAAGCTCCTCGCGGAGGTCTGATCCCCAAGACTCCTCTTGAAGTACATGTATGGCGAGCAAAGAGTCCGAGTAGAGGACGACAGGACCAAGTTCATTCTCGAGACAGAACCCAGCAGCAAGCAAAATGGCATGAAGCTCACCGAGAAGCACCGTGGGGGTAAAGCCAATCCGTTGGCAGGAAGCAGCCACGATCTTGCCCCTGGAGTCGCGAAGCAAAAAACCTGCTCCCAACCGCTGTCCCCCGTTGTCGAAAGCAACATCAACGTCGAGCCGTAGAATATCCGGCGGAGGAGGGTACCATCGTCGCTCCCCCTCAAGAGGCAAGACACGCTCAGGAATAGAGGTATGCAGCCTCACTTTCTTGTACTCGTCCAGCCAAAGCCGACAATCTTGCAGCTCAACAGTAGTCTTCTCATTCGATGGGTTGTGCTTAAAATCACAAAAGCTTTTCCACACAAACCACAGCTGGAAAAACCAAAGCTCGAGACCCTCATCACCTTTTCGATCAGCCACCACACTGCTCAGATCGCGCAAAGATAGGTGTATGAAGGGGCTGATGTCATCCCAGAATATAGAGCTCTTCCAGGCCCCTTTAACCCTGTCACAAGTGATTAAGCAGTGTACAATCGTTCCCCAATCTCTACGGCACTAGGAACAGATACCTGAGACCGGAAAGTGCCGTTTAGAAAGAATAGCATCGACCGGTACCAAGTTATTAAGGGCTCGCTAGCAGAAATGTTTAACTTTAGGTGGAACGTGCATCCTCCAGACTTTCTTCCACCAGCAGGTGTCGTGAGAAGAAGACACGTTTTCTGGCATAGAATAATAGTCGGTAGCACAAAGGTACCCTGATTTAACAGAGTAGCGTCCCTTCTCATCAAAGCCCCAGAAGAAAGTATCTGACTTCGTCTCTACCGGTAAATCAATTGAGCAGATGGCGGGGACCAAGAAATCTGGAAAAACCTCCTTTAGTTTGCCCACATGCCATTGCCGTTCAGCTGTGATAAAATCAGCAACTTTCCTGTTGTTATCCTCAGTTTGTGCACGCTGCTCCTGCCAAATGTCTCTTCCCGGGATCCAGCGGTCTTTAGTGACTCTGATACTTCTTCCGTCCCCGACTTTCCATCTCGTCCCTCGAGCAATGAGCTCTCTGCCCCAGCATAAGGAACGCCATGTAAAAGAGCAATTCGGGGAGACCTTCACCTCCATCAAGTTTCCATCTCTAAAATATCGTTGCCTGAGGACCCTTCCCAAAAGAGTGTTCGGGTTCTTCAAAAGTCGCCACACTTGCTTAGCGAGTAGGGCTTGGTTAAAATACAGTTATCTTTTTACTAGTCAATTTTGGCTTTATAGAGCAGCGGAAGGACGGTGGCGTGATGTTGGAGGTTGAGATTGGCACCACACTTTCTGCTACATTAGATATGCAATTAATTACTCCCTCCGTCCATGAAAAAGAGTCCCATTTGGGACTCGGCACGGGTTTTAAGAAAGTTGTTAAAGTAGGTGTAAGTGGAGATAGAAGTAAATTTATAGGGGTAGTGTTAATATGACTTTTAAAGTCCTTAATTCTCAATTAACTTTTGATGTCAATAATTTAACTTTAAATCGATTCCAAACAAATTCAAGAACAGATCGATTCAACAAATTCTCAATTGAAATTCCAATTCAAGAAGTAAATCAATTCTCAATTCAACAAATCAATTCAACAAATTCAAGAAGTAAATCAATTCTCAATTCACCAACAAATTCAAGAAATTCCAAAAATAAATTTCAGCAACTAATTCAACAAATCGATTCCAATAAATTTCAGCAACTAATTCAAACAAATTCAACAAATCGATTCCAACAACAAATTTAAGAAATTTCAGCAACAAATTCAGGAAATTCCAACAACAAATTTGAACAAATTCAACAAATCAATTCTAGCAACAAATTTAGGAAATTCCAAACCAAATCGAGAAGCGCTAGCTTCGCTTTGAAGCTACTCGCGCAGGTAGAGCAGAGGAGGATCGGCGTTGCGGACTACGACGAGAGGTAGGGCGAGAGCGAGTTCCCGTGGTGTGGAGCGGAGCGCGTCGTGCTCAGAGGAAGGCGGCGAATTTTGGGAGGCGGCGCCTTAGGGTTCGGACATCAGGGTTTCGAGCTTTGAGAGGCGGCGATTTGAGGGTACAACGAGGGGTTGTCATTGTTACCTAAGAAATAGAGAGAGCGAGGGATGAAGGGCGACGCAGAGAGAGGCGGTCAGCGGGAGCGATGAAGCGGTGAGAGAGAGAGAGAGAGAGAGAGAGAGAGAGAGAGAGAGAGATGAAGCTAGGGGATTTAGGGTAGATTTTGGATTTTAGGGATTTAGGGCTGAGTGGTGAGAGAGAGAGAGATGAAGCCAGGGGAGCGGCGCTCAGGCGCGGCTTCGCCGGAGAGGGAACTGCGGCGGCCGCAGCCCTCGCTGCTGTCATCTTCGCCGGCAGTAGATGAAGGCGACGCGACGTCTGGGTTCAAGGGTGCGTGAGAGTTTGAGAAGAGAGAGAGGGCGTGAGGCGAGAGGTGAGAGAAGGGAGGTGCACCGGTGGTGGTGCCCGGAGAGCCGGCGACGCCGGTGTGGAAGGGGGGGGGGAGGGGGGCACTGCATCTCTGTGTGTGTCGTGTGTGTTTTGTGAGTGTGTGCGTGGGTTTTAATTAGGTTTTAATTAAGGAATTAATTCAATTATTTTTAGTTATTGAGGTAGATGTATTAATGACAAAGTAGAGTAAATATTGAAGTTTATGGAGGGTATAATGGTACAAAAAGTGAAACAGAACTCTTTTTTGTAAACAAAAAAAAGAGGGGAAACAAGACTCTTTTTCGTGGACGGAGGGAGTATCTTTTACTTGAATTTGGATATCAAGAAGTGGGGGTAATGGATCGCTCAATCTGAGTAATTAATTGAAATTGATTCGAGAAAAGAAAAAACTGAAAACTGAAAGGTGAAGATTAATGTTAAAATTAATCCAATACTCTCCAATCGAATCATACTAATTATTTTACAAGGGGAATTAACTAATTAATTAGTATGAGGCTTATGCAATCTTACAAAACTACCCTAAATAGTTGCACAACTTGCACATTTTCTCAATTTTCGTCAGGCTAAAAAATCTACTACTATCTTTTATAGTATACTAGTGTATTACCCGTCGAAATTCGACGGGTACATATTTTCTTGTAATTTATATATTTTATGTTATTCTTATGATAATTATATAAAATAGTAATTTTTATGTAAATTATTTATATAATTAATTACATTAAATTAAATTAGTAATACATTTTAAATTATATTAATCTCGACAACTTTTAGCAATTAAATTATTAATTTTGTTGAAATCATAAAAATACCCATTAGTTTTCATATGAAATTTTATAAAAAGTTGACGCGTAAGAAAAAAAAGAAAGTAGAAATACATATAAATTTGACATTGGTATGATGGAGGATTGATTTGTTGCATTTCTTGTTACAAGATTTATTAATTTTGTTTAATTATTTTTTATTTTGCTATTTGACCATAATTTTATATGGAGTTTGAAAATCATATTTGAATTGTGAGTATCATATAATTCTGAACTTCTAAAAGCATAACTAATTATGAAAATAATATCGCCTGATATTTAAAAGACCATAACTGATTTATCGAACATCGTATCATTTGGAGTTTTAAGACCAACCAAGTTGTGGGAATCATCTCGTCGCAAACTTGACAGATCAGATCTCTAACTTCTGAGCATCATATTGTCTAAAACTTGAAAGAGAATTATCTCGTCTAAAACTGGAAAGAGCATCATCTCGTCTGGAGTTTTGAGCATCATCTCATCTAGAGTTTGAGAGAGCATCATCAAATATGAAATTATATTTAACCATGACTCCAATTGTCAACTATCTAACAAACATAACTCTAACACTTTAAATATTTTATTTATATATGTAATTTTATTAGTTCAAACTCTAGAGATAAATGAAAGAGAAGAGTTCTTAAAGCAGTAAAAGAGAGAGCGTGTGCTTTATTTCATTATCGTAGGTATTTATAGGCATTACAGTCGGGGTAAAGAGAGAGCGTGTGCTTTATTTCATCATCGTAGGTATTTATAGGCATTACAGACGGCGGCGATGGGGTGAGGAAGAGGGAGGCGTGAGGAAGAGGGAGACGTGACTTTTGTTTTAAAAGTGAGAATGAGAATATATAGATTGGATTCTCAAATGCCACGTGGGAGATTGAGATTGAAAAGAAAGAATTTGAGGTCTGCCACGTAGGCTAAGGCCTAATCGTATTATTATTATTATTATTATTATTATTATTATTATTATTATTATTATTATTATTATTATTATTATTATTATTATTATTATTATTATTATTATTATTATTATTATTATTATTATTATTATTATTGTTGTTGTTGTTGTTGTTGTTGTAGTAATGGACGAACATAAACAAATAAAGTTTGCATAAATGAAAAATATATTTTTCTTCCCTATATAAATAAAATGTATGGATTTATTTTATAAAAAATAAAAATAAAATTTTAATTATTTTGATAGACATAAAATAAGATTTTGTTTTAAAGTAATCAGTTTATAGAATTTGTGCCTTATTATGCAAACATTTAAATCAATGACCGGACCCATTTATAATTTACATATACGTGCATGTCTCAATTCAAACTTAATTTTATTGAAAATTAAGAATATAAATATTATATATATATATATATATTCATACAATATAATATATTGCAACATATACATATATTATGGAGTAAAATTTTGAAGTAGCCAAAATGAAGCATAAAACATAATTTATGGCCACACATTGAAAAAACATAAATTTTGGCCATTTTTATTGATTTGGACGTTTTTGCCCTTAATGAGGCGGACTGGGTAGGATTAGACACGCGGGTCGCGTGCCGGGTCGGGTTAGGCACTTATGGCACTATTAGTGCCATAAGTGCCATCGGAAATCCAAAATAAAACCAAGTAAAATAGTCATTTTGGCACTTATGGCACTATTAGTGCCATAAGTGCCAACGAAAATTCAAAATAAAACTAAGTAAAATGGTCATTTGGGCACTTATGGCACTAATAGTGCCATAAGTGCCATACGTGCAGCACAAATACAGAAACAACAACATCATTTAAACCCTAAATGGAACATTTAAACCCTAAATAGAACATCTAAACCCTAGGGTGAAGTGTGCACTTATGGCACTTATGGCACTAATAGTGTCATAAGTGCCATACGTGCAGCACAGATCAGATCAGCACAGATCAGATCAGATCAGATCTGTCGATGGCTGAAATCGAAGGAGGCGGAGATCAGATTTGCCGATGGAGGAGGCGGCGCAACGATCAGATCAGATCCACCGCCGCCGCCTCATCAGATCAGATCTGCCGCCGCCGCCGCCGCCTCATCATCTGTCACCTGACCAATCCCTCCTCCACGCGTTTTAGAGGATCGTATCTCCTCCACCGCCGCCGCCTCATCCTTTACTCCGACGAATTCTGCCGCTGACTTCTGCTCGGCGCCGCTGCGATCAGATCAGCTTCGCCGCTGCGATCAGATCTGCTTGGCACCGCCGCTGCGATCAGATCTGCTCCGGTGACTTCTGCTCGGCGCCGCTGCCGCGTAGCCGCTGGAGAAAGAGAGAGGGAGATGAGAAAGAGAGACGAAAGAGAGAGAAGGGTAGAATAGTCATGACATACAAAAAATGGCTAAAATTTATGTTTTTTCAAATGGTGGACAAAATTTGATGTTGTATGTTGAATAGGGCCATTCGGCCCTATTGTTTCTATATTATGTACGCTATTGAGAAATATAAAATTAATACAACAAATATACATCTAATCACTAACATTCAATTAAAATAATTTATCGTATATAGATTATAATTTTTTTCTTATCAGACATGTAAATCTAATTTTTATCTAGAAAAAATAAATAATAAAATTTATTAATTTAGATTATATATATGTAATGTTAATATTATTATATATATATATATATATATATATATATATTATTAATTATATTTATTATGATTAATGAATCTTTATATAGAATGTAATAGTTAATTAATTAATAAATGATGAAGATTATATATGGTAAATTTTGAAATAGTGTGATTTTAGATATGCCACATAGGTTAAGGCTTAATCCTATTATATAATACATTCCACTCATATCCAAACATTCTCAACCGTACAAATTCGCCGAGTATTATGCACAACAAATTGTGCAAGGTTTTGACCCTATGGACAATATCTATACTTATGAAAGAAATTCGCGTGAACAACTCAGAGTGAAGGATATTTCTGGACTAAATTAAGATATATTTGATAAGTTTTAAATAATAAATAAATAGAAAGATTATTGAATTAATTAATTGAAGATAAAAGAAAATCTCAATCTATTAATCTAGGGTTACAGGTATGTATTAATCATATAAAAATATATTTTCTATATTTATTTGTTAGACATGCGAATGCACAGAAACACAAATACTTAGATCATTATAGAATCTAACGAGAGATTTTGTAGCTTTCGAAGATTAAATAGTACGCTAAGAATTGTTTCTGCATGGAATCTGCATACAAGTTGATACGTTAGTAGTGGATTCTATTGCAGGAGTTGCTATACGCTCGTTTACTACACGACAAGTAAGTTATTCTAGTTCTCGATTTATAATTTTGGTTCGTGTTCTAATTAATCATAGGTGAAATAAAATTTAAGTTTAGAATTTATTCTGAATTGGGATTATTTTGTTCGTATTGTTTGCCAACAAAATAATTAAACGATGTTTTGAAATTAGATTTTAAATTGCTAAACTTGGTTCGACAAAGTCTTTTGCCGGACAACCGTGCCGCTGGCGATACAGGTGTTTGAGGCCGGAAACCTCTTTGAACGAGGCAGCGACAGGTGGCTCGGCGGTGTGCTGCGCCCGAGCACCTGCCGCCGTCTGCGTCGCGTCGAGGCTTAGAGCCGGCGTGCTTATCTATTCCGATACTGTGTCCCACCGCAAAAGCTTGAAAGCCGGAGTGGTGGCGGTGTCGATGTCTGAAGGAGGGTGGTACGCCACTGACGTTGAGATTAGGCGGCGATTACGCCTTGTGCGTCTAGAAGAGTGTTATAACCGTGTACACGATCAAGATATTACAAAAATAATATTTTGAGAAATTACAACTCAAAATAATTGAAATATTACAAAGTAAATAATTTGAGAAATTACAACTCAAATAATTTGATACAACTGAAATACACTGTATAAATAAATTATACGTATAAACTAAGTCGAGTCGAGATGAATCTCTTCCCGCAAGAAGATTATCGCCCCGGTAGTGCTCTTCGGTTAGGCGTATCTTCCCCAAAGGTAAAACGACTTCGTCTCGTTGGATGTAGCACCACAATCCGGCGAGCTCCGGCGAACTAAATAGGATCAAGAACTGAGCACAAGTGTTTGCAGAGAGTGTTGTATGTAAAATGCAGAATGCAGGATTTTGTAGTGTTTTCTGGGTGTTTTCTGCATGCTCTCCACAAGCCTATTTATAGGCATGTGGTGAGTATGAATTCAATTCATTGAATTCAACTCCAGTGGCTGGAAGCTGTAAACGTTGAAGAGGTGGCCGGTGGGCGCAGCCATTGAAGAAAACTTAGCTGCAAAATTGAATACGCATGCAGAAGTCGTAGCATGCGTTCTTCTGCTGCTGCTTCTTTTTTCTGCTGCTGCATGCTGATGTGGGCTAGGCAGTTGGGCTTGGGAATTAAATTCTGTTGGGCCAAGAAAATAATTCTGTTGGGCCAAAAAATAAAAGCCCAATGGAGTTGGTCCAAAAAATAGTTTGGGCCCCAAACACCACCCCAAAGCACCAATTGCCAAGATCCAAGTCCTTGGCCGCGGCCCGTACCCGACCCGCCCGTCCGGCGGCGGCGACGACGTCGTCGTCCGTCCGTCCGATCGATCGATCGTCGGCGGCGGCGCGCGTGTGTGTGTGCGCGCGAGGCTAGTACTTAGATCAAGCCCACTAGCAAGCCCACAAGTCAATTTATCTACTCCATGTGCTTTGCTATTCTTATACATGAAAAACATCTCTATGTTTTCCAATGTGGGATAACATAACATAAATGTTATTTTCCCTCTTCAACATCCAAACTTTGACATACAATATCTCACTCATCGGAAATCGGTTTTGAGACTTCAAGTATATCACGTTGATCTACTCGAGATGTAGATTAACATCCAATCATTATTTTAATTAAATAATAAATATTTAATTAAATAATAATTTCCAGATATGGCTTTAAAACCATATTTCCAACAATCCCCCACATGAGTGAGAAAACAGTATGCGAAGTATGCAAACACTTAGCTCAGTCCTCTTAAGATACAACATTGCATTTGGAAAGGTAGCTTGTGGCTTTGAACCTGCCATAGTCAATATTATCGAGTATACCGGCGGCCTAGTGGATATGATTCCTTGAACTAGTCCTCCTCGGTGTATACTGAGTCAACAATATTGACACAATATTGCTTCAATCCTTATTCGTTCTCACGTTTGTGTCCATTACTGGCCTTGGAACACCTCTTTGGATTCATAAGTGTTTCAATCGAAGCGGCCCCACTTCACACTTACATAGGTGACTCTTAACTCAAGTATCCTGCTATACTTGTCCTCTTCGAGGAGTTCTAGAGTCATTAAAAGTCAAAGACTTAACCTCACCACGTGCAGGTTTCCGAACACTCACTGTTCTACAAGGAATAGGCAATTCGAGTGTTCAACACACGGATTTTCATAGCTTAGTTGTCCCATTGAACCAAGTTCTTGGGATCCTCCAGTCATCATGGTTGGGTTGCCATTATAATTATCCTTAATTTGTGGACTTCAAACCCATTCCCCCTAACAGTTTATACATCTGATCTCGATGGATACTTTTTGTCAAAGGATCCGCTATGTTATCAATTGATCTTATATAATCAATTGAGATAACTCCACTAGTGATCAAATGTCTCACGGTATTATGACGTCGACGAATATGTCTCGACTTACCGTTATACAAATGGTTTTGTGCTCGTCCGATAGCAGCTTGACTATCACAATGAATTATTACGGACGACACAGGTTTCGACCAACATGGAATATCCTCGAGGAAATTTCTAAGCCACTCGGCTTCTTCACCAGCTTTATCCAAAGCTATGAATTCTGATTCCATGGTCGATCTAGCAATACATGTTTGCTTCTTGGATTTCCAAGACACAGCACCACCCCCCACAGTGAATACATAACCGCTCGTTGAAAACGAGTCTTTGGCATCAGATATCCAATTTGCATCACAGTACCCTTCAAGTACAGAGGGTTCCCTAGTATAATGAATCGCATAGTTTTGAGTATATTTCAAATATCTCAAAACCCTTTCAAGAGCTTTCCAATGTTCATTACTAGGGTTAGCTGTAAAGCTGCTCAACTTGTTGACCGAGCATGCTATATCGGGACGAGTGCAATTTGTTAGATACATCAGGCTTCCAATAATCTTCGCATATTCTAACGCGTCAACAGGTTCTCCCTTGTGTACATTCAAATGCACACTAGGTTCCCATGGTGTCTTAGCTATTGGCTTGTCAAAAGCGTTGAATTTCTTTAACACTTTCTCAACGTAGTGAGATTGTGTTATAGTAATACCATCAGGTCTTCTTAGAATTTTAATTCCAAGGATAACATCAGCTAAGCCCATATCTTTCATGCTAAAATTTTTACTTAGCATGCCTTTGGTTTCTTGAATCACTCGGGAATTACTTCCCATGATGAGCATGTCATCTACATAAAGACAAACAATAACATATCCGTTATTAGAATTCTTAATGTAGACACATTTATCGCACTCATTGATTCTGAATCCATTTGACAACATTACACTGTCAAATTTTAAATGCCATTGAAGCGGTGCTTGCTTCAACCCATATAAAGACCTTTGAAGTTTGCATACTTTGTGCTCTTGCCCAGGTACTACAAACCCTTCAGGTTGCTTCATATATATTTCATCTTCCAACTCGCCATACAAGAACGCAGTTTTCACATCCATTTGGTGAATCTCGAGATTGTGCAAGGCAGCAATAGCGAGAAGCATCCGAATAGATGTTAGTCTGGTCACAGGTGAATAGGTATCGAAGAAATCGTACCCTTCTTTCTGCCTGAAACCTTGAACGACAAGTCGGGCTTTGTACTTATCTATAGTACCATCAGATTTGTACTTCTTCTTTAGGATCCATTTGCATCCTAAAGCTTTACTTCCAGGTGGTAGATCCACTAACACCCAAGTATGATTCTGCATAATGGAATCAATCTCAATATCGATGGCTTCTTTCCAGAGAGCTGCATCTGAGCCAGACATAGCTTCTTTAATCGTCACCGGTTCGCCATCTAGCATCAAGACAACATAATCCGGTCCATAGACATTAGCTTTTCTAACTCGTTCCCCACGTCTCGGTTCTACATCCATAGGTTTAGACCTTGGTCTTTTCCTATTAGGTGGTACATGATTAGAACCCGTGGCATCATCTACTTGAGTAGAATTACTAGCTACTTCCATAGGTTTAGAACCTGTAGCATCACCATCAACTCCATCATTAGAGTTCGATGTACCTTTATCCTTGTTAGGATAGATATTTTCAAAGAATATAGCATTCCTTGATTCTATCGTTGTCCCAACATGTATATCAGGTATCTCCGATCTGTGCACTATAAAACGATAGGCACTGCTATTAAGTGCATGACCAATGAAGATACAATCCACCGTTTTAGGTCCTATTGTAACTTGCTTTGGTAAAGGCACTTCTACCTTGGCTAAACACCCCCACACTTTGAGGTATTTATACGAAGGTTTCCTTCCTTTCCATAGCTCATAGGGAGTTACATCTTTCCCTTTGAGTGGAATCTTGTTCAAGATATAGTTGGCCGTTAAGACAGCTTCCCCCCACATGTTCTGGGGTAATCCTGAACTAATCAACAAGGCATTCATCATTTCCTTAAGAGTTCGATTCTTGCGTTCAGCAACGCCGTTAGATTGTGGTGAATAAGGAGCCGTCGTTTGATGGATTATACCACTTTCGTTGCATAATTCAGCAAACGGAGCTACATATTCTCCACCTCTATCACTTCGAACCATCTTAATTCGACATCCAAGTTGATTCTCGGCTTCATTTTTGAAGTTTCTAAAAGCTTCAATAGCCTCATCTTTACTTTTCAATAAGTAAAGGTAACAATACTTTGTGCAATCGTCTATAAAGGTGATAAAGTACTTCTTGCCACCTCTAGTTTGCACGAACTTTAAATCACAAACATCGGTGTGAATAAGTTCCAATGGTTGAGTGCTCCTTTTTACCGATTTAAACGGTAACTTAGCCATTTTGGCTTCAACACAAACTTCACATTTTTCTTGTGAGTTGTATTCATCAACTTTTAGTAAATTCATTTTTACTAATCTCTTTATAGCATTTAGATTAACATGTCCAAGTCTACAATGCCATAAATCAGAACACTCAATCAAGTAAGCAGAAGAAGTTGATGCATCTTTATTGATTTTAGCCTTGGCAGGCTTACAAGCTCTTACACCAAGTTTGAAAAGTCCTTCGGAGGCATAGCCTTTCCCTAGGAATTTTCCCCACTTGCGTATTACAACATAGTCAGATTTGAAAAACAATTCAAAATCCTTATTCGTAAGCCTAAAGCCCGAAATTAAATTCTTTCGGACAGTTGGAACGTGTAATACGTCTTTTAATGTGATCTCCACGCCCGACGTGAGTTGAAGAATCACATCTCCCATGCCAAGGACTTTGGATGTCCGCTCGCTAGCCTCCATTATCGTTTTGTTTTCCACTTCTTTGTAGTTGTGGAACAACTCACGATTTATGCATATATGGACGGTAGCGCCGGTGTCCACGAACCAAGCGTTCGGGTTGTCCACATGATTCACTTCGGAGATCATGGCAGCAAAGTCATCGTGGTTCCAATCGTCGAAGTCCTTCTCGACGTTGTTCACGTTGCCATTTGCTTTCTTCCGCTTTGGCTTGCGGCAATCCTTAGCCATGTGACCTTTTTTGTCACAATTATAACATACACCATCAAACTTTGATGGTTGATGTCCGCCTTGCTTCCATTTACCCTTATTATTAGGGTTAGGGCGACCACGTTTGTTGGAGGGTCCGCCTTTCTCGGTGAGATTGGCCTTTGCCTCCATCGGAGCTTTTCCCTTTTGATCACGACTCCTCACGTGATCCTCCATTTGAAGCTTGGATATTAATATCGGCACGGACATCTCCGAGCGCTCATGCTTCAAAAGGTTTTGAAATTTCCTCCAACTAGGAGGTAATTTCTCTATGATGATTGCAACGAGCAATGCATCCGCCAAGGGCATCCCTTCGGCTTGAACCTCATGTGAAAGATTTTGGAATTCTTCCACTTGGTCCATCAATGGTCGGGAGTCAACCATTTTATATTCCAACCATTTGGCGACAATATACTTGGTAGTATTTGCCTTGTCCACTTGATATTTCAGATCAAGGGCCTCCCACAATTGTTTCGCGGTTTCATGAACCTTGAAAACACGGTAGAGCCGTTCGTCCAGAGACATGAGAACGGTGTTACGGCACAAGTAGTCGCCGCGACACCAGTTCAAATATCCGGTACGAATTTCTTGGCTTGTCTCCCCTTCCCCTTCACTCGGGGTTGGAGGTTTATCCTCCATTAAGAATCCGGCAAACCCCACGGTTGTGAGGTAGAATAGCATCTTCTCTTGCCAATATTTGAAGTTCTTGCCTGAGAACGTTGATGGTTTCTCGGCAAGACCAATAGTTCTAGATGTTGACGATGAAGCCCCCGTTGATGCAAACGAGGAAAATATTGACGACGTGGTATTGACGTCGGTGTGAGCCATTTCTCGAACGTGTATCAACGGCAGAGAAATAATCTTCTTGCGATTGTTAGAACCGGGTACACGATCAAGATATTACAAAAATAATATTTTGAGAAATTACAACTCAAAATAATTGAAATATTACAAAGTAAATAATTTGAGAAATTACAACTCAAATAATTTGATACAACTGAAATACACTGTATAAATAAATTATACGTATAAACTAAGTCGAGTCGAGATGAATCTCTTCCCGCAAGAAGATTATCGCCCCGGTAGTGCTCTTCGGTTAGGCGTATCTTCCCCAAAGGTAAAACGACTTCGTCTCGTTGGATGTAGCACCACAATCCGGCGAGCTCCGGCGAACTAAAATGCTCAAGAACTGAGCACAAGTGTTTGCAGAGAGTGTTGTATGTAAAATGCAGAATGCAGGATTTTGTAGTGTTTTCTGGGTGTTTTCTGCATGCTCTCCACAAGCCTATTTATAGGCATGTGGTGAGTATGAATTCAATTCATTGAATTCAACTCCAGTGGCTGGAAGCTGTAAACGTTGAAGAGGTGGCCGGTGGGCGCAGCCATTGAAGAAAACTTAGCTGCAAAATTGAATACGCATGCAGAAGTCGTAGCATGCGTTCTTCTGCTGCTGCTTCTTTTTTCTGCTGCTGCATGCTGATGTGGGCTGGGCAGTTGGGCTTGG
Source organism: Salvia miltiorrhiza (assembly GCF_028751815.1). Classification (NCBI taxonomy): domain Eukaryota; kingdom Viridiplantae; phylum Streptophyta; class Magnoliopsida; order Lamiales; family Lamiaceae; genus Salvia; species Salvia miltiorrhiza. The sequence goes on along the minus strand of NC_080390.1, from coordinate 44,315,572 downwards.
GAATTAAATTCTGTTGGGCCAAGAAAATAATTCTGTTGGGCCAAAAAATAAAAGCCCAATGGAGTTGGTCCAAAAAATAGTTTGGGCCCCAAACACCACCCCAAAGCACCAATTGCCAAGATCCAAGTCCTTGGCCGCGGCCCGTACCCGACCCGCCCGTCCGGCGGCGGCGACGACGTCGTCGTCCGTCCGTCCGATCGATCGATCGATCGTCGGCGGCGGCGCGCGTGTGTGTGTGCGCGCGAGGCTAGTACTTAGATCAAGCCCACTAGCAAGCCCACAAGTCAATTTATCTACTCCATGTGCTTTGCTATTCTTATACATGAAAAACATCTCTATGTTTTCCAATGTGGGATAACATAACATAAATGTTATTTTCCCTCTTCAACATCCAAACTTTGACATACAATATCTCACTCATCGGAAATCGGTTTTGAGACTTCAAGTATATCACGTTGATCTACTCGAGATGTAGATTAACATCCAATCATTATTTTAATTAAATAATAAATATTTAATTAAATAATAATTTCCAGATATGGCTTTAAAACCATATTTCCAACAAAGAGGTCGATATTCCTCCTTCGAAATCGCCTCCCACGAACGCGAGCTTGGACGCCGGCAGGGAGACTGCCTGTGACAGCGTGCGACCACCGAAAATTAGAACAGCGGTGGCGGCGGCTGCATGTTGCAGCGAAAACCCTATTGGGTTTAATCGCGGGTCAGACCCGCTTTTACCTGGGTCGAGGGCCAGCTCCCGGTCACGGGTCAGACCCGGTCCTGAGGCTGGGTTGGGTTATGGGTCTAGGCTGTTGGGCTGGGCCTGCGAATTTTATCAATTACTACCTATTAAGGGCTTTAAAGCCTGAAACAGTCTTCTATAAAAAATGATTTATTAATTTACAATTAATAATTTATATTTCCAATTCCAGAATTAATTTATTAATTAGATTAATAATTTTTTTTTGTAATAATAATAGTAAAAATATTTATAAATAGGAATTAATATAAATTGATTAATTGAATTAATATATGTCAATTTATTATTATTTTTGAAATAATGATATTAAATGTGAGTTTATATTAATGTAGAATTAATATAAATTGATTAGCCCATATTTTAAAATAGATAATAAAATTTTAATTTGATTAATGATTTATTCGTAGAGATTTTGTGCTATGATGTAATAAACATGCTATTTGATTTTATTCTCATTATTTTATTATAATAGTTAGAGACCGTTTTTATCCTTAAGTATTAGGCGGCGCCTAATATATGTAGTCTGCATTACTATGTATGGGCAGGCGGCACCCAATATATGTGATTTGCATTTTATATGCCTGGATAGGCGATGCCCAATATATGTGGTTTGCGTTTTATATGCCTGGGTAGGCGGCGCCCAATAATTGTTTTGCTATTTAATATTGGATATTAAATATAAGCAATTAGTATAACATGCTAAATACCTGCTAAATACAAGTCTATGTGTAAACACATTACGTCTATCATAATTGTTTGAGTTACCTAATCTTTTTGTCCAAGAGCATTTACATAAAATTGTATGCTCTAAATCGACAAGGCCAATGCTCATTCATAGGTTGTGGGTTGACTTGCTTAAATCATTTTGTGACACAAAACGATCATTATGATTTAAGGACGCAGATTAATTGGATTAATAAACAGAAGTTGCAAAATTGTTGTTGCAATTGGCTTAGAGGCTTACTAAGTGATATTATTGTAGTTATCAACAAAGCAAAGACTGCATAATATAGAGTTGGATCTTGGACTATTAAAATTTATATAGATTATAAATCCGTATTTTGCATTGGTGGTGTAAGATATGTCAAAATTAGTGTGAGCTAATCAATATGATGACCCATTGTTCGATTGGTGATACAATGTGATCAAAGTTTACTCTTTCTAATTTGTTTTTCTTATTTAATTTTGTTCAGATACAATGTCCAATTTATCGTTGAAATGTTTGATGGACACAAACAAGTTGACTGGGTCGAACTTCACGGATTGGCTTCGTTGGTTGCGTCTGGTCTTAAGGCTAGAAAAGATTGAGTATGTCTTAGACAACCCAATCACTGTCATTCCCGACAAGCAATCTGTAGAGTATGCATTGTTTGATGAAGTTGCACATAAGAAGCATATCGAGGATGCAACATCGGCTCAATGTGTGATGTTGTCCTCTATGACTACTGAGTTACAGAGGCAACACGAACACATGTTCCCTTATGATATGCTAAAACACTTGAAGAGTCTGTATGTTACGGAAGCTCATACAATGGAGTATGAGATACTTCGAGATCTCTTTAAGTGTAAGCTTCATGATGGGAGCCAGGTTTCTGATCATGTACTGAAGATGATCCGGTTGATTGAGAGATTGGCATCAATTGGAACGATGCTACCCTCTAATGTCTCTGTCAATCTAATTTTGCAGTCTCTGCCTGCCTCGTTTGAAAGCTTTATTGTGAACTTCAATATGAACGGCACAAAGGCAAGTCTGCCTGAGCTACACAACATGTTGAAGACCTACGAATTTTTCACCTCTATAGGCAAATCTGTGCTCATGGTGAACACCACTGAAAAATCCTTCAAAAAGAAAAACAAGCAGAAGAAAGCATTTGTTGCAGGTTTAAAGATTAAAGGTGGAGGGGCTCAGAAAAAGCCGAAGTTGCCAAATGATGAGTGCCTATTCTGTCATGAAAATGGGCACTGGAAGAGAGACTGCCCGAAATACAAGGCACAAGGTGCACCAGGTATGTTTGTTATTGAGATAAACATGTTTATTGATACTCCCTCCGTCCACCAATTAAAGGCCTATATGAAAAAACACGGGTTTTAAGAAAAAAGTGTATTTTTATTAGTTGAGTGGAGAAAGTGTCCCACTTTTTAAGAAAAAATGTATTTTTATTAGTTGAGTGGAGAAAGGGTCCCACTTTTTTGTAAAGAATCTTTGACTTTTTTGATTAAATAATAAATAAAAACTTACCAAAAATAGGTAGACCTTGTTTTTGTGGACGGACCAAAAAGGCAAGTAGGCCTTGAATTGGTAGACGAAGGGAGTAATTCACAATCCTGGGTATTAGATGCAGCATGTGGCTCACACATTTGTAATAATGTGCAGGGCCTAAGCAAAACTAGGAAAGTGATACTCGAGGAAGTCGATCTACAAGTGGGAAATGGAGCAAGAGTTGCTACTGAATGCGTGAGAACTTATAGATTAGATTTTCCTTCGGGAAATAAACTAGTTTTAAATAATTGTTATTTGGTTCTTTCTATCTCTATTCTAATGCTAGACATTGAAGGTTTTTCCTTCTATTTTGGAAACAATAGTCGCTCATTTGATCTTAATGGATCATTTTGTGGAAGTGTCTCTATTTTGACTGATTTATATTTTCTTGAATGTGAAAGAAGTGTTCTCAATATACAAAACAAACAACGTTGTTTGTGTCATATGGTGCTTGTGAATCCTGTCTCAAAGAACAGATGACTAAGAAACCACATTCTGGGAATGGATGGGATTTGGCCGCACAATTATCATTTTTTATTTCTTTCTATTTAAAGCTCTGTGATCAATAGATTTTCACTTCATTCGAAACCAGGTTGAATCTGAGCTCCATCTCTTCAACTGATTCGTTTTTTAGCATGAGGAAGGAATCGAACTTTTGACAAGATATGGACAGCTTGTTCTCCTTAATTTCCTCTGATCCGATGCATATTCCTTCAAGAATGTTCCACATCTTCTTTGCCGGCTTGAACTTGATGATTTTGGTGACGTGCTTGTCTGGGACAGTTCCGGAGATGATGCTTTTGGCAAGATTATCGAGCTCATCTTGCTTTTTTTCTTTTGTGGTGAAGTCGGCCTTTAAGTTGATTTGGATTTCATCAAATGGATCTCTTGTCATGTCCATTGGAATCCTCTTGACCACTTCGGTGATGACGATTGGTCCATCGGTGATGACTTCCCACATCCTACAGTGTTGGGCAGTGAGGAAGCTTTTCAGTTGAAACTTCCATATGTTGTATTTTTCAATACTGAACATCGGGAGTGATGAGGCTCAGCTGTAGTTAGTTTCCATTGTACAAGAAAAGAAATAAAACAGATAAGGAACGCAGTTAGCACTTAGGAAAAAGAATTTTAAGACCTTCTTTTTTTAAAATGATCTAGTTCAATAGAACAGGGTCAAAGCAAATTGTTCTTGCGAACAACTTGCTCTGATACCAATTGTTAGGTCCCGGAAGGTCTAGAATAGGTGTATGGGGGAGGAGGAATACACCTATAGGCTATTTTTATCAAAAACAAACCAACACAACCTTTTTAACAGTGAAAGAGTTAAGAAAAACTTCGGTTGATGACTGATATTGAATCTCTCTTCAGTAAAGAGATATAAGTTAAGTACAAGACTTTAACTGATATGCGTTAGGCTTCAGTCAGGTTTGTAAAACAGAGGAGTGTTATAAATCTTACTGACTATTCGAAGATTTATCAGCTAGACTAATAACACTGGCAGCGAAAAACTTTTCTTTCGAAATAACCTTTGTGATTAAACACGTCGTCAAGATTTAGTTTCACTTTGCAGTTGATAACACTCATATTTCCATGGTTTTTAATGTTCATATGATGTTAATTTTATAGGAAATTGAGTGTTGGATAATTGTTTTGTGCTTAATTTGCTTTATCTTGTGAAACATGATTCTTACTCGAACTTTGAAGGAATTTGCAGATTTATTGAGTTCGAATTTGGAACAATGTTCAGAAATAGAAGTTGTAGATCATCTCGATAAGAGTTCGTGAGCACAAACAGATCATAAATCGGAGTTCGGACGAGAAAGTTATGGCCGAAACAAAAACGCCGCGCGCAGCAGTCAAACTTCGGCGACCTAAACGGCGACCGCCGAGTTGGTCGCCGAAATTTCTGTTTCAGATTTGCACCGCGAGTTCTAAATTCGGCGAGCGCCGAATTTGGCCATTTTTCAGCACAAATTCGGCGACCTAAACGGCGACCGCCGAGTTTGACCGCCGAATTTGACGGGTTTGCGAGATTTTTCGCTTTTTAGAGTTCTTCTGGGTTTCAAACACTGTATTTTACCCTGATACTTTAAATAGGTCTTCTTTTGACCTATCTAGGGTTCCTTTTTCAGTTCCCAACTTTATTTTCTCAGTTTCATAGCTTTAGATTATTATTGCTTTCCAGTTTTTACAGCTTGGATTGGATTTCCACAAGATTGAAGATTCAAGCCGCTACAATTATTTTATTCAGAGTTTTATTTAATTCAGTTCTTTCAATTGGTGTATCACTTTTATCTTTTCGAATTGAGTTCTCATTAATTATGTTTTTGCTTTCTTTTATTATGTTTGGCTAGTTCGTTAATCTGAACCTAGGGTTTGTACATAGCTGATTAATTATGTGTGTATGATTTGTTGATATCAATTTGCCCTCCAACTTGTGATTCATGATTTCTAGTGCTTAATTTCTTGTGAATTATTTGGCCAATATTTTACATGTCTAGCTGTTCAGTTTGAGACTTGAATGCGATAATTGTTCAGCCGATTCAGGAATGCATGTTATAGTAGTAGCCTTGACACTTGAATGGGATAGGTGAAACTATAGGGAGCTATTCTTTGTGTACGTTTGGGAGTTAATTTATTCCTTGGAGTCTTGAATGTGAAGGGGGTAAATTAATCTACTTTCATAGGTGTTCGTTAGAGAAGCTTGTGAATAGTTTTGTGATCTCTCATCAGGGTTGGATTAAATTGGTAATTGAATCAATAGATTAAATGCATGTAATTAATTAGTAAAAGTACATCCCTAGGGTCAGAGTCTTTTATTATTTGAGTTTTTACCTTATTTTATTTGTTGTTATTTGAATTTAGTTCTAATCAAACCTTCCTACTTTCTGTTGCCTGTCTACTGTTATAGTCTGTTTAAGAGATAGCTAGAGTTATTTCGTTGTGTCAGTCCCTGAGGATACGATACTCGATAGCTTATTATTTGCTACAATTACCTGTGTTAGTTGCAGTTTTTGTTGCTAAGAAATTAGTGATCAACTTTTTGGCGCCGTTGCCGGGGACTGATTAGAAGTTTCTTTAATATTTCCGATAGGACTTAGTAGTACTTCAGGCGTTTACTGTTTTATTTTATTTTTATTTTACTAATTCTCGTTTTTTTTTTTCAGGCACTGCATACGATGGCTACTGATGAACAAATTCGTGCTCTACAGGAGCAGCTGCAACAGCTGTTGGACGCTCAAGCTGCTAAAGAAGTTCAGAATCAGCCTCCGATTGCAGAGATGTTCGTTCCTCAGTATGAGTATCCAGAACCTCCCCGTATTAATGCCAATAATTTTGAGCTGAAGACTAGTTTGATCACGATGGTCCAGCAGAACCAGTATGGAGGACAAGCTATAGAGGATCCTAATGCGCATCTGGCGCAATTTCTGGAGCTTTCCAGCACTGTAAAGATGAATGGAGTATCTGATGATATTATCCGTCTTCGTCTTTTCCCTTTCTCACTGCGGGATAAAGCGAAGTCATGGTATCATACATTGAATTTGAGTGCAACTACTACGTGGGAAGATGTAGCTCAAGCTTTCCTACGCAAGTTCCATCCTCCTGGCCTGACCCTGAAATTAAAGATGGACATTGTGCAGTTCCAGCAGTTTGAGGGAGAAAAGCTGGCAGATACATGGGAGAGGTATCAAGAGAAGTTGAGAAAGTGTCCGGGCCACGGATTTGATGAAGGGACGCTCATTATCATGTTCTACAATGCTTGTGGAGAGCGTACAAGAATGCATTTGGACACAGCTGCAGGAGGTTCCCTGCTTCAGAAAGGCAATTCCGAGGCGTGGAGCATCATCGAGAATATGGCTGCTACGAGTTTTCAATGGCCATCAGAGAGAGTACAATTGAAAAGGGTGGCAGCTGCTTCTAGCTCTGATCCTATGGCAACGATGGTTACACAGCAGGCAGCGATTGCTACGCAGCTGGCAAAGCTGACTACTATGATTAATGCTTTGACCATTGGAAATCAGGAGCAAGCTGTGAGAGATCCCATATGCATAGAAGACGTAAATTTTGTCAATGGCCAAAACTATGGAAATTTTCAGAAGGTACAGCCAGGAATGTACAACAGAGAGCAGCCGTTCCCGCAGCAATATCAGCCAGGAGGGCGCCCACACCCAAATCTAGCCTATAACAATCCCAACAATGCTTTGCAACCTCCACCGGGATTTTCTGTGTCTAGTGGAGAAGTCATCAATGAGCCGAAGAAAGTATCACTGGAGGATATGATGCAGCAGATGTTAACAAAGATGTCTAGCATGAAGACAACTGTTAATACAAGGATGACCAATTTGGAGTCTCAAGTGGGTCAAATTGGAAATAATTTTTCAGCACTGTCCAAGCAAGTGCAGATATTGGAGACTCAAGTTGGTCAGATGGCCAACCAAGCAGCTGCGCAGAACAAGCCAGGCCAATTTCCTAGAAACACTCAGTTCAATCCGAAAAGCCAATATCAACAACCTCAGCAAAATCAGCAATGTCATTCTATCCGGGTGGTTGATAATTCAGTTGAGGATGAAGAGCAGCGGAATCCTCCAGAGCAGCGGAATCACCATTCCTCTGCAGAGCAGCGGGATCATCCAAAGCTGCAGGACGGCAAGGATGGCAAGGAAAAAAATGTAGAGATTATGGATGATGATGACCTGGAGACGATTGTGTGCGATTCGCCGCCTACTTCTAAGGTATCGTCGAATACCTCTGCTGTTAAGAAGCCTATTCCTACTCCTACGTTTCCCAGGCCAGAGTACAAGCCTGTAGCACCTTTCCCTCTTCCATTCCCGAGGCCAAGATTAGATGAGCAAAGCTCCAAATTTTTGGAGACATTTAAGAAGTTGGCTGTGAATATTCCTTCCGTGGAGATCTTGAGAAACAAGCCAAATGAGGTGCAAATTGTGAAGGCTGTGATGGAAAAGAAGAGTGCATTCAATGAATTTGAGGAGGTGCTCGCAGTGAAGGAGTATCAGTTGCCTCCAAAGAGAGAAGATCCGGGCAGCTTCAATATTCCTGTGAAGATTGGAAAGTCATTGTTTGAGAAAGTGATGTGTGACACCGGAGCAAGCATAAATGTCATGCCTCTCAAAGTTTATAGGAAGTTGAAGCTGGGGGATTTGAAGCCAACCAACAAGACAATTCAGCTTATTGATAAGTCTTGCTCTAAACCTCTAGGAGTTGCGGAAGATGTGCTTGTGAAGGTGAGTGATTTTTTCTTCCCAGTCGACTTTGTAGTGTTGGATATTCCGAAGGATCCAAAGATGCCTTTGCTGTGAGGGAGACCTTTCCTTGCCACATGTGGAGCAAAGCTAGATATGCAAAGGGGGACGATGACATTGGGAGCCTATGGGGAAACTGTGATTTTCAAGAAACCTCCACCAAATGAAGTTCCCCAGAATGAAGTGATAAATTTGGCTGACAGTTTTCTAGCAAATTTGGAGGATGAAAAGGTTGAGAAGAATGAGCTGCCCAAGTATGAAGCCAAGAAAAAGACTCCAAAACCAAAAGAAGTTCTGACTTTTGAGATGTGTTTGTTTTTGGAGCATGATGGGTCTTTGAAAACCCATACCCCCAAGAAGAAGAAAGTGAAATTCCGGATTTTTCGGAACAAGAATGAGAAGGGGGCAATGCTTGTGGAGGATGTCCGAGCCAAGAGAAGTGTTTTGGTGGAGAGGGCACCCAAGAGTAGAAAAGCTTTCCAATGGTTAGAGTGTTGTTTCCGACCTCCATGAGTTTTTGAGGTATCGTCGAGCTCTAGACGTTAAATTAAGCACTTGTTGTGAGGTAACCCAACCGTTTTTGTTTTGTTTCTCGTTCTTTTAGTTTCGTTTTGTTTCTTTTTGTTTTGTTGTTTTGTTTGGGGTTTTAGTGCAGTGTTGAGCTTGGAAGATGAGGGAACTCGCGCTTTATTCATACCACCACCATGGAGCATGTTTTTCTGTGAGTAGTGACACACATATCATCATCCCTCCAAACTTATTTTCGAACTTATGTTCTGTAATAAGTTTGGGGGAGGGGGTGAGAATAGATATGTGTATCACTTTTATCTTTTTGTTGGCTTTATTGTTTTATCCTGCTTGGTTGGTGGTGTGTGTTTGTTTTGGCTTTGAGTTGGTTATTACTCCATTAGATTTCTGGTGAGATGCCAATGATGATTTCTGTGAAAAAAAAAATTGAATTTGATTTTCTTTGATGATTTGAGCATATTGAAACTAATTTGCATAATTCTAGAGTGATTTTGACCTTGACTTTTAGACGTTGAATAAACCTGTGAGATTTTGAGCTATATCTGTTTATCATACACAGTTTGTTCTTTGTTGTGAGTTTTGTCATGCATGTGGTGATCTTCTAGAACTTGCCATGGTTTCTGTGTCGAGGTTGCTGTTGTGCCCAGGATTAGGAGATGATTTTGGCCATCTTTTGCTAGCCACATTATTATCCCAAACACTGTCCTTGAAAAAATTATCCTTTGTTATCCACTTTGAGCCTATTTAGCTTTTATTCTTTAGCTGGATGATAGGGGGTGATGAAGTATATGGGAATCTTTATGTGGTGAATATTCATAGTGGGTTGTGAAGAAGAAGGGATGATTTTGTGTTACTATTTACTCTTATGAGCTCTAGAAAAGTTATGGAAAGAAAAAAAAATTGTTCAAAAAAAAAAAGAAAAAAAAAGAAAAGAAAAAGAAAGAGAAAAAAGTATAAAGTCGAGTGTATATTGAGATATTTGTTAGAAAATCGACTTTGTGTGTTGGAAATAAATTGAGAGCATAAAAGAGTGTTTAGTTCTGTATTGTGATGATTAAATCCCTTGAGTTGTGTTGTTTATGGTGATATAGTTGGGTGGAAGATGGAATTTATTCCATGCTTAATTAGTGAAGTCATAAGGTTGGTGTTCTTGATTTATTTGAGTCACTTAGCCTATATTTCCCTACCTTAACCAATGTCCCTACATTATAACCCGAAGAAAAAGACCTTTTTGATCTTAGTCATGGCACATTTTTAGCGATGGAGATTGTAGACGATTGGCAAGCCTATGGTAAGAGATCTGCATTGCATTGAATTCGATGAGAGTATACACGTCCCGTTCCATCAAATTGAGAGTTGAGTGATACACATACCTTGTGAGATTCAATTGTTTGGAATGTCAAGGTTGATTTTGCTATAGGTTGTGTTTATTGGTGATTTTTGTGCTTAATTGTTGAGGATTTGAGAATTCTATCATTCTTTATTTTTCGGAGGCATCGATGAGCTAGATTTCTTACCCATTCGTGTTATTGTTTGTGTTCTTCTCATTATTCGAGGACGAACAATGGATTAAGTTTGGGGGAGTTGATAACACTCATATTTCCATGGTTTTTAATGTTCATATGATGTTAATTTTATAGGAAATTGAGTGTTGGATAATTGTTTTGTGATTATTTGCTTTATCTTGTGAAACATGATTCTTACTCGAACTTTGAAGGAATTTGAAGATTTATTGAGTTCGAATTTAGAACAATGTTCTGAAATAGAAGTTGTATATCATCTCGATAAGAGTTCGTGAGCGCAAACAGATCATAAATCGGAGTTCGGACGAGAAAGTTATGGCCGAAACCAAAACGTCGCGCGCAGCAGTCAAAATTCGGCGTCCTAAACGGCGACCGCCGAGTCGGTCGCCGAAATTTCTGTTTCAGATTTGCACCGCGAGTTCTAAATTCGGCGAGCGCCGAATTTGGCCATTTTTCAGCACAACTTCGGCGACCTAAACGGCGACCGCCGAGTTTGACCGCCGAATTTGACGGGTTTGCGAGATTTTTCGCTTTTTAGAGTTCTTCTGGGTTTCAAACACTGTATTTTACCCTGATACTTTAAATAGGTCTTCTTTTGACCTATCTAGGGTTCCTTTTTCAGTTCCCAACTTTATTTTCTCAGTTTCATAGCTTTAGATTATTATTGCTTTCCAGTTTTTACAGCTTGGATTGGATTTCCACAAGATTGAAGATTCAAGCCTCTACAATTGTTTTATTCAGAGTTTTATTTAATTCAGTTCTTTCAATTGGTGTATCACTTTTATCTTTTCGAATTGAGTTCTCATTAATTATGTTTTTGCTTTCTTTTATTATGTTTGGCTAGTTCGTTAATCTGAACCTAGGGTTTGTACATAGCTGATTAATTATGTGTGTATGATTTGTTGATATCAATTTGCCCTCCAACTTGTGATTCATGATTCCTGGTGCTTAATTCTTGTGAATTATTTGGCCAATATTTTACATGTCTAGCTGTTCAGTTTGAGACTTGAATGCGATAATTGTTTAGCCGATTCAGGAATGCATGTTATAGTAGTAGCCTTGACACTTGAATGGGATAGGTGAAACTATAGGGAGCTATTCTTTGTGTACGTTTGGGAGTTAATTTATTCCTTGGAGTCTTGAATGTGAAGGGGGGTAAATTAATCTACTTTCATAGGTGTTAGTTAGAGAAGCTTGTGAATAGTTTTGTGATCTCTCATCAGGGTTGGATTAAATTGGTAATTGAATCAATAGATTAAATGCATGTAATTAATTAGTAAAAGTACATCCCTAGGGTCAGAGTCTTTTATTATTTGAGTTTTTACCTTATTTTATTTGTTGTTATTTGAATTTAGTTCTAATCAAACCTTCATACTTTCTGTTGCCTGTCTACTGTTATAGTCTGTTTAGGAGATAGCTAGAGTTATTTCGTTGTGTCAGTCCCTGAGGATACGATACTCGATTGCTTATTATTTGCTACAGTTGCCTGTGTTAGTTGCAGTTTTTGTTGCTAAGAAATTAGTGATCAGCAGTTAATCAATTTCAGTTAAGAAAGAGTTTGCACACAGATAAGAAAGTAAAGACTAAAAGCGATAAACGACAAATGGATTTTTACGTGGTTCGGAATCCAATTCCTACATCCACGGTCAGTTGATCACACTGACAAACACTTTGGGCTTGTGCTTACGGGTGCACAGCAAACCTTAACAACTGAAAATCTAATCTTCAGTACCAACACACTGGGTTGGATTTCTCACTCACTCTTAGCTTCGCTGAGACAAAACTATGTTTACCCTGCGACTGCTAAGATCTCTTGGAGTCAGAATACTGGTCTGAACTCCTCTCGGCTCAAACACTCTTTTCGGTTAGTTGAAAAGAGGTTCGAAAACTTGCCAACTAGATCACAGAGAACAGGCTCTCTGTAATCAGTAACTTAGGCTTTGGATATATAATATTTGCCTAAGATTCTAAGAGAATGTTTGTAATCAGTAGTAGTCTGATCTTGGTTTTAGGATTCTCTTTTTCGATTCAAACTTTGGAAGGCTTTGATTTGCTGAGTTGCAATTTTGGCAGCGTTTCAGCTTGTGTATTTGAATCGGTGAAGATCGAAGTGTTCCTCGAGCTCTATTTATAGGAGAGGTCTTGAATAGATCCGTTGGCGGAGATGGTCTTCAAAAATTCATCTGTTGGAGAAAAATTCGAACTTTGTTGAGGCTTCAATCTTCGAGGTTCCTTGTTTGGTGAGAAACGGCTACTCAGGTACAAGAGGTAGGATGTCTCTGAAAAGGTAATAACCAAAAAGGAATGCTCTACAGAGAAAGGACGATACTCGAAATCTCTGCATTTAATGCGGCTGTACTTTGGAGTGCGTGGCTTCCTTCTAACTCTGGAGGTTCAGTCCGAGGAAGAATGTTAACTGAAACTTGACTTTAGTATCAGTCCGCTAAATCCATGTGGCCTGCATTAATGAATCAGTCGTAACTGATCCTTTAGTTGAGAAACTCGATCAGTCAAACATCAGTGTTTGACTCTGCCTTTAAACGCAACATCAGTTGAGTTCTTCAGTCATCAGTCTTCAGTCATCCGGTCTTCAGTCTTCAGAACACTAGCTAAACTAGAAAAAGAACTCTAACAGTTGAGTTCGAAAAGTTCTAGTCTATTATAAAGAAAACCTAACAATTTTGGTAACATCAAAACTAGGGCAATAATATTTCACTAAGTTCCGAACAATATATATAAAACATCTTTTAAAATATAAAATATGAACTATTTTCAGCCTTTAGATCATCAAGATCTACGGTTGATTCATCACTTTGTTGGATGAATTCATGGTCTCTAGTTCAATACTATATACTGCCTTATTTATTGTACTCATGATCTCACGAAAAATTGCGATCTCGTTGGAGTGCAGCCCAACATAGGGTGTATATATACACACCAAGGTATTCCTATTATTATGCCTTCATCCTGCTGTCTGAGAAAACTTAGTACAAATAATTAATTTGATAGTTTATATGCGAGTCATAGATTACCAAAATTTCTGTTTATTTTTGTAGCGTGATGAACACCGTAGTCTGACCGGTAAATTTTAAGATGATTCTTAATTGATCATGCGTCTCGCTGTAATAAATTATTTGATTGCACCTATCTAACTGACGTGAGTAAATCTAGCTTGCTAATTTAATTATGCTTTGCTTGTATATTTTCTATGAATATTTTTAATTTTTTTAAATAAGTCCTTCGTATAAATTAGTATAATTCAGAAGTCGTCGGTTTGATAAATTCAGTATAAGTTCATTGGAACTTATTTGAAGTGGTGTTTTGACTTGTAATTATATTTTGAAATAAGAACTTTAATTGTGAACCATCAAAATATTCATAATTGACTTGGACTTAAATTAAAAATTGCTATATATATATATATATATATATATATATATATATATATATATATATAGGGTGTGGTTCTAGAGAGAACTATATTATTTGTGAGAACGTGAGAACCATCAAATCTAATGCATTCACTGTAAAAATTAATGCATTCGCTGTTAAAATTAATGCACTCAAAAAAATAAAAAAACATTGCTCCCTTCAAGATTCGAACCCAGGATCTGCATTAATCCAACAAGATGATACATCCACCGTAGATCTTGATAATCGAATGGCTGAAAATGGTTCTCCGTTCTTTTTTTATTTATGGTTCTTTCTTGAACCTCTCCCTATATATATATATATATATATATATAGGGTTGAGTTCAATAGAGAATTATATTTTTCGAGAGAACGAACAAATCTATATATTTTACGAACAGATCAACATAAGTAATGAACAGACGTATTTAGTAAAAATATAGAAAAACTCGCCACCAGCAGGATTCGAACCCGGGGCAAATTGTTGTTCATGCGGTACATTGATCTGTTCATTAAAATTATAGACCTGTTCGTTTTTATTTTACGAATTCTCTATTCTCCACAATATTTAGCTTCTCTGTTGAACCCTTCTCTCTCTCTATATATATATATATATATATATATATATATATATATATATAAGTACTGTAGAAAGACTAATGAAGTGCATAAAATGAATGGCAACTATTTTACTAGTTCAAATTTTAAAGGGTAAATATAACTTTTTGGTCCATCGTTTGAACGTTTTCTTAAAAATATCTCATTCTAAGGGTAATTACAAAATAATACCCATCGTTCCATTTTTTTTTGGGACCCGCAAAAATAATCCAGTAACTGCAAAATGAGGTGTTCCGGCGAACAACCGTGTGTCAATACACATGGAATTAGAAAAAGAACAAAAAGAAAGAAAAATCACACACATAAATTCACTTTCCTCCTCGTTTACACGTCCGGCCTTCCCTCCTCCCATCCCACACACACAAAAATTCTCACTTCCTTCCTCATTTAGACTTTCTTCCCCGCCATCTCCACCACCACCTCCTCAGCACCACGAACAAGCCCGTGGTAGCAGCAAGTAGGATTTGAGGCTCTTACTACAATTATTTCAAGATCCGATTATTCACCACCATCACAATGAGCAGCGACCACAGCCACAACCTCAATCAACTAGGATTAATTTGAGGCTCCATCCGATTGTTCTACTGAGTATTTTAAGTTTTTCTGCTAATTATCTGAATCGATCGCTCAAAATTGAAGAACATCTCTCTCTCTCTCTCTCGTCAGTGAGCACCAAATATGGAGCAGTTCTTTGCATCTAGTTCTTCCACAACTAGAAATGTTTATTTTTTTCTTTGCTGAAAATTTTCACGGCATATGCAACTTATGCTGAAATAGGTAGCAGAGTTTAGATAATTAAGTTGAATTTATGGGGTGTGTAGAGCTGTTAGGAAAAGAGAAGATCGTCGGAGAAACACGGTGATGAGCGTTGGGATTCGGGAACCAGCGGCCCCGGCGGTGGCGGCAAACGGCGGGTCGGAGAGAATGAAGGAGAAGAAGATCGTGGAGGTTCCAGTTACCGAGCTCATTCCATGTGCATTGACACATGGCAGTTTGTCGGAACACCTCATTTTGCAGTCACCGGATTATTTTTACTGGTCACGAACAAGAAAAAAATAAAACGATGGGTATCGTTTTGTAATTACCCTTAGAGTGGGATAGTTTTGGGAAAACACTCAAACGATGGGTCAAAAATTAAGTGATATTTACCCAACTTTAAATATTCAATATATTGCGATTAATTTGCACCTATAATAATGCATATTCCAGATATTAAAATGAACTTTCTCCTCATACTTAAATTTTAATTTAATCACAGAAAAGAAAATGATTAAGTGTACTTCAATTGACAGGACGCTTTACCTCCGATTAATAGGTTAGGGGTTTGAGTCACACCTAATACACGTAATTGTGGATATGAGTTATAACTTTCTAAAAAAATAAGGGTCAATAGTATTTTATGTTCCAAACTTTTAACATTTTTAATAAAATGTCCCAAAATTTTGTTTGCTATTCAAAAATCCCGAACATTCAGTATTTTCTTTATTATAAAAATTAGTGACAAAAAGATGATTTAGCTCGTTGGAGGTGGATTTTTTTTCACCTCACCTTAAAAAAAACCTTATTCCAAAGTGGCCTGAATTTTTAGCATTATTCATAAAATGTCCCCTATTTTCATTTTCTATTCAAAAATTTCGAACTTTCAATATTTTTCATAAAATGTATCGGTATATATACAAAATCCGATAGTTCTAAGTCATAATCCAATTATAGAATTTTCCAAGTCTATAAGCCTTATAGGTCGTACATATGTTGTATAGAATCTAGAATGCTACCGGACACAGTTTGTGGCGACATTCCGAGCTCCAACCGATTGTACTCAAGTAGGAGGGATGAATAATGAGCCATGCGTGATAAGGGCTTAGCAAACCTCTCAAACTGATTATAGTCAAGTTGTTAATTCTACACTACCAAGTTCATAATTGAACATTGTGAATGACGTGGAGGCTTCTTTTTAGATATGAATGATCTATAATTAATGCTTTCTAGATTTGAGTAATTTTGTACGACCTATAAAGCTTATGGATTTGGATAATTTGTTATTGGATTATGATGTAGAATTATCAGCTTTTGTTTAGCGAAATATCTTAAGAAAAATGCTGAAAGTTTGAGATTTTTTAATAGAAAACTTGAGACATTAATGGAAAATGTTAAAGGTTGGGGATAACAATGGAATAGTTTTTTATTTATTTTTAGAATAAGTTGGAAAAAAAATTAACTTCAGACTCAGGCGAGCTAAATCATCTTTCAGTTACCAAATTTTGTATAGCAGAACATTTTATAAAAAACGATGAAAGTTTGATGATCTTAAATAAAAATAAAATTCCATGGATCGAAATATTTTATGGAAAATATTAAAAATTTGGAACACAAAACACTATTAACTTAAAAATGAGAGAAAAAGAAGGGTAAATGTCACTTTCTATTCCATCGTTTTAGCGAATTCTAAAAAATGTCCAACTAATGATATTGACAAAATGATACCCAAACCTACCAAAATAATATTGTTAATTTGTGTCATACTAAAATTTTCCGGAGGCTGAAAATTGACGTGGATTGCTGGAGATCCTACATAACTTGCCTACATGGATGTTAACAAATAAAAATAAAATGAATATACACGTCATACTAAACGTTTTCGTTTCTATTTTCTTCTTCATCATTTTTTATCTTTTCCTGACAATTACATACAATTTCGACAATGTCCAAAACCTGCGAAAAATGATAATCAAGATGCCTCTTATCCTCATTCTCGCGACCCACACACACACACTCATAGACCACCACACCGCTACCACATTCTCCGGCGAAGGGCGTCGGTAAACCACCAATACCACCACACTTTCTCAATCTCTATCTACTTCATCCCTATCTCTGTCTAACCTCTCTCTCTCTCTCTCTCTCTCTCTCTCTCTCTCACTAGCTCTCTGTACACGATAGACACACACAAACACAAAAATCCCAAATCGTTGACGCCACATTCAATTTAGGCCAGTCGCAGCCTCTTCCCTTTTTTTTAAAGAGATTTGCATTTTCTGTTTGTTGCAGATTTGGCAGTCGTTCTATATATTGGCTATGCCGAGTTATTATCTTGAGAAAAAGTGAATTGAAGAAGAAGGTGGTGTTTTGGATCAATGGTTGGAAACAGATATGTAGTGAGTTGCTTCAATTCGGAGATTGTAGTGGGATTTGCTCTCTTATTTTTCGTGATCAGATTTTCACAAGGGTACATCAATCCTAATGATGGTGAGACAAAAATCAATATTTTTTTAACTCAAAACTTGCAAAATTCACTGATCTCCAAAACCTGCAATTTCAAAATTGTCCACCGTTCTTCAAAATCGACTCGAAAAACCTCGTTGGGGTTCAAAATTTTAGTCGTCGCCGCGCTCTCTGTTGTCGTCAAAATTTAGAATGCCATTGTCGCATCGAAATTGGAGATGTCGATGCGAGTTCTAAATGTTCTCAGATTTGGCTTCGTCTTCTCTCCCGTTTATTCGCGAATTCAGTTGAGCTTCGTGAGCCTCCTATTTTTTGTTGCGATAATGGAAAGGTTATACTTCCATTTTCTGAAATTCCCAAAGAATTATATGAATTGTTTACATCCGAATCACAAGAAGCTATGGATTTTCGAAAAAATATCCGCTCATACAATCGTATATTCTCATTTACTTAATTGGAGTGAAATTGGATAAAGAGCTTACATCTTCAAGACGAGGAATTTATGATGCGGCCTTTAAATTTCTTTATTTAATACTGTTAGTTTATGAAAAAAAATAGATAGTACGAATAATAAAAACTATACAATCTATACACTCATTTAAAATTTCTATATTTTTACCCGTGTCAAACCCGATTAAAAAGTAGTAATTTTTATTATTCGTTCCCGTCCAAACTGACAAATATATGAAAAGAGAGTAACTCTATTTTCAAACCTATACAATAATATTTGTTAATGATCCGAAATATTTAAATTTTATAGCCTCAAGAAAGAGAGCTCAGACAAAAAAACAAATAACGAAAAAGCACCAAAAGAGAACAAAACGGGAAGGGGCGAAAAGTCAACCTCAAAGGCTCCGGCCGAACCATTGCCCCTAGGATAACCGGCCCCCAAAATCCGAAACAGAAACCCAAACAAAAACCATAGAAAAAACTAATAGCGAGACCGGCCAAAAAGGGACAACCCAACGGAAGATAGTCGGACAGAAAACTACAGAAACCACAACGAAGACAGCGCAAGAGAAAACCGCCGAAAAGGCAAACCACCAAACCACCGAAAAGGCCAACCAACCATCTGCAAAAACAAAAACCCGCCGAAAAGCAACCAGGAAAAGGAAAACAACAAAGCACAAAACAAGCACAAGCACAACCGCACACCAAAAGCACCCAAAGACAGGGGAAACAGTCCGTCCAAACTTAACCAGATGCTAGCTCTCAAGCAGCAGCCCCAACCACCAAGAAGGAATCCAGGTAATTCTACTCTCCAAACCAACACCCACCCATCCAAGTCTCTCAAGATATCAACATGACTGAGAAGTGTACAGAGTTAAAAATTTAAGAAGCAACAACAAATTGAAACAATTTGAACCGATCAGACCCAATTCTCCGCTATGGGTGAATTTCCTAATGCAATTGCCTTTACAATCAAATCTCACCCTTTTAAAAAAAGGTCAAATTATTATGCTCTCAAGATAGGCCATCTTCACGAGATAAGCACTTTTGGGGATGACCCAAAATTTTCTCGCGTGGTTTCCCATGCTCATGATGCACAACAGAAACATCAGAGGAGCAGAGACCCATAGCAATCAAAACCAATAACCAACCAAACGATACAAACCAGATAAAAGATATTTTGGCAAAAGCAATGAAAACACTCTCCATAGCATCTACCGGACAAATCACGACGAAAATTGCTCACCAAGTTGTTGCATCCAAAACATTAAGCAAATAACACAACCCAGGCAACATCATATCAAGAAGAAACAGATAGCAGCCCAAAACAAACACAACCCAAAAAACAACTAGCAAACCAACCTCAACGGGAGGGGAGCACCTGAAACCAGCATCCGAACAAGAAAGGAGGGCTAAAACCCCACAACACACCCCAACAAGCAAAAAGCAAAAACAAAAAAGTCAAAAAGAAAAGAAAAAGAGGAAGAGAACCACCCAGAAGAGAGGAGCGCCCAAGAGAAACGAAGGCGCCTAAGCCACAATCCGAACGTAACAAATAAATGTATATCAAATATAAATATATAGTATAAAATATATCACAAAGGCAAAATAGGCAATTCACAAATTGTGCCTTAGGCTCTTTTTCTATTAGTATATAGATAAATTATATCGATGAACTGTTTAATCTATTTTCTAAATACGATACCATGGGTGGAATACTTTGCTCGTTTCTGAAAAAGTTTGAGGGGTCAATTTTGGTCTTCACACGAACTAATCTTCTGAAATTGTTCTTAAAATATTTGAGGCCCCAAACACTAGCCTGATCGTAAGTGGTAATACTGCTGTCTTGAGTGTTGCTCCCAATATCAAGATCTCTGTAGTTGAAGTAAGCAGCCCTGGGATTTTGGGTGACATAGCGTGCCATGAAGCTGTAGAAGCCTCTGATCCAATCAAGATGCGTTTGTGATTCTGATGGGTTGTCCCATACCACGACGTAGTAGATCATGAATATATTTCCGTTACGATGAGGGAACGGCGTTTCGGAGTCGGAGATTGTATTGAAAACTCCCCCGTAAGGACTGAACTGCAGCTGAGAACCTTCTTCTTCTAGAAGGAACCTCCATATCTCTCTCAGACCCTTCACCGGGATGGGAGCACTCACGTAGTCAGATTTCCCTTTGAAGTAGGTTGGGGCGTAGATGCCCTGCGGCGTGCGGTCCAGCAAAACGTCTACTGTGGTATTCTCAAATCCAGCGAAGAAGAGATGAGATTCTACCCAGCTCATCTCCATGCAATCTTTCTCGGTTAATCCCAGCTCTGGAAACTGCTCCTCCATTATTGGCATGAGTTCGCCAATCCTTCCCAGGTACAGCGTCGTGAACGAAGCTGAGATTGTACGAGAGTTGCTGGGAGCCAAGAAAAGCCTGAGCAGGAGATTCTCGTCGACCTTGTCGGCGATGTATTGCCATTTGTTTACTATATCAGTCGCGTTTTCTTCCAAAGTTCGTGTCACGTTGAAAACGGTGACCGTTTCCGGGACACTGACTAACGTCACCTTGAATTCTAGAACAATCCCGAAGCTTGTGCCTCCGCCTCCTCGGATGGCCCAAAACAGATCTTCTCCCATGCTGCTCCTGTCCAGGATTTCGCCGTCGGCGTTGATCAGTTTGGCGTCCACGATGTGGTCCGATGCGATTGAATGTTTGCGTGACATCATACTGTACCCTCCGCCACTGAAGTGGCCGCCCACGCCCACCGTCGGGCAAGCCCCGGCCGGGAAACCAAGAGTCTTGCTTTTTAGGGAGATTGTGTAGTAGAGTTCGCCGAGGGTTGCACCGGCCTGCACCCATGCAGTTTTCGCCTTGTCGTTGACGGTTACTGATCGGAAGTTTCTCATGTCAACGATCATGAAAGGCGTTGATGCAGAGGTGTAGGAAAGGCCTTCGTAGTCGTGGCCGCCACTCTTGACTCTGATCTGCAGGCCGAGTTTCCGGGAGCAGAAGACTGCTGCCTGGATTTCGGACACAGAGAATGGAGTGACGATGAGATCAGGTTTCTCCGGTGAGGTGGTAGCTGCCCGTAGATTTTGGGATAGCAGAAGATATGCATATGTTGCATTTTGAGGGGTGTAGATTATATCAGTATCTAAGTTTGAGAGTTGGAATTCATGGATTAGACATTCCAGAAAATCATGATTGTTAGATGTAGAAGCTCCCAAAAGTAACAAGTTTGCGAAAATTAACAAAAGGAATGTAAAAGTGCAATTAAGAGACGACATTACACTACAAGAAATAGTAGTATTAATTGTGAGAAACTTATGTAATAAATTTTGTTATATTTATAGTTTTTATGTGTGAGGAAATTTAATATCATTACATTAAATTTTGTGTGTGTTGTGAAAGGCTCAAATCTTTTAAATATATGGTGTTTAATGGATCCCAAAGCCAACTTACATGAAAATGCCTCATCATAAGATCAAGAGGTGTTGGAACAACGAGAAACCACCTCCATTCATTCTTGATAGAGAGTGGGCAAATTGGAAGGAGTATTGGGGTCGGGATGATGTGAAAGCAAAAGCAGAAAAGATGAAAATAATAGGATGTCTGAACCAAATGGAGTAGAGAAACAAAGATCATAAAGCATAGAGGTGGCTCAAAATATGCTTGGATTTTTTTAACAAGGGTTGGACGACGTCATTTATGATATATATTTGATGTGTTATATTGATTTTTTTTTGCATAATGCAATCATTTTTCCACGTAGATTAATAAATCCATGTAGGCAATCCATGTAGGTCGTCTGTCCCATTAATTTCCGGTCTCCGGAAATTTTTAATAGGATACAAACAATATTTTTTTTGATAAATTAGGTATTATTTTGTCAACATCGTTAAATTGAGATGTTTTTAAGAATTCACTTAAATGACGAGATAGAAAGTGATATATATATATATATATATATAGAGAGAGAGAGAGAAAGGTTAAACGGAGAATGCTAAATATTTAGAGAATAGAGAAATCGGAAACAAAAACGAACAGATCTACAAATTTAACGAACAGATCAATGTACCGCATGAACAACAATTTGCCCAGGGTTCGAATCCTGTTGGTGGCGAGATTTTCTTTTTTTTTTACTAAATACGTCTGTTCAAATTGCTGTTCATGCGGTACATTGATCTGTTCGTTAAATTTGTAGATCTGTTCGTTTTTGTTTCACGATTTCTCTATTCTCTAAATATTTAGCATTCTCTGTTTAACTTGACCCTATAGAGAGAAAGGGTTAGGTTCTATTAAAATTTTGATTTTCGTAAGAAATGAGATTAATGAACATATCAATAAATTCTTTGAACATATAACTGATGAACATACGAATTTATTTAATTTGTTAAAAAATGCGTCATCACTAGGGATAGAACCCCACATCAAACACGCGTTCATAATTAATTAACATATTCATCAAAATGTATTTAACTTATTCATATTTATTTGAATGAAATCTCAAAATATTAAAAATCTCAATTAAACCTTTCTCTGCATATATATATATATATATATATATATATATATATATTTATATAGGGGAGGGCTATACAGAAAACCCTCCTTAGTATATAAAATAAGACCAAATCCAGACCATAGATCTTGAGTGATTTGGCGGTTGTGATTTAAAAATCTACCGCATCTTTAATTCGCAGAATTTGTTCTTCTGATTCAGAGTCACGCGTTTGAGGGTAAAATTGGAAATGGCTCTCGATCTTCTATTTATCCAATTGATATGCGCCGATTCGTGCGTGATATAATTATGGAATTAAAATCAAATTTGATTGATACTCGAGTTTGTCACTGAAGCAAGCAATATGTGAATTGGAATGATTTTTAAAACAAATCTTTGGATAAAAAAACATGCCATTTACTACTAACAATTAATTAAAATATTAAAAACACACCTAATCTTATGAATTAAATCATTTCATCGGCTGATATTGTGGAGAGGGTAACTAGGGCGACGAAGCAGACGAAGTTTTCGGAACGACGAAATTCGTAGTAGGCTCACCGTCTATCGCATCTAAACGCCGATATTAACGGCTCGGACAAAATCAAATCCACCCGGTGAGATGCGCAATTTTCACATATTTTGTTACTTCTAATGACATGAATTTTCGAGGTGGTGGTGGTGGTGCTTCCGATGGACTATGGAGGAGTTAATTAGTTGTTAGGCAGCTATTTGTGGTTTGGGGTTTGTCGTGGGTCCTGCATTTTTGACCTCCCGGCTATTGCTGAACCTTTTAATTGTATGTTAGAAATCATATATGTGCAGAATTATATGGAATGAAGTGGATTAAGGTTTTAACAAATCCTGAATTTTATTGTTGCTTCAATATTCTGGAAAAATAAATTAATAGCATGAATTTTCACATATTTCGTTGGATCCAAAAAATAGATATAGATATTGCAATTTTCTTTTTCGTTTTTGGGCGAGTTCATGTGTCGTAAATGATAGTAAATAAGTGTGGACGTTGATGCGAATATAGTAGAACTAGTATAAATTCAAAGGTATAACAGTATGAACTAATCATTGGCCACATGAAATTGAATTCTCTGTGCATTGAGGTAGATTTAAACAGGGTCTGTGTCATGTAATTCATATATGAATTATATGTGTTTGAAGTATGAATTATATTCGTAATTCATTTACATATTTTGCCATAATTCATACCATATGTCCATAATTCGTTTACATATTTCACATAATTCATACTATTTAATCCATAATTCATACATAATATACTCATAATTCATCTGCCCAAATAAGGATACTTCGCACATAATATGGATGTAATGGTATTCCATATGGCGCAGCCTAATTATTGGAGTATAAAACCATAGCTCATACATAATATATTTATAATATATATGTCATTATCATCACGTGAAGCGTAATAATTCGTCATTATTAATCATGTGATTTATTTGACACTGGTTCATGGTACTTCATTCATAAATCGCAAATAATAAAAACATGAATTATAAGTGAAATCATGATGAATTATACGTTGTATTAGAATAAATTATACGTAAATAAAACATTAAAGTTTAGGATGAATTATACGTGAAACGAGGATGAATTGTACGCATGATAAGTTATGTTTAGTGAAGAAGGATTAAAAGATATTAGACTACATGTAACAATTGTGAATCAGTATCTACCATTGTATGAATTAACAACAATGATATGTGAATTGATAGTTGCAGTTTGTGAATTCATAATTAAGAACATAAATATTAATGAATCAATAATATTATTGTATTATGACACGTAAATGGATGTTGTTTAATCCTGGGTACGTGTATTCTCCATTTTCTAGGCGTGAGAGTTTTTTTTTTTATTATTAAATTTCAAATCAGCGGTTTTGTTAAATGATGTTACAAAATAATACAGATCTTATGTATTGGATTTAATGATGAAAATAATATTATACTATTAAATAGTGAGATCCCTTAAATCATGCGGTAACTGAATTTTGAAATGTAAAATTACTTAATAACCCTATACTTTTTTTTTTATCAGAAAAGGAAATTCATTAAAAAGCTCCCCATGAGGTACCAGAGGGGCAAAAGGACATAATACAAAGGAAAAGGAAGAATCAAACACAAACAAGGCAAAAAGCAAACCAAGCAGACACCAACAGACGAAACAAACCAGCAAATCGAAGAGCTCAAGCCAAGATTTTTGTCTCTGTAACCCACGTCCTAGAGTTAATCTTGGCTTCTGGTTTTATGATCCATGCTGAGCTGGCACTCCTCCTATTTTTATACGCAATTAAATTTCTTCAGCTCACTACTCACCACTGCTCCAAGGCTCATGAGAAAAACTGGTCGGAATAGAGACAAGAGCAGCGCCCCAAACCTTGTCACGCCAGAACAGTGTGGGCCGAAAACAACCGAGCAAAAACTAAGCAGATAAGCAGGAGGCCAGAGAGAAATCCGGAGAACACCAGAGCTCGAGGCAAAACCCATCTTTCAACACTTTAAACGAAGAAAGCCAGCTCCATAATCTGACTTTAGCTTCCAGAACAAGGTTTTTGACGTCCCAAAATTTATCTTCGAATCTGCTCTCGTTTCTTTTTTTCCAGATGAGCCAAATAACACACATCCACAAAGCTTTAAGGATTTTGCGGCTTCTCTTACCTCTACCTTGATGACAGAAAGAAATGAAATGATGTGCCACGCCTCTTGGTCTAGCCGTAGTGAAGCCGATCCATCGTTGGATATCATCCCAAATTTGCTCAGTTTTTGCACATGAGAGAAAGAGGTGATCCGAGGTCTCCTCTCTCAAAATACATGCATTGCAGCTTGCTTCTTCGACCGGAATGTCGACGTGTCTCTTGAGAAGGTTATGGCAGGTTGGTAATCTACTTCGCAAATATCTCCAGGCTGTCAATTTAACCTTGTGTGGTGTCGGAGCTTCCCAGATCTTAAGCAGCGCCTTGTTTGAAAAGGAATTAGATTGGGAATCGCCTCGCCTTGAAGCAATAGAATGGTATGCTGATTTTGTCGAGAACAGCCCATCCTTCGTCTCTTTCCATCTCCACACGTCGCAATTACCTGTACTGGGAACAACAGTAGAAATAATCGTGAGCAAATTGGCGACCAAAGTTTTTTCCCATTCGAACAAGTCCCTTCTCCACGAAAAAGACCACGACCAACTCCCATTGACCCACAAACTCGACTTTTCAATGGACACAAAGGGATCAACACAAAGACGAAAAAGTCTAGGGAAGACGAAGCGAAGAGGCTTATCTCCCACCCACCAGTCAGCCCAGAACCGAGTATCCTTACCGTTTCCCACCTGACGAGAAAGAGACCCATAAAACCAATCCCCAACAGAGGATCCCCCCCCAGCCAAAACCTTCGGCCACCACCCACCCTTTCCCTTCTTACACGACAGCCCCCCCTCCCCCCATTCAGCCTCCCCATAAATGGACCTAACAACCCTTGCCCAAAGTGTCTCCTTCCCCTGGAGATAACGCCACACCCATTTTGCCGTCAAAGCAGAGTTAAACCATTCGAGGTTTCATATTGGTTCCTATTTTATAGTAGAGTTAAACCATTCGAGGTTTCATATTGGTTCCTATTTTATAGTAGACTTAAACTTTACACGACAGCCACCCTTCCCCTGACTTAATAACCCTATACTAAACTAGCGTGTAGTTTTACAGCTGAAAAAATAGAGTAAATCCGGCCATCCAATTTTTAAGATCTAAAGGTCCATATTAATTCCTATTTTATAGTATAAATACTGTTTTTATTTTAGTCTCCCCTATATATATATATATAATTCAACAACAAATTTTATTACCAAACCCTAGACAAGAATGGTACCACCCTGGTGGAAATTCCTGTGCTACACACTACTGGCATATATAAGATAATATAGTTAATTAGGGACAGTGAATTTTCAGTTTTATCTGGAAAAGAGCACCTTTCTGTCTTTTTGTAACATGGAATGTAAAACAATATTATAGCTTTATATTTTTAACAATGGCTAAGTCCTAATTGGATCCCATTCCTTTAAAAGCAAATTAGGATGCATCCGCCGACGGAAAAGGACAAAAGCTATAGAGCCCGAAATAACACATTCATTTGGGAATATGAATTAAACATATTTAAATGAAATTTTGAGATATTTTGTGCTACTTGGAGCTACTACAATATATAGGTGACTAAGTGATCCGTTTCGACGGGGTCTATTAAAATATAAATTTATGAAATTATTAATGTATTTTTTGTTTTGTGAATTATTTTTCATAAAAATAGAGAATTTAATAAAATTATTTTAAAGTAAAAAAGTTATAATATTTATTTGAAATTGACCTAATTTAAATGTCTTATAAAATTTATATGTAACCAGAGTTTCGATCCAAAAAATATTAAAAGAGAAATTGGAACAATTATTTGAAACGTTTCTATATTAGATATCTGTAGTTGGAACCAATAATTAAAAAATAAGAAAAAAATAAATTAAATAATATCATTAATGACTTAAACTTTAAAAGTTTGAATAAATTATTAAAGTTGCAATTACCTCATAATCTATCGAAAATTTCATCATATAACACGTTAGTTGTTGCGTCTTGCACATGACCTCTTTTTTAGTGACTTTTGAGATTGCCACGTAAAATTGTCCATAACTAAGAATAGGTTTCAGCATGGTATAATCCTACATTTGAAAGAGATTGTCCATGACTTTTATTTATTGTCGACATAGCAAAACAAACACTCATAGAGAATTGCCTTCTCTGAAACCGAATTGAAAATTTAGTGAAATGCGATTAAATCGTAATCATTCTAGCTATAGAAAACTTATTGCGCTCATTTTTTTTTTCTTCTGAAATGAGTTTATCTTCACTTACGTGTTCCCCAAGTTGAGTTACTATCAGCCTGGTGCCATTGTAAAGCTCATTAGATTGATCATATTTTTGAGAAGCGTGATTATGCATGCATTCCTCTTTCAATCATGATTTGACAATCCTGAACACTTGATCGTGTCGAGATATTCAACCAAGAATACATGTTCATTGAGCTCAATTTGTCCATTTTCTTTGCAAATACTGTCTGAACTTAGATAAACCCTTTTCTTTGATAGACATTAGAGACATGACGTAATCATTTATCGTATCAATCATCTTATTAATTAGTGTGGGCCAAGATAGCTCTATTCTTAAACATTTATGTATCAAATGCATTATTAATTATGTTATGGATATAAATAGATTTTTCTTGATTTGTGGAATATTAATATAATGATTTTTAGATATTTCATAGTTTTCAGATATTTAATGATTTTTGTATATGGAAACTGATTAAAATTTAGAAAAATAAAAAGAATGAATGAGAATTGAGGAAAATTAGAATGAAGTGATTATACGACGTCACATAGGATATAATTAATTTTGTTGAAATACTAATATAATGATTTTTAGATATTTAATAGTTTTGAATATATCATAATTTTTAGATATTTAATGATTTTTAGATATGAAAATTGATAAAAGTTTAGAAAAAAAAATAAGAATGAATTAGAATTGAGGAAAATTAGAATGAAGTAATTGGAATGAATGAGAATTTATAATCCGTCATCTTTATAAATGAATATTAGCGGATAGTGCATCGGAAGATAGAAAGGACTAAATTTATTCAACCGTATAAGTTCAACAGTGCTCTTTTGAACAATGGAATCAATTTATTTATATTTGAAGGAAAAATGTTAACAATTGAATTTAATAGTTATTATGTGGAATGTGGTGGGGTGTTTAGAGATAGTTATTATGTGGAATCACTATTGCTGCAGGTGGGGTGTTTAGAGATAACTGGAATGTGGTGCGTGGTTGTTTTCACTTCAAAGGTGGCTCGGGTTTTGCCTTTGAAGCAGAGCTACTGGCAGTTATCTCGGCGATTCAAATTGCTCACAATCGTGGATGGCACAAACTTTGGATTGAAGCCGATTCCACCTACGTGATACTCATTCTTAATTCTCGTTCTTTGAATGTGCCTTGGCGTTTTAAGGCGGCGTGGAATAGGATTTTAAAGATGTTAGATGATTTCTCGCTGCAGGTTTCTCACATCTTTAGAGAAGGAAACAAGGCGGCCGATTTAATGGCTAACCAACAACGTTCGGAAGGGTGGTGGCCGCACGAGATTGAGGAGATTAGGGCTGCGGTTCGTCTTGACATGGCTTCGCATAGCCATCTGCGTCAGAAACGGTAGTTAGGGCTGATGTGTGGCTGTTTGGTTCTAACCGCCCGTTTAGTTTTTTTTCGTGGGGTGAGAGCCTGGATAGTTTGGGGACGATGGTTAGGCCGGAGTTCCGAAAACTTTCCCTTCCGCTCTTCCCTACTTTCGTTTTGTGTTTAGACGAGTACTTTTTTTCCTTTTCACGGTTTTTCCCTCTGGGTTTTCAGTGAAAAGGTTTTAATGAGGTTCGGCCCTTAGTCTGCTCCTTCTGTGCTTTCAAGGGTTTTTTTTAGGTTTTTTCTTTCCTTTTTTTATATAAAATCGTCATTTAATAAAAAAAATAGTTATTATGTGTGTGTGTGTGTGTGTGTTGGGGGGGGGGAGAGTTCAATTTGAGGAAGATTAGAATTGAGTGATTATACGATGCCACATAGGATATAATTTATTTTGCTCAAAATTACAAATACTTATGTATTTTCTATTTTTCGTGTAAGGGTATAAATAAAATTTTATTGATCAATGGAATATAAGTATAATGTTTTTTAGATATTCAATAGTTTTTAGATATATAATGATTTTTAGATATTTAATAGTTTTTGGATATGAAAATTGATTAAAAATTTTAAAAATAAGAATGAATGAGAATTGAGGAAAATTAGAATGAAGTGATTATACGACGCCACATATGATATAATTTATTTTGTTGAAATATTTATATAATGATGTTTTAGATATTTTGTTTTTAAATGTATCATAACTTTTAAATTTTTAATGGTTATAGATATAGAAATTGATTGAAATTTAGAAAAAAATAAGAATGAATGAGAATTGAGGAAAATTAGAATGGAGTGATTGTACGATGTCACGTAGGGTAGGATTTACTTTGGTTTAATATATAGATTAGTTGTATTCTAATAATGTAAAGTTAAATTAGAGTGTGATGGCATCTCGTCTAGGGCTGGAAGTAGGTTATGTTAGTCCAACCTCTTGAATCACAAGATTTGAGTTGGTCATGTTATCAATAGTGACATAATATATTCATACATAAAATTGTCAAATGCATAAAAAAATTAATTTATTTTAATTGTTTAGTTCAAAATAAAAATAGTTAATTTTATTATTTTGTCCATATTTTAGTTAATTTTGTAATTTTTATAATTTTAATTAATTTTTATGTACAATAATTATAAAAAAATACAAAAATTACAAAAATATCTACAATGTGGACAAAACAGTAAAACTAACAAAATCATCTTTTATTTTGAAACAAAAATTTAAAACAAACTCATTTTTTTGTGTATTTAACCATTTTATGCCCGGACATATTATGTCCGAATAGCATTATTCATAAGTTATATATGAGAAAAGCTTATTGTATGTACTCTAATATTATTAAATTAATTTTTATTAAAAAGAGAAAGAGGTAAAACGAACCAAGAACCCTTGAGTGCACAAACAACAAACTAAGGGCCGAGCCTCATTAAAACCCTTTTTAAGGCAAACCTGGTCGGAAAATCCTTAAAAGGGAAAAAGAGTACTCGTCTAAACAAGGAGCTGTGTGGGAACGGAAGTGAGACAACTTCAGAGATTCCGGCCGAACCATCACCCCTAAGCAGCTCGGTTCCCGAACACATCAAAGCAAACCAACAAAGGAGAACAAGCAAAGAACAAGCAAAAACACAACCAACTAAAAAGGAACCAAAATGAAAACCAGAAAAAGCACGACACCAGCCACAACTAGCTAAGCTAAAAGGAAAATCAGCAGACCAAGAAAAACCATGTAAACGGAAGAAGTAGGAACCATCCCAACACCAACAGACAACCGAAACCCCAACGTAGCAACCGCACCTGTCGCGAGAAGCATCCAACCTATTCGAAACTAACACCTTAAAGCACCATTCTAACAAAGCTATGGGTAGAAAAATCACGAGCCACCGCATGTTTAATATCGTCAATCGCATAAGGCCACCATCCCTCTTGTCTATCATCATTGGCCATTATGTCCGCGGGGTGATTTCCTTCCCGAAAGATGTGAGTAACAATCAAAGAAAAACCATGAAGACGACGAAGAACCTGCTTCCAGGAAGCTAAGAAACGCCAGGGAACATTCGTGGAGCGATTCTCCAACAACCGCACCACATACATCGAATCGGACTCAACCCAAAGATGAAGCCAGCCACGATCATGAGCAATATTAATAGCAGTAATAACCGCGAGAAGCTCAGCTTCAAAAGCAAACCCACTACCACCCTTGATGTGAAAACAGCCACGGACATAAGCAAAATTATCCCTAAAAACTCCTCCCGCGGCAATACGACCAGGAGCCCCTTTAGCAGAGCCATCGGTGTTGACCTTAATCCAATGAGTCACCGGAGGCCACCAATAAACCTCCACCATGCGAGGGGGAGGAGCAGCTCGACTGCCAATTCCAAGACTTCTAACAATCACGTAGTCAGTCCAATTATTCTTGATGGTACCAAGCCGTGAAAAATTAGAATCCATCTCTTTAAAATAAGCTTTAACAAAAGTAAGAATCGACCGAGCCTCAAAACGGAGATCATCGAAAACAATCGCATTCCTACAGTCCCATATCTTCCACAGGATCGAAATAATGCCTCCTTTCCAAAAAGCCAAAATTTGGGGGCTGAAGCAAGCATTCCAAGCCAGCACTAAAAAAGTGTGAATATCCAAGCAACTTAACAGATCCGTTTTATGAAACCAGACCAGAAACGTTTCCCAAATGTAACTAATCCGAGGACAGCTCCACATGATATGCTCAATGGTTTCAGCATCCATATAACAAAAGGGACAACCATTAGGAGTGACCATACCTTGTCTAACGAGAGTATCCAAGGTTGGAAGACGCCCATGAAGAATCCTCCAGCATAAGATCGAACGACGAATTGGAATGTACGGTTCCCAAATCCATGTCCCCCATTTCACCATAGTGTAACGATGACAATTCTTGGAGAAGGCTAAAGCCGCCGAGACATCCCCTTTGAGCGAATGCTTCCAATATCTAGAATCTTTTTCCTCGCTCATAGGAATCAATAAAATATCAGCCACCACCTCAGGAAAATAATTCACAAACGAAGGCGAGAAATGCCACAGACCATCGTAGTAGAAATCTTTCACAGAGAAATGGAGAAAATCATGCATGTAGTGAGGAATTTTGAGCTTATCCACCAAAATGTAACCCAGCCAATCATCCTTCCAAAAATAAGTATTAGCACCATTATTGATGCAAGAGTAAGAATCAACCACCAAGGGATCAATCTCCTGTTTCACGCCGAGCCAAATAGTCGAATTAGCAATATTTTGCTTAGCATAGCTGAAGGTCGTGAGGTATCTGGACCTCATAATCCGATGAGCCCAATCATCACCTTTTATCATCTTCCATGCCAGCTTCATCAAAAAAGATTTATTCATTAAGGTAAAAGAACGAATGCCAAGACCACCTTCCTCTTTAGGAGCGCACACCCGTCTCCAACTAACAGAACAACGCGGTTGCTGATCAATGCTGCCCGTCCAAATGAAATTACGACATTTACGGTCAAGCGAATGCAATAACGATTTAGGCCATTTATAAACCATCATCGAATGCACAATCGAACTCTGAATCACAGACCTCACCAAACATAAACGGCCTGCGATAGACAGTTGAAGACCTTTCCACCTTGCAAACTTTTGGAGAATTTTATCAAAGATCGGCATGAGATACGAGGCCCGCGGACGACCAACAAATATAGGAACTCCCAAATACGTCATCGGAAGATTCCCCACAGAGAAACCTATGACACGCTGAATAGCCCTTCTCCTATCCGTAGTCACGCCCCTAGCGAAGTAGAGATTCGATTTCTCCTGACTGCAAACCTGACCAGAAATCGAACCATAATAATTCAGAATTTCCTTGATCTTTCGAGCATTACGAACCGTAGCAGTGCTAAAAAGAATAATATCATCAGCATAAAATAAGTGTGTTGGAAAATTAGTGGCCCGGCTGAAACCCATCGGACTAAGGTGTCTCGATTCCACACAACTGCTGATAAGGTGACTCAGGACGTCTTCCGCAATCCCAAATAAAATCGGCGACAACGGATCACCCTGCCTAACCCTACGAGAACAAGAGAAGTACCCCAAAAGCTGACCATTGTAAAGAATGGAGAGCCGGGCAGAGCTAAAAATGATCCAAATCCAATTGACGAACTTCTCATGATATCCATTCGCTCTCAAAACTTGCATAATGAACTCCCAGCGAATGGTGTCAAAAGCCTTACGAATGTCAATTTTGCAAGCCATATTCGAACCCCGATTCGTACGTTGCATCGAGTTGAATCCCTCAGAGCTGAGCATAATGCAATCATGGATGTTGCGACCACTAATGAAACCAAATTGGTTATTAGAGATATGAGTGGACGCAATCCTGCTAAGCCTTGACGCCAAGATTTTGGAAATGATTTTAAAGAAGAAGTTCGACAGAACGATGGGTCTCAAATCAGCAACAGTTGAAACATCCTTCTTCTTTGGGATAAGAATCATTGTACTGGAATTGCAACCAGTAGGTAAATAAGAAGACCGGAAAAAAGTTTGAACAGCACTGACAACATCCGTCTTAATAATTTCCCAGCAAGTCTGAAAGAAGGAACCAGAGAAACCATCAGGTCCAGGGGCACTATTAGCGTCCATTCCAAAGACCTCCGCCGCAATCTCACTCTCCGCAGGTATACTGACCAAAAAATTATTCTGAGCATCCGAAACCGCCAGATCAAAAAGCGCCTCAATCTCCAAAGGGTCAGCGCTCGGGCTTCCATCATCCATGAAAAGAGCCGAGAAGTGCCCGATGATATGTTGCTCAATAATACTCGGATCATAGACATCCACACCATCAATATTCAAGCGAGTAATCAAAGTATTCCTCCGTTTGAATTTTATCATTCTGTGAAAGAAAGTCGTATTTCTATCCCCATCTTGCAACCACGAGGCACGGCTTTTCTGTTGAAGAAGATTATTTTTTCTAGAAAGAATCTGCAGTGTCTTATGCCAGATGGAGTAACCTGACGGCACTGCAGAACTAACGGAGAATGATCAGAGGTGAGCCTCGGAAGCGCCGTGGTAACAATCGAATCGCATAAATCAGCAAAACCCTTGGAAAAAAATGCTCTATCAAGGATAGATTCAACATGACGGGGAAAAAACCGACGTCCAGACCAGGTAAAGCGAATCCCTTCAGTCGGAGATTCAATGAATTGAGAATCATCAATGAAAGCGCAGAAGTCCAAGCATGAGCTTCTTGAAGGGGACCTAGAACTGATCCTCTCATTAGAGCCTTTGACTGCATTAAAATCACCAATAAAGACAGTATTACCTGACGTGAAATGTAGAAGATCATGCCAAAGTTGACGGCGGAGGATCTGGTCATTGGCTCCGTGTATAATAGCTACACGGAAGTTGAAAGTTTGCCAAATACAATCAACGATCACAGATTGGTCAGAGGAAAAAACCATGGTTGCAATCACATCAGGATGAGCAAGAACCCAAATGTTCGAACTTTTAGATGGTCGACAATTTTGATGAATAGGCACCATATTTAAAGAATTCCAGTAGCTCTGCCTCACCTTACGAAACGTCTTCTTAGGTTCAATCAAACCCAAGATAATAGGAGAAAATGAGCTACAGTGCTCCTTAAGTAACCGCTTGGATTCGTCCGTCAAACCACGGACATTCCAGGCGATGATATTCATGAAGATTGATTGAAATGGGCGGAGGAGCCTCCGCATCTTTCCACCTCAGCCGACCAGCTTTCACGGGCGACATTCTCCATCGCCTGAATACAGTCTTTCTTGCTATTGTCAATAACAAAAGCTTCCGGATTATTGCCAGCATCTCCAGCTTTTCGAAGACGATGTTTAATACTCTCCTCTGCCTGTTTTGAGATTTGTTCCGCTGCACGATCTGCGAGCTGTTTTTTTGAAGGCCTACCGCGCCGCTTAGCTGCCATACCCGAAGTAATTGGCTCCTTAGCCAATGCCAGAATTTGTTCCAATCTCTGAGCCTTCATAGCATTCTCAAAAGCAACCGCATCAGTTGGTTGCTGTCGGGAATGAATTTCCTCACTTATAACATCCGCTTCAATTGTTTCCTCCTCTTCTGAACTTTCAGAAACATAAACTTCAAGCGGCCTATCGTACACCGATGTCTCCACAATGTTGGTGATAGCGTCCAACATATCCGGCCCTCTGATATCCTCATTATTCCTCAACTGAAATCTAACATTCTCACCACTGATTCTGTTCTTAGCATTTTCCTCCTGCTCCAACAGATGAGGCGAAGAGCCTCGATGCGAAGGCTGCACAACCTTCTGAGGTGTAGATCTTGGTTCATTGTCCTCACCGGAACCTTGCTGCTGTACGCGCGCGGATTTATCAGTTATCTGCTCAGCCTCCAAGATTTGTAACCCAGTTTCTTCACCTCTCAGGTTTTCCAACACAGCAAAAGTGTTTCCAATTGTAGTCCCCGAGCACTGCTTATCTTTAACCGAATGTTGCTGAATCTGTTGATCGCCGACAGGTTGATTTCTATGCTCATGCAAGGCGGCTTCATGTTCGTTGTTCGTAGTCTTAATATGCTGAATTTCTTGCCATTGTTTTCCCCTTGGCTGTTGCGTGGCAATCTTGACGTGAGTAGTTGTCTCGTCAGTTTCCTTTTGAATAGCTTTGAAACATCTATCAGGAGAGTGTCCTGTTATTTTGCACCTGTTGCAGTAAAGTGGGAGCTTTTCATAAGTGAACTCAATATAAAAAGCGAAATCTCCTTCATCAAAAAGAATAGTAGTAGGAAGAGGTTTAGACATATCTAACTCGACCAAGACCCTCGCAAACTGTCCAAAATCCTTCTTCACTGAAGCTGCATCGATTCTAATGGGATGCCCAATATATCTCGCAACTCCAGCCAGCACTTCCGCGTGCCAATATTCTATCGGCAAATAGTGTATTCTCACCCACACATTAGCCAACGAAGAATGCTCCTTGAAGGGATCGAAATTCCTTGACCATTCCCTGAGTCGAAGATGACCATTAAAAAGTTCCCAAGTGTTTTTAACCTTGGCACAGGTTTTGTCCGCCTCACTTTGAAAAACCAAAGTGTAGTAGCCTTTTCCAAGGGGAATAAGTTGCCAAGAAGAAGCAATTCCCCATAAATCATTCAACTCCTTTTTTAACATCATTGCCGGCTTCAGTTTTTCACCTTTACGAAGCAAAAGTCTTCCTGTCAAAGCATATTGAAACTCCGAAACTTGTTTGATAAGAAGATCTTTGGGCATTTTGAAACAGAACTGATCACCCTCCTTCATGGGACATAGTGCATGAAAGTTATGAGCAGCTACGTCAGAGCGTCGTTGCCCCCTGTTAGAAGCCATCTCCGCATAGGATTTGTGGGCATCAATCTTCTCTCCCATATCAGTAACTTGTTGACGAATCGAATTCGTGGGAATAGTTATCGAAGAGAAAGCCTCCGCCCCATTAGGGTTAGGATTGGGATTCCCTTGTGCTTGCGTAAGGGAAGTACCATCCGGAACCACAAGCGTACGTTGAGGTCCCTTTGAGCCATGAGAAAAGACCATCATTCCAGACAGAGTAGCATCGATCCAGGCGAGCAGCAGCTCCAGCGGCTTGTGGCAGCTGCACGTCGGCGTGGAGCTCAGGCGTCGAGCTCGAGCGCCGTTGCTGCTGGGACGACCGGACGAGTGAGCCCTGCTGCTTCTGGGACGAGCTGCTGCGTCAGGGAGTGGGTCTGCCGCCTGCTGGTGGGCAGCTGCGCCGGCGCCGGTACCGTGGGGACAAAGGTCTGGAAGCGGTGAGCTTCACCGGCCGGTCGCGAGAGAGTTCGAACTCTGATGCGAGAACAAATTCAAAAAAAATTACTGTTCATGCTACAGTATTTCGCAGATTCCCTGCTACAGTATTTCGCTTTTCTTTTAGCTGTTTCGTATGTACTCTAATATGAAACATTATTATATATTTAAATAAACAATTAATTAAATAAACCATCTAAATATACATATATTATACTAATAAATAAGCTAGCTTGGTAGACTTGCCTGATTCTCTTGAAAGCTAAAGCTTTATTGACATAAGTAAATGTACTTGTTAAAAAAGACAGTACTGTTAGGTCCCTTGGGGTCTCGAATAGGTGTATGGGGGGAGGGGGGAAATACATCTATAGGCTATTTTTCAAACGAAAACAAACTGACACAACCTTTTTCAGTTAAAAGAGTTTAGCAAGACTTAGGTTGGCAACTGATACTGAATATTCTTTAGTAAGGAGTTATCAGTTAAGTCAAAGACTTTAACTGTTACACGTTAGGCTTCAGTCGAGTTTGTAAAACAGATGAATAATATGAATCTCACTGACTATCCAAAGATTTATCAGTTCGACTAATATTACTGGCAGCGGAAAACTTTTCTTTCGAAATAGCCGTTGTGATTAAACAAGTTGTCAAGGTTTATGTTTCAACAATCAGTTTCAGTTGATAAAACGTTTGTGCACAGATAAGAAAGGTAAATACTGAAATAGATAAATAACAAGGGGATTTTTACGTGGTTCAGAAAACACTTCCTACATCCACGGTCAATTGATCAGACTGACAACTTCACTGGGCTTGTGCTTATGGGTGCACAACAAACCTAAGCAACCGAAGATCCAATCTTCAGTACCAACACACTGGGCTGGATTTCTCACTCTTAGCTTCACTGAGACAAAACTATGTCTTTCCGCAAAGACTAAGATCTCTTGGAGTCAGAACACTGGTATGAACTCCTTACAACTCAAACTCTCAATTCGGTCGGTTGAAAAGAGGTTCGAAAACTTGCCAACTAGATTACAAAGAACATGTTCTCTGTAATCAGTTATACCTAGGCTTTGGATATATATACAATATTTGCCTAAGTTCTAAGAGAATGTATGTAATCAGCAATGACTGATTTTTGACTTTGTGATTCTCTTCTTTGATTCAAACTTTGGAATGGCTTTAAATTGCTGAGTGACGAATTCGGCAGCCTTTCAGCTTATGTAGTTGAATCGGTGAAGATTGAAGTGATCCTCGAGCTCTATTTATGGGAGAGGTCTTGAATAGATTCGTTGGCTGAAATGGTCTTCAAGAATTCATCCGTTGGAGATAGATTTGAACTTTGTTGAGGCTTCAATCTTTGAGGTTCCTTTGTTTGGTGAGAACGGTTACTTGGAGAGCAGGAGATTGGACATCTCTGAAAAGGTTAAAATGGAAGGTTCTGTAGAGAAAGGACGATCCTCGAAATCTCTGCATTTAATGAGGCTGTACTTCTGGAGTGCGTGGCTTCCTTTAAGCTTTGGACCTTCAGTCCGAGGAAGAATGTTTAACTGATACTTGACTTTAGTATCAGTTCGCTGAATTCACGTGGCTCGCATTAATTAATCAGTCCTAACTGATTCTTGGACTGGTTAGTCAAATATCAGTATTTGACTCTGCCTTAAATCATCAACAGTCGGCAACTTCAGTCTTCAATCTTCAATCATAATTTAATACAATCATGAATAAAAGTTAAGGTCAAAACCGTTCAAACCACAAACTAAGGTAATGAATAAATGTTCATTTATTTTATTCATGTGAAAATATACATGAACAATGCGATCATTAATGAACAACACACATGAATGTGACATTATGTTCGCACGAACAACATACATTGAACAGGACAATATTCATGTAAACAAGACAATATTCATGTGACATTATGTTCGCACGAACAACATACATATAAATAATGACATAATTAAATGTTGAGCTATTAAAAAAATCAAACGACGAATATTTGCATTTAATGTTCCAATGTAAAACATGAAAAAAAAAATATACACAATTATGTGTGACATATATAAAATCTGAACTGCCTTAAATAAAAGATATCATGATAGCATGATTATAGGAAAGTAACGGATTACAAAAATGGAGGAAATACAACAATACCCTTAACGCCATATATATAGGCTCATCATGTAATTATCTCATAGTCGTTAGATTCACAAAATGAAGGGATATGATCAATTCTTAGGTGTCACAAAAATATGGCATTCTCACAGGATCCTCTCCATATATATATATATATATATATATATATATATATACCATAAGTGGTTAGATCACACAACATAACCTAAGATAATAAATATATGTATGACATCACTTACCGTTTATGATATTTCCACTCTATATATTATACCATAAGTATGAGTTGACATTTTGAGAGAGAAAAATTAAAGGTGATTGGAAAATACTATAGCCTATATTTAACTTATAATTAACTAACAATTTTCAAGATGACAATATATATAGTTAGAGGAATGTTTAGGACATTAACGGAGACTAGAAAATTAAGATAAAATTTCGGGCATGCAAAAGTAGGACACTAATAAGTACTGTACTCATAAAATAATTTTCAGTCAATTTTAAGAGTTTCGAGCTTACGTGAAATTAAAATAGGAAATTAAGTTTTCGATCTTGTAAAAGTAGGATATTAATTTAAAGGGGTAATTGTCTGTAAATCCATAACGTTTACACGGAATTGGTTTTTGCACCTATTTTTATTTTTCTTCTTTTAAATACCTAACCTTTAGTTTTTGTCTGAAATTTATCCGATCACTGATTTTTTCTTACGTCGGCGCCGAAAATGCCATTGTGGCAGCCGGAATTCACACTGTGGCAGCCAGAATTCTCCACTTGGCTCATTTGTGATATGTGGCAAAAAAATGTGAAAAAAAAATTGAAATAAAAAAAACATGTGGAAAAAAAATAAAAATAAAAAAAGAAAAGAAAAGGAAAATCACCCGCACCCCAATCGTCCTTTCTCCCTTCCCCCCACCCCAAACCTTAACTCTCCCTCCCCCCACCCGGCGCTGCCCCCTGCCACCTCCACCACTGCCGGCGCCGCCACCCATCGCTACCACCACCAACGCTCCACCGCCTGGAGCAGCGGAGGAAGTCGATCGCCGCCGCTGTCCTCCACCTCACCAAGCTCCAGATCGAGAAGCTCCGCTCCAAAGCCGATCTCGATCTCGATAATTCCTCCGATAGCGGCCGCCACGGATACAGCAGGTTCAAGGTGGCCTCGGCGCACATCTGGTAGTGCACGAGCAAGGCGCGCGACCAAGTGGCGGAGTAGCAGACCAGCCTCCACTTCGTGGCGGACTTCCGGCCTCACCCTCCCCAGATCTCGCCGGCCTCCCCCTCCCCAGATCTCGTCGGTTTCCCACTCCCCAGACCGCAACGACCTTTCCCTCCCCCTCCCCAGATCATTCGCCTCCACCAAGATCAAAGTGTCAATTTCCGGCTGCCACAGTGTGAATTTCGGCTGCCATATATAGTGGTATTTCCGGCGCCAGTGTAAGAAAAAACCAGTGACCGGACAAATTTCAGACAAAAACTAAAAGTTAGGTATTTAAAAGAAGAAAAATAAAAATATGTGTGAAAACCAATTCCGTGTAAACGTTATGAATTTACAGGCAATTACCCCTAATTTAAAATCGACCGAGAATTGTCCTATAGGTGCATCACTTATTAACTAGTGTCTGTTGGAATATAAAATTAAACTTGATTTTTTAAGTGAAGATATATGTATTAGAAATATCTAGAATCAAGAAAGAAAGAAAAAAAAGAAAGAGAACAATATAGAGAATTCTAGAACCTAAACTAATTAAAATAATATTGCTTAGCTGCTAGATTATTCTAGCATCAACTAAGTCGGTTTAGTAACCGACCTTTGTAGGCTATATGTATGTAGTTTGTATCCAAATCAATGTAGAGAAAAATTGAGTTAATACCACTCAAATTCCTAAGCACACACATCCTTAGTCAATTCACTACACCAAAAATGCACATACATAACGCCTCATAGATAACGGATATTTAAAATATCCGTTATGTATGTGCGCCTTTTTACATAGATAACGGATATTTCAAAAATCCGTTATGAGAAAACTGTTACCTATGCTTATTTATAACGCTTTTTAGTCTACCGTTATCTATGAGTGTTGTGTATGTTCATTTTTAATAACGCGTATTTATTATCGTTATGGTTTGTGTTATGTATGAGTACATTTTAATAACAGTAAATATTACCGTTATTAATTTATGTTATGTATTAGATTTTAATTTCACTACAACATTCAAAACCCTAAGTTCCTAATGATCTCTCTCCAACTCTCCATCTCTCGTTCTCTGCCTCCCATCAAAACCTCCACCCACCCCGCCCTCCTTCTCTTCTCCGGCGTCGTCGGCCGCGGTGCCTGGATCCAGCGAAGCCGTGCCTCTATTTCTCCTCATATCTCAACAGATTTTCACCTCTCTCCTTCTCATCCCTCAATTCCTCAGTTCATGCCCTAGATCTTCTTCCAAAATGTTGTCACCTCAAGGATCTCCGCCACGATTAGCTCCAGCGAGGCTGGCTGCCGCCGCCTCTGAAATTGGCGAGGCAATCGTCATCCCCTGTTCTCACCGATGGAGGCGAGGCGGTGCTTTGTCCTTGGCCTCGGCCGATGATTATAGCAGTCAATGTCGCGCCTCTCTCTCTCTCTCTCCCATCGTCCTTCTCGGTCTTCAGCACCCCAAATCCTAAACCCTAGGTTGTCGCAGGCGGCCTATCATCGAAGCCTCTCAGGAAATCCAACTTTCCCTTCACGACCTATCTCGCGCTCCTCTCTTTTTTCCCCAAATCTAGAAACCTAGGTCATTTGTCGCCACCGCCACCGCCTCCATCGGTAGTCGCCTCCCTCGCACTGAAATACTCGAATTTTGAAAGCGGAGCCCTCTCTCTCTCAGATAATATGCACAAATTGGGTTCCTGAACTCTGCACAATTCTCTCCTTATCTATCT
The DNA here is from genome assembly GCF_028751815.1 of Salvia miltiorrhiza. Classification (NCBI taxonomy): domain Eukaryota; kingdom Viridiplantae; phylum Streptophyta; class Magnoliopsida; order Lamiales; family Lamiaceae; genus Salvia; species Salvia miltiorrhiza. The sequence continues at coordinate 44,273,904 of NC_080390.1, read as the reverse complement.
CCACTCTCCAACTCCAGTAAGTCCTGAACTCTGCACTTCTCTACTCTGGGTTCCAATTTTGAAATTTTCGAGCAATTTTGTAGTTTATGCATACTTAGTAAGTTCTAGTTCTTTTCTCCGGAGAACGGGGTGTTGCAGTTGATTGATTCTTGTAGTCCGACTTAATTCAATTGTTTCTTGCACTGTAGGTATTGAATTCGCAGGGCGGTTCTAAATTCTTGATTGAATTCCTGGAGCTATTTTTGTTTTAGCTACTCTTTATTTGATTGATTCTCATGGTGCTTGTAGGTTGAGACTGTATTCCATGAATTTGGCCATGCTCTTCAGCATATGCTGAAGAGTCAGGATGAGGGTTTTGCTGGTATAAGGAGTGTAGAGTGGGATGCCGTGGAAACAAGGCAGGATGAGGTTCTTGTTTATTGGAATGCATATAGACTGCTGGAATTTGGAATAATCTTTCTATAATTGCTTTGATTTGCAGTTTTGGGAGGATGGCAAGATCTTTAGCTAATTTTCTTTACAAAGGCATTGCTGCATTTTCAGCTGCTAGTTCAACTGTAAGTTTATTTAGTTTTATGTTTGCTTGAATATCTCTAAACTACACATTTTTTCATAGCTTGTGAGCAGCTTAATTGCATCACCTTTCTCATTTCCTAACAGATTGGTTAAATAAGAAGCATGATCAGCTTCAGTATTCTTATTGCATGAGCGAAAATTGTTAGTTTATTCACTCAACTTATTTTTCCATTATCATATAAATTAGAGGAATAGTTAATTATGCCAATACTGTTTATCAATTTGAGTCACCCTAAGCCTTCTCATGTCCTGTAATGCGAGAAGATGATGACACCTAGAAAAAGGTTACAGTGGGCCATGGTCATAGTATAAACTATAAAGACATATCATACTTCCATTTTGAAATTTCCACAACTTCCAGACAGGCCTGATTGAGAACAAGAGTGGGTTTTACATGTGCTGCAGGAGAGGTAGGAATATATGTGTAGCTGCTGTAGTTCTTTGAAACTTGTTGTTAGCATGTGCATGATGATAAAATTTTAACTTGTAATTAGTTTTATTTTTCTGTTTTATTATCTGATGAACTGTTACATTTAATGGCGATATACTTGTGAATATGTGTTGAACCAAGAATTAGTTTATCAGTATATAGTCTTTCAACCTGTACTAAATGCATGCTTACCAGCTACCAGTGAATTGGGAGTTCTGACATCTCCTTGAAGGACATTGTTGAGCAGGTAAGACTCTGATGATTGGTATGCGCGGTGCTTCTCAGGTCTATTGACTAAGAAATTTATCGCTTTGATAAAGCATGCAAAGGATGGTGAACTTGATCTAAACAAGCTGGCTGACACTTTGCAGGTGATTAAACTTGAGCTAAAAGAATTCTGTATTTGACATGATTATAAATATTGGGATCACATATACTGCGGAATTCATCTTATAGTCAGTTCTCTCATTATTCTTTTTTAATGGTTGTGACTACTTAATGAATTTAGATGTTTATTTTCCACCATTGATGTTTCTATGGAGATGTAAGTTTTTTAGAAATGTGTTTTTATAACAGTTGCAAGAATTGCTTAATTTTATCATCTCTCAATTTTTTGTTTATTTCTGTGTAGTTGTATATTTCTCAACCCCAACCGGACTCAGCTTTAGGAGGTACTCTTCACTCTGCCGTCGCGAGCAGATTAACATTTATATAGTTGAAGGACAAGATACAAGATTATAGAGCTTATAGAGAGGTGCTGGTTTTAGAAGGCAACGGAAGCCCTAGTTTTTTTTTTTTAGTTGGGCTCAAAACATTATGTATGAATGTTTTGTGATATATATAATATATGTTATTGATGGTTTTATCATTTTGTTGTTTTAAGTTTATTTATTCATTTTTTTAGATAAATAACAGAAAAATTGAGAAAAAGTATTAAAAATATGCTAAAAGCTATAGTTGGCATACATAACGGTAAAGAACTGTTATGTATTATGACAAAGATAACGGTTAAAACCGTTATGTATAATACTATAGATAACGGATATAAAACGTTATTTATATATAAACAATCGTTATGTATATGTGTATACATAACGGTGAAGTTTAACTTTCTTGACGGATTGGAACCGTTATGTATAATTATTTAGATAATGGATTTTGAGCGTTATATATTTATGAAAAACCGTTATGTATAATAGAATAGATAACGCTTAAATATCCGTTATGTATGAACTCCACATACATTACACCATTATATATTACGGCAGTTTTCACACATAGATAACGGATAAATGAGCGAATTTGTAGTAGTGATTCCTCCAAATTTCCTTTAGCTAATCAAATAAATTCTCAATTACATATATATACTTATAATTCTCCATTATATATATACTTATATTTCAACAAAGTGGTATCAGAGCCACAAGATTCGACTTGTGGTATGGCAAATCTACAATCGTTTCAAGTCCCCATGCTCAACAAGAGCAACTTCGACAATTGGAGCATCAAGATGAAGGCGCTATTGGGAGCCCACGATATTTGGGAGATCGTGGAGAGTGGCTACAAGGAGCCGCAGGATGAGGCCACACTATCCCAACAACAAAATGATAGATTGCGAGACGCGAGAAAGAGAGACAAGAAGGCTCTCTGTCTCATTTATCAAGCGCTACGGGATGACGATTTCAAGAAGATCTCGAATATGAGTACCGCCAAAGAAGCGTGGGAGAAGCTCCAGAACGCGTGCAAAGGAGTTGAGCAAGTAAAAAAGGTACGACTTCAAACTTTAAGAGGAGAATTTGAGTCGTTGCATATGAAAGAGTTCGAATCGGTCTCAGATTATTTTTCAAGAGTTTTGGTGGTTTCGAATCAAATGAAAAGAAATGGTGAAAAATTGGAGGATATTAGAATTATGGAGAAAATAATGCGTTCACTAACTCCAAGATTTGAGCATATAGTAATAACAATTGAAGAAACTAAAAATTTGGAGGAGATGACCATCGATCTCTTATTGGGGTTGTTGTAAGCATATGAGGAGAAGCAAAAGAAAAAGCAAGAAATTTCAGAGCAACTTTTAAAAATGCAAGTAGTTCAAAAGATAAAGAAGAAGGTCCGAGCAATGGTCGTAGACAATTCGTGAGAGGGCATGGCCAAGGACAAGATCGAGGCCGAGGACGTGGACGTGGTCGTGGACGAGGAGGTTTCGTCAACAACAATTAAAGAAACGAGTATACAAGTAGTTGAGGTACGATAAATCTTCAATAAAGTGTTACAATTGTCATAAATTTGGGCACTATGCTTCCGAGTGCAGAAGTGAAAAAGTAAGTATTGAAGAAAAGGCTAATTATGCCGAAAATACAAGTCAAGAAATTCGTAGTGTGCTTCTAGCATACAAAGGAGAAACTGGAAGATAAGATGGCACGTGGTACCTTGACACTGGTGCAAGCAACCACATGTGCGGGAAAAGAAATATGTTCGTGGAGCTCGATGAGTCAGTAAGTGGAAATGTCTCATTTGGTGATGAATCTAAAATTATCGTTAAAGGAAAATGGAAAATTTTAATTCGCTTGAAGAATATAAATCATGAATTTATTTCCAACGTTTATTATGTGCCCAATATGAAAAATAATATTTTGAGTTTGGGACAACTCTTAGAGAAAGATTAAGATATTCACATGAGAAATTATAACCTTTCAATAAGAGATGGCAAAAATAATCTTATTGCCAAGGTGCCAATGTCTAAAAATAGAATGTTCTTATTGAATATTCGAAATGACGTGGCAAAATACCTGGAAGCGTGTTACCAAGATAAGTCTTGGTTGTGGCATCTTCGGTTTGGGCACTTAAATTTTGGTGGTTTGGAGTTATTGTCCAAGAAAGAGATGGTGAGAGGACTACCATCCATCAAGCATCCCGATCAATTGTGCGTGTGGGCCAATAAATCCAAGCTCCCTCGGTAAAATAATTATATTCTGCTCTTCATTGATGATTTTTCTAGAAAAATGTGGGTATATTTCTTGAAGCAGAAGTCAGAAGTATTTAATGGATTCAAGAAATTCAAAGCCGCCGTCGAGAAGGAGAGCGGACGACAAATTAAGGCCTTGAGGTCCGATCGAGGTGGAGAATTCACACCAAAAGAGTTTCTAGAATTTTGCGAAGCAAATGGAATTCGACGGCCCCTGACAGTTCCGAGATCCCCCCAACAGAACGGAGTGGTGGAAAGAAAAAATAAAACAATCATGGAGATGGCAAAAAGCATGCTAAATACGAAGAATCTGCCTAAGGAGTTCTGGGCAGAAGCAATGGCGTGTGTGGTGTATCTGTCCAACAGATCTCCAACAAGAAGTGTTTGGGGAAAGACTCCACAAGAAGCCTGGAGCGGGAGAAAGCCAGGAATTTCCCACCGAAAGGTATTTGGGAGTAAAGCCTATGTGCATGTACCAGATGAGAGAAGAAAGAAGCTCGATGACAAAAGTGAAGCATTTATCTTTATCGGGTACGATTCTAACTCTAAAGGCTATAAGTTATATAATCCAAATACCAAGAAAACAGTGATAAGCCGAGATGTGGAGTTCAACGAAGAAGGAGTATGGGATTTCAACTCCAGCGATGACTTCACCTATATCTCACAGTTAGAAGAACAAAGAGCAGAAGAGCAAGTTGGAGAAGTCCAACAAGAGCCAGAGACTCCACTAGCTTCACCTGTGCCAGTCACTGAAGACTCGCCACCATCTTTCTTAAATGAAATAGTCACACCACGAGCAAGGAATTTGGATGAGATATATGAGGATACTGAGAGGTTAGAAAATCTCACCTTATTCTGCCTATTTGCTGACTGTGAACCTGTTAGCTTTGAAGAAGCAGCAGATAGTGAAAATTAGCGAGTCACGATGGATGAAGAGATCAAAGCCATAAACAAGAATGATACGTGGGAGGTCGTGACACTACCGAAAGGGCACAGGGCCATTGGAGTCAAGTGGGTATAAAAGGTTAAGAAGAATTCCAAAGGTGAAGTCGAAAAATATAAAGCAAGGTTGGTTGCAAAATGATATAGCCAAAGAGTTGGAATTGATTATGATGAGGGTGTTTGCTCATGTTGCTCGCTTAGAAACTATCAGACTAATACTGATTAGGCGTATTTATACGCATTTATTTGTGGGATTTTGGTATGTTTTATGTGCTTAATACGTGTTAAATATCATCTTTTGGATATGAATTCTGGTCTTATATGAATTTTGATGGTATTTGATAGATTATGAAGAAAAGACTTGATTTTGAAAAGAATGTTGAAGCTTTGAGTTGTGAAGTTTGAAGATGTGCACGTACTTGTTGAGTAGAATGCCCATAACACCTGGCTGCGATCTGAACTGCATGGATTGAAGGCTAAACGGGCGAGAGTGGCGGATGAGTTGTGACTTAGTGAGCTGCCACCTTGATTTTGCATACGCTATACTTTAGCTTATTGCTAATGGGCCTTATGCGCCACTTTAAGTTGACTTTTTTAGATTAGGTTATTATTATTTCCTTAGTTGTTATATATATATATATATATATATATCACATATTAGACACCACATACATTAGACAAGTAAGCCGCAACTTTTGGAGCAGAGTGGGACGCAAGTTTTGAAGCAATTAATCAAGTTTTTTCGATTCTTCATTATTTTTCGCAATTTGTTTTTTTTTTAATTTATTTGTTTTATTTATTATAAGTTCTAGCTAATTCGTTTATTCCGGCATCGATTAGGGAAGCACTAACAAGATTATTATGTGAGATTTAATTTATTCTTATACTTTATTTTATGCTTGCATTTGCGATTCTCTGTGTTTAATGACATTAATTATTTTAATTCATTAGATAGTTGCAAATATTTATTGGGTTAGAATTAATTATATAGCCAATTGAATCGGCCATCCGTAATTGTGGTTTAGATTTGATTAGAGGTAAATTGACACATCAGGGTCAAGGGAAAAACAGTCTTAATTCAATAATCCTGCATCAGAGTTTATTGATTTTGAATCGGGTTTCTCAAGATATTAATGATGTCGGCTCATTAAACCTACAGAGCATTTCTTACGGTTGTCAGTCGATTATGGTAGTAATTAGTGAAGTGTCTTCCTAGTTACCGAATAATTAAGAAGAAATAAGATCACGTCACAAGCGTCTTCGGTGGTTATAACTGGTTTGTTTGCATGATTTAAAGTAATTTTTGCATCAATGATCGAAATAATTAAGCTAGGGTGGACTTAATTGATTGCTGGAATTCTTTTATTAATTGTTGGAATTTTTATTCATCTTTTAGTTATTGGAAAAATTTCTTTCAGTTTGGATTTTATTTATCTAATTTTAAGTTTAGTATTTTATAAATTTTAATCTCAATTTCCGTGGTTAATTTGCAGGCTTTAATTGGAGAAATTCTCGCCAGTCCCTTGGGAGACGATTTTGCTTACTTTTGTCTGCACAGTGTGGGCATACCGGCTGACTGCCGGATATTTTTGGTGTAAAACGACACACCAAATACTCTCTCTTGCAGCCCAAAATAGATGGAAGATCTATCAAATGGATGTCAAGCCAGCTTTCTTGAATGGATATATAGACAAAGAAGTCTATATCAAGCCTACGAGGTGAAAGGGCAAGAAGATAAAGTCTTGAAGTTAAAGAAGGCCCTATACGAACTAAAGCAAGTACCAAGGGCAGGGAATAGCAGGATCGATAAGTACTTGGAGGGTAATTTTTCACTAAATGCCCTCATGAGCATGCTCTCTTCGAGATGACCGATATTGGGCTAATGGCGTACTACCTCGGTGTAGAAGTCAAGCAACTCAAAGATGGGATCTTCATCACACAAGAAGGATATGCCAAGGAGATCCTGAAGAAGTTCAAGATAGAGGACTGCAAAGCAATCAATACACCGGTGGAGTGCGGCATCAAATTATCCAAGAATGATGGAGGAGAAAAAGTGGACCCGACGTTATTTAAGAGCTTGGTTGAAAGTTTACGATACTTAACTTGCACAAGGCCGGACATTCTTATGCGACAGGGCTCGTGAGTCGCTATATGGAAAATCCAACCTCTATCCACTTTAAGGCAGCAAAGAGAATACTACGATATCTCAAAGGTACGCTAAACTATGGCCTATTCTATTCAAATACTGATGATTATAAGCTTGTTGGATATAGTGATAGCGATTGGGCTGGTGATAATGATGACTGCAAGAGTACAAGCGGGTTCGTATTTTTCATGGGAGACATCGCTTTCATCTAGATGTCGAAGAAGCAACCCATAGTCACGCTGTCAACTTGTGAAGCTGAATATGTGGCTGCCACATCCAGTGTTTGCCATGCAGTTTGGCTCAGAAGCTTATTAATGGAGCTCGGGTGGCCATAAAAGGAGTTAACAACTATTTGCGTGGATAACAAGTCGACGATCGCACTCTCAAAGAATTCGGTGTTTCATAATTGAAGCAAGCACATTGACACCTGCTTCCACTACATCAGAGAATGCATCGCAAAGAAAGAGGTCCAACTGGAGTATGTGAAATCACAAGATCAAGTTGCTGACATTTTTACCAAGCCTCTCCAGTTCGAGGATTTTGCTAAATTCAGAAGTTTGCTCGGACTGAAAAATCAAGTTTAAGGAGGAGTGTTGGAATATAAAATTAAACTTGATGTTTTAAGTGAAGATATTTGTGTTAGAAATATCTAGAATCAATAAAGAAAAAAAAAAGAAAGAGAACAATATAGAAAATTCTAGAACCTAAACTAATTAAAATAATATTGTTTAGCCGCTAGATTATTCTAGCAACAACTCAGTCGGTTTAGTAACCGACATTTGTAGGCTATATGTATGTAGTTTGTATCCAAATCAATGTAGAGAAGAATTGAGTTAATACCACTCAAATTCCTAAGCACACACGCCCACAATCAATTCCTCCAAATTTCCTTTAGCTAATCAAATAAATTCTCAACTACATATATATACTTATACTTCTCCATTATGTATATATATATATATATATATATATATATATATATACTTATATTTCAACAGTGTCCTACTTTTGCAAGTTTAAATTTTTTTGTTCTAACGTTTCAAATCAGTTTAAATTATTGTCCTAAAAAAATCCTCCTACTCTTGATATATAGAAACCTTATGACAAGATCCTTTAGGGTGCATTTGATTTGAAGTATAAGAAAGTGATAAGCTTCATTTACTGTATTTTATACATCGTTTGCTTGACGTAATAAAAAAATTGGATAGATCACATAAAATGTGGGGCAACACCTTTTTTCCTTGGACAAATATAATTTTATACTTAAGGAAGGGTGTTATAATTTTATACGATCTGCTGAAATAGAAATTTTATTGAAAAAAAGGAAAGATCAAAACCCTTGAAAGCACAAGCGCGGACTAAGGGCCGAGCCTCCAAAAAGAGAGCTCAAACGAAAGAAAACGACAAAGCAACGAAAAATGCCAAAACAACGAAACGGGAGGAGGCGGAAAGTCAACCTCAAAAGCTCCGGCCGAACCATTGCCCCTAGGATAGTCGGCCTCTAAAAACCCGAAACAGAACCCAAAAGCAAAAGCAACGCCTGAGACAGCAGGGGCAGTGAACGCTCAAAAGCAGACGCCCAGAACACACGAGCACCAGAAGAAGACACATGAGTGCGAGCCATCAAGACTAAGAGAACATTTGACCGTCCTCATAGAAAGAGTCTTCGTCGTCCAGCATATCCTCTCATCTTTTAGAAACCATAGCCGACATAGATCGAGCTGCGTCCGAAGAAGAAGAGTGAACCACATAATTGTGCATAAGCGCTCCTCCAGACTGAGCATTTTGTACTTTATTCAAGAACTCCACCAGCGACGGAGTGTCAAGAACGACGCCCTTATTCCTGAGCTGACTTTTTATACTGTCAATCGAATTCGGTGGATCTTGCGGATGTTCCATACCCTTTTTTGGTCGACCCGGTCGACGCTTAGGATTGTCAACGAGCATTTGCATTCCCTGACTAACCTACTCCTCTAACTTGCTAATACGACTAGCCAACTCTTCCTGAGTAGAATGTGTGGGCTCAATGACCAACCAAGATGCAGAATCATCTGCCATGTCCGTGGACGGAACCACGGCAGACTGTATTATAACCTCCTTATGCTGCCCAAACTTCGCAGTGGCCTGCAGTGTAGAACCCTCAGACCCGACCGCATTCTCCCTCTGTGATCGCGCTGCCGTGCTTGCGGTCTCGCGATCATCTGCAATGATCTCCTCATCCACGGAGCTGTCAGAATCCTCCATAACAACCGTGTCCTCCTTGCTAGCTTGAGCATCCGAGACAGCTTCAAAGGGCCGATCGAGTACAGAATTCTGAACCGGTCTCATTAAGGACTCCAGTAAATCTGGTCCCGAAAGCGAGTCCTCTCTACGTGCTGCCATATTGTCTCCATTATCTAACTCCATACCCTCCAGCACCTCAAACCGATTGCTTTTTTTCACAGAATTCTTTCCAACAATAACATATTCACGTCTGGGCGAAGACTCCTCTTGATTATCCAGCTTAGCAGCACAATGCACCGCAATCGCGTGCTGTAGAGAACGGCTCCTAGTTTTCTTCCTTTATCAAGATCTATTGCGATGCTTCCTGCCCCGCATGCTATTATCCTATTATTTCTGTTTAGTCGAAGAGGCAGGCTCTATGCCCGATTTCCTGCAGTCATCTGTGGCATGGCCAATTGCAGAACAAAGACTACAGAAGTATGGCAAATTCTCATATCCAAACTCAATTTCATAAATATCATCATCACATTTAACATCAATAAACTCAGGAATTTCCAAGGCCACATTCATCTCAACTAACACCCTAGAAAAATAACCAATCGAAGCCCTAACAGACATGCCATCAACGAGAATAGGAGTGCCAACATGCCTAGCTATACCAGAGAGAACTTCAGGATGCCAAAACTCATGCGGGAGATCAAAGATACGGACATGAAGAAACAATCTTGTTTCGGATTGAAGTTGGGAGTCCATGCCTGAAGAAAAAGGATCCCCACATGAAGACGCCAAGCAGATTTCGCAAAAGCTAAAGCATAATCCTCAGGTGACGAGAACTTCAAATTGAAATATCCCTTGCCCAGAGGAATAACCTGCCATGGAGACGACGTTTTCCAGAGGATAGAGAGCTCAGTAAAAAGATCCGCCACAAATCTCGGCGCATCGCCTTTGCGAAGGAAAACCCTTCCATGAATGGCATGCTGAAAGGCTTTGATTTGCCGTTCACGGAAAGTCGAGGAGATAGAAAGACATGGTCTGTCGCCCACCATTGTGAGTTTCAGCACCACAAAATCATGAGCAGGGACGTTTGCAGGACGCCCCGAAGATTGCCTTAGAGTCTCGACAAGCGACTTCACGGGATCCGATCGTGGACCAAGGTTGCGCCGCCAGGCCCATGGACGAAACCCTAGTTGCCGCCATAATAATATCAGACGCGAGAACTTCCGGGAATAGGGAGCAATCATGGGAGAAGTTGAAGCCAATAGGCAAAGCATCGCCGGAAGAGAGATCTGCCAGAGAGCATGGAGAAGAAGACGCCAGAACCGGATCAAAAGTTTTAGGGTTAAACAGAGGCAGCTGGAGGGAAACCCTAGGCAGAACGGTGGTGTGTAAAGGAAAATCTGAGGACGAGAGGGTCGCCATAACGCCGGCCGGCTAGAACCACCCGAACCGCCTAGGCGGCGGCCGAGATAATCCCTTGAGAGAGGGAGCGCCGCATAGTCAGTTTCTCCAACCCCGTGTCATCTCATATATCTTATAATTTTATACGATCTTTATCTTATAAAGAGTGAGATAAATATATTATCACTCAAAACCAAAAAAGATATAAAAATATAATTCTAATTATTTCAAGTGATAAATCTGTACCTTGTTATATTATCTTTTTATTTAGTGGCCATGGAATAAAAAAACAAAGTCACCCTTAGGAGTGTTTACTTTGCATAATTGATAAGATGTATGATAGAGTATTTTTATCCTTAAAAGTAGGATAACTTTAATCTCACCCTTTCAATGAGATAAGAATCAAGCAAAATTAGCTCAAATGATATAAATAATCAAGGGCATAGGAATATCCCATGTTTCAATCCATCAGGTTAAACAAGAGATTAGTCTTACTATTTTTATCTATCAAAGCTAATCCTACAAAGTAAACGCCCCCTAAATTTCTTTTGGCGGGTAGAGATAGTCAGTGTACGTCTTTGTTTGTTTAGAAGTGATATGGGTGTAGACAAGACAACCATTCTTTGCTCTGGACTTTCACATATATATCTCGTGATTTACTTCAAACATGGAACTCGAGGGACGGGATAGAAAGCATCACAAATGTTTTATCTTACAACAAATTTTTTGAACTGCGTGGGTCGAAATTAATTAATTAATAATGCGTCATCGCAAACTAGTCAATAATTAATTAAGTTAGTAGCTACATAAACACTTCACTAGCTATTTCTCGTCAATTTAGAGTTAAAAACTACTCCGTATTTGATAATTAAAGTTAAGCAATAATGAAGGCACGGCATCTAGTTTGTCCAGGAATCTTTCTTTTATGCTCAACAACAACAAAATTAATTAAGAAAGCTTAAACTCAGGCTCATATATATCTCCTCCAGCAAAGGGCAAGCGCAGCAGAATGAAATCTTCAACCATAGTGAAGCAAGAAGAAGATAAAATCCTTTGGTTCAACAATGGGTGCGCAGGCGAAGAGGCGGCGAAAAGGCGATACATCGGCGTGAGGAAGAGGCCGTGGGGGAAATTTGCAGCAGAGATTAGGGATTCAACAAGGCATGGAGTGAGGGTTTGGCTGGGCACATTCAATACTGCAGAAGAGGCTGCTTTAGCTTATGATCAAGCTGCATTCACCATGCGGGGCGCCTTAGTTCCTCTCAATTTCCCCTTGGACAAAGTTGTGCAATCGCTGCAGAAGATGAATTTCAGCTGCAAGGAGGGCTCCTCGCCTGCCAAAGCCCTAAAGGAGTCGCACAAGATGATCAGACACCCATCATCAGCTTGCACAAAGAAGATTGAGGAAGATGGTGAGGATGTTGTGGTTTTTCAAGATTTGGGATCTGATTTGTTAGATCAGCTTTTATCTCAGACTCAGACCTCTAATTCTGAACCATTGTGATTACATCTTCTTTCTTTTATTTTATTTTATTCAATCAATTTTATTGCATTTCTGCCTTGTTTACGTTTTTAGTTATTTTCAAACCATGGATCTCCTGTAAGTTAGCTGTAGCTTTCAAACTTAGTTTTTGACCATAATAATAAGAAACAACAACATGAAGCTACATCATTGTGACAGCTTGTTAACTTTTGGATGCTAAAGCATAAATTAAAATCATTTTTAAAATTTGAATTGTACCTGCCCATTTGATATGAACTGCAATGGGAGCCCACATCTTTGCTTTTGGTTTTGGCTCTTATAATTTAGTGTATCAATTTGAGAATTAATTGATGATACCCGTATATCAACAAATAGTTTAATTTGTACTTTTATCTACAGTCGTCTGAGTGAAAACACCACTGCATTTTTTTGGGATATATATTTCTTAATTACTTAGGCTACAGTTTGAATATTTTAATTTATATTAAAATGCAAAGAAATTAAAATGTGATCATCAATTGCAAAACACTGCAGCTAATTAGCTGAACAACTTATAAGTACTTCATCAATTTTGTTTATCAAATGATTCAAATTCATAATTTGTGCCTCGGCAACGTGGTTTTCTTGTTTTTTAAGTTTTCTATAGATATATATAGGAACTGGTTCGAACGAGAACATCAATAAATTCTCAAATTGATACATATATACATAGGTATGTTTAGTCTGGATGATATAATTGATCTGGCCAAATTTTCTATTGAATATTGAGGAATTTGTAGATTATCTTTCTCTCATTGCCAACAAGCTTATTTAGGTTTTGTGTTTACGTGCGTACTTTAGTTCTTCCCATTCAAAAGTTTCCTGCTAAATAATGATCATCAGCTAGCTAAGGCAACAAGACTTTTGATTGTAGAGAATTATAGGGCAAACTAAAAAAAAATTAGTAACTCAAGTTTATAAATTTTTGTGTGTTTATGTAGACAGTGAGTCAGAGAGAACCCATTTGCATCTGCACATGTACACCATTTTTGAGCGCCCAAAAATTCAAGGGAATTGCCAAAAAGTAAAAGACTATGCATAACGGTCAATTTATCAAAATAAAACAGTCAAAATATTTAATCTAATTACAGACTAGAAGTGTCCATTTGGGACATCTATAAAACTGTTCATTTGAGACATCTAAACGGTCAAGACTGTACCCAAGGGGACAACAAGTGGTGCGAACTCCTGTCTACGAACAGTGAGGTTCAGGGTTCAAACCCCACCGCTCCCCCTCCCCAAAGTTTAAAAAAAAAAAAAATCTAAACGGTCAAGACTTAATTACATATTAAAGTATATAAAAGACTTAAATCAAATAGTACAAAAATATCTTACATTTATCAAAGAAAAGTATAGAAATCTTCATCAATTTATGTTCAACACCATAAATTAATCAAAGTATACATGAATATAAAATAATTGTCAAGTATTGGTTATACTCAAATATATATTGTCATTGTGTAGACAGTTCTTGAAGTATCACCGGATGTTCATTCTGAACTGGTACTTCGGGTAATACAGTTCAATGCAGTCTTGTGCGAATTTTCATGAGCATATTCCAGTTGGTATCTTACACGTCTCTTTTGGATATATTCCACATTATATCAGCAGTATGCACGAATTGTTGTTGGATCATAATTAGAGATAGATCAATATCATCCAAGCAGAGTCATCATCAAGTTAGAACTCGTGTTTCCTTCTACGAGTAGGAAATGATTAACTTGGGCTACAAGAGAATATTGGAGGCTTGAAGTCTATAAAAGGAGGCCATATTTCGTTCAACATGGCTGGGGAAAATTAGTTCATAATCGCTCTCGCTATGTAGTCGAGAATTCTGTTCCTACCAGGTGTCCCCCTGGATTTGTACAGCCTGTAGTACTTTCATTGATACAGTACTTTTATTTGTCCCAGCAGAAGAGTATTTTTTAGTTATACACTTGAGCGTAAATTGTAAAAGAGTTATATACTCTTATTTATTATTGGTTCTTATTTCTCAAGGGATTAGGCGCACCCAGGAAGTTAGTCGTTGTCTAGCTTTCAGTTATTCACCGTTGATGGGGGTGTCTTATTGTGTAAGTCCTTTGTACATCTTAACTTCATATAGTGGATAATTTTCCCCGGGCGAGGCCCCCCAGACATAGGTTGTTTAACCGAACTGGGTTATTATTCTGCGTGTATCTTCTTTCGTACTCACATTCACTGTTACAACACATCTCACCACATATTTTATGGATTAGTTATTCTTTCAATAATAATAATAAAAAAATATAGAACAAGAACATTAATTACTAATCTCGACTACTTCCTACCATCTTTATATTATAATCACCATTCCCATAAAATGAAATTTATAAAACTTATTCAATAATAATAAATTTTAAAATATTAACTTAAATGAAATAAGGATAATTAATGAATATTTATATTATTATTAATTTTAATGCTATATATCTAAGAACTGATCAAATAAATAATGACAAAAGTTAAAGCAAACGTCGTGGACTGGTGGAGTTAGTTATGGCACTTTCCTAATATTATTACTTGTACGTCTTTGGTTCGGCACCGGTTCAATGGGTCACCGTTTCAGACAGTTTTAAAGATTCGTGCCAATTTAACTAAAAGTCAGCATTTTTTTAAAAATCGATCGATAATATGACCGGTTCACACATCAGTCGAACTGATCGGTCCGATCCGATCTTCAAAAAACTGATAGAATATATACGATCTAATAAAACTTGATTAAACACGACTAGATAACAGTATGATAAAAATAAAATAAATAAAGGGCATATGGATTTTGTGTTATTTGGCCGCGGAATGTAACATAGTATTAGAAAAAAAAAAGATTCTAACAAATCAAAAACCTTACACTACAAAAAAAACACACGATTACCGACGGCATTTTGCCGTCGGTAACGGGGACTTGGCGGTCGGCAAGTGGCTTGCCGACGGCAAAACGCCGTCGACATACGCCTCGTCGATAAACACGCTACCGACGGCGATCGAACGCCGCCGGCAATTAACGACAGTGACACCGCCGCCATTTCTCGTCGGAGTACGGCGGAGCTTCACCAGAGCTTTACCGACGGTAAAAGCCGCCGCTAATTAGCGACGGTGTAACTGCCATCGGTAACACTCGCCGGACGGGAGCGGAGGACTCGCCGAAAACCACTGTGACTACCGACGGCGATCGTCGTAGCTAATTAGCGGCGGCACCAATGTCGTCGGTAACACGCCAGATGGTCGCCGGAAACTCGCCGTTGAATTTTCGACGACGGTTGCCGCTGCTAATTAGCGACGGCGATACGCCGTCGGTAATATTAATTTTTTTATTTATTTATTTGCATGTCTACAATTTTTTTCTGTATTTATACGATATTGCATAAGTTAGACGAACTTCCGAATCGGTCACCCAACTTCCCAGTGGGTCACCCATCTTACTTGTGCTCTGTGTCAAACAGATTTAACTTTGAAGTTCTTTTTGAGTGGTCACCAGTACAGAACACTCGTATTATTGATATATCTATACCTATTAATTCATTTAAAGGCTATATACCCACTCATATATTCATAATCTTAGAATATGTGGAAATATTACCTGAACGATGTTGTTAATTACTGATCGGGTTCGTTTCCGTCCTTATTTTTATCGTCGGTAAAACATTTAATTATTAATTAATTAAATATTTTTTTTAAATTAGTGTAGTTTATACACCAAATTAACATTCTTAAGTTATAATTATAAGATTCTTAATAAGAATCTTCAATTCTTAGTAATAATATTAGATTAGTGATGATTGATGAGTGAATCACTAATCAAATTAACATTCTTAAGTTATAATTATAAGATTCTTACTAAGAATATTGAATTCTTAGTAATAATCTTAGATTAGTGATCAGTGATGAGTGAATCACTAATCAAATTAACATTAATTCTTAAGTTATAATTATAAGATTTTTAATAAGAATCTTGAATTCTTAGTAATAATATTAGATTAGTGATGATTGATGAGTGAATCACTAATCAAATTAACATTCTTAAGTTATAATTATAAGATTCTTAATAAGAATCTTGAATTCTTAGGAATAATCTTAGATTAGTGATGATTGATGAGTGAATCACTAATCAAATTAACATTCTTAAGTTATAATTATAAAAATTTTAGATTAGTGATCAGTGATGAGTGAATCACTAATCAAATTAACATTAATTCTTAAGTTATAATTATAAGATTCTTAATAAGAATCTTGAATGCTTAGTAATAATATTAGATTTGTGACACATATTGCTAAAAGAGGCCATTATCTGACATTTATGAAACATGAATTTGGAGAATTAGATTGAAGTAAACGAAACTTTTGAGGTGAATAATCAATGTTTAAATTTTCAATTGTATTTCTATATATATTTAATTTTAATATTTTTGTATTATTATCTTTGACCAACTTATTAGATGATAAATGAAAAAAATAAATGAACAAAAAAAAATAATCAAAAAAAGGCTGAAAAAAAATAAAAATAAATTACTGACGACAAATGCCGTCGGTAATTAGCGGCGGCGGAACCGCCGTCGGTAATTTTGGCCGAACTGCGGTGGTGCTATCGTCGGATGTCACCGGCGACGGTGATTAGCGTCGGCCACATGCCGCCGGTAAAAAGCGACGAAAATTGCCGTCGGTAATAAATAAATATTATTAAATTAATTAATAATAAATATAAAATAATACTATATATTTAAATTAGTGACGGCGCTACCGCCGCTAATTAGCGGCGGCTGTTTTGCCGTTGGTAATGCACCGGTGATAGGGAAAAGGCGGGTCACCGTTTTTGCCGCCGCCGTGCCGTCGGTAATTGCGCCGGCGCTATTTACGCGTTTTTTTGTACGTAGTGTTAAGTCTAAAATAAAAATAATAATATTAATTCTAACAGATTTAAATTTATGAACCCGGCACGAATCCAATACGAACCCAATCAGTATGAGGACCGATTAGAATTGTTTTGACACATAGCTTTAGATTTCAATTTGCTTGAACATGATAACGAGCTTCTAATGGACTTGCTTAAGTATATCTCTTGGCTGGTTTAAAAAATTAGGAGAGACCAAAATGTATATATATCCTGGATCAATTATATATATTATTGAAAAAGTTGCTGATATTAATTATTTCTCATAAAGTCTTACCTTTATTCTGGATCCGTACGTGTATTTGTTATGAAAATTATTTGTATATGGTAATCAAAGAGAATACGAAAACAGTATAAAATCAAACTGGAGAATCCCATAAATGTAGAAAAATATAGTGAATGATTTCTCTAGGGAAATGTGACCCGCCGACGGAAGAGGACAAAAGCCACTGTGAATTTCACTACTGTTATTATATACTATGATGATAACCTGAAATGTTGTAATCATCTCTCATGTAATACACACACGCACTCTCTTCTGTCTGTTCGATTTTTGAGCTCAATATTTGGATATTTCTTTCCTTGCATTCCTCGAAAACTCTTCACATAAATTAAGATGTCGAGATTAATCTCATGCACTAGAAATGATGAAGAAGCCCCAAGAAGCAAGGACATATTCACAAAAATAGTTTTTTTTTTTTTTTTGCCAATATTTTGGTAGTCGACTGATCCAACGGCGATAAGCAAATGATAGGATACAAATCTTGCGAGATCGATCGATTCTCATGAATGTAAGTAAACTTTAATCATTCTTATTGTTTTACTAACTCATCTAGATTTAAAACTACAGTTTTGATGGGATCCTGTGTTTCAAATTCCTATTTCTATCCCTCTCCTAACTGAATCTATATATGGTTTCCGTAATACAATTTATATTTGCTTCTTTTTTATTATTATTTAAATTGAATTTCTGAATTGGTATTTGGTGGGGAAATATATGAACTCTTGACCTAACTGAATAGTAGATATATAATCTAGAATAATTTGGTATATGAGTTATTCAAAGGAGGATGGGAGTGTTATCTGACTGTATAATTTTTTATTAGAGTCGACGATTACTTATGTTCAACATTCTAATTTCAATCTCCATGTGATCAAACAAATTTATCTTATTTGAAGTGGTTGAACTAGCCTTCGTTATAGTATTGCTGACAAAATCGTACAGGTTGGAATATTATCGCGTCGACTTGATAACGAGTCGATCTGTTAAGAATATATTTATTTGATTTAATTAAACACGAACTCGATACAAATTGCCGTCCAAATACAATACTAACACGACATAAACACAAATATGACACGATAACTTTAATTTGGTATTGATACGACACGCTAACTAATAACACCATATGATTTAATTGAAGTGTGTTTTCCTTTCTTTAGGTGTAACAATTTTTTCTTTTACGATAACAACACAAAAATTATAAAGTTTATAATATAGACGATACTAATGTATAATTTGGGCTAAACAACAAATTCAATTTCAAATCCATAAGTACAAAATATTCTTGAAATATTCAACAATACAACGATGCACTTCATATTAAATTCTCAAGTGGAGATTAGTTTGAAGGGAAAAAATATAAAATACTAATATATTGTACTATATTTATACTAATAGGTGATCTGTATCCAATCCGAACCCCACACGATAATATTGTGTCCTTATCAAATTGACACAATAATGGTACGAATTTAATAAAAATTTACATTAACCCATTAATTATGTGCATATTCGTATCAAATTATCGTGTCGAGCCAATATATAATTGTCAGCCTTATTTAAGTTATTGTGAGAAATGAGAATCAAATTTCATAAACGTATATTAACATATTTTTGTTGCATTTTATAATTATATTAGCATTCTTATGTTTTCAATATATATTATATAGTACGATTTCATCAACTTGGTTTTTATATAATATAGAAAGATGGAAAATGTAAAATTACAAATACAACTATTATAAAATGTAAAAATATTATTATGCATTTATACAATTTGGTTCTCATTTCTCACAATAACTTAAGTTTTTATGTTAATTTCTGTGAAAAGACAAAAAATTGTAACAAGATAAGTTCATAATTAACAAAACAAAAACATGAAAGAAGTTAAACTTGCAACAAGAGAAACACTGGGCCTATAGAATTAAGGGCCAGGCAATGAGTGGGGTGAATTTAGAAAGCAAAATACTTGTCGAGAGAATATAATTAGCTGTAAGCATATATATACCAGAAGTGAGATTCAATTTTCACGAGAAGTGGACAATTGGCTGGATTTTGACGGCAGATAATTAGTTTCTTTCAAGAGGTTTTAATCTGTGGCTGTCGATATTCTTGCTTTTCTATAAACCAAAATATGAAAGACCTCTACAAAAAGGAATTACATTAATCCTATTTTATTACTTGAAACTGCACACAAACCTTACCCTTAATTTTAATTTATGTTTTTTGTACAAAAAGTGTTGATTTAATTTCTCTCTCAAATATTTAATCCATATAAACTAATTAATTTCAATTTCGTGCACAATGTTCCACGAAATTTAGAACAATGGTAAAATTGTTATTTGTGTGTGTTTGTATAGGAGAATCCCCATGTAGGAGTTTCACCAGATACCGGAAAGTGGCCGGAGGCAGATTTGCTAACAAAATGAAATATATATATATATATATATATATATATATATATATATATGAATTTACTTCACTGTAAATATTGTAATTAACCTTGAGTTATTTCAGATTCAAATGCTAGAACTAGGATGATGGGATATTTTGGTATAATATTTTTCCCCTATAAATTTATATATATATATAGATACCCAAGAAAACGACTGCTCAGTTAATCAGATTGTATCCGCCGACGGAAGAAGACAGAAGAGCGAGCATCACCACAAACGTCTACAATAGTAAATGCAATTCTGTGCAGAAAATTAATACACCTATGTTTATGTTATTTGGCAAGGGAAGAAGTCTCAAGTATCACCATGACCAGAACACCAGAAGTCAAGTCAATATTAAAGAATAAAATATTCAAATACATATCAATTAATTTTACTATCATTCAAAATTTTAAAAAATGGTAATTTAATTTTTGCGCATACAGTCATTCGCACAATTAATAATTAAGTTGATAGTTGCGATTTAATTTGGGAGATGGCAAAATTTATATCTATATCTCTACCTATTATAAAATAGTCTTATTTTAATAACATTTAATTTGCCTATTTATAACCTTCATATATACTTAATTTAAGGTCAATTATGTAATTTAATATATTAGCCTTAAATTAAGTATATAATTTAATATATTAAATTACACAATTGACCTTAAATTAAGTATATATTAATATATTAAATTACACAATTGACCTTAAATTAAGTCTATATGAGGAATATAATAGGCAAATCAAATTTTGTAAAACAATATGATGTGTAATTTAATAAATATACATATAATAAATCTAAAATATATTATGGTTTATGTTTTATATTTTAATAATTAAGGACTCTTCATCTACATAAGTTACTATTCATTATTCTGTAAATTTAATAGTTTAGAATTACAATAATTACTTAATAGTTATATTAAAAGTTAAATTTTGCTGAAATCCTTGGAATCAAAATTAATTATATAAAGATGAAACGTAAAAAATAACATGAATTTCATATCAATCTTCTTCACTAAAAGTAAAAGTAAATTTAGCTAACTCATGCGCCGCCTCATTAACATTCGTATGTGCATAGCCAAGCTGGCCCTTCTTCACTATTGAAGGGGCAAAGGCCCGCCAAATTTGAGGGGCTCCAAATTTTAGAAATAGTCACTTTATAATTTATTATCTTGTAATTTTAAATTTATTAGAAAAACATATTATTTTTTATTGATTTTAAAGATTTATTTTTTTAATTGCAAATGTTACAAATCTGTTACCATTAGAAATATAGTCAATTAGTGAAGCTCTTGAGTATGTTAAAATTTGTGTTAATGGGCAAAAATGCCCCATCCCTTATGTGTTTTTTGAAAAATGCTCTCTCTTATCATAGAAAGCATTCTATGCCCTAAATATGTGAAGTGCCTAATTTACCCTTTGATGTTGATGGGTTTGCTTGGTTTTTTGTGAAAGTCTTACACATTTGACCGATTTGACAGCCATCGGTCATAAAAGTCAACGATTTGACAGCTATCAGTCAGGAGTACATATGATCGGTGGGTGGCTAGATCATGTGTCCGGCCGGTCGGACACATGATTTTATCGGTCGGATCATGTGTCCGGCCAGTGAAATTATGTGTCCGCCCGGCCGGACATATGTTTTCACCGACCGGACACATGATTTTAACGGCCGGACACATGATTTTATCGGTCAGACATGTGTCCGACCGATAAAATCATGTGTCCGGCCGGTGAAATTATGTGTCCGCCCGGCCGGACACATGATCTAGCCACCCACCGGTCATATGTACTCTTGACTGATAGCTGTCAAATCGTTGACTTTTATGATTGATAGCTGTCAAATCGGTCAAATGTGTAAGACTTTTACAAAAACCAAGCAAACCTATCAAATCAAATGGTACTTAAAGAATATGACATAGAATGCTTTGTATAATAAGAGAGGACATTTTTACAAAAAAAGTTAAGGAAGTGGGCACTTTAAATTTTTACTCTTAAAAGGGGTGGAATTAACACATATTATGGGGGTGGGTACTTTCCCCTATTAACACATAATTTTATGCATTGAAAGTATGGTATTGGAAACACTTGAATTTAAGATATTACTAATGATTTTGCTTCTTAAACTACTAAAAGCTTTAGATTATTTAAATAATTATTTGATGATTGTTTTATAATTTATGACATTTTATAGATTAAAATTATGTAGTCACACAATTATAAAAGATGATCATGTGTTATGTTTAACTAGTTGATAACAAAAATCTTGAAATTTTACTCTTTAAGAGGCTCTTTTTTTTTTGTTTACCTAGTTGATAACAAAAATCTTGAAATTTTACTTTTTAAGAGGACCTTTTTTTGTTTTCGCCTATGACCCCCAAAATATCAGGCGTATAGCGGAAATCGAAAACCACATATTTACTAGGGTGTGCACTGTGCAATTCCATTTATGATAGTAGAGTTTAATTTAAAACCTCATCAAGGAAGTGTTGTCTTACATTATTAATTAGCTGCTGAAATTCGATTTAGAAAATTTACGTTAACGTATAAAGTTTCCGAAATCATAAAAAACCGTACGTTGACTAGTAAGGTATCCCCAATGAGACAGAAATTGTTGTTTACAGCTATATATTGATGAATAAATTGGGAAACTACACAAGTAGGAGTATATATTAACATCTAGCAGCATTAGTTTCTGGAAACTAATTGATGGGAGACAAATTTTAATTTAGCATTAACTATCTTTCAAATTATGACATTTGTTTTTTTTTTTTTTTTGACTTGGGGGAGTTGGGGAGGGGGAGCAGTGAGATTTGAACCCGTGACCTCACTGTTCACTTTATTTTAATATATAGGTCAAAAGTTTTTTTTTTATTTTTTATTTTTTGATATGACCTTTTGCAGCTTATACTAGATGGGATGCACACAAATTTCACTTTTACTAAGAAAAAAGAAGAATTTCCCCACTTTTATCATGAGCCAAAAATTTACAAGCTGTCCTAGAATCTAGCTTCTCATTATTTAAAATAATCTGACCATCAAGGCTTCAACCCACTTTTTTCTTTCACCCACTATTATTGCTACATGTTTAATTGTGCCAGCCATATATTCATATTTCCACGCCAAATTGGAAGATGAATGCTTGGCCTTTGAAACAAGAAGAAGATCAAAGTCTGATGTCATTTGAATTCTGTACATCAGCCTCCATTTCCCACCATGGAAATGGGAAGTACCCTAAAATGGAAAAGAGATACATTGGAGTAAGAAAGAGGCCATGGGGGAAATATGCAGCAGAAATTAGGGATTCGACGAGGCATGGCAGGAGAGTTTGGCTGGGCACATTCAATACTGCAGAAGAGGCTGCTCTAGCTTATGATCAAGCAGCATTTGCGACGCGAGGTGCCGTCGTTCCACTCAATTTTCCCATTGAGAGAGTGATTGAATCTCTTGAGAAAATCAATTATAGGTGCGAGGAGGGCTCGTCGCCTGCAAAAGCCCTAAAGGAGTCGCACAAGATGATGAAGCAAACTAAGAAGCATGCTAGACAACAGGATGTTGTGGTTCTTCACGACTTGGGATCTGATTTGTTGGATCAACTCTTGTCTCAGACTGATTCAACATAGACATTAGACACTACTATTATGTCTTGTAAGTATCCTTTTGCCGTTCTTTTTTTCTTCTTCATTTTCGTTTAAACCCTTGATCTCTATCCAATCATCTCCGAGCTAGTTTATCAATTGAGATATACCCTTCGAATACGTTACAAGTGATCAATTTAGCCTCAAATTTATCTGCTGCTATGTTTGTTTATACCTCTTGGATCCATTTCCCCCTATTTTATTTTATTTAAGTAGGAGATTAAAGGCATATATGGCTGGAAAGTCTATAGCTTAATTAAGATTCAAATTTTTTGTATATTATTGACTATTCATCCTAGCTTAAAATTAAGTACAAAAACGGTTGAATGCATGATATCCACTTAAAGAAGCGTGTGAAATGAAACTATAGTTACAGTAGGAGTCCACAAATTCAATTCGGTGTTAAAGATTTGAAGGTCTCTTCTGAATCGATATTTGAAGTTAAGTTGATGTTGACTAATGTGCATATATATTCCACACATATATGCTTCAACAATTTTCCCCGTTCCTTGCTGGCTGCTGCAGATGGCTAGCTAGTTATGAATTCTTCATTCAGACTTTCCCCAGTTTCAAATTGCTTTGATACGAATGAATTAATCTCAACAAACACTGCTGCGGTTGATTACACTAATTAGTTTTATTTGATGGAGGAATTAATCTCGGTTCATTTTATCTAAATGCGTTCTCTTTGGTTGTAAATTTATCATAGAAAATGAGTGATAAACAAAATTTTATCCTTTAGATCCTTATTTTTTTTTCTCATTTCCTACAAAATAGTATTTGACCCTTGCTCATTCTTCTTTTTCACTACAAATGAGGCATAAGATTATCACACACAAAATAGAGGGATAATATTATCCCTCCATTTTCATTCATTTTATTTATCCCTCATTTTCTCATGATAAATTTACAACAAAAAAGATCGCACCCTAAAAGTAAATTAAGTTCAATTCTGATTAGAATTGTCAACAAAATGTAGCTCAAAATTATAGTACCAACTGCAATTGCTTTATATGAATGGCTAGCTTAATATATATATAGGGAGAGGTTCAAATAAGAACCACTAAATAAAATTAGAACAGAGAACCATTTTAAACCATTCGATCATCAAGATCTACGGTGGATGCATCATCTTGGTGGATGAATGCAGATCCTGGGTTCGAATCCTGAAGGGAGCAAAAAATTTATTATTTTCGGATGCATTAAATTTAATAGCGAATGCATTAATTTATATAGTAGATGCATTGATTTTAATGGTTCTTATGTTCTCACGATAAGTGTGGTTCTCACTATAATCGCACCCTATATATATATATATATATATATATATATATATATATATTTATATATATGCCATTTTCTAAAAAAAAATGAATGCTAGAGAATGATCTTATGATATACTCTTCGTCCCAATATTGAAGACACACTTCATTTGAGCACGAAAATTTAGGAAAACTAGATTAGAGAGTTTAGTGTAAGTTTTAAATTGTTTTAACTCTATCTCATAAGCAATTAACCCTCTGTCTTCTTCTTCTCCGGCGGAATCGCCGCCG
Organism: Salvia miltiorrhiza; assembly: GCF_028751815.1. NCBI lineage: Eukaryota > Viridiplantae > Streptophyta > Magnoliopsida > Lamiales > Lamiaceae > Salvia > Salvia miltiorrhiza. The sequence continues at coordinate 44,248,881 of NC_080390.1, read as the reverse complement.
ACCACCAGTCTTTTCCCTCTGCTACGCCGCCCACAATCGAACCCAAAAATCTATTTCTCCGCCGACCACCACTCTTCTTCTTCTTCTTCTTCTTTCTTCTGCTACCCTGTCGTCTCCCTTCCTCGGCGGCATCGTCGTTGGCTACCACCACCACCAACATCCTTTTCCTGACAAGCCTATTATTCCTCACCCAAAATCGAACCCAGAAAATCTCCCTTTCTCTTCTCGACTATATTGCACGGATTCGCGAAAAAACAATAGCGTGCAGTATCGGATACGCCGTGGGTGCGGGTGCGGGTGGGATTCGCGTGGGATTCGCACGGAATTCGCCACGTGGCGAATCACTCCAAATAAAAAATAAAAAAAATTTGGATACGCGAATCGGATTCGCGAATCGGGAGTGTGGGGCTGCAGCCGGAGGGAAACGAGGGCAGCAGCCGTGGCCTGTGGCCTTCTGCAGTCGCCGGAGGACAGAGATGAGGCGGACGTGGTCTACTGTCGACGGTCTGTGAGAGAGAGGGAGATAGAGGAACAGAGAGGGGTTAGAGGCGATGGCGATAAGGGCGACGACCTCGTTGTGTGCGGTGCGTTTTGACTGTGTTGTGTGCGTGTGTTTTGGGGGTGGAGGCGATGGCGATAAGGAACAGAGAGAGGAATGTGATTTGGGGGTGGAGGCGATGGCGATAAGGAACAGAGAGAGGAATGTGATTTGGGGGTGGAGGCTGTGTTGTGTGCGTGTGTTTTGACTTTTGAGGGTACATTAGGTTTGGGTGTTGGGCCATAGCTATTGGGCCTTTTTTAATCCAATTCATTTAATTAGTTGTTAGGCCAACTTTATTTAATTGCTTTTTTTCACTTTAAATTATTGAACTTTTGTTTAATTTAGTTAAATCTTTGAACTTTGAATTATATTGTGATTTAATTCTGTGAATGGTCATATATATATATATATATATATATATATATATATATAGGGTGCGGTTATAATGAGAACCACACTTATCGTGAGAACATAAGAACCATTAAAATCAATGCATCTACTATATAAATTAATGCATTCGCTATTAAATTTAATGCATCCGAAAATAATAAATTTTTTGCTCCCTTCAGGATTCGAACCCAGGATCTGCATTTATCCACCAAGATGATGCATCCACCGTAGATCTTGATGATCGAATGGTTTAAAATGGTTCTCTGTTCTAATTTTATTTAGTGGTTCTTATTTGAACCTCTCCCTATATATATATATATATATATATATATATATATATATAACACAGACGTATCCTTCACGAATCGCACCCTATAATTTTTTGAAAATTCGTATCCCCGTACCCGAATCGTATCGCATACGCACCCGCCCCCTCGCACCTGTGCAATCTAGCTTCTCGACAAACGGCCAGCAAGATCCAGCCTTCTTCCTCTGACGAAATCAACATCTCTGTTGTCTCTCTTCGCCGAATCTAATTTCTGGGACAATTCCTCCACCTAGGGATCATCGGTGGAGATTGTCCACTCGTGCAATCAACGGATCTGATTTCTGGAACGATTCCTCCACCTAGGGATCGGCAGCTGCAGCCTTGTTGCGGTCGTCGGAGACGAGAGAGAGGCAACGGAGCCGAAGGAGATAGGAGTGGCGGCGATGGCGGTGGAGATCTGGAGATGGCCGGACCAGAGGGAGGCACAGAGGTGGAAGATCTGGAGAAGGAGGGAGGTGCAACTTGGGAGAAAAATGAAACAAAAATTAGGGTTAGGGTATTTACACTACAAGAAAAAGTTCCACTAGTGACACGAGGCTTGGTAGCTATTATGTGTGTTATAAAAATTTGTGACATTTGATAGTATAGCTAGTCACTGATAGTTACACTTTAAATGCTACTAATTTTTGTGACACGGATATTAGTTGCCAAACTTCATGTCATTAATATAAACTTTTTTTGTAGTGTTATAGTTAGATTAGGTGTTGTATTAGTAAGTTTTAATTAATCCCTAATTTTATCAACTTTAAAAATGTGTATATTATTGGGACAATTCAATAAAGAAAATATGTCTTTATTATTAGGACGGAGGGAATATAGTATTACTTTCTTGTATCCTGTATTTATATGGCCTCAATGTGTGTTTGCTTGCATACTTCTCAGTTGTTTTAATCTTATGGTACAATGTATACGTGTTGTTTTGATTATTCGTACATATGCATTTATTCTAAACATATTTAATTCTTTCCATTTTCGGTTAAAAGCTAGCGAGGTATGAAAAGAGAGATTTGATCATGCTATACGAAAGTACATGAAGTATTAATTCCATGCGTACATAAAGTGTTGGAAATTTGGTTTTATGTATGTATTACTTTTTCTTAGGGCTGTAAACAAACCAAGTCGCTCGCGAACTATTCGAAGCTCGGCTCGAAAAAAGCTCGTTCAAGTTCGTTTAGAGAAGCTCGTAAAATAAACAAACCAAACTTGAGCTTAGTAGTATTCGGCTCGTTAGCTCGTGAACATATTCGTCAAGTGATTCAGTTTGAAAAATATAAATTATTAGTAGACACAACTTATATTTATCCATTAAAATTAATAATAATTGTATTAAATCTCTAATTAATTTTGTTTGTTATAAGAAAATAATTAATATATTTATTATTTTGAATAAAATAATTTATTTTTAAAATAAAATAATCAATATTTTGAATATAAATATAAATTTAGAAAGTTTGTATAGGCTCGATTAGGCTCGTGAGCCGCTCGCGAGACTCAAAGTACTCGGTAAGTAAAGTTTAAGATTCGATTCGATACTAAACAAACCAAACTTGAGCACACCACTATTCGATTCGGCTCGGTTCGATTACACCCCTACTTTTTCTCGACAAAACTAATCTACGTCGTGCACATAATTGTAGTATATTTATTTTTCTAATATTAATTTTCGATGAGTGAAAATTATGTACTAAAGTTGTGTGTGTTATGTGCAAGGCCTTCAGTTGTTTGAGCTTCGATGGCTATATATATATATAGCTCGTATCCCTTAATATATATATATACACACAACAAGAAATTTGTTCATAAATGACGGCATCGTCTATATATACCCTGTTAGTACGGTTAACTATTATCAGGGGCGGTTCCGTTAAAAATGAGGTTTTGGGCAAAATTATAAAAATAGGCCTCTAATATATTATCGTACATATACAATGAAAAAAAAAAATGTCAATTACTTATAAAAAATGACTTCATCTAGCATTTTTACTCACAAAATCATCGATAACATTGTTTAAATCTATGCTATCTAAAATCTCTTTTTGGATACATAATATTATAAAACCATTCAATCTCTCTTGGGACATTAACAATCTCAAATACGTTTTCAACAATTTTAGATTTTTGTGAATTATTTTTGGAAGTTCCAAAATGGTTTATCTTCAGAATTTGCAAATTGCAATGTGATTTTTTCATTGCTTCAAGAAATAAATTAGTATAAGAGAATAATAATTGTGGTTTCTTATTGTTATATAATTATATTCATTATTCAACGGTAATAAAAGTAACTTGAAGAGACTACCTTTTCCATTCTTATTTTTTGGAAAATTGTCCAACGGTTTGAAGGAGATGCAATTTTTTTTTTTCAAGAAATACATTGAAGGAGACGAGATTTTATCTGCTTGGATAATTAATGATTTAATGGTATTTGACAATAATTTTTTTTGGGTTCAAAATCAATAAACCAAATAATTTTTAGTATACACATAAGTTCTAATGGTCTATAACTAATAAGATATATTAAAAATTTTGGGCCCTCAAATTTTTGGGGCCCGGGGTCGCCCGCCCTCAGGACCGGTTCTGACTATTATGGTGCAATGTATAGCCTATATTATAAATGACATTTATATATTTATAAATGAGGCAAAATGATATATACCCGTTCTAAAAGATAAAATCTAAAAAATACCTACTTTTTTAAAACATATAAATATCCATTTCGGACATTTTTACACTTATGTTGAGCATTAGTGTAATTTGCTGATGCTCGACTTGTAATCGACAAGTCGACTTGTAATTTGCTAATGCTGATGCTGATGCTGATGCTCGACTTGTAATCGACAATTATCGAGCATTAGCGTATTTTCTAAGAATGCTCGACTACTAATGTTCGATTGCTCGACTCGCAATAGTTGAGCATGTCGAGCATTGGTGTATTTACCACTATTGCTCGACTCGCAGAAGTCGAGCATTAATATATTTATAACAAATACGCTAATGCTCGATATACTCGACTCGCAATGGTCGAGCATATCGAGCATTGTTGTATCTCGACATGCATTAATTGAGCAAAGTTCACGATTTCAACAAATTTTGTGATTTAAATAAGGGTAGTTTTTATAGTTTTCTTTTATAGTAAGTATTTTTTATTTTTTGTCTTTGAGAATGAGTAAAAGTAGGGCTATAAACGAGTCAAGCTACTCGTGAGCTATTCGACGTTTGACTCGATAAAAGCTCGATTGGTAATTTAATGAACAACTCATTTAGCTAAACAAGCCAAGCTCAAGCATGATGATACTCAACTCGTTAGCTCGTGAACAAGCTCGTTAAGTGATTTATCTCAAAATCATAAGATTATTAATTAAATGTCTTACTATATTTTAGACTATAATTAGTAATATTTGGAATAAATATCTAATTAACATCATTTATTTACAAGAAAATAGTAAATATATTACATTGTTGTGAATACAATATCTTATGTATTTGAAAAATAACTTATGTATTAGGAGCATAACTAACCTTTTAAATAAAAATTTTAATTTAAAAAGCTCGATTAGGCTCGGCAGTGTATTCGACTCGATTAAAGCGTGATCGATAATTAAGCAAACAACTTGATTAGCTAAACGAATCAAGCTTGAGCAAGACACTATTCGACTCGACTCGGCTCGATTACACCCCTAGGTAAAAGTAACCATTAACCCTTTATAAATCATCATATATCCTAGGTATACATGAAAGTTATATAAGTATACTTGACGATGTATAAACGTCAAGTATAATATAATACATGACGCTAGTAAAATTATTCTTGGCGGTTTTAGACCGTCATGTATACCACAAAATATGATATTTTTATAATTATATTTGACATTTAATAACCGTCATGTATTTAGGCATTCTTTATATTTACATGTATATATGTGATACTTTTTAACCGTCATATATGTGGGTGTATATATACATTACGTTTGTTATACTTGACAATTAATAACCATCGTATATTATGGTATGTATGACCATATAATTTTTTTACATTTGACATTTTATAAGCGTCGTGTAAAATAAAATATATGACGGTTTTTTCTCGTCATTTATATATAGGTTGAAAACCGTTATTTTTGTGCGAAAATTCGTCATATTTAGATACAATACATGATGGTTATAGAACCGTCATCTATGCTCTTTCCAGAATTTAAAATATTCTTTTCTATTTTATTTATTTTTTCATATTTTTAATTTATAAATATCAATAAATTGTACTCCATCCGTTCACAATATCGTTGGCACTTTGTGGACGGCACAAGTTTTTAAAAAGTGGTGAATAATAGTTGGTATTATTATGAGTGGAGTTTGAGTCCCACTATTGTAGGGAGTGAAGTTTGTGGACCATACTGCTATAAATAGAAGTGATAAGGATATTGTTGACTAACCAAAATGGCAAAAGCGACAATGATTTTTTGGATAGAGAGAGTGTAAAATAACAAATTTATACATATTGAAGATGCCCATTTAAAAATTGATACATTAATTAATCTTCCAACCACAAAAAAAGATCCATCATTTTACATCTAACATTCATAATGAACATCCAGAAAGCTACAACATTCTTCAAAATACACTAATACCAGTATCTTTCAAATGACAATCCTACGTATAACAACAACACATAATAATATGTCAAAAAACCTTTCAAAAAGTCAAATCATCAAGCAAGAACTTCTCCATATCACATATCAATCTACAAGGAAAAGAAAATTATTAGTCATATATAATTAGAATTATTTGGATTATATTTCACAAACCTCATTAATAACACAAATTGCCCAATCCTCATGAACCTCGTTGATCTCACTCTTCAAAATACTCATGTTTCTGAAACTACCAACAGAACAAATGCATCGCATAAAATGCTAGATCAATGCTAACTATATAATTTATTACTAGTGCGGTCACGTAAATGGAGTAATCATCTTCACACGCTTTCACTATCTCTTTCATACATCGCATCACATAAAAGCCACATTATTTTGAATCAGGTTATACTGAAACCTATATTGAAAAATAAAATGATTAATGTGTATATGATAAATTGCAGTACTACTGGTAGAAGTAATAATAGACACCTAACCTTAACAACTTCCCACTTTCGTGAGTTTTTGAATTTATTCTTTTCTTTGTTTGCATTAAAAATGATTATTGCGCAGAAAAACAAAAACATGGTGAACATTAGCATTAACATCTAGAAAGGCAAAGAAAATTATTTGCATATTCTCAAACGTACCGATTGCGAATTAACAAGCGGCATCACAATTCGGATGAGTTAGATGGTTCATCAAACAGACACAATCTTTATAAGCTTAATGATTATTAGAATCCAATGTTGACTAAACAAAATTTAGGTTGAATAATTAGTATGTAAAAAAAGAAATAACTGAATGAAAATTAAAATGAATTGACATCCATTACAAAAACTATTTATTGAAGAGTTTGAAAAGGTTAACCGCTCTAATTATATTAAGTGGATTCTATTAGGTTGCACCTTACATTTTTAGAACCCTTAGAATGTCTAGTTTTGTAGATCATTCTAGGGGCTGCTATACATTTTTAGAAACCTTAATTAAGTGGATTCTAGGGGCTACACCTTACAATTTTGAAGCAAGGATGGAATGAAAAGAATGAATGAAAAACGATGAACTTCTCTTTTGTAGAAAATAGGGAAAAATAAATGAAGCATTAAAAGACATAAATTTTTATTATCCATCATTTTCTCATGACAAATTTATCCATCAAAGAGAACACACCCTTCTTATATAAGTTTTCTTTTCAATCAAGATTAATTATCTCTATTTCTCGTTAAACTTTTCATTTTCCAATTCCCTCATTAAGACTCTAATTAATTACTTTCATTTCTCTGTACATATCAAAATATAAGATGTTTTAGGTTAACTGTTTTCATAATATAAAATTCTCTTTAACCAATTTTTTTTTATCTCTATCCTCCATTAAAAATTTCACTTTTAACTCTCTCATTAGATTTAGAACTCTAATTACTTTTATTTATTTCTTCCCTTTCAAAATATTTTAAAAAGCAAAGGGCGATTAATCTTTCATTTATTCCGATCATGTTACCGTAACTTTTCTTATTGAGTTTTACAGAAGTGCCTGCATTTAGTTTGAATTTTGTTTTTATACGTGTATGAAAATTTTAAAATTTGGCCCCATTAATTTTTTTGAAAACTGGCTCCATTTGAAAATTGAAATCATAGTCTTTTGTATAAAAAATTTAAGTTTGACTCCATCTAACAATTTTAAATATGGCTCTATTTGACATAATATATATTTATTTGATTTTTTTTTTTTTTTTTTGCGAAAGTTTTGACTCCAATAAGTTTATAGGAATATGAAGTAGATGAAGAAATATATTTTATTTAAAGAATGAGAAGTGAAACGAGGTCTAAAAATTTGGGAGTGTTAAGTACTTTTTAATCCTAACTCAAAAGTTTAGAACATCTTAATTATACTTTATCCGTCTTCAAATGAATATCATATAACACAAAAAAATACATATTAAAAAAGAAGATATTTATCATTCAAATATCAAGTTTTTATTATTTTTCTAATTTTATGATAAGGGTAGAATTAAAAATATGATATAATTCTAGTTTAAAATTGGGCAATATAATATTTAGAAAAGAATAAAATAAATTTCGTAATAGGACATTCATATGAAGAGAGTATATATGAATGTTGATGCTGGTGAGTGATTAATTTGGGAGGGCAAACCCTATATTCGGGGGAGCATATTTTATACTCCCTCCGTCCACGAAATGAGTACCCATTTGTGGACGGCACGGGTTTTAAGAAATGTATGGAGTGTAGTGTAAATAGTTTAAGGGTCCCACTTTTTGAGTGTATTAATTAAAGAGATGTGTGGGGTACACTTGCCAAAAAGGGAAATGAGTACTCATTTCGTGGACGGATGAAAAAGGAAATATGGGTACTCATTTCGTGGACGGAGGGAGTAGTATTTATTTGTTCGTACGAAATGAGGAGTATTAAATTGTTAGGGTATTTAATAACGATCTGAAAGCCACGAGAGGTAGACGGATAATATCCGCCGACGGATAAAGACAAAAAGGGCAGGGCCAACACCACGCCCACAAATTAAATTCGTGTCAGCAAAAATATTAAATACTCGTCTCGTCTGTATGATACTCCATTTGCATTGACCAAGACTATACTTTTATAACTGAAAACCGAACAGTTAACAATTTTTTAACCTAGGACTAGTAAAAAAAATGTGTAGCTAGTAATTGTCTTCTCCCTAGAAGAATAAATACTTTTGCTAACCCCGCAAATCTAAATTTGAAATCATATAAATTATGATTTTTTCTACTCACTACCAAAAAAAAAAAAAAAAATTCTACTAATAACACGAGACTTGAGAGTTATTATGTGTGTGTGTCATAAAATTTAGTGATATTTAATAGTATAGCTAGTCACTAATAATTACAATTTTAAATGCCACTAATTTTTGTAACACGAATATTAACTACCAAACCTCATGTCACTAATAGAAACTTAATTTTTTTTTATAGTGAATTTATACTACTACATCGTTCATAGTTGTCTTGTAATAATATTGTTACAAAGAAATTTCTCCACAAAAAATCGATTTCTAGAAAGAGAGAAATTACAGAAGAAATTGATGATTTTGAAAAGATCTGTTACACAGCATGCATATGTTTGCATCGGGACAAGGCATTAGGCAATAGGCATGGGTAGGGAAGAAGAATTGGCAATCTTGGGGAGGGGAGGACAAAGATTTCATTTTAGGGTGCGTTTTCTTTGGTTGTAAATTTATCATGGGAAAATGAAGGATAAACAAAATTTCATCCTTTAATTAATCCTTCATTTTTTTTTTCTCACATTTCCTACTTGACCCTTACTCATTTCTCATTTACACTACAAATGAGGGATAATATTACCACTCAAAGTAGTGCATCTGTTTAGCGGGAACATGTTTCTTTCGCAATCTTCCAGATGCACGTCGTGTCTCCTTATATCGTGACTCGCCGCAGAAGTTACAGCTGTGCAACTCACTATCGTCCCCCCAATACATCATGCAATTATATTAACACAACAATCGATCTTCTCTACCGGCAAACCCAAACCGCGCAGATTTCTCATCGTACTATAGAAGTCTTCTGGACAGTTGTTATCCTTCGGTAAAGCCGTTTTAAACATCGACGACAACTGATTGTAGCATCTCTCTTACATGTGATTTTCAGCCTTTATGCTCATGAATTGAGTCATCCAGGATAACTGTGAGTAAGTGTCACAGGATGGGTAAAATTGATTATCGGCTGCGTTCAACATGTCATAAATCTGTTGAGCGTCAGGATTGGGCGGCTCCTCCAGATTGGGAAGATCTTGGTAATTACTAGGTCCAGCACGATCATGCACCATCCTTTCGTAGTTATTGTATGACCCATCATCCTCATCCATTATTTGGTAATTCCTAGGTCCAGCATGTTCTGTCGGCATATACATCGGTGCTTCCCCGTGATAAACCCAGGTTGTGTAATTGAAGACAAATCCACGCCTACTAACATGTTCTCTTACCGTAGGCACAGATAAAAAGGCTGCATTCTTGCACTTCTTACATGGGCACCTAATGTTACCTTCTCCATCTATGTACGCCGTTTGATTTATCGCATACTCAAGGAAACTCTCAAGTCCCGCTTCAAATGCAGAATGATCATTGTATCTCGCGTACATCCACATACGATTATCACTCATTCTTGCAAATTCTAATTGAAAAACATAAATAAAAGATCATAAATTACTTGAATTAAACGAAAATGGTTTAATAATTAGCGACGGCAAAATGTCGTCGCTATTACGCGACCCGCTTCCTATTAGCTACGGCATTGAGCCCTGCCGCTAATTAGCGGCGGCCACGCCACGCCGGAAATTTGAAAATTCGGGTCGTCTATCGCTCCGTCGGAAGGCCGCCGTTAATTGCCGGCGGCCAAGACGCCGTCGCTAATTGCCGCCGGCAATTAGCAATTTTTTTGTAGTGAGTTAGTTTCAAGTATGCCTGTGTTGGTATAGTGGTAAGAGGTTAATGTCCAAAATTAAAGGTTCTGAATTCTAAATTTTTGTCGCGCGGTTTTCAACATAAATTTTATCTATTTATGTAATTTATAAAAAAAAATTCAAAAATTCGGAGAATATGATATTTAGAATTAAGTTTTTATATTCACATGCATATCATTTGAAAATAGAGAAAAGAAAATAGAGAAAAGTTTGCCAAGCCGTAAGGGCTAATGCTTAAGGTCAAAGTTCTTGAATTTGAGTCCCCTGTGGTGCGATCTTTTAATTTCTTTATTTAATATTGTAAATTTATATAAAAAAATAGAGAGAATTCTTTTTTAATTAAAAAATAGAGAAAAGTTAAAGATTCTGTTTTTCACTTTCTAACATCTTCATGCGAGAATTAAAAATCTTGCACAAATATATAATTATAATATGAATAAATGATAGCCATAGCATGGGATAATAATAATAATAATAATAATAATAATAATAATAATAATAATAATAATAATAATAATAATAATAATAATAATAATAATAATAATAATAATAATAATAATAATAATAATACATAAACAACGATATTAGTTAATTTTCAATTTTATATGTATTACTTTTTATTGTTCACCATCTATCCGTCTCTTGTTTATATATTTTTATATGTTTGTGCATGACTATTACTTTTCACGAAAATATATATTTCTCATGTGATCCTTCATACATATATATATAGGGGTGAACTAAAATAAAAATACTTCTTAGAATATAAAATAGGAGTCATTTTCAGCTCTTAGATCATGAAGATCTACGATTGATTAATCACCTTATTGCATAAATTCATGGTCTCGAATTTGAATCCCATAGATAGCAAAAAATTTATTTTTTGCAATTCATGCATTTATGCAGTAAATTCATACGTGTTCTACATAAAATTTATACATTTTAACTAGTTCGTATTTTATATGTTAATAAGTGTTTATACCGTAACTCTCCCCCATATAACAATATTAAAAAAAAATCGATACCTCCAGAATTCGAACCCATGTAAAAGTTTTCCTCCTTTAGATAAATATTAGTCATATGATACATTCAACACTATATACTGCCTCATTCATTAGTCTCACGATGATCTCACGAAAAATAGCAATCTCACTGGAACCTACCCCTATATATATAGGTTTCAGTGAGATTGTTATTTTTCGTGAAACATGAGACTAATGAATAAGATACTATATAGTGTTGAATAAGACAATATATAGTGTTGAATAATGATATTTTAAAGTAGTAATATTTTCGCTTCCTCCAAGATTCGAAATGGAGGGTTCCAATGAGATCCCTTATATGTGGTGAGATCTTAAATTGATTTGTGGATGTTGATTTCATGTATCCTATGGCTGATATTTATCTCGAGGTGGAAAAATTTTACCTAGGTTCGAAACTTGGAGGGAGTGAAAATATTGCTAATTTTTTTAATATCATTATTTAGAAGCGTTCCAATAAGATTCCTATATGTGGTGAGATCATAAATTGATTTGTAAGTGTTAAATTTAATGTATCCTATGGCTGATATTTACCAAGAGGACGATTTTTTTTACCAAGGTTCGAAATTTGGAGGGAGCACAAATTTTACTAATTTTTTTAATATTGTTATTTATCAGTATATGCTGCTTTATTTAACGCTATATACTGTCTTATTTATTGTACTCATGATCTCACGAAAAATAGCAGTCTCATTAGAATGCACCCCATATATATATATATATATATATATATATATATATAGTAAACTTTTGAAGTAGCCAAAATGAAGCATAAAACACAATTTATGGCCACACATTGAAAAAACCTTTTATTGATTTGGACGTTTTTACCCTTAATGAGGCGGACCAGGTAGGATCAGGCACGCGGGTCGCGTGCCGGGTCGGGTTAGACATTATGGCACTATTAGTGCCATAAGTGCCAAGATTTTACTTTGGTTTTAATTTGGATTTTCGTTAACTTATGGCACTAATAGTGCCAAAAGTGCCAACGAAAATCCAAAATAAAACCAAGTAAAATGGTCATTTTGGCACTTATGACACTATTAGTGTCATAAGTGTCATACGTGCAATAGAAACAATAGTAATAGAATCAAGAAATCATAAATGGATCATCTAAACCCTAAATGGATAATCTAAACCCTAAATCGAACATCTAAACCCTAAATGGATAATCTAAACCCTAAATGGAACATCTAAACCCTACGAGGAAGTGTTTAAAACGGTTCTTTTGGCACTTAAGTGCCAATGAAAATTCAAAATAAAACCAAGTAATAAAATGATGCGTATGGCACTTATGGCACTATTAGTGCCATAAGTGCCATACGCGCAGCGGGAGCTGGCTTTTCCCCGCGAGCGCGCAACTCACCCATAAGCTTACAACGGCCGCGCAATCATCCAGCGGTTGCGCAATCACCCCAGTGGCCGAGTAAAAAAGGGCAAATTAGGCATACCACCTAATTAATGACCATATTTTGATGTTTTAAGATTAGGGGCCAAAAATTAATTTAATTTCAATCTTCACTATGGCCATTTGACTACATTGTTTCATATATATATATATATATATATATATATATATATATATATATATATATATATATATATATATATATAGAGAGAGAGAGAGAGAGAGATCGCTAAATATTGTGAGAATTGAGAAAGTGTATGAATAAAGTCAATATTAATTTATACGAATAAATTAATATAATGCATGAATAGACATTCTTATGTAGGTTCGAATCTTAAAGAAAATGAAATTTTCACCATATTTATTGGATACAATTATTCGTAAGTTAATCTTATTTTTCATGACATCCCTAGATTGAGATGCGGACGTATGAAAAAACCTTAATTCTATAGTTGTCCGCCGCCGCTCTCGCCGGAAGATGGCTTCGGATCTCTTCCATGTCTCGCCGGATAAGGGAGGTCTCAACCTCCCTTCGATTTTCTCCAACTTTGAGAGACCCATCGCTCCTACTGCTCCTGCGCGATTTGCTGCCATGGCCGCAGGGTCAACACAAACGGCGGAGGGAGTAATAGCTTCACCGGATAAGAGAGGGTGCAATCCCCCTTTAGTTTCTTTCCCCAACGCGCCTCCTGCTGCTATGGCTTCAGGGTCGGCTGCTTTGGACGCAGACTTCTGCTGCCGCCGTATGGTGTCCGGCAACTGGCGTTCGCCGGGTTTGAAGGATAAGGGGGGACTGAATCTCGTTTCGAATAATTCTCTCCTGCGCATAATTCTTCTTCTTCGAACACTACTTTGGAGACTACGGGTGGAACTAATTTAAACGTGAACCACAACTCTACTGATCTGATCCCTAATTATGCTTTGGATCATGCTTTGGATATTTCGGTAGTGGAAGGCTCGGCTGCTGCTGCGATGACCGTTCAGCCTAAATCCTATGAGTCGATTACTACTAACGCTGTCAATTGTGCAGCGGTTGTCAAACCTAAGCTGGTGAAGAAGCCCGATGTTCCGGCTTATAGGTTCCGGGCACTGAATCCAATTAGAGAGGGAGATATTGTTACATTGTCGGTTCCTCCTTCTTCTCAGGATAAATTGGATGATCTCAAGCAACGTGCCCTCATTGGTCGTCTCGTGCTTCGTAAGGGATGCAAGCCGCGTCTGTTTGCGGAGATTACTTGCGAGTTACAACGTATCTGGGATTGCTCCAATTGCAAGTTCGTCCCTATGGCGAAGGGTTATTTCACGGGTGATGTTCTCAATGTTGGAGGATAAAATTAGAATTAAAAATAATGCAATTCAGGAGCTGTCTTCTGGCCATATCCGTCTTCGTGAATAGGTTCGTTACTTTGACCCATACAAAGAATCGTCGTCGTTAGCTCAAATATGGGTTCATATATATTATCTTCCTTGGGAATTCTGGAATCCTGAGGTGATTGTAGGAATTGGAAGAGCGTTGGGCCATCCAATTCGCATTGATCATGCTTCGACTAAGCTGAAGTAGGGCATTTCGCTCGGATTCTTGTCGAAGTGGATATGGCTCGACCGATTTTGAACTCTATGTACATTGATGATGGTAATACTTCTTTTTATATTGAGTTTGGTTTTAAGACAATGCATTTTTTCTGCTCACATTGTAAGATTACTGGCCATTCATCGGACAAGTGTCGGCGTTTGCCGGCCGACAAAGCAAAGGTAGCTACTAACAAGGCGGAAGCTATACCTGAGATGGGACCGAAGACGACTGAAGTTGTGGGTTTGAAGCCTTCATGGCAAGCAAAGGCACTACAAGAAATTAAGGGTTTTAGCCACACATCAATGTGTGGCTAAAAATATGTTTATGTGTGAATATTGCTTTTTACCGACACATAATTCAAATGTCAACAAATGTGGGTAAAACTTTGTGAAGAAAGGTTTTTACCCACACATACATATATGTGTAGGTAAAACACTGAACATTTACCTACACATATATATGTCACCAAATATATATTTTATGTGTGGTTAAAAATGTTTTTAGTAAAATGTAGTGATGAGGTGGAAATGACGTGGATGCTGACATGTATGTATACGTGGCTATTTATATGTGTGGGTAAATGCTATAATTTATGTGTAGGTAATTTTTTTAAAACAAATTATAATTATTTTAATTTTGATTTGATATATAATATTAATATCATATTACATTTTACATTAGTAAATTATAATATGATTCTAGCTTATTTTAAAAATCCTAAATTAAATGTAATACAACACATTAAAAAAGAACAAGACTTAAAATAATTATTTCATTAATAATATTTAATAATGTGAAAGTACACAATATTTATATGACAACTACAAAAAGCTCTACATGTCTAAATAATTATACAATTGATCAAACACTTTTGATTTTCTTTCAAACTCCCAGAACTCCTCTTTCAAGCACTTTTGGTTAACTTCATATCGACAACTCCATCATTTATTCCTGTTAAGATCATAGAAACACAATATTATTAAAATACACATAATAAGATACAAACAAATAAGTACAAGAAAATAGACAACATAATTTCTTCAGTTGTCTATAAATCATTCTCACTTTTTAAAATTATAGCAACCCAACATTTGTTCAATATGTAATTAAGAAAATAATAATATGTCATCAAAGAATAACCACTCCAGAAAGTAAAACATTAATTATGCAACTCAATATTTATAGTTGAAAAGCAAATAAAAGAGGCAAAGTGGGGAAATTAAGGGAATGTTAGCAGCGGATTTCACTATGCATTATTCTTGGACTAATGGAAAGCTTAGTCACGAGAGAAATATTGATCTAGAAACTCAGTCATTTATTTCTGTTAAATTTCATTGCTTGTATTTCTCTTTCTGTCTTTCTTCTTCTATCTCTTCTTTTTTAATTTCTTTCACCCTCTCTATGAATATATTGGTACTAAATATGATATTATCCCCTCCCCCCTCCCCCCAACACCATATATAATTCATTCCTAAAACTCTGAATCAATCCTTTTTTTTTTTTGGTCGGTCAAAGTCATGTTAGATGTTAGTAGTTAGTTCCCCCATCCACTCCAAGAACCACCTTATCTCTCCATTCACCAAACTCCAACCTTATATCTCCAATCACCAATTCGTTCCCAAGAGGGATCGAACCCGGGTCACTTCACTTAAGTGAATGATCATAAGCTTCATCTCTATGCAAGAAAAGCACGCTACATGGAATCTACTAGAGTAAGAAATGTAAAATCTAACTAATATTTCGGTTCTTTATTTAGCAAACTCATTGTTAGATTGTATAAAATTGGTCAAACTATTTACTGATCTATCTATCATCCAACCTTAAGTAGAAATAGACCACACATAAGTAAGAAGTTAATGTAATACATTAAGAGCATCAGGAATTAGTAAGTATCAACCCATTTATGATTTATAGACATCTAACAGCCTAAAAGAAAGTAAAAGAAACCAAATTAATAAATATGCATATCCATGAAGCAAACAATGAAAGAGATTGCATAAACACTCATACTTGCATATAAATCATATCAGAGTGCAAGTATCCTATGTCTAACTTCCAAGAATCATCATCAACACATTAATGTTGAAAAGCTTATATAAGAAATTGAAAAGTTACTTACCAAAGCTTGAAACGTATACTTTTCCATATTGTATATGTGTATGTTCTGAAGTGAAAATGACATGTATTGAAATGTCAGAAGAAATTAGAAGCAACCTCTTATTCAGTGTAGCTAAATTTAGAAAAATCAAAGCATACTTAGCAGCTGGTATTTTAAATACACATACATTTAAGCATACACAAACATAGAAAGAAAAATTCACAGTATCAAGTCATAATCTCCATCATAGTCTACATTATTTCACAAATTTTATAGGATACCTTACCTTTGTTTCAAATTGAGAAGCCTTGAGAAATCCGAGCATCAAAATATAAGGAGTTGGCTAGTTAAGACGAAACCTCAATTTCTTCAAGATTGTCTTTTCCTGAAATTCAGAATTTATATACAAATTTAATCTTTTTGCAAAATAGAAAATACTAATATTGTATTAAGAAAATAACTCGAGTTGCACTCCCCATTTTCAACATTTGATCCCTAGATGCTTATCAAGTCAGTAACTTGTCGTTAACAAGAAATTGAGTGACAAGTTCTCTATTCAATGAAAGATTGCAATACCAACAGGAGCGTGCAGTAAGGCTTACTAATTTATATTTACATCTCTTTTCTACAAAATATCACCTCTCATTGATCTTACTCCTTGTACGCTGCTCCGTGACTCAATGTTTTGACCTTATAGTGTTAGCTTTCTCACTATCCATTCCATCTGCTTCCAAAAAAATCAATCCAAATATAAATTACAGTGAAATTCATTCCAATACCCGATTCCCTTTAGCCACACTGACCCCCACATCTCACCCTCAAAATTCTAAATGACATAAAAGGAAAAAAGTTATCTTAAAACAATTTACCTTCTCTGCCAACGACTGCTTCACCGTTGCCGCCACTGCCTCTAGCGCCGCGCAATAACCGGAATACGCCTCCAAACATTTTCCCAAAGCCTAAGTTGCCTAAAAATATTTCTCCATAATATTTTATTCTAAATCTTCATCTTCGCCGCTCCATTCTCATGTCCAATCTGCTAGAACTTTCTCCCCGGGGGATTGTTTTTTCTGGTTTTAGTGGAACAGGGGATTCATGTAATGGGAATTTGCTAATTTGGGATGGTTTGCGGGATTAGCTTCGGGTTTGATTGGTGTGTTCTGGGTGAATTTGATGAGACAATATACTCGAAGTGATGATTCTAGGGCTTGTGTGTATGATGCTAGATAGTACTTCATGGTGGCTGGTCTCATCTTCTACGTCGAAACCGCTCCTCCTTCATTTTTTTTAAGGAATTTTTGGCGCAAAATAGGGCGGGTAAATGAAATATTTCACGTTAAGGATGTGGGAAAATGGTTCTCGAAAAAAAAGGACGTGGGAAAATGAAATATTTTTGAGTATTAATAACTAGAGATTATATAAGTTATTCATCCACGTAAGCAAATTTGAGATTTAGAGTATTTTAAAAATATAAAATAAAAGATAAACATGACTAAATATTTTTATCCACACATAAATAAATGTCACCAATTCTTTAAAAATATTTAATGAATTTACCTACACATATTTAGTTATGTGTAGGCAAACTGTCACACATTATTATATGTCACAAATTATGTGTGGCTAAAACTTCAATTTTTTGTAGTGGCTGCGGTTGCTAGCCTTACTAAGGACACGAGAGCTCTAGGAGCAGGTTTGGAGGCTGTTGAGAATTCGAGTCAGTTGAAGGTTGTTGATGTGCAGCAGATTAGATCGGCTGGGAATGAAAGGACTCCGGTTGTGCAGTAGGAGAGAACTCTGGTCGTGCAGCAGCCAGGAGTTGAGGGGAATGCGAGGGTTTTGAACTCTCCGCGGATGTCAAGAGAATCTCCTTCACGGAGTACTCCTTCGACCAATAGGTTTGATGCTTTACGTGATGAGCCAGAATGTGAGGATGAACGACAAGAACAAGGGCAACACGTTGGACAGACACGCAGTCAGCAGGTGCATGGTGCTAAGGAAATACGGGGCGACGTGGAACGCATTGTTGATCTTCGAAGCCTAGATTTATTGGAATCCATTATGCAGCCAGTGCAACACTCAGTCTATGATCAGCCTTTGAGGGAATATAATTCGGATGATGAGGAGATTGCTGAAGAGTTGGAGATGGAACCTGCTCTGGGGAAGGAGATTATGGTGGAGAATGAGAGTCAAGAGAAAGGTCTTGATTTGAAGAAGCACAGATTAGTTTGGATATTGCTAGTCGTCTTAGTCGACTAGAGGAGCAAGTTAGTCAAGGGATGCAGATGCTCTCGGAGCCGAAGCGAGGACGTGGTCGTCCAAAGGGTTCGGGAAAGGGCATGGGAAGGTAGCATAAAAAGTCGCCTTAGGAATGCGAGCGAAATGGGTTACAAGCCGAGGGAATTTATGATTGATCTTAGTAATAGGCCTAGTATGCGTGCAATGAATAATATTGTCCATGGTCGCTGGTCGGAAATGGATAATTATCCTGAGTTTAGGTATGATTTGAAGTTTTTGTTAGCCTTCTTTTATTTTACGATCTCTTGTTGAATTTCGTGCCCTTAGTATGGTCTTTGTGCTTTCAAGGGATGCTATTTTTTTTTTTTTATTATTAAACCTCAATTTCATCATTATTCCTAAGTTAATTTGATTTATTTATTTTCACTAATAATATAAATATCATCAGTAGAACCCCGCCTAGAACCATACCTATATACATATATAACCGAGACACAGTTGACAAAATGAATCGAAATAAAGCTATTATTGTATTGATCGACTGATGAGATCATGTTAACAGATCATACAATATTGTACAATCATTGCTTATTTTCTTAGATTATTATGTTTCTGTTCTTATCAATATTGTAAAATTAGTATATATTCATATAGACCGAAAGTTATATACAAATTAAGTAAGTAATTTTCTTAAATATTCATAACGTCACCTCCAAAAATGTGAGATGTGACCGCTCCAAGCAAGCAAGTGTTCACCTCGATAAAAATATTGGACTATATTTTGGTGAGACCGACATAATATTTTTATTTTGTATTTTTTGTATACATGAACCTAGTATATCTAGCAATCATGTTTTCTGGTGACACTTTACAGCTTTTTGTAGCCTGGAACGCTGAAATTTTAAATTTCACTCTCATAATTGGCCTTAGAAAAAGAAAAAAAAAAACCCCAAAATTCCATATATGGATGAAGCCAGGAAATACAAGTTGTCGACGAATCTAGCATCTCAATAATCTAAGAAAAGTAATCTAAAAAAAAGTCTTCTCTCTCCTCACCATTTGAGTACTTGACATAATTTGTAATTTAGAGGTGAATTATGAGATGGAGTCAGAGTCATGTTGGGCTTTCAAAGAAGAAAATCTAATGTCATTTAAAATGTGTACATCACAAGAATCTGAAGCAGAAGCTGAGGCGTCCAACATCAATCGTGCAGATGTAGAAAAACGATACATTGGAGTAAGAAAGAGGCCATGGGGGAAATATGCAGCAGAAATTAGGGATTCCACACGGCATGGAGCGAGGGTTTGGCTGGGCACATTCAACACCGCGGAAGAGGCTGCTTTAGCGTATGATCAAGCTGCATTCGCGACGCGAGGCGCCTCAGTCCCCCTCAATTTCCCCATTGAGAGAGTGATGGAATCTCTCGAAAAGATCAACTTTAGGTGCGAGGAGGGCTCATCGCCCGCAAAAGCCCTAAAGATGATGAACGCTTACGCCACCACTAGAAAGAAGCCAGTTGAAGAAGCAGAGGATAGAGTGGTTCTTCAAGATTTGGGATCTGATTTGTTGGATCAGCTTTTGTCTCAGAGCTCTACTACTACTCAATTACCATCAAATCATCAATACTAGCTACCTAATTGATTTCTTGTGAGTAAATCTCTATATCTTATCTTCATTAATTAATTTGCTGTTTTCAATTCTTTGAACCCTAGATCTTTGTCGACCTTCGATCTGTCAAATAAATAAATTAAGGGACTGGAATTTGCTTCAAACTAGAGTGCAATCTTCACTTCTATTTCTCTTCAACCGAGCACCTGCTTTTGTTGACGCCAAATCTTAAATTGATTATTTTTAATTACTGGCATTCACTTCATTTGGAGACTAGTTATATATATATATATATATACTTGAAGTTCCTAGTTATAGCCCATAATTTGATGATCTAGTTATCATATGTTTACGCAATGCTGACTTGTTTTAGGGATAGTTCATTAATTATCTTCAGGAATCACATCCATCCTTAGCCCAAACCATATACAGGTATAAGTAAGAGAATGAGCTACGGCATTTGCTTACTTATACATATATATGCTTAATCTTCAAAACAAAACCATATATATATATATATACATATATATATATATCAGCTGATTCCATGATTTTCTTCCAGTAATGTAGTTTTAGCTTTTGTTTCTGATAGTGCAATTAAGAGTGGGTTTTTGTTATTCTAAATAGCTGCAATTATATGTACCATCAAAGATCTCAGTTTCGTTGATTCTGATTTCTTTAAGCTTACCGCGGAAGACCTGATCAATTCGTAGGATACTTTCTTTATAGATTGCTCATCAACAACTCTTTTATTAGCTTTAAAAATTTGAAAATGTACAGTAGTGAGAACTACAAATGTATAGTTACACATATAGTTATAAGTTATAACGCTGATTACGCGTACCTCGTATGTTATCCGCGTGTTATTACTTGCGATGCTTTTCCTTTCTTTTTAATTCCACCTCTGTGCGTGTATGGGTGCGTTCTCTTTGATTGTAAATTTTTCATGGAAAAAGGAAGGATAAACAAAATTTCACCCTTTAAATTTTTCATTTTTTTTTCCCATATTTCCTACTAGATCCTTACTCATTCCTCATTTACACTACAAAGTAGGGATAATATTATCCCTCCAAAAATGGTGTGATAATATTATCCCTCATTTGTAGTGTAAATGAGGAATGAGTAAGGGTCAAGTAGGAAATGTGGAAAAAAAATGAAGGATTTAAAGGGTGAAATTTTGTTTATCCTTCCTTTTCTCATGATAAATTTACAACCAAAGAGAACACACCCTATATATATAACACACTTGCAATTAATGAACAGTTTTTATCGTTAAGTAATTGATATGTTTTCGTATTTGTAAATTAATTACTAGGTATTTCTAGAAAAGCATTAATAGTTATTGAACGATTAATACTAATCTGCTTGTTTCAAATTAGAATTGTATATATTCTTTAAGTCCACGTTTGATTGGGTGTTTTAAGAGGTTGGAAAAGGAATCAAGTAATTGAATCCATTACTTGTTGTTTGGTTTGGGTAATGAGATAATTATTACCCTTACTTAAGGGTAACTCAATCACCCAATTTGTCACCCCTCAAAATAGAGGGGAAACAAAAGAAAGAGAATCCCTTACTAATGATTCATTTCCATTGTTAAACCAAACACTTCAATAAAAGTAATGGTTATTGTTACCATTCCACTTTTTTATTTGATTCCATTTGAACCAAACGAGTAATGGTTAGTGTGTGCGGACCTTCGTGTTATCCAAAAACATGGGCTGTATCGCTTGGGTAATTAATGCCCAAATAGTAAGTAGATGATCTTTCCAATTTATTTTATTGCGTTTTTTCTATAAAATGATATATTTGTAATTTGTTTCTGGCAGCGTGCATGTGTCACATGTTCACATATCCCTCATACTCACACACACAACTAATTAATATATACCTATATATCAATGGGTGTCTTGAAATCTCAGTCTCCCAAATATCAATTACATATAAGTAGCATCTTCGCGTTCCACCATTAATATCAATAACATTATGCTTTTTAACTTCCCCCTAAAACATCGTATTTTCCTTTATGAAAGGTACTTAATACCCTAGACGAAGAGAATGAAATTATTAGATTTGGTTTCGTTGAGGCAGGAAGAATTAATACACCTTCTCTAAACCGGAAGCAAATCTCAATTTTGATCCTAAGCCTAACCCTAGCCGTAGCCGCCATCATTTGTAGATGATGGATAAGAAATGTTCTCTTCTCTAGATATAGAAATTAAATTTAACATTAATTGTCCGAAAATGAGAAGATTATAAATTTTTAGGTAAATATCACTTTAAACCCAAAACTATTTTCGCACTATCAATTATATCATGAACTATCGAAAATAATTTTTTAAACCTTGAAACTATTAATTTTGTATCAATTTTTAGCTTCAAAAAATTGACGTGGCTCACCGGATACCACAATGTATTTAGAATTATTCTTTTTTTTGACATATATTATATAAAACGACGTGATTATATGCATTACTCATTAAAAATTTAAAGGATCAAAAATGGATAAAGGGTATAATTGATACAAAATTGATAGTTTAATGTTTGAAAAATTATTTTTAATAGTTCATGATATAATTGATAGTGCGAAAATAGTTTGAGATTTAAAATGATATTTACCCTAAATTTTTTAAGGAGTCCGTACAGAAAAGTAAGTTGTGTTAAATGTCTCCAAACTACAAATCTTCCGGGAAACATGGATTTGATGCCACAAACACGATAACACATTGATGTTGGGCATATAAATAACGGAAAAACCTTTGAGGATATTAACTTAATTTAAGGATAATTGTCATTTAAATTACGAATTATTCACCCATATTTTTAAACGTTCCAAACAAGTACTCAATCTTTCAATTTTTTTTACATTTAAACTTGTCCAAAATTTTCGGCATCCAAACTTTTAAAATCCTATAGTTGGAGCCCTTGATTCCAAATATCAAGGTCGTGCTTTGATGGATTCAAGGAAAGAAATATTTAGGCATATGGAACAATATATTTCGAGTACTTCAACAAAATTCACTAATTGTCCTCAATGGCCGGATGTCCGCACAAATGTCATAGCACTTCCGACTACTCTCATCGAACCCATCAAAATCAAGCCTTATTATTTTTCATATTCGAATGATGAAAATTTAAATGTTTGTATAATTATCTGGGTGAGTTTTAATCAAATAAACTGAAAGTTTGGGTAATTATTATTTGGGTTGACTATAAATATAAAAAGCGTATCCAAACTCGGATTTTAATAAGTACTACTCTCTCCGTGCCTAAATAATTTTCTAGTAGGGAACGGCATGAGTCTTAAGGAAAAATTGTTAAATGTATTGATAGTAGAGAAAAAATATTGAAAATGTACCTATCCAATAATCATATGTCTCGTCCACGCACACAAAGATAGATTAAGTAGAGACATTTAAAGAAAATCGTGCAGAAAATAAAGAACACAAGACACCAACAATGGTTACCCAGTTCGGTGATAAAACACCTACGTCTGGGGGCCTTGCCCAGTTCAAGTAGTTCACTAGTGATGATAAAATATATATACAAAGGACTTACACGCGAAGACTCGATCTTCCTAGCCTCTATATCTTCACAAACTGTCACCTACGTGAACAACCGAGAGCAAGATAGAACTTCCTCTCAAAAACGTGATTGCTGCTCAATCCACGTTCAACTCCAACACAAAGTATTACTCCAACAAGCTGAAGTAATGATCTCTAACATATAACTAACTCTCGCTTACAATGGAATAAAGCGAAAGATAAAAGTACACTCTCACAGAATGTATGTTCACACCAGACACGAAATTACTCTCTCAAAGTAAGAAGAATAACAATAAACGCAGCAGCAGTCTCTGACCTCCACAACCCCAATAAATATGTAAACCCTAGAAAGAGATGGGTTGAGCTTGGTCCCTATAAGATCGATAAGCAACGGGCCCAAGTAGGGTTTACATAAGACGGCACATACTCAGCGACCCTAAGAATTTTGACTCCCAAGCAAACAAAAGATATAGTAGATAAAAAATCGAATAAGGATCCAAGTAAATCTCCAACAAAAACCCGTCTTCAGAAGGGGCTGTATATGAGTCTTCAGAAACTTGTAACTGCAGAAGCAACTCAAGAAGAAACAACCTGTGAAACTCCTGAAGACACTTACGTTGATCTACACAATGACAACAAAACTTAGAGTGAAGAAATACTCTAACAAATATTATAATTAGTATTTACAATTGTGAAATGTTGAAAAGTAAGAATAAATAAAGTATTATTAGTGGATGGTTTTGGGTACAATCGGGTATACCGTACAACCGGGTTGAAAATGACAGTATAACATTTTGAAATATTACAGTGTCATTTATATAATTTAATAATGTCAATTATAGGCATTGTCATTTGTATAACCGAATAATGTCATTTACACGATTTGTGTCAGGATGCGGGTTCCGATCAGAATGTGGGTCAGGGTCTTGATGCTCAACCCGATTGTACCCAAGTTTTTGTGTATTAGTGCATGGTGGGGTAATGTCTCAAAATGGATGGAAGTTATTTGAGGAACGTCCCAAAAGGAAAATATAGAAAGTTATTTAGGGGATGGAAGGAGTAATTTTTTTAAATAAAAATATACATAAATTTTAAAATTTTAAAAGTTTGTCATAATTATAATTTCGGCAAGATTTAATCATACCTCGAAGCTAATGAATTGGGTATACTTTGGGCTCATTTGATCCGAGTGATTAGGGTATATAATATAACTCTCTAATATCTAGTTTGGTAGGAAGTAGTATGAAACACACAACTTTTTAAATATCCAAAAAGACCGATTAAATTATAAAAATTTGTTTGATTATTCATACCACCTCTGATGCAGTATACGTAATACCATATACTACCTCCGTCCGCCAAAAGTATTCCACAATTACTATATTTGGCGTCCGCAAAAAGTATTCCACTTTCCTTTTTAAGCCATGGTCCCACCATCCACCTTTATATTTTATCCTTACAAACACTCTTTATTTACAAAAAACTCATCTCAAATTCAATCTCAACCACACATCTCATAAAGTGGTGGGACCCTTTCTCCACTACATCAACATCATCACACATTTTATTAATCTCCGTGCCCGGCCAAAGTGGAATACTTTTGGCGGACGGAGGGAGTATTAGTTTATTGTTAACTAAATTGTCCTAATATCAATTAAAGTGACATTATTAAATAGTTTAATTATAAGGACATTTTAAGAAATTTTTATACTCCCTCCGTCCCGCGAGTCTTGACACGTTTGAGTTCGGCACGGGAATTAAGGAGATGTAGATTAGTGTTTTAAGTGTGTAATTAATAAAATATAAAATTGATAAAGTAGGAGAGAGAATGTAATAAAAGTGATAAAGTAGGAGAGAGAATATAATAAAGGTGATAAAGTAGGAGAGAGAATGTAATAATTATTACCCAAAAAGGAAACGTGTCAATACTCGTGGGACGGCCCAAAAAGGAAAACGTGTCAAGATTCGTGGGACGGAGGGAGTATATAATACTTCATACCAAACAACTTATTATATTTTATAGGTATTTTAATACATTCTATCAAATATGATATTAATATGACATATGTAAAACACATAACATCCAAACATAATTACACTACTATTTAAAATAAATAAGTTATTCAATTAAAATTTGACCTAATAAATATTTAGAAATAAATGATAACATTTTAATTTTTATCAAGACAATTAAATAATAGTATATCGTTCATTGATTCTACCAGAATTTTATATTCTTAATTTTTCAAATTCTTCACATTTAAACCACTAATATTTATTTTGTTATTTCTTCACAAATAGGAATAATACATAAAGAGGATCAAATGTAACATCTTTGTAGCGTTTGTAACTAATATCAATGAGGAATAAAGGCTAGGTCAAAGAAGCATTCAAGTGGAAGATAATAAAGAAGTGGTTACAAAGTGGTGAGGGTTGAGGAACATGTTTTTAACAAGCTATAAGAGCACCCACACTGGGGTACTCGATCCCACCTACTCGAGTAAGGTGGGGATCGAGTCACCCACTGCAGTCGAAGGTGACTCGAGGGAGACCCTATTTTTCAGGTAAGGCACGATGGTTGAAATGTACGGCGCGTACACCACACACGCCAATTAAAAATAATAATAACAAAATTCAAATTTTAAAAAATAACGGCTCTTTGCCGACTTAATTTTTTTTTTTTAATTTCGGTCATTCGACTGTTTCCTTTTTTTTTTTTCTCTCTTCTTACAATCATCTTCTTCCTCCTTCTTACTCAATCACCACAATCATCTTCTTCCATCTTCTTCCTCATTCTCTCTCAAATTATCTCAACAAAAAGGAATCCATACAATCCAAACTATTATGACCCAAATTGGGATCCCGACCTCTCCGGCGATTATCATCCCGATTTTTCGGGTTTCAACTTGGAGGAGGAACCTCATCAAAGCGGTGAAGAGGAAGAGGCACCACCCTCCCACAGTGCGTCAAAGCCCAAGAAAGGAGGGCGGCGGAAGGCGATGTCCTTCAAAGAGAAGGCGCTAGCTCCTATGCCAGAGGAAAGAAGGACCCCCCGTCACACCTACACGGCTACACCCTCGAGGAGACAGACCTTATTGTCCGAATTTGGACAGAGGAGACCGACGACGCCATCTGGAGTGTCGACCAAAAGGGGAAGGCCTATTGGCAACGGATTCTCGACCGGGTGAACCCCCTCATCGGCGCCAACCTCAAACACCGCCAAATAAAGGGACACTAGGCCCGAGTGAGTGCGGAGGTGAAGTTATGGGAAAATATCTAGGTGGAGATGTGCGCTAAGTGGCCTTCCGGCCATTCTGACGACATGCTCCAACAGAAGGCCCAAACTATCTTCACCGCTAGGAGCACTTCTGGCCCCTTCTCCAACTGGAATGCATGAAAGATGCTCCGAACCAACCTGAGGTTCAAGTCTATGTACTTCGAGGGAGACGTGCATGCCTCCAAGAGGACAAAGACGTCGGAGACTGACGAATTCATCGAGGAAATTACGTCTTCCCGGCCGATTGGAAATAAAGCGGCTAAGGCGGCGGCGAGGACGGCTAAGGGGAAGGGGAAGTCGTCGACATCGCAAGCCTCAAAGGCTCCACCCGAAACCAAGGAGATGTTTGAGAAGTCCGACAGCAAGATCACCCGAATCATGGAGATATACGACCAAAAGAATCCCCTCAAGAGGGAGATCCATCACGATCGGGCCATGTTCATGAAGACTTCGGACATGACTCCGGAGCAGCTAAAATGGCACAAGCAACAGGTGGCGGAGATCTTAGCTCGGCAAAGGGGTGGTAGAGACTAGATAAGTTTTTTTTATGTAATTTTAAATTATGTCTTTAGAATTTTTTTTAATGTAATTTTTAGGTTTTTAAAATTAATACAATTTATTTTTTAAGTAAATTGTGTTATTTAAAATTGTGCAATTAAATTTAAATAAAAAATATAAAAATCAAAATTAAAAAGATCAAGTAAGCTATCAAGTCATCCCACTGTGACCTCCTTACTCATTGTGGTCCCCCCTTCTATCAAGTAAGCTATCAAGTCATACCCACTGTGAATGCTCTGAGACAGCTTGACGGGTGCATTTCAAGTAGTAGGAGTTGAGGAGTATGACTTGTAACCGACCTTGGAGACTGCATTTTAAGGGTTTTAAACATCTATAAGATGATCCATGGCTTACACTTGAAGTGAGAGAGCAAACAAAGAAATGCAAGTTGTTTTGACAAAGTATGTGTCGCTAAGATTGTTGTTTCAACATTTTACATAACATATTTTGTTTTTGTACAGCAAAATCTTTGATTCTGTCTAGTATAGTTTCGAGTTTTTTGTGAGAGTTATGATATGTTCCATAGTATTTTTTTTCCTCAGTTGTGTTTCCACGTCTTTGTGACGTTAGGGTTCGTTGTTGAGAATCTTTTTGTAATTCACATTTTAATAGTGGATTCTTTCGCCCTGAGTCATCTACAAGTTATATTTATAACTTGTAGAAAAATTATCTCTGTTGTTCATATTTCTGTTGTTATTCTGATAATTGTTCTTACAACTGTCGTGAAAATATTTTTCACAACAACATAATTTTTTTTGCACGACCTCCGCCACAATTATGCATATCATTAACACTGTTAGGTCCGGAGGGTCTCGAATAGGTGTATGGGGGTGGGGAATACACCTATAAGTTATTTTTCAAACGAAAACAAACTGACACAACCTTTTTCAGTTAAAAGAGTTTTAGCAAGACTAATGTTGGCGACTGATAGTGAATACTCTTTAGTAAAGAGTTATCAATTACGTCAACGACTTTAACTGATATACGTTAGGCTTCAGTCGAGTTTGTAAAACAGAGGAGTAATATGAATCTCACTGACTATCCGAAGATTTATCAGTTCGACTAATATTACTGACAGCGGAAAACTTTTCTTTCGAAATAGCCTTTGTGATTAAGTGACTTGTCAAGATTTAAGTTTCACTTTGCTATTAATCAGTTTCTGTTGATAAAACGTTTGAGCACAAATAAGAAAGGTAAATACTGAAAGCGATAAATAACAAGGAGATTTTTACGTGGTTCAGAAAATACTTCTTACATCCACGGTCAGTTGATCAGACTGACAACTTCACTGGGCATGTGCTTACAGGTGCACAGCAAACCTAGACAATTGAAGATCCAATCTTCAGTACCAACACACTGGGTTGGATTTCTCACTCTTAGCTTCACTGAGACAAAACTATGCCTTTCCGCAGAGACTAAGATCTCTTGGAGTCTATTCACTGGTTTGAACTCCTTACAACTCAAACTCTCGATTCGGTCGGTTGAAAAGAGGTTCGAAAACTTACCAACTAGATTACAAAGAACAAGTTCTCTGTAATCAGTTATACCTAGGCTTTGGATATACAATATTTGCCTAAGTTCTAAGAGAATGTATGTAATCAGCAGTGACTGATTTTTGGCTTTGTGATTCTCTTCTTCGATTCAAACTTAGGAATGGCTTTGAATTGTTGAGTGACGAATTTGGCAGCGTTTCAGCTTATGTAGTTGAATCGGTGAAGATTGAAGTGATCATCGAGCTCTATTTAAAGAAGACGTCTTGAATAGATCTGTTGGCTGAAATGGTCTTCAAGAATTCTTCCGTTAGAGAGTAATTTTAACTTGGACTGAGGCTTCAATCTTCGAGGTTCCTTTGTTTGGTGAGAACGGCTACTTCAAGAGCATGAGGTACGGCGTCTCTAAAAAGGTAATCACCAAAAAGGAAGGGCATTTGCAGAGAAAGGACGATCCTGAGATCTCTGCATTTAATGCGGCTGTACTTCTAGAGTGCGTGGCTTCCTTTAAACTTTAGAGGTTCAGTTCGAGGAAGAATGTTTAACTGATACTTGACTTTAGTATCAGTTCGCTGAATCCACGTGGCTCGCATTAAATAATAAGATATAATTGATTCTTGGACTGGTTAGTCAAATATCAGTATTTGACTTGGCCTTAATCGTCATATCAGTCGGCAACTTCAGTCTTCAGTCTTCAGTCCTCCGGCTTCGGTCTTCAGTCTTCAGAACAACAACTAAACTATAGAACAACACTGACACTTGAGTTCAAACAGTTCTAGTCTATTACAAGTTAAACCTATTAATTTTGGTATCATCAAAACTAGGATTAGGATATTTCATTAAGTTCCCAACAAACACAAATATACATATACATAACCACATATATGCATTCTGTTGCATACAAATATGTATAGGATTATGCGACCCGTCAGGTGTCTCTCGCTGCTGCTCACCTGACGGGTCGCATAGTGCTATGCATATTTATGTGTAACATTATGCATATACGTGTTTATGTATATGCATATTTGTGTTCAATTATATGCATAGCACTATGTGACTCGTCAGGTGTCTCTCATTGCTACTCATCCAACGAGTCGCATAATGCTATCCATATTTGTGTGTAACGTTATGCATATACATGTTTATGTATATATATATATATATTGTGTGATTCTAGAGAGAACTACATTATTTGTGAGAATGTGAGAACCATCAAATCTAATGCATCCACTGTAAAAATTAATTAATGCATTCGCTGTTAAAATTAATGCACTAAAAAAAATAAAAAAAAATTACTCCCTTCAGGATTCGAACCCAGGTTCTGCATTCATCCAACAAGATGATGCATCCACCGTAGATCTTGATGATCGAATGACTGAAAATGGTTCTCCGTTCTTTTTTTATTTAGTGGTTCTTTCTTGAACCTCTCCACACACACACATATATATATATATATATATATATATATATATATATATATATAGGGTTAGGTTTTATTGAGAAGCTCAAATGTGTTGAGAAGTTGAGAAGCAATCTAATAGATGAACATGTCAATTAGTTTTTATGAACGCGGGTTTGATCTAGGGTTCGATCCTTGGCGGTGGCGTATTTTTTAACAAATTAAATAGATTCGTATGTTCGTCAGTTATATTTGGTATGTTCAAATAATTTATTGATTTGGGGTCTAATTGCCATGTTCATCAAAATGTACTGACATGTTCATCTATTAGATTGCTTCTCAACTTCTCAACATATTTGAGCTTCTCAATTGAACCACTCCCTATATATATATATATATATATAGGGTGGAGTTCTATGGAGACCACTTCTTATATACAGAATGAAGACCAAATCTTGTGCGTCGATCTTGCTTAATCTAACGGTGATCATTCGTCCATTAATTATTATAATTTTTCCATATTTATTTATTTCCCTAATTACAACTAATCAAATCTTTTATTTATGCTCAAATCTCTCCCTCACTGATCCGTCCCTCTCTCCAAACTCACGCTCTCTCTCTCTCCCACACGTTCGTAAAAAATACTAATGAACATACTAATGTTCGTAGAAAAATGAATGAACATACTACTGTTCGATGATATATGCGTAGAAAAACAAATGAACAACGATATGTTCGTAGGAAAATAAATAACATACTAATGTTCAACTATTACGTTCATTGACGAATGGTATCACATCAGAAAAGGAATGGAGTATTTCACGGGATTTCATAAACATACCAAATTAATTTAATATCATGGAATTTTATGGTCCCTTGATTCAGATTCATCCAACGGACATGATGTGGTCTCTATTCTACATCTAAGTAGGTGGTTGCCGTGGAAGCTAACCCTATATATATATATATATATATATATATATATATGTGTGTGTGTGTGTGTGTGTGTGTGTGTGTGTGTTCAATTATATGCATAATTATGGCAGCAGCTAGATGCATCTGAGGGATCGCATAGTAATATGCATATTTATGTGTAACGTTGCGCATATATGTGTTTATGTATATGTATATATTTGTATTCAATTATATGCATAATTATGACGGTTGTCGTGCATTTTTTTCTCATATTCTGCCACGTAGGCCTGTGGATCGGTTCGAGTTTGGTTACCCAAACCAAAAATTTCGTTTGCCCGAAACCGTATTGGGCCTATTTTCAATAACCGTTTCTGAACTGAACTGGGTGTTCGATTACCATTCGGTTATTTGGGTATTCGAACACCAGTTTTTTTAAAAAATAACTTAAATTGCTAGTTTGAGGCATCGAACTCAGGTCTCCGACACATACAAGGAGCAACTTCTCCACTACACCAATATTATTTCATATTTTTTTTAATACAACTAATTTTATTTTAACAAAATATCAGAATTTAGAATGATTTAATAATTATATATATATATATATATTAACTTATTAATTAAATAAAAATTGATTATTCGGTTATCGGGTTAATCGATACCTGTAATTTTTGAAAATTCAATAACCGAAATCGATCCACTAATTAAAAAAATTGGTTATTGAATAACCAAACTCGAATGGTTCGGTTCAATTATCGGGTTATTCAATACTCGATAATTGTTTAGACAGCACTACTGCCACGTGTCGCACTTTTAGTGCACCCCATATAATGTGTGGTTCAGATTTGGATCCATATACTATTATAAGGAGCGAGATCTACATGATCCACTTTCTATAGATAAGGTTGGGTTAACATAAAAGTCAAATGTATTGTGAAAAATGGGAACTATATTTTGTAACTGCATAATAACATAATTGTCGTTGCATTTCTAGTTTCATAGCTTTAGAATTTCATTGATTTTTAGTTCTTAGAGCTTTGATTGAATTTCTGCAAGATTGAATATTCAAGTTGTTACTGTGCTTTATTCCGGGTTTTATATAATTCAATTTTTACAATTGTTGTTTTTTTAATTATGTTTATGTTTTATTTTGGTATGTCTGGCTAAGTTCTTTATCTGAATCTAGGGTTTGTAAATAGTTAATTAGATTTATGTGATTAATTTGTTAATACCTTTTTGTGTTCCAGTTTATGATTCATAATTCTTGGTGCTTGAATTATTGTGAATTACCTTATTAATAATTTGTATGTGTATCTATTCGATTTGAGAGCTAGCGGAGATAACTATTTAGCGGATTTAAGAATGCATGATATAATTTTAACCTTGACACCTAACGGAAATGGGTGGATCATAGAGAGCTATTCTTATGTGCTTTTGGAAGTTAGAGCATCCGCAATGGGGTTACATGATAGCCTACATGATAGCTTATTTTATGAGGGGGGGGGGACCACATTGAGTAAGGAGGCCGCATTGGGATTACATGATAGCCTACATGATTTTTTAAAGGAGAAATGGAAGGTTGTAGAACACGCGCCGGTTTTAAAGGCACATCGTGTATACACGATAGATCGTGTAATACACGAGTAGGGGGGCTGCAACACCTTACACGATCTCAGCTTTACACGAGTAGGCTGGATCGTGTAAGGCGTTAATGATGCTGTTAGTAAATTTTCTTGAGACCTAACGGAGATTGAGAATTTACTAATTTACTGTCATATGCTGCTCTAGCGAGAGTGTTTGATTATCTATGTGATCTCTCATCATATCTGGATTAAACTAATAATTAGGATTAATAGGTTGATTATGTGAATTTGATTAATAAATTTACATCCCTAGGATCAGTCATCTGATTTTCTTCGTTGCTTCTATGTATTGAACCCATGTACTACAAGTGTATCATCTGATTTTCTACTTGATTTTTATTTGCTTTGTTTCAATATTAGTTTTATTTCATTCATTTTGGTGTTTTGCCTAAATATTGTTAGGGTCCTTATTAGAATTACTTAG
The DNA here is from genome assembly GCF_028751815.1 of Salvia miltiorrhiza. Lineage (NCBI taxonomy): Eukaryota > Viridiplantae > Streptophyta > Magnoliopsida > Lamiales > Lamiaceae > Salvia > Salvia miltiorrhiza. Next base: position 44,215,309 of record NC_080390.1, on the reverse strand, counting down.
GGTGATTTCGCTTATCAGTCCTCGTGGATATGATAGTCTACTTGTTATTTGTTTCTACAATTACATTGTTATAGTTGCAGCTTTTGTTGCTAATAAAATAGTGATCATTCGTACTATTGATAATGGCTCTTTCCTTTTTAGCTAGTTTGTACCATTGATAATGCCCTATTTCATAAAAGAAAACCACATTTTCTTACAAAAAGTTGTGGGCTCCACCACTTTATATCACTTCTACTCTTAAATCACTCTTCTTCTTAATAATCGTATTTAAAAATAATGAATTATTATCACTAGGACGAAGAAAGTAGTAATTATGGCAGTGACCTATGAATAGTTAAATACTAAATAATGAATCAGTGATATAGTAAAAGAAGTGCGAGTCATTTGAAAATAGGAGTAAATAGTGGATGCCCTTAGATGACACTTTTCTTTCCCTAAATTGAATCTCATCCACAATTTTCACTAACTCAATTGTTCCGACCATGAAATTGATGGATTCTTCTTCTTAGATCTAGATCAGTTACTAGATTTTCGATCGCTGCCAGATTTGTTCGCAACCTTTCAACTCAGTTTAGGCAGATTTCGATTTGATTTTCAACCTCTTCAAGCTCAATTAGAAGCTTTAAATTTTAAAGAGAAACATTCTGAGTCGGAGATCAATTGAATTCGGAAAATAAATTGTGAATTTTGAAAAAGAAAAATAGAAAACGAAGACGTTAATGTAAATTCATTTGGAGAATTAACATAATCAATGTTAAAATACTATACAAAATTCTAGATGTAACAGCTTTGGTAAGCACTCTTCAAAATCAATTTGTAAAAATTGGTGTGCGAATTGGTTTCAGATCCGTCATCCCCTTTAGATTTCTTTCTGAATCTCTGATCCAATCTTTTCTTGGCTTGTCTAGCCGCATCATCAAGCATCTCATCATCACACCTTAGGGGGTTCCTCTCCACAGATTCGTGTGAACTGAAGTGAAATTCCTTTTGATTGGTCGCGTATAGACAGAAAGAAGACCGCCGGGAGGTGCCGATGCTGTCACTGTTTATGTGAATTCTTCGTCTTCTTGCGGCTTCAACGCCAGGGAGCATGCCGGCCATTTCTCCCCACAAAATATGTTTGTGATTTGTGATTTTGTTTAACGAGAATTGGTGGAAAAGTGTATATATTCAACAAGGGGAACAAATAAATACTGTACGAGCATTTGTTTATGTGACAAGAAATTTCTTTGGTGCTTTCCTAAATTATTTTTTAAATGTTTGGAAGTTTCCTGTTTGTTTCCTGATTCATGAGGGTTTCTAAACGTCTGGAAGTTGGAAATTTCCTCCTTTGTTTCGTTGTTCTGGTGGGACCCAGTCACAACCTCTACTCAAACTAATTTACGTCACTTTGCTCAAAATAATTCACTATACTTTTACATTTTTTTTGCGGAATCAGACCTCTCAGTTCAGTTTTCATTTGTCATTTTACTTCCATCTTAGGTAGAATATAAAGACCTCAAATTTATAAAAACACCTAAATTTATGGAGTCTGTTTTGTAATTCACGTCGAAAGCCTTTAAGACAGAGCAGAAAGAGCTCAGAAGAAAAGACTCCTACTTCTAATTGGTTTCCGATTAGAGAGAATTTAGTAATAGTATTCCAAGTAGCGATGAAGTAATGAACACATGCCATTGGTATGAAAATAAAGGTTATGAGATATACCTCAGAGATAGTATAGTAGTAAATTAGTGAGTAGTGAGTTTGGGAATGTCATATTAATTACCATATTAGATGGGTTAAGGTGCAGATTAGTCCCTGAAGTAGACCCCCCTAAAGCATTTAGCCCCCCATTCTCGGTCAAGGCGCGTTGACCTCCTTGAACTCCAGAACAAGGGTGCAACTAACCCCACATAACTAACGGCCTACTCACGCCGTTTCCTTCGAATTTTTTTTGTTTTAATATTAAATGGGGCCCACCACCAACGAATTTCGGTGACTCGACGGTGACTGTAAGGTAGAGACGGCCCGCCGGAAGTCGAACCAGGACGTCGATTTCTGTCGAACCTAGAGGAGGCTAGGGCTCAGTCGCCCTTCTGTTTTGGGAATAGGGGAAAAACGAGGTGGGAGCCGCGGGCCTCGTTGGCCTTCAGAAGACGTGGCCTCGTCGGATCTCGATGATAGCAGCGGCGGCGGCCGGAATCGAAGAGAACAGGGAGGGTTAAGGCTCGATCTGGAACTTCGCCGAGAGCTGAGAGATGGGTATGCTGAGTCGTCAGTGAGTAAGGGGAGAGGGAGGAGGAAAGAAGCGGCGCCTAGCGGCAGCGCCGGCTCGCCGAAAATCACAGGACGGCGGCAGCAGCGTTTCTGAGGCGAAATTGGGGCTCAATACTTTTGTGTGTATTCCAGAATTGGCAAGCAAAGTGAGAGCGAGAGAGAGAGAGGGTAAGACGACTGTCCAGGGAGGCGGAGCCAGATTCAGCCGCGGCGGCTGACGCCACCGGAGAAGAGGAAAGGAGCGGCGGTGCTGTGTTTCAGCCATGATTTTCAGAGAGAGAGAGAGGGATTTGAGGGTAAGAATGGCAGGGTACAACCGTGAGTCAAGGAAGAAGATAGATTGGCCCTTTTTTAATATTAAAAAATAAAATCGAAGGAAACGGCGTGAGTAGGCTGTTAGTTATGTGGGGTTAGTTGCACCCTTGTTCTGGAGTTCAAGGAGGTCAACGCGCCTTGACCGAGAATGGAGGCCTAAACGCTCTAGGGGGTCTACTTCAGGGACTAATCTGCACCTTAATCCTAGAATATAACACACTGTTTGAGTAAGTAAGATCTCTACTTCAATTCTGTATGAGTCAGCTTCACGTAGTTTTGTTCGAATCTGTTAATTATCCAATTCAGTTATGTCGAATTCCAATGCATCTCAACTGGGCTTGTAGGCTTGGGTTTTAGCCTCACAGTTCTTGTGGATTTTGTTGGGCCTAACTTCGTCATAAGATCTGACATACACTAGTCCATATTAATTGCGTTGTTTAATCGACAATTTTAATTTTAATTTTTTTTAGAATGTTTAATCGACAATTTTAATAATGATTGTGTTTAATTTGCAACGATTCACAAAGATGCAGTGATTTGACTTTGAGAATGTCAAATAATACACATAAGTGAATTAGGCGATCAAGTGGAGGCCAGCGAAATGAAGGAGACATTTAGGCTTATAAATGAGTGGCTATTTGCGAGTTGTTCACATAAATTCATCCGTGCTTGTTTAATAAAATTTGTTAATGCTAATAATTCGAGCTTGATTTTGATGCTCTACTTTAGTTAGATCATAAACAAGTTTTTTAAGTAAAATAATTTGAAAGTAAAAGTATTAGGAAAAGTTAATTACTAGAAGATAAACATTCTCAAATTAACTTTTTTAGGAGACATATTTATATTGTATGAGAATAAAATAGATATTAGAAATTATAAATTAGTTTATCATTGAAATAGAGATTAGAAGAAAAAAAAAGGAAATTTCAAAATTGATAAGGTGCTGACGTGGCGATTTAGAAATTGAAATCCTAATTCACCATTAAAAATCCCTAACAGGGAAATGATTATTTGTCTTGATGGTATTTTGGTGGACGACTTTCACGTTGCAGTCATCTTTAGAAATAATTTATGTTAATTTGGTGGACGACTTTCAAAGTTGCTTTTCCTTCCTTAAAAATTCATTTGTACAGGCTATCTTCTCTGTACAATAAATAAAATTGAATTATAGTAACATAATTTTAGTGCCACGAAGAGATTGTGTTATAAAGTTTATTATATATTATTTTTAAGTATAATAAAGTTTAAATATATCCACAGGGGCGCGCTCCAACGAGACCCCCTATTTTTCGTGTAACATGAGTACAATGAATAAGACATATAATACTAATGAACAAAACGTATATCTAATGAACAAGATGTATATACTGATGAAAAATAAAATTTAAAAAATTCGTAATGAATAAGACATATATACTGATGAACAGAGCCGTATATACTGATGAACAATGCAGTATATACTGATGAATAACAAAATTTAAAATATTATGCTCCTTCCAGGATTCGAACCCTGCGAAAAAAAATCATCCTCCAGATACAATATCAGACATATGATTGATAAAATAAACGCACCAGATCATGCCCTAAATCTCACTAAAATTAGGGGGTCTCATTAGAGCGGCCCCCTATATCCACATATGTATCCATATATTTTATTACACATACAAATATTAGTAAATTTGGAGTATTATATTTCAAATGTTACAACTTTTCTGACATTTAAAACTATCATAAAATATTTTGGGTGAGATTTTTATGTAGCACTTTCTATAAAATAAATAAGTTAAGTATCAAGGCTCATAAAAAAAAAAGTTTTGTAGCACATTCTCTCTCAATATCTAATGGTCCCCACATATATCACTTCTCTCTCTCAATATCTAATAAAAAAATTATTAAAAATGTCCACATCCCCACAAAATCTCGGCCACAGCATTCAAATGAAAAAGTAAGTCAATTTTCGAATCTTCTATCAAAATCAATTTTGTCCTATATTGTCTTTCTCTCTCTCTTCCTACACGAACCCTAGCCTCCCGTGCATGCACAGAATTTTCACGCCTCTCACTCTTTTGCTCAAGAAAATTTCCAAGTGAAACTACCGTGTGTGCACACCATTTCCCTCTCTTGTACAAGCTCAAATTTCACCCAATTTGAAAGCAAAATTTCACCCAATTTCACGCCTCTCACTCTTTTCTACAAACTACCTACCGTGTGTGGTTTGAAAATTGAAACCCCAAAGCCGTGTACTCCATAATAGAGCAAAAACGACTTCGTGAATTATTCTATCTTCTCAATTAACAATGAGTGAAACTGAATCTGACTACTCGAGAGATGAAGAACAGCCTGTAGAACGAGGCCATCGCCCGAGTACATCGAGGAGGGAAAAATACCTGACGCCGAATCCGGTAAGTAACCGTGAAATATATTTGTTAAAATTTGAATATATGTGTTTTGTATTGTTAAATTGTGCACAATAGTTGATTATTAGGTGTTTATGTATGGCATAATGTTGGTAATTTGCGAAATTTTGAATCTGGAAAGTAATTTGAACAACCGTGTACAACTGTGTATGGTTCTTCAGTACAAGGTTGTACACGATTAGGTATTTATGTGACACGATTAGTATTAAATGATTTAATATGCCCTAATTATGTATTTTCAACGTATAGATGTATTTTTCATGCTAGATTTAACCGTGTACAACCGTACACGGTTTGTTCATCCGTACACGGTTGTACACGGTTGGTCTATAGTCTGAAACGGTTGTACACGGTTGGTCTAGAATCGTACACGGTTGTACACGGTTGGTCTAGAATCGTACACGGTTGATATTTTTTGATACTGATCATCATTTTGAATTAATTGCAGCCTCTGAGACATGTTTGGTTACGTCCGTACATGCAAGGTTATGCCGGACGAATCAATCACTACATCAAGGACAAAACACTGAAGGAAGTGGAGACCTGTCTGACGCATTACCGGTGTTTTGAACAGTTTAAGAAAGGTCCGTTTGGGCATTTACTTCAGTTGAAGAGGCAGGATAGTGCGAATGCCGCACTGCACCATCTTCTTGCACGGGAGTTGTATGACGAAGCATTCGGTCCGTGGGAGAAGTGGTTCCACGTTGGTGGACACGACATTCGATTCGGCGCAGTGGAGTATTGTCTGGTGACGGGGTTGTGCTTCGGGCCATCCCCGCAGCGTTTTGATCCTAATGTGGATCACCGTGTTGGGAAGCAGAGTCTATGGCACCGAGTTTTGAAAGGCAAGAAGGTGGAAGTGAAGGATCTGCGGAAGCGGTTCGTTAGCCGCAGTCTGGGCAACAATGCCCAGGATTATTTGAGGGTGGCCAATATTCTCGTGGCGTATGATCTCATCTTCTGTCGGGATTATAAACACGTGCACGATTGGGTGTGGGCACTGGTAGAGGATGATCAGGCATGATCCGACTTCCCGTGGGGCTCTTACTCATTCCAGATTTTGTGTCATAGGATGAGTGTGTTGAAGAAGCATCCCGACGAGATTACCGGTAATAGGAGGACGTACCACTTCTATGGGCCCATATGGGCATTACAGATTTGGTCGTACGAGGCCATTCCGAGGTTGGGCCGCGCGTGTGGGGCTCGTGACACGAGCTTGCAGATGCCACGATTGGTGAACTGGACGACTTGGAAGTCGGCTTCTGACTTCACCCACTTTTTTGATGCCGATGAGGTAATTATTGTTGTTTTTTTACAGTTTCAATCCTTTTATTATGTTATGATTAATGAATAATGAGAAATGATCGATTCATCTTTGTGCAGGACGACTGTCACCGGACACTCGAACCGGTCGAGGAGGAGAATGATTCATGGTATTTGCAGACTCTGAGGCTTCCCGACCCTTTTTCTGTACGATACCATCCTGGAGGGAAATATGCCGGCTTGATAGAGCCACTTGTACCGGAACCGCCTCTTCCTGTTAGGCCTCCTCCTGTGCAGAGGAGTAGCTCACGAGCAGAGAGGGCTCGTGAGAAGCAGCCTGTCCCTGTCCATGTCGAGCGACATAGGCAGACGTATGAGGAGCCGGCTGGCAGCCCGTCGAAGCGGCGCAGGTCAGAGGAGTTTGATGATCACGAGCCTCAGGCAGATCGAGATGAGGATTATTGGAGGCGACGCGATGATGACCTGATTGCCCGTATCACATAGGAGCAGATCCGGACCGTGATCCCTGAGATGCGGCGCGAGATACGGCGCGAGCTTGTAGATGACGACTCTGAGCATGGACTGGTCGCCAAAATTACGAAGAAGGTCATAGCCGCTGTGAAGGACATCTTTGGGAGACGCTCTTCTTCGAGGAGGCATAGATCATCATCCAGCCATGCCAGTCGTCATAGACATGGGAGTGAGGAGTTCGACCAGCCGAGACCCAGTCACAGACGGTTTACATCTCACATTCCTAGTCCTAGGCGATCAGAGCGTGAGGATCCGCCTCATGTGAGCCATAGGCACTCAGTTGGAGACATGGATCCGCCACGTGGCAGTCAGAGACGATCAGAGCGTGGAGAGGATCCACCCCCTGCGAGTCAGCGGCAATCTGCCTCACGTCACAATGAGAGGGAGGCATCTATGAGGCGATCAGCCTCACATCATGGTGAGAGGCAGACATCTTTGAGGCGATCCGCCTCACGTCACAGTGATCGCCCAGGGCCATCGGCTGGGTACCATAGTCCAGAGACCCCTGCGCCTAAGGCGGGGGATGTAGATGATGATCTGAATGTTTCTTGGACTTCGTCAGAGGAGGAGGCGGATGCTAGAGAGAGGCGTCACATGGCCTTGGTTATTGACCCGGCCTTGCCGTATGGTAAGGGGCTGCTGAAGGCGAAGAAGCGGGGCTTCAAGGAGTTTATGAGATCGCCGCCGGGTACTTTTGTCACAGTGATCGAGACGGGTTGGGTGATGTCCCAGGAGCTATTCCACAAGATTATGAATCCTCGCGAGGAGTTGGACGGGGAGGTATAATAATTTGATTTTACTGTGTTTCTTAAGATTTGCATTGTACATAATTAATCATGATTTTTTTAAGCAGATATTAGACCTCTGGAATATGAAGGCTCTCCGACGGCTCCGCCGAAATCAGGAGTGGATAGCTCGGGGGGAGACGAGGCTCGTTGCAGGCGTGACACGGGCTAGAACACCGGTAGCTTTTCTGGATTTTTATGTAAGTTTTTGGTAGAATAATTTCTGTTTATGTATATACAACTACCTATAAATTAATCATGAATCTGTGATTGTAGGAGACCCTTTCGAAAGAGTTCAGGTCGTTGCATCCGAATGAGCCAAATTGGGACAACATTCAGGATCGACATGGATACGAGGAGTGGGTGGTGCCCGACAAGCTGATCGCCATGTTTCATGGAACTGATTCAGCCCATACATGGCCTTGGTTGGAAGCGAGAGAGGTAAGTATAATATAAACATATTTTGGAATTTTCTAACTGAAATACGTAACGTTTCTAAATATTTTTCATATTGTGTTGCAGATTTTTGCTATTTGCAATGTCGATAAGAGTCATTGGTGTACTGTGGTTATATCTATCTCCGCATGGGAGGTGAGAGTGTATGACTCACTGTCACATGTGGAAGGTGCACGAAAGCGTCGACTAAATGCATTGAAGCCAATCACTCGCCTGATGCCTAAATTGCTGCACACTGTGGGTTATTATGCACACACTCCCGTGAGGTTTGTGCATGCTCCACATATGGCTATGAATGTCGTCACGATGCCAACCAGAGAGCAATTCCACCAAGAAGATAGTGTAAGTTGTGGTGTGTTTGCATGTGCTTATCTGGATCGTTTGATTTGTGGCACACCAAGACGTGAGCAGCTGAGGACACCCGCACAGATACAAAAGTATCGACAAATTATAGCTGTTAGGATATGGGAGTTGTGTACGGATCCTCCCCCTATTCGGTTCAGCTGATGAATAATTTTTTTGTGTTTAAAACGAATGTCTGTTAAAATACACTTGATTTGCTGTTGTTTTGTGGTTTGATTTGTGCTTATGTTTGGTGGTTTGCTGTTTTTGTGTTTGGCATGGTGGTTGGTTGTTAAAATACACTTGATTTTATCCCTTGTTGGTGTTTTTGGGGTGAACAAGGGCTCCCTGGGCTCTGTACACGGTTAGGCCCTAACCGTGTACCGGTTCTCGAAACCGTGCACAGAAGAACTCGGAACCGTGTACCGCACACGGACAGAACCTAACCGTGTAACCGTGCACGGTTGCGAGTTCTTCCGTGCACGGTTGCGTGCACGGTTTCGTGAAACTGTACACGGTTAGGGTCTAACCGTGTACAGAGCTCATTCAGCCCTTGTTCACCCCCAAAACCCCTGTTTTTCGAATTTTAAAGCAAGTTCAACAAATACCAACAACAAAATCAGACCCCAAACAACAAGTAAACATCCAACAACATTCCAACAATATTTTGAAGATCAAAGATTCAAAATCACTCATGACCCAACATTTTGAGGACATGCATTCCTAGTGTGTGTTCCACTCCTACAAATGCCGCATTTCTTCTTTCGCCGCCTTCGTGCATCGGGTGGTTGCTCGACACCTTCCACCGGCACGTTCAAGTCCAATGGTCCCACTTGCGCTTTGCATCTCCGGGCATTGTGACCTCCACCCTTGCAACGTGAGCATACTTGAGGTCGAGAATTAGGAGGACCCGAATTAGGAGGACCCTCAACTGCTGAACGAGCCCTACTCAACTTCGGTCGTCCCGCATGGACCGTGATATCCGGGGGTTTCACAACTTAGGCTGATATCTCATCGGGCACATTCCAATACGTATGATGTGGAACGGGAACAATACGTTCCATATATGTGGCCAACAGCACGGTTTGTTTGAAATATCCTCCAACAAAATCCGTGACTTGCAGTCTTGCACGCCTAATAAAATGCAAAGATAAAAAGATAAATTTACAAAAAATTAATTCAATATGCAAAATTTGTAATAAATGAGGTACCTAATAGCGGCACAAGCATGACGACACGGAATGTCATCCAGGTCGAACTGAGCACAACTATAAGTCCGATTCTCGAGATCGACAATGTAGAATGCATGATCATCCTCAACACTAAACATGTGCGTCGTCGTCCCTCGAACAGCCAATTGCCGACCCGCTTCGACAGCCACATGCAACTTTCCCTCTACTACCTCAGTCAACTCATGTGACCTCGATGCAGCTGAGATGCGTCGCCTATCGAACCATTTCTCCATAATGGCTCGATAGGTCTCGATCAATGAAGCAACCGGAAGGCGTCGTGCCCACAATAGTCTATTGTTCATCGTCTCGGCAGCATTCGACGTCATGAAGCTCGTGCGTCGTACAGGGCACTTGGACCTGGCCCATCTCTCCACACCAATAGTGTCGAGGCGTGTGTGCGCGTTGACTTTCAGTAATTGAAGCGCAGAAAAATTCCTTTGAAAGTCGTCTGATCGATAGGAATATGCCGCTGCTTTGAAGACTGCAGCTACATGCTGCCCATAATGCGCGAGATTCTTCTGCAGATGGTAATAGCACAACCCGTGAGGGACGTTCGGGTAGACACACTCCACAGCATTTCTGATGCTCTTGTGCTGATCAGACACAATCAAGAGATCATCCGGCTGACCAAAGCAAGTCCACAGTCGGTGGAAGAACCAAGTCCAAGACTCGTCGTTCTCGATAGGACCAAGCCCAACTGCGAGAGGAAATATTGCTTCGTTCCCATCCTTTATAACAGCGACGAACAAAATACCGCCGTTCCTTCCCTTCAGATGGGTCCCGTCTACGATGATGACCGGCCTCAAGTAACCCTTCTCAAAGGCAGCCACGCTCTGTCCAAGTGCAACAAACATATGATGGAACTTGCCATCATCCTTCATCTCAAGGTCGTATAATGTGCCGGGATTACTCATTCTCAGCATATACAAATATGATGGGAGCATCTGATACGAATTCCCAAAATCACCATACGTCATCTCAATCGCGATGTTTCTTGCACGGAGAGCGAAGCTATAATTGATCTCAATACCAAATAAGCGCTGCATCTCTGACATCATCTCCTTCGGCTTCAAAACGACCCCCTCGCCTACCAATTTCCGTGCAAAATATCTTCCAACAACCCTCGCCGGAATCTGTCTCGAGGCAGTGCGATTCAAATCCGTGTGGCAGGTATGATCCATCACCACCTTGATCACTCTCCAGATCGATGCACTCTGAACGGTTCGCAGCATGAACGGACAACCGTTGCCATGCTTGCAAACAAACCACGAACGGGTCGTACTGGAACGATCCACGGCGTACTCCACGTGATTCTCCATATGGTACAGGCCAACAGCGATTGCCAAATCATCCTTCGACCGGAATAGAGCCCCCACTGATAATATCCCGCTCTTCAATACGTTAGAATCCTCCCAACCTAATGTCGGCGCATCGTCACAATTGAGGACTGGAATCCCCCAGTCACGTGCCTCAAGTTGCTGAACTCCAACACGAGGCTCGACATCGGGCTGATCATTCGATGTGAAATTCTGAGGCCCTGTCTGTCTCCACGCTTCCTGTTTAGTCGACACTGAATCCAATATCTCTCTGCGTCGTATCGCCTCTTCTTCCTCATCCGAAGACTCGGACTCGTCTTCCTCCTCCTGCGACGATGAATCGTCCCTACTTCTTCCAACGTCCGTCTCGATAGGAAACACAGTAGAACGCTGTCCCTCATAATATACCCGCTCCTGATTCTGAGGAACTGGAGCCGCAGATTGTTTGCCCTTCTCGATCACGTAAACAACGGGATATTTCTTCTGCTCGGAAATCAGCCGGTTCAAATCTGAATCGACCTTCAAAGCCACTTTTATTTTTCGCCCTTCGTCCGTGGTAGATATGTAGAAAAGCATATAAGTGGATCGTCCATCCTCGTTTAATTGATCGTGCAACTCTTGCATCAACTTCGCATGACAAAGCTCTTCCTTAGACACGTACACGACAACCTCATCGCCGCCTTCATACTCGATTAATTTCCACTAACCACTGTGCCGTATAACGATTGCTTGAAACGACATCTGCTTCAAAACGATAAAAATACAACATTTAAATACACAAACAGGAAACCGTGTACCCCAATACATGAACTGAATATACAATCATGCTAAAAATAACATCAAAATCACATTAAACCCAACCGTGTACAGCAAAATCGACCTCCGTGTACAACCGTGTACACAACCGTGTACGGAAAACCCTAATCGTGTACGGCAGAACACTAAGGGTTAAAAAATAAGGTAATTTACGTACAGAGTGTTTTTTGAGGCCGTTTTTTAGTCCAAAACATGTAATAAGTCATATATATAACATAATTATCGAAATAAACAACAAAAATTCACTAAAAATCAAACCGTGTACAACCGTGTACTCAAGAACACTAACCGTGTACAGTCGAAATTTAAAAAAAAATATTTCACATACCTTATGTAATATAAGCCTTTAGATGATTTTTTTTTGAATTTATGAGCAACCGTGTACCAGCCGTGTATGTGTATTGAGAGGATTTTCTTCTTCTTTCTTGTTCAAATGTCTGATGAATGAACATTTGGTTGGTATCCTTCATTAACTACCCACAGCAACCGTGTACGGAGCATTTAATTTCGTGAATTTAAGGTTGTTTCCTTAACAAGTCGTCTATGACTTTGAGTTGGTGTAAATGCACCCAACAACCATAAGATCACATAAAATCACGACATAAACGTGAATAGAGAGAGAGAATCAGATTTTGGTTATTTTTAAATCAGATTTTAACGTGATTTTTGTTATTTTTAAATGAGAGAGAGAGAATCAGATTTTTATCACATAAAATCACGAAATTAATTTTAACGTGAATAGAGAGAGAGAGAATCCGATTTGGTTTTAATAGTTGGTAATTTTAACGTGAATAGAGAGAGAGAGAATCAGATTTTGGTTTTATTTGGTGATTCTTAAATAAAAAATAAGTAATATGTCACTATCATTCACTTTATTGACTTGTACTTATGTACTTTAGGTCAAATGTGCTACAAAACTTATTTTTTTATGAGCATTGATACTTAACTTATTTATTTTATCAAAAATGCTACTACTATGTATTGTCACAAATATTTTTGTTACACATAAGTGTTACAATAACTCTCTCTCTCCCTCTCTCAAATTAGAACGCACATATACAAATATTATTATTACTTTATTATTAATGAAATTATATTTTTAAAGAACTAATTATAAAATACTACTCCCTCCGTCCATGAAAGAACTTCCTAGGAGGGAGTGGCACGGGTTTTAAGAAAAAATATTGTTGAGTGTATTGAGAGTGGTGAAAAGATGTTATAATTAATATTGAGAGTGGATAAAAGGTAGTTGAGTGTATTGGGAGTGGTGAACATATGTTATAATTAATATTGAGAGTTGTGAAAAGTGAAAAGTGAAAAGTAAAAGGATTATAAGTGGTGGGGTATAGTCCAAAAATAGGTAGGAAGTTCTTTTGTGAACGTCCCAAAAAGGAAAGATAGGAAGTTCTTTTGTGGACGGAGGGAGTATATATTATCATAAAATATACATGTACTTTCATATATCACAAAAATAACTATATTTTTACATGTCACAATAATAGTTACACTTTCAAATGTCACTAAATTAGTGACATGTCTTTATTTTTGTAACATGCATGCATAATAGCTATCCAACTAAAATATGTCACAGTTTCATTTAGTGACATTTATAAGTGTTACTTTTTGGTGGACGTCGTATCCACCAAATAATTCCTGCAATGTTTCAAGAATTAAATTATTCTAGCGATAAGTAGGGTCGAACCACATAGAGCAGGTAAAATCATCCAAATCCCTAAAGACCTAAATTTTTGGTGTAGCCACCACACCTTTAATTGAAGAGAATTAATTATAAACTAAGAAAATAAACAAAGCACGAAAATATTCTAGAAAACAATTAACGAAAGGTAACTTGACTCGAATAAATCCATATCAATTTAATACTCTGTTCACCGACTCAAAGATGAATTAATCTGTATCAACCAACCAGTTATAGGATACCGTGAACGCAACGAACGTACCCCAATCCCCACTTACTGTGTCGATAACCAGCTGGAGACGTCAGACCTGCTTATTTCCCTTATTAAAATATAACCTAGTTGGAGACGCCAGACCTAAATTTAATATTCTAATAGCATTATGATAAAGGAACCCAGTTTATACCAATTATCCTAGATACGTTAGTAATAATTAATCCACCAATTTATTCATACTACGAACACGGTAGTTTTATCACTAACCAGCCATATTCCAACAATTACGGATTGGATGTGCTAATTAACTATAATCTAATTAAATCTAAGTTGATCAGACTTAAATAAAATCAGAATTATCTTTAAACACAAGGAATAAATCAGAACCAATATGAATCAATTTTATGCTCAATTAGGTCTCACGGATTATTAAATCAATACTTCATTATTCTTGCCGAATTAAATATTTAGCTACTCATGATCAAACTATAAATAATAAAATAAATAAAAGCAATCATAAAATAATCAAACACAAATAACGAATAATTGCAATTAAAGGACTAATGAAAATTAAACTAAGAAAAGTAAATGGAATTGAAATAAATATTGATCACCACACTTGAATTAACCAAAGGAAAAACTCGTCTGCCCTCTTTGAAATTCCAGCCGCCAATCACCAAACAAAAGCAAGAGAGAATAATAATAACAAAAAAAAAAGTCTAAACTCAAAACCTTGAATAATCAAACACGTGTAGCACTAATCAACTAATAACCTAACTTAAAGCAATAATAATGTGTCCCTGAAAACTAAACGAAACCTATATATATATATGGAGTAAGTGGCGGCTAGTGGGAAAATAATTAGGACTTAGGGAATTAATCCCTTAAAGTGACGTCAATCATCCCAACAAATGGGCTTCAACCCCTTACAAAATATTAAGGCAAAATATTAAATAAAAACAAGAGCTTTTGGGCTAAATAAATTCTAAACAATTAATTCCAAGTCCAATCTCCAAACATCTTCAAAATTCATGCAATTCTTCATCAAAAACTCGATTTCCACCAACTTCTTCCATCCACGAGATCCATCTCCAATGCATCTAATTCATGCGCCAAATGTCAACAATTTGGATAATATCATAGCAAAATCAACGAAAAACGACACGAAAATAGATAACTAAATCACACACATTAATTTTGTTCTAGTTTCTTAACTTGACTGTTCTCTTAAAAGGGAAGTAACCTGCTTAGCCCCCTAAGAGCATCAACAACCCTTGCACCCATAGTGGGTGCAATAGAAGTGGTCCCACTTCTATTGTACCCACTCCAGCAATGGTATTGCACTCACTTGGGTGCAATGGATTTTATTTTATTTTTGATATAGTTTTATTCTAGTTTTTCCATTTTAAATTTACAATAATTGATAAATTAAAATTTCATTGAATTCAAATTCAAATCCTACATTGATTGAATTAAAGTTGCAATACAAGAAATTAAAATCCTAAATTACTTAAATTAAAACAAACATAAAAAATTTTCCTACATTGATTGAATAATTTTTTTTTTCTTACATTGAAATCCTAAAATTGAAACAAACATAAAAAATAAAAAATCCTAAAATAAATTCAAATCCTACATTGATTGAATAATTTTTTTTTTCAATTTTCTTTTTTTCTTTTTTTCTTTTTTGGTTTGAAAAGGGGCGCGTGTAAACACCCCCCCTCCTTCGCTCCCACAGGCTGCTGGTGCGTTCCATCGCCCCATCCCCATTGCACCCAGGTGCAGCAACGCCGGCGGGTGCGATAGGCCGGGTTCGATCCGGCCTTCGCACCCAGCGTTGGTGATGCTAAGCAGAATTAGCCATCCCTTTCTACATGACATCTTCAGCTACCTGTAGCCTTGGTTTCCTTTAATTTGGTAGAGATATAGGTTTCTTCTTTGTACGAATGTATGGAGTGCAGTGGTTTTTAGTGATTTTGGCATCATTAAAATTGTAAAATTATTGATAAAATTTCTATTTTTTTGATTAGATTCAAAATTTAATGATGGTTGGAATTTGTAATAATGTGTTGCGTTTGTAGTCCTGGTGGTGGTGGATGACTTTAGAGCACTTCCAGTAGAAATTTCAAAATTATATTCTTAGGCCCAGTTTGATAGTCTATTTGAGATAAAGAGTGATAAATAAAACTTAGTTAAAATAATATGAATTGGGTAAGATTAATAATGTATTTTAGTGTTTGATAGATCAAGATTAAAATCTAGATAACATGAATTAGTTGTTTGATAGTTTACACTAAAATTTAGATTATATAGTAAAATTACTATTTTAACCTTATTTTCGCTTGGTAATTTTATTTAATATTTTAAAATCACTAGAGTTTCTTCAACAAAGGATGAGTTTCTGCGAAGAGTTTCTTCAAAAAAAAAAAATAAAAAAAAAATCACGTCTTCAGAAGAAAACCATCTCCATGGCTCAAATTGCCGATTCCAATCTCAGGAAATTCAATTATCTCAATCCAAGTCCCCAACCATTTCACGTAATCAATTGCCAATTTGCCACAATTGCCACGATTGCCATCAATTGACATGATTCCAACTGAATATCAAATCAAGATCCTATAATTGCCATCAATTCTCCAGACCAAAAATTGGGGATTGAATCTCTATCGACCTTAACTTCAACCGCCATCGCCAAAGCATTCAGTTCAGCTGCAAAAAACCATTCCTTCATGGGCGGTGGCTCGATTTTTCATTTTTGATTGTCGACTTCTGGATGTCGATTTCTGGTTGTCAACAGAACCTCTCGATTTCTTCATGGGCTGCATCGTTTTTCTATTCAGGGATGGAGGTGTCACCCAGTTAAGTTGCTGCTGCTGTGAAGATCTGCTGAAGCTAGTTGCAGAATTAGCAAAAGCTGAGGCCGAGAGCTTGGAAATGGAAGCCATGGCTGGTTGATTCACATTGCTGGTGAAGAAAATATGAGCAAAGAAAGAAAATACCCAGTTTGGTGTGTGTGCGTGATTCTCCAGAGAGGAAGAAGAAACGAGGAAGAGAGAGAGATGAATTGGGGGCAATTTTGTGAAAGAAAATTAAACTTGACACTCCATAAAAGCTAACCGAGTGGGAGGCTCGGTTGTGTTTTCTTGGTGAAACAGTGATTTAGCCTCGGGCCTAGTCTTTTACATGGGCTTCCTTGTTTATTTTACTTGGCTATCAAATTGAAATATTAGCCCAGTAAAGGAGCTGTATAGATTATGTGCAGCTACCTAAGCTAGACAAAAAGAGTTTGCATAAGCCGTCCATATGTTTGATAAGTGACTCATCCAAAAACACCTAACGGATGGACTCGAATTTATACGAGGTCGTCCTAGGGTGGTAAGGTGACTCAAGTCGTCTCTCAAGGAAGACTTAGCAGGGCTTCAATTGTGCTACTCACAAGTACAGAAATAAAACCTAAACACTCTAATCGGGTAATTGGGTCTGACACTATCTCGCACTCTAATCACCACAACATAAACAGAAAAAGCACTAAAACATTAACTAATGCAGGAGACATGAACAACTAAGAACACAAGTATTAAACATGAAGACGATCAACTTAGGGTTTCAATCGAGCACTCCAACCAAACGATCACCAACTTATGAACCAACAATGATTAACAATTACCTAGGCATGAAACTAATTAAACATCAATTCAACTCGAGAAAACTTCAAAGACTATTGAAGAGATTATTAAAACGTTCACCATTAAGATAAATCCGAAAGCAACAATAACAATCCAACGATTCTCACAATTCATTAAGATCAATGTCAACAATCTCAAAACATCACATTCATCATCATCACATTCATCAAAGCATAAACTAAAGAATTCAAATAAACCAAAGGATTCAAATTAACTAAGGAAAATCAAGGAGTTCTTACACAATGTATCGATCCAAGAAAAACTAATCCGATGAGATG
This sequence comes from Salvia miltiorrhiza, assembly GCF_028751815.1. Classification (NCBI taxonomy): domain Eukaryota; kingdom Viridiplantae; phylum Streptophyta; class Magnoliopsida; order Lamiales; family Lamiaceae; genus Salvia; species Salvia miltiorrhiza. Next base: position 44,197,706 of record NC_080390.1, on the reverse strand, counting down.
ATAGTAGGAATCACAAGCGATCCAATGAATCCAAAAGCGAAAGTAAATGTTTGAAACTCTAAAACCTTAGGAAAAATGTGGAAAATCGCCCTAGAGGCTGTTCTGATCGGAAGTGCCAAGTAAAACCCTAAAAATGGGTTTTTATACCAAAAATCGTAACTGCCGAATTTGAACGGAGGCGGCGGCGCCGTGGACGGCGGCCGCCGTGGGACGGCGCCGCCGTGAGGGTGCTTCGCAGTTCCTTCCAAAAAAGACACGGCCCGCGCCGTGGGGCCGCGGCCGCCGTCTCGACGGCGGCCGCCGTGAGCCTGACTTCAAAAAGTGCTCCAAACGACGCCGAGAATGCTTGGCAATTCACGAATCCTGCACGCGACAAAGTACACCCAAAAAGATCATCGAGCACGTGAAATATAGAGCAAAAAGTCATGAAACATGCTCGAATGAACAGCAGAAACACAAGCAAAGACCACCCAAAAACGAGGTAAACAACCCCCCCACACTTAAATCCTTGCTTGTCCTCAAGCAACAAACACAAAGTCGAAAGAAAAACACAAGCGATTCTTCTCACCAAGCAAACACAAACCAATCCAAACCTTCAAGAAATCAATGTCCTACAATCAAGTGTTCAAAGTTAAGATTTAAAAGTGCAACAACAAGGTGATACAACTCAATCCGATCAGACCCAATTCTCCGCTAAGGGTGAATTTCCTAATGCAATTTCCTTTACAATCATGTCTCATTCCTTTTTCATATTCTTTCACTTTTCAGATTTTTTTTTTTTTTTTGGGTCAAGTTATTTTCGCTCTTGATAGATGGGCCATAATTCACGAGATTGAACTTTTGGAGGTGATCCAAAATGTTCTCGTGTGGTTACCCATGCTCATAATGGAATCATTAGAGGAGTAGAGACCCAGGCTATCAGAAACTCAACAACCAACCAAACAATTCAAAACAGAGACAGATATTAGGTAATTGCACTGAAAACACTCCCCTTAGCATCTACCGGACAAATCACGTCAAGAGTTGCTCATCAGGGTGTTGCACCAAAACCTTAAGCTAATTACACTTCATTGGGAACAAATCAATCAAGAAAAACAAGGACAACAAACCAAACAAACACAATCCCGAATCGCCAGTGAATCACTATCAATCATGTGATGTACTTAAGAACAGGCAAGAAAACAAGAGAAGGGGACCATTCGCCCCAACACAAGCAAAATAGGGCACCACAACCAAGCATGCAACGCAAAGATAAAGCATCATAAAATCCGCATGCGGCACAACCAACAACACAACCATAAAACCCCCACAACTCATAAATCACGCCCCTCCCCCACAGAGAAAGACATGCACTGTCCTCAGGGCACAAAAAAGAGAAAGTTTAAGAACATCCCTGGATAGGAGTGCAGCCAACACGGCGACGGCGGTAGAGAGGGCGGCGACCACAACCTGTAAAACGAGCAACCACAAAAACCCACAAAAGAAGACAACATAAAACAAGAAAGAAAATAAAGCAAAGAAAATATGTACAAAAGTGGGTAAAAGGGATGCTCAGTTGGGGCCCCGAGAGGGGCCCGGGGGAGGGTGCCAGAACTGGTCCTGGTTCTGCAAAGAGAAGGCGGCCCACTGTCTCTCTAGGTCGGCGAGGTAGTAGTTGGTGTCAGTGAGTCCCTGGTTGGCGTCAGTGAGGCCCTGGTTGTATTGGGCAAACCGAGCATCATATGACGACACCTGTTCACGCAGACGCGTGACCTCTCCGCCTATAGTATTGACACGTCCATAGACGTCGCCCAACTGCTGCTGCATGGGCGTCACGTGGCCCCCCAGATGGTCCAGATGACCATAGATGTCGTCGATCCTGGCGTAGATGCCACCCACCGAGTCCTCCACTGTATCAAAACGGGAGGAGACCTCCTGGCGGAACTGGCCAAAGGACTCGTCAAAGTGGGCCTGAAACTGCTGAAAGGCATTGGAGGGGCCGGCCTCAGGATCATAAACGAAAGCAGGTGGCGGCACGGGCTCCTCGTACTCCTCCTCATCATCGTCCTCATCATTGTCATCTAAGACATGGCGCGCCGAGGATGACGTGCCCTCGCCCCGTTTTAATTGCTGCAAAATGGAACGAACATTGGGGCGTTGTGCCTGTGGAATGATGGTGAAGTCTTTGGCTACAAATGTCTTGAGCTCAGAGCGATCAATCGTCCTTGTCTCAGAGGCATGCAGGTGTGCGGGGACCTGGTTCGGCGGGAAGAGACCGAAATGGAGGGCCAGGGCGGTAGAAATGGGGCTCAGGGAAGGTTTGAAACCCCCATACCGGGCCATGCTGTGAAGCTGGTTCCAAATGATGGTGGTGGCGTCAATCTTCTTCTGTCGCTTTGCACACCATAGCATATAGAGTTCGGTCTCATTGACTTTGTTCGCCTGCTCCTTGCCCAGAATGCAGAAAGACAAGAACTTGTGGAGCACGCCAATGTCGGCGTCAATGAGTTGGTTGCTCGGGGCGCCTTGGCCGGTCCAAGTGGGCAATCCAGTCAATTTCTTCCAAGCATTAGCCGGCACCCACGTATCCGGGATTCCCTTCAATCGCTTCGGGTGAAACCCAAAGACTTCACTCATGATCCGGTAGGTGACGACGCATGGCGTATTGAGCATGCGGCAATGTAGCTGGGATTTGTCGGCGGTCATGTTGAGGGTGCAAAGGAACTCCAAGTGCAATGGAAGCAAACCCGGCGGCGTGGTTTGTGTAAACTTGAATAGTCCCAAATTCTTCAAATGTGTCGTTATGTCTTGGTCAAGTTTCACCCTTCGGAGCAGTGGCCAATCGAGACATCGAGGCTGGGTAACCTTCTTCCCTTTAAGGGCCTTCCATCGAGTGCCCTCCCAGTCTTCAAAGATGGCAAAAGGAGCATTATAGACATGCCGGATGTCCTTCGGTGGCGAGGGAGGGCGGGGGATAGGCGAGGCCGGCTGGCGGCTAGAAGAGGCCGGAGGGCTAGGTGGGGCCTCATCCTCGTCTTCGTCGACTATGAGGTGGCGGCGGCGCTTGTAGGTGGCGAGAGGCACCATGGGATGAGGTGGATGGAGGTGAACGGCGGCGGTTGTGCAGACGGCGGCGGTGGTGCAGACGGCGGCGGCCGTGAAAATGGCTGGCTTCTGTGGAGACAGTGGCGGTCGTGAAGGCGGCGGCGGTAGTGGAGTACGGCAGCGGCCGTGTGCGGCTGGGAGCGGCGCTGCGGAACGGCGGCTGTTGAGCAGGGAGAAGGTGGTGGAGAGGTTCGGCGGTGGCTAAGAGAGGTCGGTGGTGGTGATGGACGGCGGTGGGAATGGCGAGCGGTGGTGGTGGTAGAACGGAGGTTGCCGGTGAGTGTGGGTTGCGGGCTGTGGCGGAGAGTGGCGGTGGTGATGGTGGGTGTGGGCTGGCGGTGGTGGCTGAGCGGCGGTGGTGATGGTGGCTGGTGGTGGAAGTGGTATGTGGTGGTAAGGAGTTTGGGAGGGAAAGGAGGGAGACGTTGGAGAGAGAGGCGGGGGGGGGTGGGTGTGAGGCAGCTAGGGTTTGGGTTGGTTTGTTTTTAAGGGAGAGTTCGGGCCGGGCTGGGATGGGCGGGCTGGGCTGGGCTTGGGGGGTGCGACGGCGGCCGCTGTGGCACGGCGCCGCCGTGACCCCCCTTCGGGTTTTGAGGTTAAAAGTTGGTGAAAAAGGTGGCAGCGCCCGCCGTGGCACGGCGGCGCCGTGTGCGGCGGCCGCCGTGAGACGGCGCCGCCGTGACCCCCCTTCGGCTTTTGGTGAAAGATTTGAACTTTTGGTGGTGCGTAAGACACGGCGCCCGCCGTGAGGCGGCGGCGCCGTGGACGGCGGCCGCCGTGAGACGGCGCCGCCGCCCCCCCCCTTCGGCCTTTTGCTGAGTTTTTGCTGTCCAGCAGCCAAAATCACATCCTTGAAGCTCGGGGACAGTCCGGTAAGCCCATTTCCTGCAACACCACAATAGAACATCAATGAAAACCCAACTAAAACCAGCAACAAAAGGATACAACACCTCAAGGACTCACTCCACACAAAACAAAAAGGAAAAGAGAAGAGAAGAAACGTGGGTTGCCTTCCACGAAGCGCTCTAGTTAAGGTCGAGAGCTCGACGGTATTAGGCTTGTCAAAACGTTGGGTCGTGGAGTGCTTGGGACTCCACTACAACGGCAACCACATCATGCTCCAAGTAGGGCTTCACCCTATGCCCGTTGACGGTAAACGTCTCTTCGTTGTTCTCCTTGCTTAATATCACAGCGCCATGAGGGAGAATCTCCTTAAGAATGAAAGGGCCACTCCAACGAGATTTGAGCTTGCCCGGGAAAATTTTCAACCTTGAGTTGAACAAAAGAACCTTCATTCCGGGTTGGAGATTCTTTGGCACAATACGGCTATCATGCAATCTCTTAACTTTATCTTTGTAGATCCTTGCATTCTCGTACGCCTCGTTGCATAATTCATCGAGTTCTTCCATTTGCAATGCTCTGTGCTTCCCCGCGGTTGTAAGGTCGCAATTTGTGGCCTTGATTGCCCAATATGCTCGGTGCTCAACCTCCACCGGTAAGTGGCATGCTTTGCCGTAGACAAGGCGGTAGGGGCTCATTCCCAGGATTCCTTTGAAGGCGGTGCGATACGCCCACAAGGCATCATTGAGCTTAAGAGACCAATCCTTACGGGAGGGTTGGACCGTCTTTTCCAGTATGCCTTTAATTTGCCGATTACTTGTTTCGGCTTGGCCCGAGGTCTGAGGATGATAAGGTGTGGCCACCTTGTGAGTGATGCCGTTTTTCCTCATAAGCTTCTCAAAAAGCTTGTTGCAAAAGTGTTTGCCTCCATCACTGATTATGGCCTTGGGGAATCCAAACCTACACAATATGTTCTCCTGCACAAACTTCAAAACGACATTAGCATCACATGTCCTTGTGGGGATGGCCTCAACCCACTTGGACACATAATCGACGGCAAGCAGGATATACTCAAAACCGTAAGACATAGGGAAGGGGCCCATGAAATCTATGCCCCACACATCAAAAATCTCAACAACAAGAATGCTCGTGAGGGGCATTTCATTCCTGCACCCAATGTTCCCAACTCTTTGACACCGATCACAAGCAAGATAAAAAGAATGAGCATCTTTGAAAAGAGTGGGCCAAAACAAACCGGATTGGAGGACCTTATGGGCCGTCTTTTGCCCACCAAAATGCCCACCACAATGGGCTTCATGGCAAAGCCTCAACACTTGTTGTTGCTCCACATCCGGGATGCATCTCCGAATTACCTCGTCCTTTCCCAACTTGAAAAGGTAAGGGTCTTCCCAATAATACTGCCTGCAAGTAGCCAAAAACCTTTTCCTCTCTTGGGATGTTAGATCGGGTCTTAATTCCCCACAAGCGAGGTAATTGACAATATCAGCAAACCAAGGCACAGAGGCAATTTCATAAGTATGTTCAAACGGGAAGGACTCATGTATGGCATCTTGACTCGATTCAACCACATTATGCTCAAGTCTAGATAAGTGATCGGCTACGGAGTTTTCACTCCCCTTCCTATCCTTAATCTCTAGATCAAACTCTTGCAATAATAAAATCCAACGGATAAGGTGTGGCTTAGCTTGGGACTTAGTCAACAAATACCTTAGTGCCGCATGATCACTATGGACAATTACTTTAGACCCAATAATATAAGCACGAAACTTGTCTAACGCAAAAACCACAGCAAGCAGCTCTTTTTGAGTGGTGGTGTAATTCACTTGTGCACTATTCAAAGTCAAGCTAGCATAGTAAATTACACGCAACATTTTATCAACACGTTGACCAAGAACGGCTCCTACAGCGGAGGTTGATGCATCACACATAATTTCGAAAGGCAATGACCAATTAGGTGCAACAACAACAGGTGCAGTGCTCAACTTAAGCTTCAGCAATTCAAAAGCATGCATGCAAGTTTCATCAAAATCAAAATTCACATCTTGAGCAAGCAGACGACATAAAGGTTGGGTAATCTTAGAGAAATCCTTAATGAAACGCCGGTAAAACCCGGCGTGACCTAGGAAACTCCTTATTCCTTTCACATCAATTGGTGGGGGTAATTTTTCAATCACCTCCACCTTAGCCCTATCAACCTCTATACCATCTTTTGACACAACGTGGCCAAGAACGATGCCACTAGTCACCATGAAGTGACTCTTTTCCCAACTAAGAGTTAACCCACTCTCTATACACCTTTTTAGCACCAAATTAATTTTACCCAAGCAATCGCTAAACGAATTACCAAACACGGAAAAATCATCCATGAAAATTTCAACAAAATCACCTATCATTTCCGCGAAGATCGACATCATGCACCGTTGGAAGGTCCCCGGTGCATTGCACAGCCCAAATGGCATCGTCTTCCACGCAAAGGTACCAAAAAGGGTGGTGAACGCCGTCTTGTCCTGGTCCTCCGGCGCGATTGCTATTTGATAATAACCTGACAAACCATCAAGGAAACAGTAAAAATCATGACCAGCTAAACGATCCAACATTTGATCAATGAAAGGAAGAGGGAAATGATCCTTCTTTGTGACGGCATTTAGCTTCCTGTAGTCAATACACATACGCCAACCCGTGACCGGGCGGGTCGGCACCAGCTCCTTGTTGTCATTCAGGACAACCGTGATTCCTCCCTTCTTGGGCACCACATGCACCGGGCTTACCCACTCACTATCGGCGATAGGGTAAATGATCCCTTCCGCTAATAGTTTGAGTATCTCCTTGCGTACTACCTCCATGAGGACGGGGTTGAGTCTTCGTTGACCATCCCTCTTAGGTGTTGCTCCATCCTCGAGGTGAATCCGATGCATGCATGTGGCGGGGCTAATGCCACTAATGTCGGCAAGGCCCCAACCAAATGCCAACTTGTTGCTCCTTAGCACTTCCATCAACGCCATTTCTTGCTCATGCGTGAGCTCGGCGGATATTATCACGGGCTTCTCCTCTCCTTCTTCCAAGTACACGTATTTTAGGTGTTTGGGGAGATCCTTGAGTTCCAACTTGGGCTTTTTGCACTTCGTGGCATCTTCAAGCACCCCAGGCTCATCAATGGGGAGTTTGTCTCTTCGTTCTCTCTCTCTTTCCTCGGCTTCCCGAGCAAACTCTTCCATATCCGCCGATCCTGCAAAGATCTCCACTATCTCTTGTTCCTGCACATAAACCATCTCGGCGAGGCCGTCAATAGCATCTATATAGGAGCATTCATTAGTAAATGAAGATGATGGCAAAGCGCGACTATGATGCACAGAAAAAGACACGGACTCTCCTAACACGGTCATTTTTATTGTTCCATTTTTCACATCAATCAACGTGTTAGTGGTGGCCATGAATGGTCTTCCTAGCAGTAAAGTATGTTCCTTGCCATTCTCATGAACTTCTCCTATCTCAAGCACAACAAAATCGACAAGCACAATCAAACCACCCACTCTAACTAGAATATCCTCAATGACCCCGCGAGGATACCTAACAGATCTATCCGCCAATTGCAAACACATACGAGTGGGTTTTAAATCGCCTAACTCTAGTTGTTTAAAAATAGAGTACGGCATCAAATTAATCCCTGCCCCCAAATCAAGCATACCCGAGGCCTCCTTACTATTCCCCAAAGCAATATTGATAACAAAACTACCTGGATCTCGTTGCTTGAGTGGCAAGGGTTGTTGCATGATAGAATTGGCAACCTCGGACACAAGAATCTTCTCATTGTCAACAAACTTCCTCTTCTTGGACGCTAGCTCCTTAAAGAACTTCACATAGGCCGGGACATTTCTGATCACGTCCAGAAGTGGCAAGTTGACATTCACCTTTGCCAACATGTTGTAGAAGTCGGTGAATTGTTGATCTTGCTTCTCGTTCCTCAACCGACCAGGGTACGGGATCGGTGGTCTGTAGGGCTTGGTTGCCTTGTGAAGCTTCACCAAGGGCTCTCCTTGCTGCTCTTCTTCTCTTGGTGGGGGCACTTCTTTCACCATCTCCTTCCCACAGGTTTCCTTAGGAGGCTCGTCAGTAGGGATCTCCACTTTGTTGTCCACCTTCTTTCCACTCCGTAGGACTGTGACAGCTTGAGCTTGATGAGGTTGCAATCCTTGTCCATGGAGCTTCCCTGGTTGTTGCTGTTGTTGCATCTGATTCAATGTCCCGGAGAGCTGCCCAACGGTTGTCTCGAGACGCTTGATAGTAGCCGACTGGGATTCCATGTTCTGTTTGGTCATCTCCATAAATGATTGCATGGTGTCCTCGAGAGACGGCTTCTGAGGTTGGGCTTGCTTCTGGAACTACTGGGGCGCATTCTGGTATTGCTGCTGTTGCTGAAAATTCCCTTGCGGCATAGGGAACTGTTGATACTGCTGATACTGCGGGGGCTGCTGCTGCTGCTGATAAGCTTGCGGGTAGTTCTGTTGCTGAGGAAAGGGGAACTACTGTTGAGGTGGATAAAACTGCTGCTGGTTCTCATACCCAAATTGCTGAGGAGGGCGGCGGAATTGATTTCCCTGATTTGATCTCGATCCTTGGCCAGGAGCTTGGTTCCTCCATCCAGAATTCTGCTGAGCTCTCCAACCAGAGTTGGAATTCTGTTGCCCTTGATTAAACATGGGCCTCTACTCAAATTGAGGCCTCCCTGGGTATCCCTGTGCAGCGTAGACCTCTGCCTCCCCTTCGGGTGTGAACTTCCCCATTCGATGACACTCGTTGGTTCCGTGGCCAAAGTCGCCACATATGCCACATCCTTCTGCTGGCGGTGCCTGGGCTGGAGGTGCTTGAGCTGGCGGTGCTTGGACGGTTTAAGGCTCCACCTGGTTCATTCTTAAATGCTGAACTTGCCTCATCAGGTCCGCTACTTGCTTCTGCAGCTCATTGTTTGGGGCTACAGCATGGGCTTCGACCCTCCTTCCTCTGACTGATTTCTGTTGAGAGCTCGCGACCAATGTGTCGAAGATCTCCTTGAGCTCATCAGCTGTCTTTCGGGCAATGTTGCCCCCAGCGGTACTGTCCACCATGAATTGTGCCGTCTGAATCAATCCGTCATAGAAGAACTGCATCAACATGACGGGTGCTAACTGGTGCTGTGGACACTGGCGGAGGAGCTCTTGGAATCTCTCCCAAGCCTCGTGGAGAGGCTCGTCAGCTTATTGCAGGAAGTTCATTATCTGGCTCCTAATCTCCTGTGTCTTGTGGTTGGGGTAGTACTTTAGCATGAACTTCTCGCACGCCTCTCCCCATGTAGTGATGGAGTTCGGCGGCAAGGACAATAACCACGTTCTCGCCCGGTCCTTGAGTGCATAAGGTAGGCACTTGAGTCTCAACTGATCTTCGGTGAGGTCCAACAGTGGGAAGGTCTGCACTTGAGTGCATAAATCACGGATGAACTGTAAGGCGTCCTCACTGGGCATCCCATGAAAGAGCGGCAGCAGGTTTGAGTCGTTGGGCTTCAGATTATACCCAAAAAGATCATCGAGCACGTGAAATATAGAGCAAAAAGTCATGAAACATGCTCGAATGCACAGCAGAAACACAAGCAAAGACCACCCAAAAACGAGGTAAACAATAAGTTGGGCAGCCTATGTCATTCCATGTTTGGTGCATTGTATTGTAAGATAGATTAAATTGTGAAATTCCAGGTTTACCCCCAATTAATAATATGAATTCCAAGCGTGTCCTTGTTTATTGGGAAATTTAGAAAGTTTTCAAATTTCGATGCAGGCTGGAAACTGTATCGGAGGGGAGTGGGCGGCTGGGTAAGCCTGATTGAATAGTGATATTTGACAGGGCTTCGTGAGAAGCATACCCAAGGCACCAAACATAGATTACATCGGATTATTAATCAATATTGCCATTATACAGTCCAAAAAACATGCCCTTATATTCCTCCTTAAAGCTTCCCTATTTAATTTTAGGTTCTCGATTTTATAAATGCATACACCAGATCTCCTATTTTCTACATAAAAACAATAATTATGTGTGGGCCCTATTAATTATAAGTTTAAAATAAATTTAAGGTGGGTGTAAATTTAAGATTGAATTTAGGTAGGTGTAAAAAATTTTATGGGCCCCATCCAATTTAGGAATCTGCTGAATGCATTTTATATCTCATTTTCAATTGTTTTAGCCTAAATTTAAAGTTAGTGATGCATTTAGGTGATTTGTTGGGAGTGCTCTTAAAGTTGACTGGTGAAGTCTTTATTAAAAGTTGTTTGTAATTTGTAATACTTGTGGATATTTCAACATATAAATTCGATATATTAGTTGCAATTTCGATAGTTTAATTAATACTAGTAAATGACCCGTCGAATTTCGACGGGATCTATTAAAATATAAATTTATAAAATTATTTAATATTATATTTTTTGTTTTATGAATTTCTTTTTACTAAAATAGAGAATTTAATAAAATTATTTTAAAGTAAAAGGCTGTAATATTTATTTGGAATTGATCTAATTTAAATGTCTTTATGAAATTTATATGTAAACATAGTTTCAACCCACAAGATATTAAAAGAGAAATTGTAACAATTATTTGAAATGTACCTAAATTAGATGCATGTAGCTCGAACCAACAACTGAAAAAAATAAGAAAAATAAATAAATTAAATAAAATCATTAATGACTTAAACTATCAAAGTTTGAATAAATTATTAAATTTGACATGTAGGGTTGTCCATGACTAAAAATAGATTTCGGTATATACAATCCTACATTTGAAAGAGATTGTTCCTAATTTTTATTTATTTTCATAATAAAACAAACACTCAAAACAAAATAAACTTGCATTTTTTTAATTTTCAAAATTAATAGCTATAAAAAATTACACTTTGTGGCAATCTAATGGTATACCGAATCTAGAGCGTATAGTACTGCCCCTAGACAACATTATTGATGCTATACCACTCGAAGCTACCTGGAGTACTACCCTTCCTACGTATGATCGAGTATAAGGTGTTCCAAATATATGTCTTTCCTATACCACCATATCCATATAGAAAGAAAAATCCTCCCTACACCACTATCAACCACGACCATTATTTTTTCATAAATCATTATTTGCTTCTCTGTCAAAGAGGGATATAGACATATAGTTTAACGTTGTCTTTTTTCATTTCTTCCGTATTGTAAAACATCTCTTCTAATATCAGTAGATTCTCTTAATCAGATATGACAGTTTCGTTTGATAGGAAAATTGGTTAAACTGGTGAAATTAGATGCAACTTCTCAATTTCAACCAATGCTAAGTTCTTTATTTGATCATGTGTGAACTACAAATCTGTTAGAGAAAAAGTCATTAGAACAACGTAATATCCAAATCAAAACTATAAACTATAAATCGTAGACATATTCATAATTATTTTTATTAAAAATTAATTAAAATTTTGAAAAAAAAAAATTAAACTTGGGATATGTAATTGAAACTCAGATGTTTCTAACCATATACATACATACATACATACATACATACATACATACATACATACCTAAAGACAATTAGTAATTTTTATATTTTAATATTTTTTTCTATTTTCTAAAATGGAGGACGAACTAAAAACAAATTAAAGTTGCATTTTTTAATTTTCAAAATTAATAGCTATAAAAAATTATACTTTGTGGCAATCTAATGGTATACCGAATTTATAGTGTGTAATACTGCCCTAGACAACAATAATGATGCTATATCCATATAGAAAGAAAAATTCTCCCTACACCACTATCAACTACGGCCATTATTTTTTTCATAAATCATTATTTGCTCATCTGTAAAAGAGGGATATAGACATATATATAGTTTAACGCGTTGTCTTCTTTCATTTCTTCCATGCTTTTTCATATATCATTCTTTGCTCATCTGTCAAAGAGACAGACATATAGTTTAACGTTGTCTTTTTTTCATTTCTTCCATGTTGTAAGACATCTCTTCTAATATCAGTAGATTGTCTGAATCAGATATGAAAGTTCCGTTTGATAACGACATGCCAGGAAAATTGGTTAAACTGGTGAAATTAGCAATAAGCAACTTCTCAATTTCAACCAATGCTATTATTTGATCATCTGTGAACTGCAAATCCGTTAAAAAAGTCATTAGAACAATGTAATATCTAAATCAAAACTATAAACTATAAATCTTAGACATATTCATAAATTATTTTTACTGAAAATTAATTAAAATTTTTAAAAATGAAAGAATGAATGATTATTGAAAAAAAATAATTAAATTTGGGATATGTAATTGAAACTCAGATGTTAACTAATCAGTATTTTGATGTATATGATCTGCATATGAATCTAAAATTCGTTGGAATAAGTTGATGTATTTGTTGGAGCATTATATTGTTATTAATTGTACAACTTGAAACTCAAAAAATGCATATTAATGTTATATTCGTTGGAGTAACTTACATATATTATATAAGTGATACTATTGATTGATTTTATAGATTTATATATTATTGATTTTTATAAATTTTTTAATAGATGGAGTTTGATTAGAGGTGGAGATTGATTAGAGATATTGAAAAATATAAGAATGAATAGAAAAAATAAGAATGAATGAGAATTGAGGAAAATTAGAATAGAGTGATTCTATTACGCCACGTAGGATAGAGCTTATTTTACTTTTATATATATATAGATAGATTATCGATATAGTTTGGGACATTTTTATTACAATTTTAATGATTTAGGCATATGATTGATATTATCGATAATTGAGAATAGTTTGGAATTATACATATACTTTGGCCCTTTAATTGATTTTTACCCTAAAATTAACAACACACACACACACACACACACATATATATATATAGGGGCGCGCTCCAGTGAGACCCCCTATTTTTCGTGTAACATGAGTACAATGAATAAGACATATAATACTAATGAACAAAACGTATATCTAATGAACAAGATGTATATACTGATGAAAAATAAAATTTAAAAAATTCATGATGAATAAGACATATATACTGATGAACAAGGCCGTATATACTGATGAACAATGCAGTATATACTGATGAATAACAAAATTTAAAATATTCTGCTCCCTCCAGGATTCGAACCCTGCGAAAAAAAATCACCCTCCAAATACAATATCAACTATAGGATTGATAAAATAAATGCACCAGATCGTGCCCTAAATCTCACTAAAATTAGGGGGTCTCATTGGAGCGGCCCCCTATATATATATATATATATATATATATATATATTGATAAATAACCACTTAATATTTTATTATTCCCTAGATATGACATTTTTAAGTGCCTAGATATGACATATTTAATCAGTCAATAATTTACTCCCTCTATCCTACTATAAGTGGCCTGTATTCCAGTTGGTTCGTGTCACGACCGGCCTTAATTAATGATAATTAAGCCATGAAAACCATGACTGGGGAAAGGAAATTAAGAAGCGGGTTTAGAAAGGGCGCATAATACAATGGTACTCGAAGAACTTGAATAAGCGTAAAATATTCCTTGAAAGGAAAAAGGCATAGCTAGAGGCTTGACTAAAACATAATCAGCGTTTGCAGCGGAAGGCGTAACTGAAATAATCAGTGTTTACAGCGGAAAGCATAACTGAGATACATGTATGAAGACATGTATCCTTTTTTAGCCTACTTTAAGTTTGACAAAAACTCCACTCAGCAACACTTCATCGCCCATCACAGCTCAACCTGCACAAACATAAACAACGTAGGGCTAAGTACAAGAATACTTAGTGGGCAGTTGCCAAAACTAAAGCATAACTTAATATTATCAACAAGGTCACAACATTGCATAAGAGACATGAGGTTCTTTCAAATCCTTTGCTCATTAAACATTTCCAAAATCATAAATAGCATGAGCGCATTCTTCATCATCAACAATCATAACAAGCATCGTGTCGTGGAGAAGGCCTTCCCCAACGAACACGGGCATCGCGCCGTGAGAGGGGCCTCCCTGTCACGACCGCACTTGCTAAGGATAGCAAATTCGGGGAAACCGCGACTAAGGGAGGGAATTTAGGAGCGGGAGTAAGAAAGGGGCATATTCGGTTTCTTGATGACTCGACTTGTATAAGGAAATCAATCGAAATATCTAGATATCAATGAAGGCCACAAGGGGACCGTACATAATATTATCCCAAAACGGGGTACTCAATAGTTTTAGTACATTATTAAATAATACATATTGTTTGACATAATATCTTAACATAATCAGTGTTCGCAGCGGAATAACAATTTGAGTATATGTATGAAGACATATACTCTACTCTGAGGTAATCATCCTAGTTTTGACAAAGCTCCGCTTGCACACTACATCCTCGATCACCGCTCAACCTGCACATTTAAAAATACATGCAGGGCTAAGTACAAAAGTACTTAGTGGACACTTGCCGAAATTTACATACATGCATAATATTTTATTGTCAAGCCTTTCAACAGTAGTAATATACGAGGGTTTTCCTTTAAAGACTCGTATTTACCAAACATAATATCATTTCTTTCATCAATAACCCGCGCAGGTATTTTATATCATTAATCACCATATCAGTAACTCGTGCCGAGAGGGAGGCCTCCCTCTACGGACACTATGATCGGCCAACCCGCTAGATGACTCACGATCACAAGGGTGTACACTAATTCCGAAGGGATTTGCGGTCCCATCCAGAATCCGAATTCGATTATCATCAGATAGGCAATTAATAATAAAACATAAAGCATTTAGGCATTGACAATATCATTTAAATTCATAAGCATAAAGTCTTAACAATTCTAATATATAATTTTAGTTTATACATAGAAAGCCTACCTGAATAGCAGACTCACGGTTTAGCTCTAACTCTGGTGCTTGACCTTTAATCCGAGAAAATAAAATAAGATTCTAATTCTCGAAAAATCTCAATAAATGAGGATGCGTGAAATGATTATGCATGACTCATATTCCTTTAATTAAATTATGAGATGCTAATCCTATTTAAGGAATTAAAGCTCGTCTTATGAGGTCGGATTATTAATCTTTAATAATCTACTCATCTTAAAATAATCTAATTCACTTACTAATTAATAATTAGTAAGTCTTAAAATCTTCTCTAATTAAACTTAATAGAATAATTATGAAGACCCAATTAAAATAAAATAATCAAGGCCCAAAAGGAATTTAATTCGAGCCCAAAAGAATAAATTCGAAGCCCAGTGCATTAATAATATTAGGCCCAACATCAATTTATTTCTAGAGCCCAACAAATGAGGCCCAAGATAATAAAATCATGAAGCCCAATAAGTGAGCCCATCATCACCCTTAAAATAATTAGTAAATTATAATATTAATCTTATCTCGTCAAAACCTTAGACTCAAAACATTATCACATAACGATCATTTAGGTTCGAAACTATTTATTCGAACATCAACATGCGCATTAATCATAACTCGTTCTATTTATGTCATCAAGTCAAATATTCCGTCATTTAAAAAAAACAAAACCTATAATATTACATAGATAAATTATATCATTATAGATCATGCTTTCTCATACATAAAACAATTTAATCCTTTTCAAATAATCCATATTAATAAGTCGTTTTGAAAAGAATTAATTTAAATGAGAGTTTAACTCAAAATATTTTATTTTATAATCCCTTTATAAATACTTGAAATAAAGAACTCCATTTAAATAATTAATTTAAAGGTCAATATATAATTAAATTAATCAAGCTCAATTTAAATTAATAATTAAGAGCTCAAATAATTTAAATAGATATAAGCCCAAATTAATTAGATAAATTAAGTCTATCATGTTTTTCTTTGAATAAGGCCCAAACAATTAAATTAAAATAGGCCCAAATAAGAAAGCCCAAAATTTTCGGCCCAAACCCGGCTCAAACTCGGCCCAAACCCGGCTGAAACCCGGCCCAAACCCGGCTGAAACCCTAACCTAAATATACACACACAATAAAACACACTCAGCACACACACATCAAATGCGCCACTCTCTCTATCTCTATCTCTCGGCTCTCTCTCTCCCTACTCTCTCTGCTCTCTCTCTTTACTCTCTCTGCTCTCTCTCTTCGTTCGGCTGAGGGCGGCGCTGCCTCCGGCGCGCCGCCTCGCCGTCGCCTCCGCTCTCTCTCTCACGACTGCCGGAACAAGATACAGTAGACGCACGCCGCTGTCAAAGCGGTGCGCCGCCGCCGCTGCCTCCGTCGTCCTTGCAGCAGATCCGCTGCCGCGTCAAGACCACGGCCACCGCTTGGGTCGACGGGAGCCGCTGGAGCTGCTGCTGCTTCGCCGGGAGTCGACGGATCTGGCCTTCAGCCGTTCGTCTCGCTCGGAGCTCCCGCCGCCGTTGGCTTGCACGGAGTCGCCGCCGACTGCAGCTGCTTCGCCGAGAGTCGACGGATCTGGAGTTGCTGCAGGCTCGTCCGGTGGTCAGTGGCTCGCTGGAGGAGCGCCGCCGCCGGCCGCTGCTGTTGGCAGCAAGAGCCCGGCAGCCGCCTCTCCCGGAGCCGCCGTCGCCGTGAGTCGTAGAGCTCCGACAATCCACCATCCTTTCTCTCTCGTTTTATCACTCACGATAGGTTCGTAAATTTGAATAATTTTCAGAAAACTCAACTGTAAAGACTTGATTTTGAAATGAAAACTTGGTTTTCTGTATTCCTAGTGAGATACAAATTCTAATTCTGATTTATTGCGAAAGCTTTGATGCGTATACAAATTCTGTAAACTGTAAACAAAATCATATGTGATCTCATTCATGTTGAATTTCTGGATAATGCTATGTATGAAAAGGAAGAAAGTTGCGTGTAATACCTTCACTGAATCTTGTCAAAAGAAAACTCTGCGTTTAAGAATTTGCTTGTTTTAGAGCTGAAGTGTTTGGATGAATTTATAGATGGGTCTCTGCGACAATGAAATCTATGAATGTGGAATTTTTGTGAGTGAAAATCGGCTGCTGCGGCTGGAAATCTGTACTTTTGAAAAAATGAGATTTGCTTGTTGAAAACTGAAACCAAATGAAGGTGTTCGGATGTGAAAATTTTGCAGATATGCTGCTGGAGCTGGAGTCAAAAAAAAGATGTCAATAGATGGCTGAGCATGCTTGAGCATGCTTAAGGGATAGCTGCAGATTTTCTTCACACACATACACTATTCTTTTTTTTTTTTAAGTACTGGTAGATAGATAGAAAAATAGGGGTTTGTAAAGTGAAGTATAAACAGAAGCAATAATTCTTGTCTTGGAATTTCTATATCTGTAATATTGTATTGCGTTTTTAAATAAAAACAACTCCCGGGTTTTGTTAATATCGCGTGTTTATAAAACTACTCGATATCATGCTTCCGTGCTTAGCTAAAATAATTCTAAATTAAATCCGTAGATTTAATTCTTCATAAGCCGGAATAAATTCACGACTCAAGAAATAATAATAAAAATAGAAAAATAATTCTATTGTGATTAATAAATAACATGACTTTACTAAGTCAGTTATGAATCTGAAATAAATAATCATTGGCTTACTCAATAATTCTCATCGCGGTTTTATTTACGCGAAGCTACTGACTTGGTAATAAAATAATAATCCTGCTTAATTGAATATAATCCAGTGTCATAAGCTGAATTTAAATCATAAATAATTACTGGGTTTGATTTACTGAAAGATGAAATAATAATTATCGTATTCCTGGATTTAAATATAATAAAAGAGCGGGTTGTTACATACTACCCCTCTTAACAAAAATTTCGTCCCGAAATTTGCATACCTATGTGAAAAGTTCTGGGTATTTTTCTTTCATCTGGTCCTCAAGTTCCCACGTTGCTTCTTCCGGTCCATGGTGTCTCCATAGTATTTTGACTGACGCGATCGATTTATTCCTTAACTCTTGCACCTTTCGGTCCAAAATGGCTTCAGGTTTTTCCTCGTACGTCAAGTCTGGGTTAAGAATCATTTCATCTTGGTGAATCACGTGTTTGGGGTCAAACACGTACCGTCTCAGCTGTGACACGTGGAACACATTGTGGACGTTTCCAAAGCTAGGTGGCAGTGCCAACCTATACGCTACGGGACCTATTCTTTCTAGGATCTCATAAGGTCCTACAAAACGGGGTCTCAACTTACCCTTAACACCGAATCTAACGATCCCTTTCGAGGGTGATATTTTAAGGAAAACCTTGTCTCCAATCTGAAATTGTAGTTCAGTTCGTCGGGTATCAGCATAAGACTTCTGTCTGTCCTGGGCCTCTTTAATTCTTGCTCTAATCTGGCGGATGGTCTCAATCATCTCGCTTACTGCATCTGGCCCAAGGATCTTTCTTTCACCCACTTCATCCCAGTAAAGTGGTGATCTACACTTCCTTCCATACAGCGCTTCATAAGGTGCCATATCGATGGTTGCTTGGTAACTATTGTTGTAGGCGAATTCGATTAACGGCAGCACTGATTCCCAACTTCCTCCTCGGTCTAGCACCACTGTCCTCAACATATCTTCAAGGGTCTGAATTGTCCTTTCTGATTGTCCATCTGTTTGAGGGTGAAAGGCGGTGCTAAAGTTTAATCTCGTTCCCAACTCTTTCTGTAAACTGATCCAAAATCTAGAAGTAAATTTTGAATCTCTATCTGAAGTAATGGATATTGGTATTCCATGTAGCCGTACAATCTCACGAATGTACAGTTGGGCTAGTTTCTCCGATCCATGGGTAATTGGAATCGGTATAAAATGAGCGCTCTTCGTGAGACGGTCTACTATTACCCAAATAGCTGTGTTGCCCCTATTTGTCTTGGGTAAACCCGTCACGAAATCCATCGCTATGTGCTCCCACTTCCATTCTGGGATTTCCAATGGCTGTAATTTCCCATATGGTCGTTGATGTAAAGCTTTCACTTGCTGGCATGCAAGGCAACGCTCTACAAACGAGGCTATATCTCGTTTCATCCCGTCCCACCAAAACTTCTGTTTTAGATCTTGGTACATTTTGGTACTCCCGGGATGAGCGGTATAGGGCGTGTCATGAGCTTCACTCATGATCTCGTTTCTCAGTTCCTCGTTATGGGGAACACACAATCTTCCTTCAAAAAGAATTGCGTTATCCGTTGCCTCTTGGTAGCCTCCTGGCGTGCCTGTTCGGATCTTGAGACGAACTTTTTCCAAGCTCTCATCCGTTCTCTGGGCACTGACGATCCTTTCTCTGAGGTCTGGGACGGCTACCAGAGTTGCAATAATTGCTCTTGTCGTTGCCGGTGGCTGAACCACTTCTATCTTCAATTTGTCAAAATCCCTTACAAGCGTGTCTTCTTGAGTGAGAAGAAGTCCTAACTCGGATTGAGTTTTACGACTTAAAGCATCAGCTACTACATTAGCTTTTCCCGGGTGGTAGTTGATACCGCAGTCGTAATCCTTCACGAGCTCGAGCCATCTCCTCTGTCTCATATTCAAGTCTTTCTGCTCGAAAAAGTACTTAAGGCTTTTGTGATCAGTGAAGATTTCACATCTAACTCCGTATAGATGGTGTCTCCAAATTTTCAAAGCATGCACAATTGCTGCTAGTTCCAGATCATGAGTGGGGTAGTTCAATTCATGTGGCCTTAGTTGTCGCGAGGCGTAGGCGATGACCTTCCCTTCTTGCATCAACACACAACCTAGCCCATTTTTGGACGCGTCCGTGAAGATCACGTATTCTTTATCGGCTGCTGGAACTGCTAGCACTGGCGCAGTTGTCAATTTCCTCTTCAGCTCTTGGAAGCTGGCTTCACACACTTCGTCCCATTTGTACTTGATTCCTTTACGAAGTAATTGCGTCATTGGTCTCGCTATTTTAGAGAATCCTTCGATGAATCTCCGGTAGTATCCTGCCAAACCTAAGAAACTCCGGATTTCATTAGGTGTGGTTGGTGATTTCCACTCGCGCACTGCTTGCACCTTGGCGGGGTCCACCTTAATTCCATCTGCTGATACGATGTGCCCTAGAAACATTACTTCTTTCAACCAAAATTCGCACTTGCTGAATTTGGCGAACAACTTCTCCGTCTTTAATGTCTCCAGGATGATTCTTAAATGATTTTCATGCTCTTGGTCATTCTTAGAATAGATGAGGATATCATCTATAAACACTAAGACAAATTTGTCTAAGTATGGATGGAAAACTCGATTCATGAGGTCCATGAATACTGCCGGTGCATTGGTTAGACCAAATGGCATGACAACGAATTCATAGTGACCATATCTTGTGCGGAAAGCGGTCTTAGATATATCCTCTGGTCTGATCTTCAGTTGATGATACCCAGACCTTAAATCTATTTTTGAGAATACACTGGCTCCTTTGAGTTGATCGAACAAATCATCTATCCTTGGGAGAGGGTATTTGTTTTTAAGCGTCAGTTTGTTCAACTCTCGATAATCAATGCACATCCTCATGGTTCCATCTTTCTTCTTGACAAAGAGTACAGGCGCTCCCCAAGGCGAGACACTGGGTCTGATGAAACCCAAGTCCAAGAGTTCCTGTAGTTGCACCTTTAATTCTTGTAGTTCCTTTGGGGCCATCCTGTACGGTGCCTTTGATACTGGGGCAGATCCAGGTTCTAGATCAATGGTGAAATCTAGTTGCCTGTCTGGAGGTAGTCCTGGCAATATTTCAGGAAAAACTTCTGGAAAGTCTCGTACTATTGCCACATCTTCCACCTTCTTGTCTTCACTAGCTTCCCCGTTTAGGTAGACGAGATAAGCTGTGCTTCCTTCCTTCATCATCTCTTTTCTGGCTTGTAATGCGGATATCACTGGTACTCTTTTCTTCATACCTATGCCGTAAAATTCCGTCGGTTCCTTTCCAGGTGGTCGAATAGAAATTTTTCGTTCACTACAAAGGATGGTGGCGTGATTCTCAGCTAGCCAGTCCATTCCTAAAATTATATCTACGTCCCACATGAGCAGAATATTAAGATTGTTCGCTACCATCTTAAGTTCTCCTATTTCAAATTCTACGTTCGAGCAAACATGTGTGGTGGTAGATCTTCCTCCTGAGGGTGTAGTGATTCTTAAGGCACACTTAGCTCGTTCTGATTCGATTTCTAAGGTATCTACGCAAGGGGCAGATATAAAAGAATGCGAGGCACCAGTATCGAACAGAATCATTATGGAAAAACCTTTAAGCTTGCCCATACCTGCCAGGTTTCCTTGGTTTTTCTCGGGCTGGTTTTGGGTGAGAGCAAAGGCTCTCGCCTGCTGCGGCAATGGTTGCTGCCGCCTCTGTTGCTGTTGGCGCTGTTGGTGCTTGTGTTGGTATTGCTGCTGGTATGGCTGTTGTTGGCGGGGCTGGTATTGGTATTGCTGCTGGTATGGCTGTTGTTGGCGGGGCTGGTGTTGCCCTTGAACTGCTTGCAGGGGCTGGGCATAAGTGGCCCTGATTGCCGCGCCCTGCTGTTTGTTGGGGCATTGTGAGGAGTAGTGGCCCTTCTGGCCACACGTGTAGCAACTGTCAGTTCCAGCCTTACAGACACCACGATGTGGTTTGTGGCATTTTGGACAAAGGGGAACTTCATTTTGTCTTTGGCTGCCTCCAGCTGGGGCAGGACCCTGTTGCTTCCCTTGTCCTTGTTGCTGATATTGTCCAAACGGCGCATTTCCTTGCCATGGCCTCTTGTTAGTCTGGTTTTCATTTCCTCTATGGTCGTTCCAGTTGCGCTTCCCTTTAAAGTTCTGAGGGCGTGCAGGTGGGTTGGCTGGCGCTGGGGTCTGTGATGGAGCCAACCTTTCTACTGGCATCGCAGCTTCGATGTCCAGTGCCCTGTTCAAAGACTCAGTGTATGAGAGTCCACCATGACTAGCTAGAGTCATCCGAATCTCGTGCCTCAGACCGGCACAAAATTTCTCCGCCATTTTCTCATCAGTATCCACCTGTTGTGGAGCATAACGCGATAAATCGCAGAACTCTCTGTCATACTCTGTCACCGTCTTCTTCCCTTGTTTCAGGCTATAGAACTCAGCCTCCTTCTTCTTTCTGTAGCTTTTGGGAATATACTTATCATATAATCCCGTCTTAAAGTCTTCCCAAGTGTATGCTGCCCATTGTTTGGGAGTCAGAGTCTTTCGGCGGGCTTCCCACCAAAAGTCAGCCGATCCGGCTAGTTGGAAAGACATACACGAGAGTCGCTCCTCTTCCGTGCAGTGTAGGAAAGTGAAGATACGCTCCAAGGCGCGTATCCAAGCTTCGGCCTCGGCTGGGTCGCCTGTCCCAGTGAATGTGGGCGGATTCTGTCGAAGAAACAGTTCTTCAGTCCTTCTAGCAGGGGGTGGAGGGGGTGGGGTAGGTTCCCTGTCGTTTCGCCGCCCTTCAGGTATTTCATCGCGATTTCCATCATTGTTAACGTTTCTCCTAGGGGGGCGACCTCGTTTAGGCGGCATTCTGCAAATTACAAACACCCTTTTTAATGCATTCTATACAGGAGTCTCTAAGGCAATTAATAAAGAACTGTTTGTCAAATTTAACTTATCATAACTCCAAAAATATAACAGGATCTGTTGCATACACGAGTCACATTATTCAAAGTTACTATATTCTTAACTGACTCGTGAAGAATAAGAACCCGTAGAGAAACATAAAACATATACGAGATCGTCGCAGAAAGCCCATGCTAGGGTCATATATATATCATGGAATATTGCCTCATCGAGGGCTTTTACATCGTCAACCCAAAATGTAAGTAAAGTCTATCTAGTACTCCCTATGATGTATCGGCTTACTAGTTAAGCAATCACAAAAGGGTTTTTATTCGCGAAATGTCCTAGAGACCAACATTTCCGTACTAATGCTTAGCTAGAAACAACATAAATAAAAACATAGTCATTGGAACGAATTATCGTTTCCGGAGTACATCCACAAGCTAAAAACTATCAAATCTGTGAACTCTGAGTCGCGGTACGACTGCTCCTCGGTGACGCCAGGGGGTCCTCTTCTGGATCCTCCTCGGGGTCTTCCTCCTTATCCTCCTCGGGGTCTTCCTCCTCATCTTCGCCCGGCTCCCAGCTGGGCAACGGAGTCTCTCCCTGGCCCTCGCCTGTCTCCTGCATGATCTGGGCTGAGCGGAAGATATCGTCCACAAACTCACGGATCGGATCGTCTCTGGTGCTGATCCTGGCCGTGGCACGAGGCTTGATCGGAGCTGGAGTTGACACGGGCTCGGGATGAGTACTCCTCATCGTACCATACGGTACTGTACCATCATCCTCCTGCATAGGGGCTTTGCCCCTATCTATGAACTCCCTCAGGTTGGACATGACCCTGTCAGCGTTGGCCATGGCAGTCGAAAGCCTTGCTTCTGCCGTAGGTATCATTGGTGGTGGAGGAGTAGCAGCCCGGGCTGATGAGTCAGGAGGCGATGGGAAATCCCTGCGAGCTCGTGGACGAGAAGGGCCTGCCTCGTCATCGTGCCTACCACGGCGCCCTAGAACTGAGGCTCGTGGTGGAGGATCTCGGGGCAAGGCCATCGAGGGCTCGGGAGCAGTAGTGGGTGCTTCCGCTGGCAAAGGCGTCCCCACTTGTACGTAGTCTCCCGGAAGGATGTAGGGCCCTAGAGGGGCGCGGCCCCACAAAGTGAAACAGATCTGAAGTTCCGCAATAAAGCTAGGGAAGTCTCCCATGAGGTCGTGGTAATCTTCTCGGCGAAAGATGTAGTGGGCAGAGATCTGCCTAGCCCATCCCTGCCACTCGGAAGGTAACAGTAAGATCAACCTCTGGATACCGTCATAACCTGATACTCCATGTGCACTCGCCTCGACCCAGTGTCTGTGAAAACCTGCGAGGAACTGTCCGAGGTTATCCCCGTGACATGGAGCATAGGTGCGGTAGGACCGTTCGACCTCCTCTGGACTAGCCCATGGGGGCAGTGGTCGTCGTCGGGTGAAAACAGTCCTCGCCATCTAACAAAGGAAGTTCTATCGTCAAAAGTAGCACACGACAAGTAACTTAAGGCGATAAGGTTCTAAATATCTAAAATCGGAAAACAAGTTCGGTTCAATAACCATAACGTGCAAAAACACCTCATCATCTAAATCTAGCATTTACACAAGTCATACAGGTTCTTAATACTTAATTACAGATTACCTAATTCGACTATCATATAGTTCTAGTGTCGTTGTTTACCGAACTTAGGGCTTGTTATGTGATGATGATATTTTCTTAAATCTAGCAACGAGCACTAAAAGTTTCAACAAAATAAGTTCAAAAGGCCAAGCTAATTCGAGATCTCATCGTAGAAAAACACTCGAATATTTAAGCTATGCCCATGCCATCAACGTTTTATTGGCGTTCGTTACGCTGCTCAATCTTCATGCTCGTGGTTTCATCATGCGACCCTTCGTGTGATTCTTCTTTCTCTATTTCGACCGTCATTGTCGATGTCATCGTAACATGAAGAAAAAGTTAAGGCATCTCCCTAAGTTCTCTTCTATGTTCCGTCGTGAGAGTGAGCATATATAACTTAACAGTTCTAAGTTCTTGTGATTCATACCATAGTCATACTTATTCATGCTTCATACATTTCAAGAAATTAACTTAATTAAAACTTGAAAGTACTTACCATAACCTCCGTTGAGCGTGACGAGATGTAGTGCCAAGCTTTTGTCAACTAGTTCAAAGTGTATTTACTTACTTAATCTAGACTCAACTTAGAAGGAATGAGTAGTACTCAGAGCAAAAGAAATGCTCTGATACCATTCTGTCACGACCGCACTTGCTAAGGATAGCAAATTCGGGGAAACCGCGACTAAGGGAGGGAATTTAGGAGCGGGAGTAAGAAAGGGGCATATTCGGTTTCTTGATGACTCGACTTGTATAAGGAAATCAATCGAAATATCTAGATATCAATGAAGGCCACAAGGGGACCGTACATAATATTATCCCAAAACGGGGTACTCAATAGTTTTAGTACATTATTAAATAATACATATTGTTTGACATAATATCTTAACATAATCAGTGTTCGCAGCGGAATAACAATTTGAGTATATGTATGAAGACATATACTCTACTCTGAGGTAATCATCCTAGTTTTGACAAAGCTCCGCTTGCACACTACATCCTCGATCACCGCTCAACCTGCACATTTAAAAATACATGCAGGGCTAAGTACAAAAGTACTTAGTGGACACTTGCCGAAATTTACATACATGCATAATATTTTATTGTCAAGCCTTTCAACAGTAGTAATATACGAGGGTTTTCCTTTAAAGACTCGTATTTACCAAACATAATATCATTTCTTTCATCAATAACCCGCGCAGGTATTTTATATCATTAATCACCATATCAGTAACTCGTGCCGAGAGGGAGGCCTCCCTCTACGGACACTATGATCGGCCAACCCGCTAGATGACTCACGATCACAAGGGTGTACACTAATTCCGAAGGGATTTGCGGTCCCATCCAGAATCCGAATTCGATTATCATCAGATAGGCAATTAATAATAAAACATAAAGCATTTAGGCATTGACAATATCATTTAAATTCATAAGCATAAAGTCTTAACAATTCTAATATATAATTTTAGTTTATACATAGAAAGCCTACCTGAATAGCAGACTCACGGTTTAGCTCTAACTCTGGTGCTTGACCTTTAATCCGAGAAAATAAAATAAGATTCTAATTCTCGAAAAATCTCAATAAATGAGGATGCGTGAAATGATTATGCATGACTCATATTCCTTTAATTAAATTATGAGATGCTAATCCTATTTAAGGAATTAAAGCTCGTCTTATGAGGTCGGATTATTAATCTTTAATAATCTACTCATCTTAAAATAATCTAATTCACTTACTAATTAATAATTAGTAAGTCTTAAAATCTTCTCTAATTAAACTTAATAGAATAATTATGAAGACCCAATTAAAATAAAATAATCAAGGCCCAAAAGGAATTTAATTCGAGCCCAAAAGAATAAATTCGAAGCCCAGTGCATTAATAATATTAGGCCCAACATCAATTTATTTCTAGAGCCCAACAAATGAGGCCCAAGATAA
This sequence comes from Salvia miltiorrhiza, assembly GCF_028751815.1. Taxonomy (NCBI): domain Eukaryota; kingdom Viridiplantae; phylum Streptophyta; class Magnoliopsida; order Lamiales; family Lamiaceae; genus Salvia; species Salvia miltiorrhiza. Next base: position 44,171,687 of record NC_080390.1, on the reverse strand, counting down.
TAAAATCATGAAGCCCAATAAGTGAGCCCATCATCACCCTTAAAATAATTAGTAAATTATAATATTAATCTTATCTCGTCAAAACCTTAGACTCAAAACATTATCACATAACGATCATTTAGGTTCGAAACTATTTATTCGAACATCAACATGCGCATTAATCATAACTCGTTCTATTTATGTCATCAAGTCAAATATTCCGTCATTTAAAAAAAACAAAACCTATAATATTACATAGATAAATTATATCATTATAGATCATGCTTTCTCATACATAAAACAATTTAATCCTTTTCAAATAATCCATATTAATAAGTCGTTTTGAAAAGAATTAATTTAAATGAGAGTTTAACTCAAAATATTTTATTTTATAATCCCTTTATAAATACTTGAAATAAAGAACTCCATTTAAATAATTAATTTAAAGGTCAATATATAATTAAATTAATCAAGCTCAATTTAAATTAATAATTAAGAGCTCAAATAATTTAAATAGATATAAGCCCAAATTAATTAGATAAATTAAGTCTATCATGTTTTTCTTTGAATAAGGCCCAAACAATTAAATTAAAATAGGCCCAAATAAGAAAGCCCAAAATTTTCGGCCCAAACCCGGCTCAAACCCGGCCCAAACCCGGCTGAAACCCGGCCCAAACCCGGCTGAAACCCTAACCTAAATATACACACACAATAAAACACACTCAGCACACACACATCAAATGCGCCTCTCTCTCTCTATCTCTATCTCTCGGCTCTCTCTCTCCCTACTCTCTCTGCTCTCTCTCTTTACTCTCTCTGCTCTCTCTCTTCGTTCGGCTGAGGGCGGCGCTGCCTCCGGCGCGCCGCCTCGCCGTCGCCTCCGCTCTCTCTCTCACGACTGCCGGAACAAGATACAGTAGACGCACGCCGCTGTCAAAGCGGTGCGCCGCCGCCGCTGCCTCCGTCGTCCTTGCAGCAGATCCGCTGCCGCGTCAAGACCACGGCCACCGCTTGGGTCGACGGGAGCCGCTGGAGCTGCTGCTGCTTCGCCGGGAGTCGACGGATCTGGCCTTCAGCCGTTCGTCTCGCTCGGAGCTCCCGCCGCCGTTGGCTTGCACGGAGTCGCCGCCGACTGCAGCTGCTTCGCCGAGAGTCGACGGATCTGGAGTTGCTGCAGGCTCGTCCGGTGGTCAGTGGCTCGCTGGAGGAGCGCCGCCGCCGGCCGCTGCTGTTGGCAGCAAGAGCCCGGCAGCCGCCTCTCCCGGAGCCGCCGTCGCCGTGAGTCGTAGAGCTCCGACAATCCACCATCCTTTCTCTCTCGTTTTATCACTCACGATAGGTTCGTAAATTTGAATAATTTTCAGAAAACTCAACTGTAAAGACTTGATTTTGAAATGAAAACTTGGTTTTCTGTATTCCTAGTGAGATACAAATTCTAATTCTGATTTATTGCGAAAGCTTTGATGCGTATACAAATTCTGTAAACTGTAAACAAAATCATATGTGATCTCATTCATGTTGAATTTCTGGATAATGCTATGTATGAAAAGGAAGAAAGTTGCGTGTAATACCTTCACTGAATCTTGTCAAAAGAAAACTCTGCGTTTAAGAATTTGCTTGTTTTAGAGCTGAAGTGTTTGGATGAATTTATAGATGGGTCTCTGCGACAATGAAATCTATGAATGTGGAATTTTTGTGAGTGAAAATCGGCTGCTGCGGCTGGAAATCTGTACTTTTGAAAAAATGAGATTTGCTTGTTGAAAACTGAAACCAAATGAAGGTGTTCGGGTGTGAAAATTTTGCAGATATGCTGCTGGAGCTGGAGTCAAAAAAAAGATGTCAATAGATGGCTGAGCATGCTTAAGGGATAGCTGCAGATTTTCTTCACACACATACACTATTCTTTTTTTTTTTTTAAGTACTGGTAGATAGATAGAAAAATAGGGGTTTGTAAAGTGAAGTATAAACAGAAGCAATAATTCTTGTCTTGGAATTTCTATATCTGTAATATTGTATTGCGTTTTTAAATAAAAACAACTCCCGGGTTTTGTTAATATCGCGTGTTTATAAAACTAAGGTGTAATAAAGCGTAAATAGCATAGCGTAAATCATTTAGCGTAATAAAGCATAACACACTTGAAGATCCAATTGCATTTTAAAGCATAACACTTGCATAATCTTTCAATAGCATTTTTATTTACGCGTAAGAAATTGCCCACCTGATAGCAAGGTTTTGCTAAGGTACTGTGACTCCTTGTGTAGTTCTTACTCTCGCACTTGACCTTAATCACGAGAATGTAAAATAAGACATTGCCTCGAGGAAAATTCTCAATTAATGAGAAAGCGTAATTTTAACTATGCATGAATCTGGTATGCATGAACTAATCTTTCCGAACGATAATCGGGAATTCTACTATTAATCCTCGTTAATAGGTTTAACTAATTCTTCGTATAACGTGGTCGAATAGAGCTGTGATTCTTCCTTCCTCCTCGGAATATTCTAGCTGTGAAATAAACCTCGCATTTGTACTCGATCGAAAATAAAGGACTAATTCGGCTTTAATCGAGGTGTGACCTTGTAGAATTTATCGGGCTTTTCGATAGAAACATAATTACTAATTTAACCTCAAATAATTAATCGGCTCAAAAGAGGGTAGCCAATTAATTAAGTAAACTAGTGGCTTTAATGAAAAAAAAAACAATGATAGCTCGCTTTAAATCTGAAGTCCAAAACAATAATTAATAGACTGGGCGGCTCATTTACTGAATAAGAATCGGCTCATCCACTGATAAATAATTGGGCTCCATCAAAATAATTACTGCAAGGCTTAACTAAAGAAGTAGCTTCAGCCCAAGTGATAATAGTAATTAATGTGGGCTGGAAAGAATAAATCTCAGTCCAATAGACAATTTAATCGGCCCAAATGATGAATTAAACTGGCCCAACGAAATATAAATGGGATTAGAATAATAGCCCATCATAAAATAAGCATCAGCCCAACTCCTTAACTAAAACAAGCCCAATAGAAAATAATGAGAATGGCCACTTAAATAAAAGACTGGCCCAGTTCGAATTTAACTGTGAAAGCCCAAGCAATTAAAATCAAGCCCAAACTTAAAAGTCTTTGGCCCAAAACAATTAAAATGTGAGGCCCCAAATAAGAAAAGCCCAAACAAATGAAATAGCATCAAGCCCAACTCTCTCTCTCTCTCTCAAACTGTCGGTCCCTCTTTCTCAAGGAGCCGATCCTCAAAGCCGATCTCTCTCTCTCTCTCTCGGCCATCTCTTAGAATCGATCGGCCCTTCCTTCTCCGGCAAAATCTGGCCGTATTCGTTTCCCCGACCGTTCAGCCGTCAACTGTTGCGGTCGACTTCGACTCCCGACGCGTCAGACCTCGACATCCCAGCTTAACATCGAGCCCTAATTCTCAAGGAATCATCGTTGCTGCTGCCCTATCGAAATTGGGCGACCGGTCGCCGTCTGGGAGCGGCGTTGCTCCGGCCTGGAGCCGGTTGGCCTCCTCTCTTTTCCTCATTCCTCCTAGTTCACTGTCGACGCTGTCCTCGTTCCAGAAAGGCAAGAATCGCCGCCGCCGAGCAGCTGCTGCTCGGTAGCGCGGCAACTGCTGCTCTTGGGTCTCGATGAGGCCGTGTGAGTTCGCCCCTGTCCCGACCGTCGTCGTCGTCGCCGTCGACTCAAGGCTAAGTCTTTTTCTCGCTCAATTCTATTTCAATCGATTCTCAATCGTGAATCAAAGACAAGGTGTAATCTCTTCTTGTTATGCATAAACTCAAATTATGCTCGTTTACTCATATGTGCAAACTGTCACTTGCTCATGATCGCATAGTTGGGTGTTTACTAAGTTCAAGATTTCTATAAGGTCTTCTATAATTGAAACTGAAACTGATCGTGCTCATGCTTTAATATGAATGCTTACTGGAATGGGTATTTGAAATAGAATCAATACCTTGAATGTTCGAACTGATTGCTTGCTGTTGGAGGTTGAACGTATTGTACAATAACTGAAATGAATTGAAGATGCTATTGCTTACACGAATGAAGGAAACTTTGGCAAAAATGGTAGAGTTTTGAGTAAACTCACCTTGCAGTTGCTTGGCTTAATTGTCGTACTGCTTGTTGTAATTGGATGGTTTTAATGGGGAAATAACTGAAATGAATATGAATGTTGGTTCTCTTTCAATATATGCAGGTGAAGATTAAGGAAAAAGAAAGCATTGAGCCAGCTTTACCTTGAGTGTTTCGGCCGAAACGAGCTGGGGTTGTTCTTTGGTACTTCTGTGAATGAGCTGAGAGTGAGCATTTCATTTGTTGGGGGAGTTGATACTAATAGAAAAATTTGCTGCCGCATACTCAAATATGCTAGCAGAGATAGGGTGGCTGGAGGTTGTGACATGAGGGAACCGGGCAGCCATTGGAGGCGGCTTGAAGAGATGGCGCTGCAGAGGGTGGTCGGCAGCACACTCATTTTCTTTCTACTAGCTTTATTGACTTTTCTATCTCTCTTCTTTCTTTGTAAATAAGAGTATACCCCTGCAGCACTCTACTTTTAAACTCTCTCTCTTTCTTTGATTGTTGTGCCAACTTGAGTGAGTGGCAGTAAGGTGGCCACGTAAATTCAACCTTGTAATATACTAAACGATTTTCCCTAAGCTGGGAAGTAGACTGTATTCGTGAACTGTAATAAAATAATGGTTTCGAGTCTCTAATCACCGCGTTTCTGTATCTGTTTGATATTTGCTTCCTTGCTTCCAATATTTAAAAAAAAAATTGTAATATATCTTAAATTAAATCCGTGGATTTAATCTGCTTTGCAGTCGTAAGTAATTCCAGGACTTCTAGTAGCACTAATAAAATATAACTGCATATGTTTCTCGATTAATAAATAACATGACTTTGCTAAGTCAGTCATAACTTGGAGATAATAATTATTGAATAGCTCAATAATTCTCATCGCGATTTTCTCAAGCGATACAAAAGCATAAGGCTAAAATGATAACTCCGTCTCTAAAAAAAAATCAGGATCATAAGCTGGATTCACATATAACTGGCAACTGGGTTTCATTTACTAAAAGATGCGATATTAATTATCGCGATACCATATTTAAATAACATAAAAGAGCGGGTCACTACAGTTCGTCCCACTATAAGTGGCATGTTTACATAAAAGAAAAAAAATTACCCTTAACAAAATGTAGGCCCCACCACTTTTAACCAATTTACGCATTCTTCTTAATTCTCGTGCCGAAAAATTTTGAGTCACTTATAGTGAGACGGAGATAGTAACATTTATGAGATGACATTCACTTTCGAAAACTTAGGAAATACAAATTAGACTACATATAACATAAGAGTAGTGATAGATTAACATAATATGTATATACGTATATTGAATATTTTAATCATTTTGTATTATAGACAATTAATAAATTATTAACTTATATAACATTTTACATATTTATCCTTTTGCGTAATTAAGGAAAATATTAAGATGTTTCTAATTCAACCTTCCAATTTTAAATTTCATATTGTTTCCTTAATAATAATAGATTTTATTTCCATATTTTATTTTAACTTTATAATATAAATTGTGTATACTAAGATTCTAAATTGTCATAACTTGTTCGTTTTGAATTCTTTTTTCACATATCATATATACTCCCTATGTCCTCAAAAAGTTTGCCCCAAATTCTTTTTGGGGTGTTTCCAAAAAGTTTGCCTAATCTATTTGCTTTCCATTTGTACATTACCATCAACTTTACAATTATATTTTTAAACACTGTTTTTGCACATGACCCACCATCAAATAACATTTTTCAGCTTTTATTAAAACTCATGTCATTCTCTTTAAGGCAAACTTTTGAGGGACGGGGGAGTATTAAATTAAAGATCTTATTACAATGTGTAATTCTAAATGCATATTATATATATACTTTCATAAATGAAATAACACAATTTTGAGAATTATAAAAAAACTATATGAAAATGAAAAAAAATAGAGGATATGCCTAATATGCTATGATTTTTTAAATTTGAAAATGTGCGGGTGTAAGGTCATGGGTGTTGGGCATGAGGCGAACCTTGATAGGCGTAGGGCATCGAGCGAGTGTCACACCATTGGTGTCGGGCATGAGGCGAACTGTGTAAGCCGTCGAGTGATCATTGTTAGATACCAGGCATCGGGTGTTGGACATCAAGTATCCAAAATCTCTAATTGAACAATGCGGTGAACATAGGGGTGCAAATAAATTAAATAATTTTCACCTTCAATATTCGATTCTATTTTTTTATATTCAAATACAAATACAAATATTTTTTAAATTTGATTAGTTATGAAATGCGATTTAAAATCATAATATACGATTCAATATTCGAAGTATTCGATTACACAAAAATAGAGAATAAAATAGGTATAAAGTAAAATATAGAAAAAAAAATATTTACTTAAATAAAAATAATCTTTAGTATATGACAAAATATATTAGTATTAAATTACAATTTAAAATTTATTAAATATTTTTACAAATATGAAACTATTTTAGGACAAAATATACCTTCATTATTTAAATAAAATCAAGTTAATATATTCAAAAATAAATCAATGCATATTAGGTAATAATCAATTAGTCAAACATGGTATAATTAGTTTAATATATATAAGAAAAAAATTAATTATTAAGGGAAAAAGATGTATTTTGAAATTAATTCCAAAAAATCATCCAAGGCTAAATATGTAAAATTGTATTTCAGTTAATTATAATACTAAAATATCCTATTATGTTTATATATAGTACGTAAGAATAGATTTATGAATAGGGTAAATATCACTTTATGTCTCATCGTTTGGCCGAATTATCGATTATGTCCCAACTTATCGATAATATCTAATCGGTACCCAACCTAACAACATTTTTTCAATTGTGTCCCCTAAAAATTTTCCGGCGCCTGGAAGATGATGTGGAACGCCGGAAACTGTGACGTGGATTTTTAAAATTTGCCAGCTATAATAAACTTAAAAAAAAGAAAAGAAAAACAAATATCTATGTGGCACTAAAACAAAACTAACGAGTTTGAGAAACCTCATTGATCCTAAGCGCGGCGGCGCCCAAACCTAATTTCTGCAATATCTCGCCCTCGCTGATCGACAGCGAAGCAGCACCGAACGCGTTCCCAAAATATCCATCCGGCAAAGACGACACCCTCGCTCTTGCGCCAATGAGGATTATCGAAGCGCGAGTAGTTGGATCGTTGTTAGCTGCTTGAGAGCGCACCGTGCTCCGCCAGATGCGCCATGAGTGCTTGCAGAGTAGATATTTTGTCAGTGCCGGCTTCGGAATTAGCTTTAGCCTTCAATTGACTTAACTCTTCTTTGTTGAAGTGGAATACCTTCTGCAGCACCAATTGAGATGGAGCGGCCATTAGGTTTTTCTCTAACGTAGGGATATGGATGAGTCTGTTATCAACGGCGGCGGCAGCACCATTGTAGCGGTCACGGTCGAAAATTGGGGATTTCGAAATCGATTCCGAACCTCGAGAGATCTCCGACCAAGAGTTGAAGAAATGCCAGAAGGAAGCGCCGTCCACGGCGGCGTGGTTAGCGGCGGAGTCGATGAAGATGCTGTCGTCGAGCTCCGTGACTTGCACTGCCAATAGAGGCTTTGAGATTCCTTCGTAACTGTGGACGCCAGTGTTGATCGGGAACAACAAAGACTCGATATCCGTGTAGCTCGGCCCGAGGAGGCCGGAGACGGTGACGGAGGCGGTGACTGCACGAGTGAACTCGGCTCCTGCGTTGTTGCCACATAATTATTTGTATTTTTGTTTTTAAAAAGTTTAAGAATGTTTGAAATTCCAAATGTTTTAATAAATCCACGTCACAGTTTCCGACGTTCCACATCATCTTCCGGGCGCCGGAAAATTTTTAGGGGACACAATTGAAAAAATGTTGTTAGGTTGGGTATCGATTAGATATTATCGATAAGTTGGGACATAATCGATAATTCGGCCAAACAATGGGACATAAAGTGATATTTACCCTTATGAATAAGATAATTACAATTCATACGTCGGTGAGAATGAAATCAATAATATCTTTATAAAAAAAAGTCTTATAGCAAAGATAAGGAATCAAATACTTTTTTATTAATAAAGAGGTCAACTTCGACTCCCACCCCCACCTACGTATAAGTTGTAATTCCATTTTACATAAATATATAATTTAATTAGTATTAATTATTAAGCGAATTATTTAACATGTTAATAAGTTATTAATTTGAAATTCATAATATATACAGACAGACAAGCTGGTGTATCTGGAAAGCCAATTCAGACAGATGGCAAGCACATCGAGGTGGAGCTGTTGGCTCCGCCTGATTATCACAGCCGCCGCGGTGTCGATGTGGTGGCGAAAAGCTAACTCGCAGCCGCAGATTAATCTGCTGAATAAGGGATGCAGCCAGTACAATGCAAGCAACGCTGCGGATTTTTTCAACAACCTCAACGCCACCTTCTCCGACCTCAGAAGTCAGCTATTATCGGGCACGCTCTTCGCTACCGCGGAGCAGGCGAGGTCTTCGGATCCCGTCTACGCCATGGTTCAGTGCAGAAACTACATGACTCCAACGGATTGCTTGGCCTGCTACGACGCCGCCGTCTCGCAGATTCGGAATTGCTCCGCCGCCAATGGCGCTCGGGTTATCTACGATGGCTGTTTCCTCAGGTTATTCTATTTTTTCACAAAAAATTGGGCACAATTAGGTATACTGTATAACTGGGTTGACCCGCACTCGGATTAGAATCGTCTAAGTGAGGGTGCAATCCGATTGTACGGTACACCCGGTTGTACCCAAGACCACCTCCTAATTTTTATCCAACATTAAATTATCCAACATTTTTCCCCATTCTTCGTAATTTTACTTTTTATGACTAATTAATATGTGAAATTTACGTACTATTAGTTTGGTTCGGAAATAGGTTGTAGGATTTAAAGAAAAATTTATTTAGTCATCAGGATTATGCTTTCAATAGTAAAAAAATCAATTGATAAATTGAAGCTAAAAAGTTATTTATACATATACGTTAGAATGTACTAATATTCTAGGTTGCCTATTTTCTTGATATGCAGGTTAATTAAGTAGAGTTTTAAATAAAAGAAATTTATTAATAAAATTTACTAAATAATGGAAGTGCGATTTAATTAGTAAGAGCTTTTTATTAGGTCATTAGATTAAGATTCTAGAAGGATTAATAATGATTCTGATCCATTTTCTTTCAAGGTGACTCAGACCCTTAAATTTATGGGTTAAGATTAGAGGAGAAACTTCTTAAAATCTAATAGATCTGTTGGCGAGATTTGATTTCATACTCACTCTGTCCAATAATTATATAGTTTCATAATAATGCACTTTTTTTTTATATGAGTAGGTAAAGTGTGATTTGTTGAAAATGAATTAAAATATTACAATTAAAGAATGGGGAATAGGTACTTTCTAAAGCCTAAAGGCGAGGTTCCCAAATTTCCAAGGCCCTATATAAATTACTCTTCAACCAATTTGGTTAACACCTAGAAAGCGAAATAATAGACTGAAATATGATAGAAAGCCAGCTCAAAAAATATATAGAACAGCGAGCCTATTTTAAAATGGTAAACAAAAAGATGAATCAATAATAAATACTAATATATTTGCCTATAATAATAATAATAATAATAATAATAAGGGTTAAGTATCAAATAAGCTCTTAACGTGGAAACCCTTATTACATTGCCGATCCTATGGCAAAGGGGTATCAAATAAACTCCTATCGTAATTAATTTTGAACAATTACACCCTTAGACCTAACGTCCACTTAACAGCCGTTTAATTTTATTCTGTGGCTCTCTTCTCTCCTTCCCCAGCCACGCGATTTCCGGCGAGGCTACCGGCTATTTTCGGCCTTGACCCCCTGTTTCGATCTATTAGGAGAGGTGAGAGAGAGAGAGTCGGGAAGAGAGAGGGAGAGCGGCGACGACTTTTGCTCTTGTTGCCGGAGGTTGAAACTGGAGGCGAAGGGGAGGCCCAGCCATGCGATTTCCGGCGAGGTTACCGGCTATTTTCGGCCTTGACCCCCTGTTTCGATCTGTTAAGAGAGGTGAGAGAGAGAGAGTCGGGAAGAGAGAGGGAGAGCGGCGATGACTTTTGCTCTTGTTGCCAGAGGTCAAAACTGGAGGCGAAGGGGAGGCCCAGCCACGCGATTTCCGGCGAGGTTACCGACTATTTTCGACCTTGACCCCCTGTTTCGATCTGTTAGGAGAGGTGAGAGAGAAAGTCGGGAAGAGAGAGGGAGAGCGTCGACGACTTTTGCTCTTGTTGCCGGAGGTTGAAACTGGAGGCGAAGGGGAGGCGGCGATCGCTGAGCTGGGGCTGGGGCGGTGCGCGGACACAATCATTGGGAACAGCTTCGTGCGCGGTGTCTCCGGCGGGGAGCGGAAGCGGGTGAGCATCGCGCACGAGATGCTGGTGGTGGACCCCAGCCTGTTGGTCCTCGACGAGCCGACGTCGGGGCTCGACGCCACGACGGCCTACCGCCTCATGGCGGCGCTGGGGGGCCTCGCGGCGAGGGGGAAGACGGTGGTGATGTCGGTGCACCAGCCGTCCAGCCACGCCTACCAGATGTTCGACGATTTGCTCGTAAAAAAATAAAAATAAATAAAAGAAAGTTAACGGTGTTAACTCTCCGTTAAGTCGGGGGCTTAATTGTTCAAAATTAATTACAATAGGGGTTTATTTGATACCCATTTGCCATAGGGTCGGCAATGTAATAAGGGTTTCCATGTTAAGGGCTTATTTGATACTTAACTCTAATAATAATAATAATAATAATAATAATAATAATAATAATAATAATAATAATAATAATAATAATAATAATGTACCCCATTCAAAAAAATAAAAATAAAATGTAAAGTCGTATGTTCGTAATATTGCTGGCCGGCACACAGCAAGGCGGCATTATTTGACAAGGACAAATATCTTCAATTTAGAATTGTTGCTCTCAAATTCTTTCATTTGTCTGACTTCACTTTTTTCATGTAATTTACTCATTCCATCCGTGAAAATGATAGTATGGTTTAAAAAATATTTAATTTTTGAACATGATTGATAAATGTATTTTAAGTGGAGAAAAAGTCCTACAAGAACATTATAGTAAGAGTTAAAGCTGATTTTTTTTTAAAAAAAATATTAAGTCTAAATCAGATTAAAAAAGAAACAAAAAAAAAGCACCTCAATTTTTATGATCAGCAAAAATTACAAAAAGACCATAATTTATTATTTTAAAAATTTATTTAATTAATGTATTATAATATTTATTACTATATTAAAATTAAGTGGCAATTTTGTAAATAGAATAAATTGGAAGTCAATTTGTATTATATTTTGTCTTTTTCTTCGATTTGATATTGTCTTTTCTTTATCTTTCCTATTCATCCTTGAATCACACGTGTGGGCTTTAAGGAGTGCAATAAAGGTTTTTCTTTCTATTTTATTTTTCTTTATCTTCTTATTTTTCAATTTTATTTATTTTCTATATTTTTTGAATTTGATTAATTATAAAATATTTAGCATACAAAATTAAAAATCACAATAAAATATTAATTTGAACTATTTCATATAAATATATTTGATTCAAAATGTAAAAATTATATTCCGTCTGTCCTATAAAAATAATCTTAGAAGGGAGTAACACAAGTTTTAATAAAAATGTTTAAGTATATTATGAGTAGACAGAGAATCTCACCTTAAAAATTGTGTTAATATGATAATTAATGAGTAAAAATTAAAAATGTCCACTTTTGCTAAGTTGTAATGAAAAATGTTCACTTTTATAAAACTATTGTGTCATGCCCAAATTGACTAAAACTATACCCGTAATGTCTCAATAAATGTACTTGCAAGACAAAAATAGTCAGAAAAATAGTTTGCCGCGCGGGTGGCAACCTACTTTTCCGACAGTAAGCTATTTTTTCTTACATTTTTCTTACACAATTATACTTGTCTTAGAAAATGTAAGACTTTACATAAAAAATGATGTAAAGCCATCAACATTCAAGGGCAATTTCGACTCTTCATTTTGATTTTGGCATATGATGGTCAAGTTTTTTTCTTCTTTATATATATATATATATATAAAAGTGACATTTTTAATTAGAAGTTGCAAATATGAGCATTTTCACCATCAACACATAATTAATTGTATTGTGAGTGGAGAGAGAGTCTCACCATGTGATAGAAAGATAACAAATTAATATATGGAGGGTAATTTATTATGGATTGTGTCCATAAATAGAATGTGACTATTTTTTGTGGATACTCTAAAAAAGAAAATTATAACTATTTTTACAGGATGAAAAGAGTATTTATTTAAAGATTAAAACGTAAAAAAAAAAATCAATCATCCCTCTTATTTTTTGAATAAGATGATTTAATTCTTTATAATTTAATTTTTTATTTCTCTGTTTGTTTTTTTTTGTTTTTTTTTTTTGTTTTTTGCTTTTCATAATGTATATAGGGGTGTGATTATGTAAATCCACTTCTTATGATAATATATAGGTCCAAATTTAGATCACATATTTTCTTTACATGGCACATTAAGTACGCGACACGTGACAGATGTTTTTCAAGGCAAAATACACGCAAGGGTAAAATAGGAATAAAAATTTTAGAAATTAAAAAAAAATAATTTCTTTTTTAAATTTTTTTCTAAAATTTTTTTGGAGCAAAATAATATATACCCATTCTAAAAGATAAAAACCTAAAAAATACCCACCCATTATAAAACATATAAATATACCCATGACATTTTTACCCTTATGTCAAGCATTAAAGTATTTTACATTGATGCTTGACCACTGATGCTCGACTTGTAATCGACAAAAGTCGAGCATTAGTGTGTTTTCTAAAAATGCTCGACTACTAATGCTCGATTGCTCGACTCGCAATGATTGAGCATGTCGAGCATTGATGTATTTACTACTATTGCTCGACTAGCAGAAATCGAGCATGTCGAGCATTAATATATTTATCACAAATACGCTAATGCTCGATATACTCAACTCGCAATGGTCGAGCATTAGTGTATTTACCACTAATGCTCGACATGCATTAGTCGAGCATGTCGAGCAAAGTTCACGATTTCAACAAATTTTGTGAATTAAGTATGGGTAAATTTGTCATTTCAAGTTCAAATGGCTTAATTTATATAGTTTTCTTTTATAGTGGGGTATTTTTTGTTTTTTTGTCTTGGAGAACTGATAAAAGCATTCGTTAACCATTTTCCCCCCTCACCGTCACCGCCTTAATTATGCATATAATTCAACACAAATATGCAAAGCACTAGGTGACCCGTGAGGTGTCTTTCGCTTCTGCTCACCGTCTTAATTATGCATATAGTTAAATATAATTATACATATAATTAAATACAAATATAAATATACATAAACACATATATATACATAACGTTGCACACAAATTAAATATGTATTGAAGTAGTTGACTCGTCAAGTGCCTCCAGCTCCTGCTCACTGTTCGTCGTTATCAGGGTCGGCCCTTTAGTGAAATAGGTGGGGCAATGGCCCAGCCTAATTTTTGGGGGCCCCAAAATATAGGCCCATTTGTATTATACCCTACTAAAAAAAATTTATTTACCTTGTTTCTAAGGGAGACGGTAGCCTATGCAACAATTAAACAAAAAAAATATTCTCAAATTAAAACGGCTATCATCTCTATTCTCTCTCTCTCTCTCTCTCTAGCAAACGGCTCTCTCAGAACTCTCTGCACTCTATCTGACTCTCTCTATCTCTAAGCTCTCTCAACTCTCTCCATCTCTCAAATCTCTCGGCTCGCACACAAACATCCTCTCCTCTCACTGTACTAAGCCTCTGCTACGTTGTGCCGGCGCCGGAAAAGGGACTTTTGTTCAGCTCCAGTGGTCGCCGGTGCTCTAGCCTGCAGCTGCGGTCGCCGGTTCTGCAGCCGAACTCAACTGGTGTGTTGTTCCAATTTTAAATTTAATTGCTTTGAAATTTTTTGTGGGTATTATGTTTCCTAGAAAATATGCATTGGGTAGTCAAAAAGAAATAAAAGAAAAAGAATTGATGAGGTGATTAAAACTAAAAAAGGAGTCATTCATAAGTTTCTTATACCTAGTTCTAGTTCTTCGGTGAAAGAAGTTGATGTGATTGAAAATGAAGAGGTTGATGCTATTATTGAGAATGAAAATGATGCATTGAACGAAGAAATTGATGTAGATGAGAATGAGAATGATAATGAGTTGATTTCAATATTAGCCTCTAAAGTTAAAAATGATATAGTTAAAAAAATCAAAGAGGCTAAGTATTATTCAGTGATACTTGATTGCACTTCACATATAAGTCATAATGAGCAAATGACTTTAGTAATTCGATGTGTTGATATGACTAGTTCTCAAATAACGATAAAGGAATATTTAATATAATTTATAAGTGTGGATGATACATCGGGATTAGCTCTTTTCAATGAAATACAAGCTGCTTTAGAATCACTTGGCCATGATATTGATAATGTGAGGGAACAAGGTTACGACAATGGTTCCAATATGAAAGGAAAACATCAAGGTGTGCAAAAGAGATTTCATGAAATTAATCCTAGAACATTTTATATGCCATGTACTTGTCATTCTCTTAATTTAACAATATGTGATATGGCTGGTTCTTGTGTTAAAGCTGTCTATTTTCTTGGAGTTGTGCAACGTTTGTATACTTTATTTGCTAGTTCTACAAAAAGATGGAAAATTTTACAGGATCACCTTCATCAATTTACTTTGAAGTCCTTATCAACAACAAGATGGGAAAGTCATATTAATAGTGTTACTGCTACAATAACTCAACCTAATGAGATAAGAGATGATCTATTTGAACTATCAAGAGTTAGTGATGGTGCTAAAACTAGGAGTGAAGCCGAGTCTTTGGCGACTAATGAACTTGAGAATTTTGAGTTTTTGTTGCGGGTATGACAATATGGCATAATATATTGAACAAAACAAATTTGATTAGCAAAAAACTACAATCTAAAGATATGAAAATTGATGTTGCAATAGTTATCTTGAAATGTTTGATTTCTTATTTTGTAAAATATAGAGATCAAGGTTTTCAATCGGCCTTGACATTAGCTAAGGAGCTTGCATCTAAGATGGAAATTGATCCTATTTTTCCATCAAAACGTATGATTTGTAGGAAGAAACAATTTGATGAAAGTTGTCAAGAAGAGATTCCATTATCTGATTAGGAGTCTTTCAGGATCAATTATTTTATTATTATAGTGGATATTGCTATTTTATCTTTAAAGGCTAGATTTGAACAATTGACAATTTTTAAAGATATTTTTGACTTTTTGTTTCCTCATAAGATGTTATCTTCATGGGATGGTAATAAATTGCTTAACTGTTGTGTTAAACTTCAAGATGCCCTGAAACATAATGATAAATTTGACATTGATGCTGAAGATTTATATTCTGAAAATGCAAGTGCTACAAATGTGTTTACCATCTGAAACAAAGTCGCTTGGTGAGGTTCTTAAGTTTGTTAAAGTTTCAGATTGCTTTCCTAATGTTTCTATTGCATATAAAATATTGTTGACTATACCAATTACTGTAGCTTTAACAGAAAGAAGTTTTTCAAAATTAAAATTGATAAAATTATATTTGCGTTCTACTATGTCTCAAGAAAAGTTGAATGGATTAACGATTTTATGCATTTAACATGAGGTATTAGAAAAGCTTGATCTTGAAGAAATTATTGATGATTTTGCTTCTCAAAATGCTAGAAGATTTAACTTATTTTTATAATTATTTCATCATTATTTTCTAGTTTATCGCATTTTATAGTTAATGTTATAGAGACCCATTTTTTTTCTTTTCGCCTAGGGCCCCCGGAATGTCAGGGTCGGCCCTGGCCGTTATGTATATAACGGAACAGATATACAAACACATATATGCATGCATAACGTTGCACATAAATATATATTGCATTAGGTGACTCGACAGGTAATAAAACAAAAAATTATCAACATCATGCACATTTGTATATTTGTATCTAATTAATTATATGTATATTTATGTTGCATATTCTCGCGAACGGTGTGACAAAATTTTAGATAAATTAAAAAAATTAAGAAAAAATATAGGATTAGGTTCTATTGAAAAGTTAGAAGTGAGATTAATAAACATATAATTAAATTCATTGAACACACCAATATAACTGATGAACATACGAATCTATTTAATTTGTTTTAAAACATGCTACCGCCAGGGATCGAACCCCAGACCAAACACGCGTTTATAAAAATTAATTGACATGTTCATCAAAATGTACTAGCTTGTTCACACCTATTTAGATTGCTTCTCACTTCTCAACATATTTGTGCTTCTCAATAGAACTTCTCCCTTTATATATTATATATATATATATATCCTATATATATACAGGGTGTGGTTATAATGAGAACCACACTTATCGTGAGAACATAAGAACCATTAAAATTAATGCATCTGCTATATAAATTAATGCATTCGCTATTAAATTTAATGCATCCGAAAATAATAAAAATTTTGCTTCCTTCAGGATTCGAACCCAGGATCTGCATTCATCCACCAAGATGATGCATCCACCGTAGATCTTGATGATCGAATGGCTTAAAATGGTTCTCCGTTCTAATTTTATTTAGTGGTTCTTATTTGAACCTCTCCCTATATATATATATATATATAGGTATCTATATATATATATAATATCTGAAATCAATATTAATTTCATATTCGAATTTGAAAATGTTTGAAACACGCATGCTCTCTCTCTCGTGAGTCAAAGTGGGTGGCCGCCCACCAGCTTTGATATTTCTGTTTCGCGCCGCTGACCGGCGCTGCACACCCGCGCGCAGTCGGATCCCGGCCACCAGACCTTGACGCCTCTCTTCACGGTCTGCCGCCACCGAAGGAAGATCCGGCGCGACTTGCAGATCGGCAGCAGCGGCGAACGGCAGAACGAGCAGCAGCGGCGACCGGCAGCGCGGCAACTTGCAGATCCAGCAGCAGCGGCGACCGGCGATCCAGCAGCAGCAGCGACTTGCAGAGCGGCGACCAGCAGTCCAGCCGCAGCGGCGATTTGCAGCGCGGCGACCGGCAGATCCAGCAGCAGCGGCGACTTGCAGAGCGGCGACCGGTGCAAAGCAGCAGCGCGGCGACCGGTGCTCCAGCAGCAGCAGCGCGGCGAAGGCCCGGCGTTGACTACGCCACCACCCCGACGCTGCTCGCCGCACGCCGGAACCGGTCTCTCCAAATCAGCTCCGCCTCCGGAAGGCCTTCTGCGTCGGAGATCAGCCATGGTTCTTTCGCCGACGCCGCTCTCCGGCGCCGCTAAGAGAACTGCTTCCTCTCTGTCGCCGACTGCTTCAGGAGCCCGTGGTTTTCCTGAGAAACCTGATAGCCTTCGCCTGCCACAAATCTCAAACAACTTTTATCAACAGCCGAGGGATTTGGAGCATGGGAATTTGAAACTTGTTGAGGTTTGTTTATCGGATAATCCATCAGGATCTGGAACTACCTCTACAATTCCGTCTAAAGGAACAGCTTCGGTGCCTAACTTCACAAAACAGCCGCCACCAGAGGGTAGGGTTTCATACGCCTCGATCATGCAACAACGGGTTGATCGACCTCCAGATTTACCAGCACATAAATTCTCAGCACTTAAGGCTGAGAAACTCGCCGATGGGTTCTCTCTCACCATTCCGAAACAGATGTATCAAAAACGTATAGCTGAATTCGAATTCTCTGTTATTGGAAGGGTATTACTACGGAAAGGAAGCAAGCCACAGGCGACACATCAGTTGAAGCTTGAACTCAACAATTTATGGGGTATCCAATCAGAGTGGAAGCTTCTCACTCTGGGTAAGGGTTTTTTCACCATGAAATTCTCTAATCTTGAAGATAAAAAACTTGCGAAAGCTAAAATTGTTTGGGATTTGGCTGCGGGTTCCATTCGCCTCCGCGATTGGGTTCCATGTTTCAATCCCTACAAAGAAGTCTCTTCTATTTGTCAAGTTTGGGTTCGGATTTATTACCTTCCGAATGAGTTTTGGGATCCTGAGGTAATAACAACAATTGCTAGAATTATTGGTTTTTCAATAAAAATTGATGGTGTATCAGCTCATGGAGAGGTCGGCCATTTCATTCGTGTGCTAATTGAAGTGGATCTCGCTCAGCCATTGCAGGAATCGATGCTTATAGATTGTGAACATCCTTTCTATGTCGAGTTTAGCTATGAACAATTGCCTTTCTTTTGCTCGAATTGCCGCATCACTGGACATCAGGTGGAAAAGTGTACAAAGCTTAAGCGGAAGGACATCCAGGACAGTAAAGAAGCTCTGATCGAGTCTGCTACTGATTATGAAAACAAGAGCAAGAAGGTTAAGCCTAAAGCTCAACTAGCTGATAAACCTGCTGCGGCTTGGTCAAAGGTTACCGAACAGGCGGTAAAAAAACAGATTGTTGTTCAGGTTCTTGAGAAAGAGGCGCGGAACGCATTTCAGGCTCTTGACTTGGAGAATAATGCGGAGACTGTTTTGGATATGGGCGTTGATCCTATTTCTGGAACGTCTTTCGGGGTTCATTTATCTGGCCCGGATTTGTTGGATAAAATCCTGGTTCCGGTTCAGGGGGTTAAAGATGTGATTATTAAAGATAGTGACTTAGTCATTAACGAGGAGGACTCGGATGTGGAGGAAACTTTGGAGATGGAGGCTCCGAATGGCGCGGGTTTGAACAGCCCGATTATGGACGACACAGTTGTTGATCTCGAACGTGACCCAACTTTGGACAAAAGAGGGGGTGTTTCGCATGAAGGTAACAAGGATTTGTCCGCTCTTGGCCCGGACAATATTGCTAGTCGCATTAGTCGGTTAGAAGAGCAGGTTAATCAGGGGATGCAAATGCTCTCGGACAAGACGACCAAGCGGGGACGTGGCCGCCCAAAGGGCACGGGAAAGGGCATGGGAAAGGAGCCGATGCAAGCGGTTCCGGAAGGTAGCATAAAAGGTCGTCTCAGGAATGCGGGTGAAATGAGCTACAAGCCGAGGGACTTTGTAGTTGATTGTAGCAATAGTGATAGCATGAGGGCAATGAATAATATAGTAAATAGACGTTGGTCAGATGAGATGGACGACTATCCTGAGTTATGGGATTGCTAGTGTCTTTAGGATTCTCAGCTTAACGATCTCTTTTCGAGTTTCGTACCCTTAGTCTGCGTTTTGTGCTCTCAAGGGTTTTTTTTCTTTTTCTTTTATAATAAACCTCAATTTAATAATATTAATTTCATATTCCACTCCTCCGTGTAATCTATACACAACAAGATTCGTCTAAATGGAATTCAGCTATTAATAGTATCATTCATTTACAGAGACAATGTTCCACACCTACCAACTTTATTTACAATCACAAGCTTACAGTTTCAGCGTATTTCAAAGCGAGTTATTGACGTACAATTCAAGTATATTGAGAAGCTTTCTTGTTTCACTTAATTAAGGTATGAGAGCAATAACTTCTACGATCAGACAACCCTTCCCGGGAACGTCCAAATATGCGGCAATCGAACGGCGCCGCAGCCGGCGGAATTCGCAGCATCTGGAGAGGCATTGCTAAGGGATCTTGAAGTAGCAACACCAAGGACCAAAGCCTACTATGCAGCAAGCAAGAGGGCCGTCGGGAACTTCACAGTGTATGGCGTGGCACAATGTGCTCAAACCATTACCCAAGCTGGCTGCCAAGATTGCTTAACTGTTGCATACAGAAACATAGAGAGCTGCTTGCCTGATGCAGATGGAAGGGCCATCGATGCAGCCTGTTTTCTCAGATATTCGGACACCCCCTTTTTCGCTGATAATCAGACCACAAACATCACGCCCTTTCTAGGAGCAGGAGGTACGATTTTAATACGCTGCTATTCTTTAATTAGTCTGATGCATGGCTTTGTATTTTCAGGGAATTCAAGCAAGAAGAAAGCTATTATTGGCGGCGTGGTAGCAGCTGGAGCTCTTGTTCTAATTTTGGCTGCTTTCTTGTTATGGTACAAGTTTGCAAGGAAACCCGAAACTGCTCCAAGAAGTGACATTTTGGGGGCAACCGAATTGCAAGGTCCAAATAGATACAGCTACAAGGATTTGAAAGCGGCAACAAGCAATTTCAGTGAGGAAAATAAACTAGGAGAAGGCGGTTTTGGAGACGTATACAAGGTAAAATCATAATACTATGATTTTGTGTTTTTGCATGGTTTAACTAAAATGTTGCACTTGCAACTCAACAGGCGACATTGAAAAATGGGAACGTCGTAGCAGTGAAGAAACTCAACATAAGCTACAGCAGAGCCAAGGCAGACTTCGAGACTGAAGTAAGGCTTATAAGCAATGTTCATCACCGCAATCTTGTCCGTCTATTGGGATGCTGCAACAAGGGACCCGATCTGCTTCTCGTATATGAATACATGGAGAATGGAAGCCTCGACAGATTCTTATACGGTATATATGCTTAGTTATACATACCATTTTCTCAACCTTAATTTATATATGCACACAAGTAGTGACGATCGATATATCATTGTGAATTATATAGGTGATAAACGAGGAAGTCTGAGCTGGAAACAACGATTCGATATATTATTTGGCACAGCGAGAGGGCTTGCCTATCTGCACGAGCAGTACCACGTAACCATCATACATCGTGATGTAAAGCCAAGCAACATTCTACTGGACAAAGAGTTTCAAGCCAAAATAGCCGATTTTGGGTTGGCAAGGCTTCTGCCAGAGAACCAGAGTCATGTTAGCACCAATTTCGCAGGCACATTGTAAGCCCCTTCTCCTTAATCTACAAATTAATTAAAATGATAATTAACTGAGATTGATGATGATCGGTATATATATATGAATCAGGGGCTATACAGCACCAGAATACGCAATCCACGGGCATCTATCAGAGAAAGTCGACACCTACAGCTTCGGAGTTGTAATCTTGGAAATGATGAGCGGCAAAAGAAGCAGCCACATGAATATGGATACCGACACAGAATATCTTCTCGAAGAGGTAAGTAATTATAAGTAGCTGTTTTTCACTAATTGTTTCAAGAGAAAGTATTATACATGAGTATTTGTAAGTGCAGGCGTGGAAACTGTACGAGAGCGGGCTGCACGAGAAGCTAGCTGATGCGACGTTGGAATCGAGCGAGTATAAAGTGGAAGAATTGAAGAAAATGGTGGAAATTGGTTTGATGTGCACACAGTCGCCGGCGTCTTCAAGGCCAAGCATGTCTGAAATAGTGGTGATGATGCTAAGCGATGGATCGTTGGAAGGGAAAGCTCCAAGCAGGGGGTCTGTAAGTTATGGAAATAGGGTTGGCGGTGAAACGAGTACATCAGTTTCAACAGGATCGTCTGTGTCTAATGCTACCAACTCTTTCACTCGCTTCACAGGTCGCTAGCTTCACTCACCTCTTTTACTTTACACTTGTATGTTCAACCACCTAAATCACTATTCATCGCTGTGTCTGTCCAATCTCTCATGCTCACAACAAACAATTCTGTCTCTTGCCACCTCAACTTCTACTCTTCATTTATACTATCATTTTATTCTCAAATATTCCTTTTTCGTTCTTGGATATATCTTAGGTTCCGTATTTTTCTTCGAAACGAGCTTCACTTTTTCTACCCCTTTTCCACTTGATTAGATTGTTTTTTAAAGCAAAATGTTACTGAGGCAATTTATTTAAGTAAAATTCGAGATAAATTGTTTTTGTTGTAATTCGCCCACGATTAAATAAATACTCCATCCGTCACATTGATCTTGTCCTAGCTATTTTTCTATCTATACATTTCTTATAAAAAATTATACTCCCTCCGTCCCTAAAATAACTTCCTCTTTTTCCATTTTGGGACGTCCCCCGAATAACTTCCTCTTTCTTTCTTTCTATTTTTGGACACCTACCCCACCACTAATAATACTTTATTTATTCTTACTTTTCACTTTTCACCACTCTCAATACTAATTATAACACTTTTCACAACTTTCAATAATAATTATATCACTTTTTCTCCATTATCAATACACTTTACAACTTTTCATTAAAACCCGTGTCGTCCCCAAAGAGGAAGCCATTTCAGGGACGGAGGGAGTACTATTTATCTTTGTAGTAAGGCTAAATATCATATTAAATCACAAACTATATCCACTTCATTAAAAATATCCTGAATCATAATATTTTAAAAACTTCAAACTATTAAGTTTGTATTAAAAATGTCATGCATCCATTTTCTGATCTCCAGGATCATGATGTGGCTCGCCGGATGCCATCGTGTAATTTATATTTATATTTTTAAATGACATAATACAAAATTACGGCACTTTATGCTATATCACTTACAAAATTAAGTCGATGATGGATAACTAACCATCAACACGGTTTAAATCAACTGACGTGACACAAAACGACATTGTTTTGTGTCATGCATGTCATTTAAAACAACAATATATAAATTACATGATGACATCCGACGAGCCACATCATGATTCTGGCGACATGAATAATGAATGTGGTGCATTTTTTATACAAACTTAATTAGTTTGAATTTTTTAAAAAATCTTCTTATAATTTAAGATATTTTTGATAAAACGGGTGTAATTTGGAGTTGTATGGTACTCTTGTGTATGGATAATTGAATCCTATATGTATTAGAACTAATTGATACTTCTATCAATATACAAGCGATACTTTTCAGCGTGAATATATTTTTTTTCGATCCAAATAACTAATATATGTCACAATATTTTTTTAATATAATTTCTATATTGAGTCGGGTAGAAGGAATTTGATAGATTGATGAGGTCCTCAGACAATCTAACACCAATATTATCCAATAATTATGTGTATATATTATAGCAGCGCAACATCATCGTTTTGTGCATCTCCTCTTCAGATGTAGAGTAATAGCAAATAACATTTGAGGCACTTTCAAGTAATGACAGGTGCATACCACTTTCAAGGACGCCTGAAAGTTAGGATTTGTCACTATTTATAATTTTTCGTTGTTAATATATATAAAATTGAAAATAATTTTGTTTTGTTTGTGATTCTAATTAATTGAAAGACTACCCCAGGAGAAGTCAAGAATTAATATTTTGATTAGGTGTTTCAAATAAGTATTTATATGTATATATATATATATATGATTCTAATTAATTGAAAGACTACCCCAGGAGAAGTCAAGAATTAATATTTTGATTAGGTGTTTCAAATAAGTATTTATATATATATATATATATATATATATATATATATATATATATATATGTGTGTGTGCATATGGGTGGGCTACCATGAAAATACTTTTAAGTGTATAAAATATGAACAAATCATGTCCATTAGATCATAGTGAATTAATGGTCCAGATCAAATTATATGGAGATCTGAAATTCGTAACTGTTTCCTTTGCAATTCATATGTTTTTTTTTATTACGAATTGAAAGTACTTTTGTTACGAATTATATTATATGCATGAATCTGAAGATCTTTTGTTATGAATTATGTTCTGATTAGGCAAATTTCTAGCCACAAGATCAACCAAGATCTAATGGACATGATTTATTCATATTTTACACACTTAAAAATATATTTATTTTAGCCCCAATGAGACCCCCTAATTTTAGTGAGATCTAGGCACGATATGGTGCGTTTATTTTATCAATCCTATGGCTGATATTGTATCTGGAGGGTGATTTTTTTTCACAGGGTTCGAATCCTGGAGGGAGCACATTGTTCATCAGTATATACGACCCTGTTCATCAGTATATATGTCTTATTCATTACAAATTTTTTAAATTTTATTTTTCATCAGTATATACATCTTGTTCATTAGATATACGTTTTGTTCATTAGTATTGTATGTCTTATTCATTGTCTTAATGTTTCACGAAAATTATGGGGTCTCACTGGAGCGCGCCCATATATATTCACTACTTGATATCACATTTAGTAGAAATTGCATGATTGTTCCATTTAACCAATGTATTAACATAAATACTACTTATGGGATGAGAGATGGGAGGATGAGGTACGTCGCCTTAATTTGGACAAAAAGGGCGAGGTACCATGTTCCTGAGGTTATCCGTAATGAATCACCGGGGTGGCTCGAAGTCTGTTATTGTGAGAGCTCACAAGATGGTGAACACTTAATGATTAAATTATTCTTTATATTATATATATATGTATATATATTATAGTTTGAATTATATTTTTGTAAATAGGCTTTAGAGGAGGGAATTCCCATCAAGAAGTGTGTATGATTCCTTTAGAAAATTACACGTGAAGCATGATGGAGCTTATACCTATAAGAAGACATGGAGAGATTGATGTAAGTTTTTTATAACTAAAACCAATATTTGTGACTTGTAATATATCTTAATTAATTTTTTAATGTTTATGACTTGCAATATCTACTAATTAGGCAAGAGTGAGAGAGATTATTGAGCAGCAGATAGTTCCAATTTGAGTCAGATATATGTTGATGAGGTGATGGGAGATAGACCATCTCAATAAGAAGCATATATATGATGTTCGGCATTGATAATACCCTTGCACGGAGCCTCGTGGGCGGTACTTCGCAGAAGTCTCATCTCCACTTACAGTACGTCTCAATAAAAAAATTACCGACGTAGAATTTTATGATGTCATTGTTTAATCGGTAATCTCTCAGTAATATATTTTACCAAGGGAAATTAGCTAGTTACTAACGAAAATTTTCATCGGTAATTTTTTTTCTTTTTTCTTGTGGTGGTAGAAGGACATGATAGATTGAGGTCCTCAGACAATCTGACACCATTATTCTCCAATAATTATGAATTTGTGTTCTTGTAAAAAAGTACTCCCTCCGTCCCATTATTTAAGACATAGGTCTCTTGGGCACGGAGATTAAGGAGAGGTAGATTAGTTGTTAAAGTGTTGTGGCCCACCACTATTAGTGTAGGTGATTAATTTTGGAATCTTTCTATTTAATGCTTTACTTCAATTTTGAATTTAATTTCCAAAAAATTCAAAAAATTTAATTCATTTAATTTAATTATTTTTTTTTAATCCAGATTATTTATTTTGGTTGATTTTTTATTAAACCTAAAGTTCATTTATTGAGCAGTCAATACATCATTAAAATAGGCGGTTGAGCAGTTGGAAACAAAAGTAAAAGTGTTAATCTCCAAAAATGGGCGCCAACCTTCATTTTTCATTCATTAGTTTAATTTCCCACCAAAATTTGGGATTACAACCTTATAAAGGTGCGGTTCTTCCAGATCAGTTTTTCACACAAAAGCTGTGATCTTAGAAGCTCCAAACACCAAAAAAAAAAACAAAAGATGGGTAGAAGGAAGGATTTAACAAGTGAGGAAAGGCAAGCCATGGCCTTCTTTCTTCTTCAAAATTCAACAGATGGGAAGCTCCACCATGGGACTATCACTGCTGCCATGGCGAAATGGGGGTGTTGTCGGAGCTCCGTCTCGCGTTTATGGCAGGCTGCAAAAAAGGAGCAAGCACAAGGTCAATTAGTATCCGTTCAAAGCAAAAAAAAATCAACAAATGTAGAAGAAAAAGAGTGCAAATAGATTTAGAACTCATATCTAGTCTAGAGTTGCATAAAAGGGGAACCATTCGAAGACTAGCAACAGGTATTAATTGCTCGAAGAGTACAGTGGGCAGATGGATCTCAAAGGGGCTGATCAGAGCTCATTCAAGTGCTATCCGACCCGATTTGACGGCTCCCAACAAGTTATTGAGGCTACGGTTCTCTCTTGAACAGATTGAATATGATAGGATATGCAATGTCCTAAAGTTCAAGAATATGCACAATGTAGTGCACATTGATGAGAAGTTGTTCTACATCACCAAAGCAAACCACAAATTTTACTTAACTCCAGAGGAAACTGATCCACATCGCACTTGCAAGAGTAAGAAGTTTATCAAAAAAGTTATGTTTAGTTGTGCAGTGGGCAGACCTCTATTTAATGAAGATGGGAGTGTGTTATTCGATGGCAAGATAGGGATTTTTCCTTTCACAGAGATGGTACCAGCCAAGAGAACAAGCAAGAACAGGCTGGCTGGAACAATGGAGGAGAAGCAAATCCAATCCATCACCAAAGAAGTGATGAAGGCCTGCTATATCTCCAAGGTATAGCTAAATGTAGCAAATATTTGCATTCATTTTTACCTAAATCCAGTTAATTGAAGTTCATTCCTGTTCATTCCAGTTAATTACAGTTCATTACAGTTCATTACAATTCATTACAGTTTATTGCCTTTATATACAGTTAATTCCTGCAATTTGGGACAAATGGCCTCAATTTGCAAGCAAAACTATATATATACAACAAGATAATGCAAGGCCACATATTAAGGACAATGATCCAGATTGGAGAGCTGCTGCAACAGCCAATAGATTTGATATCAAGATTATACATCAACCTCCAAATAGCCCAGACACCAACATCAATGACTTGGGTTGGTTTAGGGCCATTCAGAGCTTGCAAGTACAATCAGTGGCCACAACTGAGCATGAGCTAGTACAAGCAGTTGAAAAATCATTCGAGGAGCTAAGTCCTCATACTTTAAATGCAGTTTTCTTGAGCCTACAAGGATGTCTAATTGAAATCATGAAAGTAAGAGGGCAAAACTATTATAAGCTTCCACACATGAAGAAATGAATGCTTTCAAGGCAAGGTGCACTTCCAATGTCATTAGAGGTGCCAAAAGAACTTGTGGAAGAGTGCATTGGATATTTGATTGAAAAAGGAGTTGTTGAAGGCATAGACCAACTGAATGAGCAATTGGGATTACATGATGATGCATATGGGGCAATGGAGACAACCTTCAATCAATTGAGCATGATTGAGACTGCCTCCACTTAGCACCAGGCAGCAACATATGCAAGAGTAGGAGCATAGTTTTTGTACAGCTTGTGTGAATGCATAGTTTTTGTAAAGCTATAGGAATGCTTGTGTGAATGCATAGTTTTTGTAAAGCTATAGGAATGCTTGTGTGAATGCATAGTTTTTGTAAAGCTATAGTGCAAGGAATGCTTGTAAAGATGTTGTTTTCAGTTTAATGCATAGGAATGCTTCTAAAGATGTTGTTTTCAGTTTTTTGTGCAGATCAGTTTTTGGCAGGACAAACAAGAGGGACATAGCCCTCATACCAGCAATAACACTCAAACAAGAGGGACACAGCCCTCATACCAGCAATAACACTCAAACAAGAGGGACACAACCCTCATACCAGCAATAACACTCAAACAAGAGAGACACTGCCCACATACACAATACAATTACGCACAAATCTTGAACTAGGGCACACACCATATGCAATCACAAACAATTAGTCACAAGAGGGAACCAGGGAAGCAACCATCAATAAACCAAATGGGGACACAGCCCACAATCTCATTTTTTCATAGTTTTAATCATAGATTCTTAGCATTTTAGGGAAAAAAAAAATGAGCAGCAACTTCATCATCTCAGCATTCAGTCCATCTACCACAATCGCACTCATGGAAACAACACAGAGGGTCACACCCCTCATACCAACAACGCATATACGATCACAAATATCGCAACAAAAAAGAAAGATCTCACCCTTTCAATCCCGGAAACATAGTATAGACCATCCTTCGCAACAAGGGGGAGCACCGGAGCCACCAGTCGCCGCTGACGACCTCTTCCCGCTCGCGCACGACGTCATCCCAACTCTCTATGCATAGGAGAGCGTCTAGATCCGAATGTTGCGCCTTCATCGCGGTAGAGGGGCGGCGATAGATGGGCCGCCGGATCGGACTCCTTGGAACCCTCGAATCCTCCATCAAAGCACCACCGACGGACTCCTCAGAACCCTGGACTCCGCCGCTCCCATCATAGAAAAAACCAGACGGCGGTGACGGCAACGGAGGTATATTAGCAAAGAATTCTTCGTCCTCCGAATCGGGGACGAATTTAGAGTTCAAATATGCCAACCAACTGCTATTCTCGGCCATAAACACGTAGATCTAGGGTTCCAGAGAGAGGCGGAGAGGCCGATTGGGGTTTTGGAGGAGGGCGGCGCGGATGGAGGCTGAGGACGGAGGCCGATTAGGGTTTCGGAGGAGGGCGGCGCGGATAGAGAGTGAGGACGGCGGAATCGCGGGTTTCGGAAGAGGGCGGCGCGGATGGAGGATGAGGACGGAGGAATCCTAGGGTTTCAGAGAGTGAGAGAGGCGGAGAGGCCGAGAGAACTTGAGAGAGAGAGAGAGAGGCGGATAGGCCGAGAGAGTAGGAATTATGATAGGGTTTTTTTATTGTTTCTTATTTATAGTGTAATTAAGGTTAAATTAATTAGTGTATTTTAAAGGCTAATTCTTTCCTTATTTGGAAATGAGTCTTTATTATTGGGACACCCCAATAAGAAAATTAAGTAGGTCTTCAATAATGGGACGGATGGAGTACTATGTATTTGTGTTTGAAGACCTTAAGGAACCGATCTCGTAGATATGGGTGGTAATTAAACAGTTCAGTTACATATTAACTGAACAAACATATCAATTAACCATAATCGAAATTGGTCGAAATTAGTAACCGTAACCGAAATCGATTGTCGGTTCGATTAACCGCCAATTAACTGATTCGATTAACCGAAATTCACTTACTCAAATTCAATTTACCATTACAAGAACCTTGCACAAACCAGGGGGCTTAGCTCACTTGGCCACCGGGTCCTCACTTAAGTGATGAGACCCGGGTTCGATCCCCTTTGGGAGCGAATTTGGTGATTGGAGAGATAAGGTGGACTTGGTGAATTCTTGGAGTGTTTGGTTAACTAATTGTTAACATCTAACATAACTTTATCCGAAAAAAAAAAAAAAAAAAAAAAAAAAACAAGAACCTTGCACAAAGGTAATGTTAGGGGGAAGCATAGATCATATAGAATGAGTTCCCGAACTCTTTGACAAGAACTTAGGTAATGTTAGGGGGCAGCATAGATCATATAGAATGAGTTCCCGAACTCTTTGACAATAACTTTCTTGCATATTTCTTGAGCAAGATTATGTAGATGAAACAGAAGCTGCTGCTCCAAAGTCAGAAGGCGCACTCACTGCTTTACAGTTCACTTCCAAGACTTGCCCAATACCTGACGATCGAATTATTAATTTGATTGAAGCAAGAGATTAATGTAATCCACTGCAAAATTTCTAAAGTTCCAATTTTGATTGACAGATGATCAGGTGAACTACTAAGCAAGAAGGTTGCACATTGGTTGAATGGCTTGGTTCTGGCACCATAGATTGTTTCTGCTGTTGTTGTATAAAGCTTATAACAAATCGGTTGTTTATGCTACAGCACCAAGATTGCAGGCTGGTACCATGTCTCTTTGACGACCACGCTGCAAATTATGGGTGTACATCGCCATTGGACCTAAGAGGCTGACAACTTTGTTTGACCATAAGCAACTGCAGCCGGGCCCTATTTTATTTCTCTAAACTCTGTGGAATTCATTGAATACTGAAAAGGAAATTATTAGTAATAAATTAATATTAGGTATGTTTTAATTTTAAAATAAATCTAATATTTTTTATTTTATTTTAAATTTAATCGATTAATCGGTTTTAACCGAATTCCAATTAAAGCTAAAACTAATAATCAAATCAAATTCGTAAATTTTGATTATCGATTAACCGATTAATTGAAATTTCGATTCGATATATTGAATAACTGAAATCGTTTTACCACTCCTATCCGCAAAGAAAATTCAAATACTCAAAGCACATTTCTCACTAGATGACTGCATCTAAAGAAATTTAACACATGCGTGCAAAAATTTGTGAGGATCAATGACGATCCAATAAAACTTCTGTCTACTATATTTGACAATTTGTTTGTACTATTTTTATAGGACTTGTCTCACGGACAAGAATCAGAGGTCCAATTTGGCGGGGAGGATCAGCCGGTGCTTCATAAGCATCCAAAATCAAAGCTTATAATTATTAAATACACTCATATATCATTGTTGGAAATATGGTTTTAATGCCATATCTGGAAATTATTATTTA
Source organism: Salvia miltiorrhiza (assembly GCF_028751815.1). NCBI lineage: Eukaryota > Viridiplantae > Streptophyta > Magnoliopsida > Lamiales > Lamiaceae > Salvia > Salvia miltiorrhiza. Next base: position 44,141,524 of record NC_080390.1, on the reverse strand, counting down.
ATTAAATATTTATTATTTAATTAAAATAATTATTGGATGTTAATCTACATCTCGAGTAGATCAACGTGATATACTTGAAGTCTCAAAACCGATTTCCGATGAGTGAGATATTGTATGTCAAAGTTTGGATGTTGAAGAGGAAAAATAACATTTGTTATGTTATCCCACATTGGAAAACATAGAGATGTTTTTCATGTATAAGAATAGCAAAGCACATGGAGTTAATAAATTAACTTGTGGGCTTGCTAGTGGGCTTGATCTAAGTACTAGCCTCGCGCGCACACACACACGCGCGCCGCCGCCGACGATCGATCGATCGATCGGACGGACGGACGACGACGTCGTCGCCGCCGCCGCCGGACGGGCGGGGCGGGGCGGGTACGGGCCGCGGCCAAGGACTTGGATCTTGGCAATTGGTGCTTTGGGGTGGTGTTTGGGGCCCAAACTATTTTTTGGACCAACTCCATTGGGCTTTTATTTTTTGGCCCAACAGAATTATTTTCTTGGCCCAACTGAATTAATTCCCAAGCCCACAGCAACAGTCACAGCAGCAGAACAAGTCACAGCAGCAGCAGAAGCACGCCAGCTTCGACTTCTGCATGGCGTCTTCAATTTTGCAACTAAGTTTCTTCAATGGCTGCTGCCACCGGCCACATCTTCAACCTTCCAGCCGTCGGAGTGGAATTCAATGTATTGAATTCATACTTACCACATGTCTATAAATAGGCTTGTGGAGAGCATGCAGAAACAACCAACAAATACCAAGAAATACTGCATTCTGCCAATTCTACTCACACACCCTCTGCACAACCTCTAGCTCAGTTCTTGATCCTATTAAGTTCGCCGGAGCTCGCCGGATTGTGGTGCTACATCCGACGAGACGTAGTCGTTTTACCTTTGGGGAAGATACGCCAAACCGAAGAGCACTACCGGGGCGATAATCTTCTTGCGGGAAGAGATTCATCTCGACTCGACTTTGTTTATACGTATAATTTATTTATACAGTGTATTTCAGTTGTATCGAATTATTTGAGTTGTAATTTCTCAAATTATTTACTTTGTAATATTTTCAATTATTTTGAGTTGTAATTTCTCAAAATAAATATTTTGTAATATCTCGATCGTGTACCCGGTTATAACAATCGCAAGAAGATTATTTCTCTGCCGTTGATACACGTTCGAGAAATGGCTCACACCGACGTCAATATGGACGGCGCCACCACCTCTGCAACCATCGGTTCAACCACGTCGTCAATATTTTCCTCGTTTGCATCAACGGGGGCTTCATCGTCAACATCTAGAACTATTGGTCTTGCCGAGAAACCATCAACGTTCTCAGGCAAGAACTTCAAATATTGGCAAGAGAAGATGCTATTCTACCTCACAACCGTGGGGTTTGCCGGATTTTTAATGGAGGATAAACCTCCAACCCCGAGTGAAGGGGAAGGGGAGACAAGCCAAGAAATTCGTGCCGGATATTTGAACTGGTGCCGCGGCGACTACTTGTGCCGTAACACCGTTCTCATGTCTCTGGACGAACGGCTCTACCGTGTTTTCAAGGTTCATGAAACCGCGAAACAATTGTGGGAGGCCCTTGATTTGAAATATCAAGTGGACAAGGCAAATACTACCAAGTATATTGTCGCCAAATGGTTGGAATACAAAATGGTCGACTCCCGGCCATTGATGGACCAAGTGGAAGAATTCCAAAATCTTTCACATGAGGTTCAAGCCGAAGGGATGCCCTTGGCGGATGCATTGCTCGTTGCAATCATCATAGAGAAATTACCTCCTAGTTGGAGGAAATTTCAAAACCTCTTGAAGCATGAGCGCTCGGAGATGTCCGTGCCGATATTAATATCCAAGCTTCAAATGGAGGATCACGTGAGAAGTCGTGATCAAAAGGGAAAAGCTCCGATGGAGGCAAAGGCCAATCTCACCGAGAAAGGCGGTCCCTTTAATAAACGTGGTCGCCCTAACCCTAATAATAAGGGTAAAGGGAAACAAGGCGGTAGTCAACCATCAAAGTTTGATGGTGTATGTTTTAACTGTGACAAACAAGGTCACATGGCTAAAGATTGCCGCAAGCCAAAGCGGAAGAAGGCAAAGAGCAACGTGAACAACGTCGAAAAGGACTTCGACGATTGGAACCACGATGACTTTGCTGCCATGATCTCCGAGGTGAATCATGTGGACAACCCGAACGCTTGGTTCGTGGATACCGGCGCTACCGTCCATATATGCATAAATCGTGAGTTGTTCCACAACTACAAGGAAGTGGAAAACAAAACGATAATGGAGGCTAGCGAGCGGACATCCCAAGTCCTTGGCATGGGAGATGTGATTCTTCAACTCACGTCGGGCGTGGAGATCACATTAAAAGACGTATTACACGTTCCAACTGTCCGAAAGAATTTAATTTCGGGCTTTAGGCTTACGAATAAGGATTTTGAATTGTTTTTCAAATCTGACTATGTTGTAATACGCAAGTGGGGAAAGTTCCTAGGGAAAGGCTATGCCTCCGAAGGACTTTTCAAACTTGGTGTAAGAGCTTGTAAGCCTGCCAAGGCTAAGATCAATAAAGATGCATCAACCTCTTCTGCTTACTTGATTGAGTGTTCTGATTTATGGCATTGTAGACTTGGACATGTTAATCTAAATGCTATAAAGAGATTAGTAAAAATGAATTTACTAAAAGTTGATGAATACAACTCACAAGAAAAATGTGAAGTTTGTGTTGAAGCCAAAATGGCTAAGTTACCGTTTAAATCGGTAAAAAGGAACACTCAACCATTGGAACTTATTCACATCGATGTTTGTGATTTAAAGTTCGTGCAAACTAGAGGTGGCAAGAAGTACTTTATCACCTTTATAGACGATTGCACAAAGTATTGTTACCTTTACTTATTGAAAAGTAAAGATGAGGCTATTGAAGCTTTTAGAAACTTCAAAAATGAAGCCGAGAATCAACTTGGATGTCGAATTAAGATGGTTCGAAGTGATAGAGGTGGAGAATATGTAGCTCCGTTTGCTGAATTATGCAACGAAAGTGGTATAATCCATCAAACGACGGCTCCTTATTCACCACAATCTAACGGCGTTGCTGAACGCAAGAATCGAACTCTTAAGGAGATGATGAATGCCTTGTTGATTAGTTCAGGATTACCCCAGAACATGTGGGGGGAAGCTGTCTTAACGGCCAACTATATCTTGAACAAGATTCCACTCAAAGGGAAAGATGTAACTCCCTATGAGCTATGGAAAGGAAGGAAACCTTCGTATAAATACCTCAAAGTGTGGGGGTGTTTAGCCAAGGTAGAAGTGCCTTTACCAAAGCAAGTTACAATAGGACCTAAAACGGTGGATTGTATCTTCATTGGTCATGCACTTAATAGCAGTGCCTATCGTTTTATAGTGCACAGATCGGAGATACCTGATATACATGTTGGGACAACGATAGAATCAAGGAATGCTATATTCTTTGAAAATATCTATCCTAACAAGGATAAAGGTACATCGAACTCTAATGATGGAGTTGATGGTGATGCTACAGGTTCTAAACCTATGGAAGTAGCTAGTAATTCTACTCAAGTAGATGATGCCACGGGTTCTAATCATGTACCACCTAATAGGAAAAGACCAAGGTCTAAACCTATGGATGTAGAACCGAGACGTGGGGAACGAGTTAGAAAAGCTAATGTCTATGGACCGGATTATGTTGTCTTGATGCTAGATGGCGAACCGGTGACGATTAAAGAAGCTATGTCTGGCTCAGATGCAGCTCTCTGGAAAGAAGCCATCGATATTGAGATTGATTCCATTATGAAGAATCATACTTGGGTGTTAGTGGATCTACCACCTGGAAGTAAAGCTTTAGGATGCAAATGGATCCTAAAGAAGAAGTACAAATCTGATGGTACTATAGATAAGTACAAAGCCCGACTTGTCGTTCAAGGTTTCAGGCAGAAAGAAGGGTACGATTTCTTCGATACCTATTCACCTGTGACCAGACTAACATCTATTCGAATGCTTCTCGCTATTGCTGCCTTGCACAATCTCGAGATTCACCAAATGGATGTGAAAACTGCGTTCTTGTATGGCGAGTTGGAAGATGAAATATATATGAAGCAACCTGAAGGGTTTGTAGTACCTGGGCAAGAGCACAAAGTATGCAAACTTCAAAGGTCTTTATATGGGTTGAAGCAAGCACCGCTTCAATGGCATTTAAAATTTGACAGTGTAATGTTGTCAAATGGATTCAGAATCAATGAGTGCGATAAATGTGTCTACATTAAGAATTCTAATAACGGATATGTTATTGTTTGTCTTTATGTAGATGACATGCTCATCATGGGAAGTAATTCCCGAGTGATTCAAGAAACCAAAGGCATGCTAAGTAAAAATTTTAGCATGAAAGATATGGGCTTAGCTGATGTTATCCTTGGAATTAAAATTCTAAGAAGACCTGATGGTATTACTATAACACAATCTCACTACGTTGAGAAAGTGTTAAAGAAATTCAACGCTTTTGACAAGCCAATAGCTAAGACACCATGGGAACCTAGTGTGCATTTGAGTGTACACAAGGGAGAACCTGTTGACGCGATAGAATATGCGAAGATTATTGGGAGCTTGTTGTATCTAACAAATTGCACTCGTCCCGATATAGCATGCTCGGTCAACAAGTTGGGCAGCTTTACAGCTAACCCTAGTAATGAACATTGGAAAGCTCTTGAAAGGGTTTTGAGATATTTGAAATATACTCAAAACTATGCGATTCATTATACTAGGGAACCCTCTGTACTTGAAGGGTACTGTGATGCAAATTGGATATCTGATGCCAAAGACTCGTTTTCAACGAGCGGTTATGTATTCACTGTGGGGGGTGGTGCTGTGTCTTGGAAATCCAAGAAGCAAACATGTATTGCTAGATCGACCATGGAATCAGAATTCATAGCTTTGGATAAAGCTGGTGAAGAAGCCGAGTGGCTTAGAAATTTCCTCGAGGATATTCCATGTTGGTCGAAACCTGTGTCGTCCGTGATAATTCATTGTGATAGTCAAGCTGCTATCGGACGAGCACAAAACCATTTGTATAACGGTAAGTCGAGACATATTCGTCGACGTCATAATACCGTGAGACATTTGATCACTAGTGGAGTTATCTCAATTGATTATATAAGATCAATTGATAACATAGCGGATCCTTTGACAATAAGTATCCATCGAGATCAAATGTATAAACTGTTAGGGGGAATGGGTTTGAAGTCCACAAATTAAGGATAATCATAGTGGCAACCCAACCATGATGACTGGAGGATCCCAAGAACTTGGTTCAATGGGACAACTAAGCTATGAAAATCCGTGTGTTGAACACTCGAATTTCCTATTCCTTGTAGAACAGTGAGTGTTCGGAAACCTGCACGTGGTGAGGTTAAGTCTTTGACTTTTAATGACTCTAGAACTCCTCGAAGAGGACAAGTATAGCAGGATACTTGAGTTAAGAGTCACCTATGTAAGTGTGAAGTGGGGCCGCTTCGATTGAAACACTTATGAATCCAAAGAGGTGTTCCAAGGCCTGTAATGGACACAAACGTGAGAACGAATAAGGATTGAAGCAATATTGTGTCAATATTGTTGACTCAGTATACACCGAGGAGGACTAGTTCAAGGAACCATATCCACTAGGCCGCCGGTATACTCGATAATATTGACTATGGCAGGTTCAAAGCCACAAGCTACCTTTCCAAATGCAATGTTGTATCTTAAGAGGACTGAGCTAAGTGTTTGCATACTTTCGCATACTGTTTTCTCACTCATGTGGGGGATTGTTGGAAATATGGTTTTAATGCCATATCTGGAAATTATTATTTAATTAAATATTTATTATTTAATTAAAATAATTATTGGATGTTAATCTACATCTCGAGTAGATCAACGTGATATACTTGAAGTCTCAAAACCGATTTCCGATGAGTGAGATATTGTATGTCAAAGTTTGGATGTTGAAGAGGAAAAATAACATTTGTTATGTTATCCCACATTGGAAAACATAGAGATGTTTTTCATGTATAAGAATAGCAAAGCACATGGAGTTAATAAATTGACTTGTGGGCTTGCTAGTGGGCTTGATCTAAGTACTAGCCTCGCGCGCACACACACACGCGCGCCGCCGCCGACGATCGATCGGACGGACGGACGACGACGTCGTCGCCGCCGCCGCCGCCGGACGGGCGGGTCGGGTACGGGCCGCGGCCAAGGACTTGGATCTTGGCAATTGGTGCTTTGGGGTGGTGTTTGGGGCCCAAACTATTTTTTGGACCAACTCCATTGGGCTTTTATTTTTTGGCCCAACAGAATTATTTTCTTGGCCCAACTGAATTAATTCCCAAGCCCACAGCAACAGTCACAGCAGCAGAACAAGTCACAGCAGCAGCAGAAGCACGCCAGCTTCGACTTCTGCATGGCGTCTTCAATTTTGCAACTAAGTTTCTTCAATGGCTGCTGCCACCGGCCACATCTTCAACCTTCCAGCCGTCGGAGTGGAATTCAATGTATTGAATTCATACTTACCACATGTCTATAAATAGGCTTGTGGAGAGCATGCAGAAACAACCAACAAATACCAAGAAATACTGCATTCTGCCAATTCTACTCACACACCCTCTGCACAACCTCTAGCTCAGTTCTTGATCCTATTAAGTTCGCCGGAGCTCGCCGGATTGTGGTGCTACATCCGACGAGACGTAGTCGTTTTACCTTTGGGGAAGATACGCCAAACCGAAGAGCACTACCGGGGCGATAATCTTCTTGCGGGAAGAGATTCATCTCGACTCGACTTTGTTTATACGTATAATTTATTTATACAGTGTATTTCAGTTGTATCGAATTATTTGAGTTGTAATTTCTCAAATTATTTACTTTGTAATATTTTCAATTATTTTGAGTTGTAATTTCTCAAAATAAATATTTTGTAATATCTCGATCGTGTACCCGGTTCTAACAATCATTTATTTCTTCCCCATATTTAATTTTATATTCATTTATATTAAACTATATCTTGCACCACAATTAGATAACTTATATTTGTAACATATAAAACTAAATGGTCAGTACCTATCAAACCCATTTTATTTTTAAATTGACACGGCCAACGTTTCCGACACAGAGCTGAAAAGTCTAGATTGGAATTGAGAATTTTGGAATTTCACCAGTCACGCTATAAAATAAAACAACATTGTTTTATTAATTCATTATAAAAATAAAAATACTAAGACTAAAACTAGTGAAACGAACTAGCTAGCTAGGTTGTTGGGTTTTATGAAGATAAAGTAGCAGATTGATACATGTATATATCGTTTCCTATTGTAGAAAGTTAGGCCAGCCCAGAATTAGACGTGATAAAGATCAAGAGACAGACACGTGGCATATCGTTGTAATAAAATATACTCCATGGTGAATGTCAACCCACAACCCTACACCAATAAACATAAATAAATCCTGAAAGTTGAAACAATGGTCACAACATTGCCCGCAATCAGATACTCGAAACATAGGCTTATGGCAAGCAGGGTGCAGTTAACCTGGTGGCTCCGCCTGATATTGGCGGCGGCCGCCATCTCGGCCGCGAGGACAGCACCGCAGACTAATCTTATTACTAAAGGGTGCAGCCAGTATAACGCTTCCGACGAAGCAGTTTTTCTGAACAACCTTAATGCTACCTTCTCCGACCTCAGAAGTCAGCTGTCGGGCGGCAGACGGTTTGGAACGGCCCAGCGGGAGGAGTCTCCCGACCCGGTTTACGGCATGGCCCAGTGCAGAAGCTACATGACCCAACCGGATTGCTTGGCCTGCTACGACTTCGCCGTCTCTCAGATTCGAAACTGCTCCACCGTCGGAGCTCGCCTCGTTTACGACGGTTGTTTCCTCAGGTACTACTTGTTCAATTTTGAAATGTCTCAACATTTTATTTTTTAATTTAACAAATTAAGATAATCCCCTACTCTTTGAAATTTCTTTAGAAACTAATGTTGTGCTACAATGTTCGCTGCTTGCGCTTCAAGTCCTTGTATCCAAAATGGCTCTTTATTTCACCGGTGATAACTTCAACCTCAATTGAATAGTTGGAAGAGGAGTGTTTCACCAATTAAGCTGCATTTCGCAGAGGAAAATCCTGAATCATTATTAATAATCCTCTTTCAAAAGAAAAGTCATATGTATATAATTTCCAATTAAATTTGCCTAAGGAATTTTCATAATTACTCTCGAACACCATTTTTTTAAAAATTGTTATACCAAATTCTATGTTATTTTGTAACTCTTGTTTAAAGTATATACCCCTCTTATCTATAACTTTGTCTTTACAGTTTAGTTTACTATTATGACATCATTTCCGCTCTTCTTTAGTACTCTTTGTAATTTGGCCTCTCATGGAAAGAAAATACTACTAAGGTATAAATATAAATCTTAGTATTATATTTTTATATGTATAATTTGAGCGTAAAAGACCAAAACACTTAAAAAAAAGAGATGGAGTAAATCAGAGAATGTAGCACATAGTGTGATGATGCGTCGACATAATAAGGTACGAGAGCTACAACTTCTACGAGCAGACGATAGAAAACTCTCTAATGTGCGGCGACAGAAGCGCAGCGCAGCAAAATGCATTCTCTGCAGCCGCACAGAAACTGCTAACCGACCTTCAAATCGCAACACCAAGAGCTACGGGCTATTCTGCAGCCAGCAAGAGGATGGTCTCCAACGACGGGCTCACCATATATGGGGCCGCCCAATGTGCCGAAACAGTGAGCCAAAGTGGGTGCCAAGGCTGCTTGAATGCTGCATACGAGAGCTTAGACGACTGCTTCCCGGCTGCTGAAGGAAGGCTTGCTGATGCAGCCTATTTTATGAGATATTCCGACACGCCCTTCTTCTCTGATAATCAGACCACAGACATCGCGCCTTTACTAAGCGTACCAGGTAATAAATAATAATGCATCTTTTGTTGCTTCCAAGAAGCGAGTGTGGGATTGATGTTTTTTGTGTTCTATAGGGAATTCGAGCAATGAAAAAGCTCTTGTAGGGGGCGTGGTGGGAGGTGTGGGCGGTGTTCTACTTTTACTTGCTCTCGTCTCGTGGTATGCGTTTCACAGGAACGCGAAAGCAGCCTCAAGAGGTGATTTTAATTTGTGTCTAGCTAGTAAGATCAATTAATCACAGGGAAATAATTTGTTTGTTGATATATATATGCAGGTAACATTTTGGGAGCAACTGAATTGCAACAGCCAAATGTGTACAGCTACAATGAGTTGAAAGCAGCAACCGACAATTTTAGTGAAGAAAAAAAACTAGGGGAAGGCAGTTTTGGTGTTGTATACAAGGTAGATAAGATAAGCAGTTTTTGTTTAGTTAGTATAAAAGTGAAAGGTTAATTAATGGCAGTGGACAGGCGAGCTTAAGAAATGGGAAGGTGGTAGCAGTGAAGAGGCTGGATATAAGTTACAGCAGAGCAAAGGCAGATTTTGAGAGTGAAGGCAGGCTTATAAGTAATGTTCATCACCGCAATCTTATCCGTTTGTTGGGATGTTGCAGCAAAGGATCGCAGCTGCTTCTCATCTACGAGTACATGGAAAACGGAAGCCTCGACACATTCTTATACGGTACCTATATCTCAACACTAGCTACAAATATAACTCAACAACAGGATTTGGTTATGTAAGTAATTAATAGGTGAGAAGCGAGGATCGCTGAGCTGGAAACAACGGTTTGATATGATATTTGGAATAGCAAGGGGCATTGCATATTTGCACGAGCATTACCACGTTACCATAATTCATCGAGACATCAAGCCTAGCAATATTCTAGTGGATAACGAGTTTCAAGCCAAGATTGCTGATTTTGGGCTGGCAAGGCTTCTGCCCGAGAATCACAGCCACGTTAGCACTAAATTCGCGGGCACCTTGTAAGTTTAGCAAAATGATGATAATTAATGAATTTGTGGAAATATATAGTAATAAATGATGATGATGAATCAGGGGATACACAGCACCGGAATATGCTGTGCACGGCCATTTATCAGAGAAAGTTGACATCTACAGCTTCGGAGTTGTTGTCCTCGAAATCATCAGTGGCCGAAGATGCAGTGATATCGACACCAATTATTCTAACTCCACCTATCTTCTTGAAGAGGTAACTCTTAATTTTCTCTTTTTCCCAAGATAATATATGATGCTTAAATCTGCACTGCACAGGCATGGACACTATACGAAAGTGGCATGCATCAGAAACTAGCGGACGAGATGTTGGATTGGAAGGAATATAGAGTGGAAGAATTGAAGAAAATGGTAGAAATTGGTTTGATTTGCACACAGTCGCCGGCATCTTCGAGGCCAAGCATGTCTGAAATCCTGGCAATGATGTTAAGCGATGGAGGAGACGAGCAGAGAGCTCCACGTAGGCCTAATTCCACTATTGAGGGCCAAAATGCTTCACTTTCATCAGCCTCTAATGCCACTCTCTCCTTCACCAATTACACAGGCCGCTAGATTTCAACACTAATAATTATGTATATATCTTCTACTTCTTCTTCTTTTATTATAGATTGATGAATAAAAAGGAATGGTGCTGTGTGCTGTTTGGGTCATTTGGTGAATTTCTTTCTAAGCTCCATGGATGGATTTTGGAAGAGTATTTTATTTTATACTATATAAACTGAGGTAACTTTTTAATCGATTAATCAACTACATCAACTCCTTCTACTTATTACAGTATTGCGTTTTTCTATTTTAATTCAGTAGCGATTTGATTTCACTTGCACGATATTAAATTCGTTCGAGATTATTTGAAATTAAATTAGGTTAAGATTATCCAAACTTAATTTTATACTTCTTTTGTTCCATTATAAATGTCACATGGAATGAGATTCAGTGTATCACACTTTATGTCTCACTTTATGTCCCACTTTTAATTTAATTTAATTTATTTTCTTATATATTTTTTCTTCAATTTCAATTTTATATACTTTAGTTTAATTTTGTGAATATTAATTAGGGTTTATTCCATCAATGTAGGGTATATAATTATTTTTTATAATTTAATTTCACTTTTATTAATTAATAATAGGTTATAAATTCAAAGTCATGGTATATACCTTTTAAAAAAATTAATTTTTTAAAATAAAAATTAAATATAATTCATAGTAACATAATAAATTTTATTTTTATAAAAAATATTTTTTAAAAAATAGATTTAAGCATGGGACACATTGGCACACATAAAATTGTGAGACACTGAATCTCATCTCATGTCCCATTACAAATATCTCATTCTTTTTTTTTGGCAAACACTACAAAAAAATTTATCGAACACCGACGAAATTACCGATGGAAAATAAATTACCGACGGAACAACGGCAGAATTTCGACGAATATGTTTTTAAAAGTTTACCGATGGATTATTTCCGTAGTTAATAATTCTGTCGGTAAATTCGGTGATTTTGCACTTATTAAAATTTAATAATTATTTTTAAATTTCACTTCCGGAATACATATTATTTTTTTTCTATTTTTAATTTATTTTTTAATTAGTTTTTTAATTTTACTGACGGAATTATTAGCAACGGAAAATAATTCGTCGTTAAAATATTAATTTTTTTATTTTTTATTTTTTATTTTTTAAAATTATTTTTTAATTAATCCGTCGGTAATCCGTCGGTAAATATTATTAATTTTTTTTGTTATTTTTATTTTATTTTTAATTAATATTCTATTTTATTCTTAGTTTTAAATTATTGAGAATATTTTAAAATTTATTGTTATTTTCAACAATAATATATATTTTTTTAATTAACGATAATATTAAATTTTTTTATTATTTTAAATTCGATTATATGTTTTTTGTATTAAAACAGAGTTTAAATGAATTAATAGGTGCTAGTTATTAGGGCTGGTAAACCGGTGATTTACCGAACCGGTTTACCGGTTTACCGAAACCGGTTAAGAGCAATTTCTCTAACCGATAACCGAACCGATTTTTTGACCGGTTAACCGATTAACCGGTCAAAACCGATTAATACACTGTTTGTCAATTTAATTTCTCTAACCGATAACCGAACCGGTTTTTTGACCGGTTAACCGATTAACCGGTCAAAACCGATTAATACACTGTTTCTCAATTTGGCATAATTAACCGGTTAATTCCGAATTAACCGATTTTTATTTTAAAAAATTCAAATTTGTGAAATACTCCCTCCGTCCGCCAAAAGTATTCCACTTTGGCCGGGCACGGAGTTTAATAAAATGTGTGATGATGTTGATGTAGTGGAGAAAGGGCCCCACCACTTTATGAGATGTGTGGTTGAGATTGAATTTGGGGTGAGTTTTTTGTAAATAAAGAGTGTTTGTAAGGATAAAATATAAAGGTGGATGGTGGGACCATGGCTTAAAAAGGAAAGTGGAATACTTTTTGCGGACGCCAAATATAGTAATTGTGGAATACTTTTGGCGGACGGAGGGAGTATGTGCAATAGGATTTGAACTCTTGACCTTTGAAAGAAAGAATAAGATCTTATCCACTGCACCAATTCATAACTTGTGATAATTTATAACCAAAAAAAAAATTATAGACACATGTAATTTATATTAAAAAAAAGAACAATGATAATAAATTAATTCCCAACTTAGACAACAATTAACGATACTTAAAGTAAACTACTAACTCACATTATTGCCAAAAACAACAATAATAAGTCAATTACTTTCAATCCATAAAAAAGTCATAAAATTAGTCTAAACTCCACCAACAAGGCAACAAACATAACATAATATAAAGTAACACAAGTCTAAAGTTCAACAGTCAACACCAACAACAAAGAAATGGATTCACGGTAAGACACTTCGGCTTGTCTGACTAGGAACATCTCCACTACTTTCTCCACGAAGTCCATGTCCTCCACTCATCCCAAGTTGTGTCAAAACTGTTAATTTTTTAAAATTAAACAAAAAGAATAATTAGCATATTTGTAAATTGTAATGATTTGAATATTATGGTTTATAAGACATTAAAGTACTCACCCGATTCAAACTCCTTCTCTAACTCAGTCTCAGACACATCTTCTTCATCTTGGAGAAATTTATCCGACGAACTGGATTTGAGCCAATCCTCAGCGCATATCAAAACCTCCACCATATTAACAGTCAACGAGCTTCTAAATTTAGATAAAACACGACTACCCGTGCTAAATGCAGATTCAGAAGCAACGCTCAATATAGGGATAGCCATGATGTCCCTCACCATGTCGGATAGAATAGGGAAGCGCGGGCTATTTTTGGACCACCACTGTAGGATATCAAACTGATCACCCTCAATAGCTTTGTGCTTGTATTTCTTTTCAGCAAAGTACACAGTAATCTCTGACATATCGCCTGAATCTTCATCTTCACTATCATCAGAAATAACATCAACATGACTTCGAGCACCACTAACTCGAGGTTCAATTTGAACCGAAGTAGGTGCATTCGCAAGTGCTTCATCAATTGAAGCAAGTTGTTTCTTGTAATACTCAAACAACTCATTCAATGAGTTGCGCACCTCCCCCAACAATTCAATTGCTCGTTGCGGAGCATAAACTTTCTTCAAACACTTTTGCACATGTGTTATCTTCTGTCTCGGATCCAATAATGCAGCAATGTAGAACAACTTGTTCATTCTTGGGTTCATCTCATCAGTTTCCAACCAATACTTTCCAAGCTTGTCCTTCATCTCATTGGCCATGGCCCTAATCTCAGTATCGGTGTCCCTCTGTAACTGAGTAATGAACTCAAAGATAGAGCACATTTCCTTGAAAAACAAATGGGCAAAGACATATGTGGTACCTAAGAAGAAAAGTGTCAAATCATGAAATAAAATACTTGCTTATTTCCTTGAAAAATAAATTGACTAAGACATATGTGGTACCTGAGACGAGAAGTGTCAAATCATAAAATCTGCCCAAATAATCACAAAGCATCCTTACTTTAGCCCAATCATTGCTGTCAGGAACTCCAATTGTCAAGTCTTTGTACTTCTTTTGATTCAAATCATGTACAAATTCCTTAACTACATTCACATGTAGATTGAAGACCTCAACATAGGGCACAGCAGACTCGAGCATCAAATATGTAGAGTTCCATCTCGTCGGCACATCCAAAGTCAAAGACTTGCTGCAAGCAATCTTCAAGGCCTCCACATAACCTCTAAACCTATCCGCTCTAGATGGTGATGCCTTTATCCATTTGACGACTTCTCTTACTTGTCTCACGGACATGCCAATATCATCCAATCCCTCATTCACAATTAAGTTTAGGATGTGAGCAACACAACGCATGTGCAAATACTTGCCACCAACAACACTTGTCCCCCACATCTCAAAGTCTAGCTTCATGTACCTAATTGCAGCATCATTTGCCGTTGCATTGTCCATCGTGCAACAGAGTACCTTATGCAAGCCCCACTCCTCCACGGATGATATGATTGCAGTAGCAAGATCATCACCTATGTGACTAGTGCACTTGCGAAAACTGATTATCTTTTTATGCAATTTTTAGTCCTTGTTAATGCAATGTGCTGTGACACAAATAAAATTTGTGTTGTTGATCCCTGTCCAACAATCAGTCGTGATCGACACTCGTCCCATGCCTTTAGTTTGAAAAAAAGTTTTCAAAATAACCTTCCGCTCCAAAAACAATCTCATACAATCAGCTCTAATTGTTTGTCTGCCCGGGATCTTGAACATAGGACATGCAGCCTCTATAAACATCTTGAACCCCTCACGCTCGACAAATCTAAATGGAAGTTCATCCGTGATGATCATCTGACACAATGCCATTCTAACGATATTTTGATCGAATTTCCAACTTGTCAACGATCATGTTCCATCAGTAGTGGGTTGTAAGTTGAGAACCGATTGACTAGCTGTTGCTTGATGCTTCTTCAAGCACGAAGTAGTATGATTCTTCAAAGTAGTGGTGCCGTTTCTATTCAGATAAGCCCTTATTAGTCTGCCACAACGCTTGCATTGCCCTTTCTTAATCCTTTCATCCCTTTCTCCGTCCATAAGCTGAATATAATCAGCCCAAACATTGGACCTTGTCCCAGAAGATTTCCTAGTTTTTTTTGCCTTTGGTTCTTCATCATCACCCTTTATTTCACGTATTTCAACCTCTTCAAACATATCATCATCTTCAATTCCAAGCCTATTGCTTGCTTGTTGTGTCATAGATAGGGATGGCAATCGGGTACGACGGGTACGGATAGTGACTATCCATACCCATACCCACGAACTAAATGGATAGTGGTTGCTACCCACGAAACTATCCATGGATATCAAATGGTATCCAAACCCGCTACCCGCGGACACCCGCTACCCATCGGGTATCCGCGAAACCCGCTATCCGCCGGGTATCCGTCACCCACTATCCGACGGATACCCGCTATCCGCCGGATACCCACTATCCGCTGGATACCCACAAATAGAATTTAAATATAAATTTACAACAAATTTAATAGAAAAAAAAAATCAACACAAATAGCGTAGTTCAAATCCACAAAGAACAATGTTTAAATTCAAATTTACAAAGAACAATGTTCAAATTCATCAGCTAAAATATAAAATCCAACAAAGAACAATGTCTATAATTGCTCGACAGTAGAAATAGAACCCTCTTCATTGAACTCTTCTTCTTCATCTTCAAGACAAGTCCAAAAGCTTCCATTCTTTCATTTAGCTCAGTATTAGCCTTTGGGCCTTATTGTTTGGGCCTATTTTAAAATATAAAATACTAGCCCATAATCTCAAAATATGTATTTAAAGCCCATATTTTATAGATTTTTTTGTGGATATTTGACGGGTAATTGACGGATAATTGGCGGGTATTTTTCGCGGGTAAATGGGTTTCGCGGGTATGGATAGTAAGTATCCAAACCCATACCCACGAACTAAATGGATAGTGAATTGTACCCACGAAACTATCCGTGGATATCAAATGGTATCCAAACCCACCCTAATGGGTTCGGGTTTTCGTGGATATCCACTACCGCGGGTAGATTGCCATCCCTAGTCATAGATTGTGATCCATCTTCAATTCTCTCCATCTAATCAAGAAGTTAGTCAACTTATTACTTATTAGTTATTAGTAAACAAACAAGTTAGTCAATTTATAAATCATTTACTACTTTCTCTTTAAACTTCATTTAAAAAACTTAATTTACACATAATCAAGACAACATACTAAAAAATAATGTCCAAATCAATTTAATTAAAGATTATTAAACACATTGCCTATCATCATCTCAATTTATATAATAAAAAAGAGTTAAAAGACCATAATCAATTTATATCATCATCGATTTATCATCATTCATCAGTATTAAAAGACCATAATTAAAATGATAATTCATAACAAACAGAAAACTATATAACTGCGAAATCAAATCACCAACACATAAATACATCATACATATTCAAAGCCATCAATATACATAAGATTTGTTCGACTTTCAACTTTCAGGTTTCAAACAATAGGAAATGCAAATAATTTTTTATATACTAATATTTGTAATACCTTTAACAATAAAATATTCAAAAACAAACTAAAAGTAATTAAAAGAACTTAGCAATTCATCCCGCAACTCATGAACTTCTCAAATTAAACAATGCCTAAAAAACTAAAAAATGAAGAAAAAAAAGATGTTAACCCGCTGAATGGACGAGCTGCTGCTGACGGATGGAAAAACGGCGGAGGAGGCGAGCCTAGCGGACTGAGCGACGCCGGCAAAGTGATGAGTTGCTGCTGCCTACTGAGCTGCTGCTACCGGAGGGAAAAACCGGCGGAGGAGGCGAGCCTGGCGGAGGAGGTGAGCCTGGCAGAGTGAGCAACGCCGGCAAAGTGGTTAGCTGCTGCTGCCTGCTGCTGTCTGAGAGAGAAACCAGGCGGAGAAGGCGCCGGTGCAAGGGACGAGCGCTGCTGCTTTTGGAGGGAAAAACCGGCTGAGGAGGCACCGGTGCAAGGGACGAGCGCTGCTGCTGCCTGCTGCTTCTGGAGGGAAAAATCGGCGGAGGAGGCACCGGTGCAAGGGACGAGCGCTGAGCGCTACTGCTGCAGCTGCTGGGACTGCCGGACTGGAGAAAGGGAGGGAGACGCCGATGGGAGAAGCAGCGGCGCCGGTGCTGGTGGGAGGCGGGGATGGGAGGCCGGAGGGAACCGTGGAGGCGGGCCGCGGGTGGAATGAATTGAATTGAACCGTGGAGAACAGAAATGAAGAGAGCGGCTGAACAGTTTGGAAATTGGAAGTGGAAACCCTAATGACTAATGTTAAATTAATAAATTAATTAATTTTAAAAAAACCGGTTAATCGGTTTAACCTGTTAACCGACCGATTAAATCGATTTACCGATTTACTGTGAGAGTGCTAACCGATAATCAAACCGAACCGAGAAAAATTGGTTTTTGGTTAACCGATAACCGATTTTTCCGATTCGGTTACGGTTTTAACCGAAAAACCGGCACCGATTTCCCAGCCCTACTAGTTATATCAATAATACGTGTGCTCTGTGCTGGTGACCACTCGAAATGAACTTTAAGGTTAAGTGCTCTTGACTTAAAGCACAATTAAGATGGGTGACCCACTGGAAAGTTCGTCTTAACGCAGGCAATTACGTTCAAAATACATTATAAATACCAAAATACTTGTGGGATATAAAGCTAGATTGATATATGTATATATATATATATATTGTAAAAAAAAATTACCGATAGAATTTATTTCCGTCGCTAATATCGACGGTCATTTCCGTTGTTGATTTCAAGTGATGTCGACATCGTCGTGTGCTCGCCTACGGACGGTCTGTTAGTAATTTAGCGACGGAGGCAAAATTCCGTCGATAAATTTTTTATCACGGCGACACACGGCAACCGTCGGTGATCCGTCGGTATATGGCTTTACCGACAAAATTTTTCGTCGGTAATAGGCCAGATTCTTGTAGTGAAACGATTAAAGGGATTTAATGGGTCCACTCATCATTCTCTCTCTATATACCTATTTTTAAAATAGAGGCACTCTCTGGTGTAATCGGTTACACCATGCAATTGGTTTCTAAATGACACTATTTCAACATAAAGATCTTCAAGTGTCATTTGTATGTTGAATTAGTGTCATTCAGAAATGTTCAAGTGTCATTTTCCGAATGAAGTAGTATCATTTTGGAAACCAGTTGCACATGAGTATTTGTGTTTAAAATAATACTTAAATAATTTTCATCAACTTACTTTATCTACTAATTACACATTCTTTGATCTTTGTGCTCAAAAGTAATGAGATATTTGTAATTATTAGGTTCGGGGGTCTCGAATAGGTGTATGGGGGGAGGGGAATACACCTATAGGCTATTTTTCGATCTTTACAAGAGATCAAAACGAAACTTCAAACACAAACTTAAACAACCTGTTTACTGAAAAGAGTTTTGACCAAAACAGGGTTGACGACTGATACTGAATACTCTTCAGTAAGGAGTTATCAGTTAAGTCCAAATACCTTAACTGATTCACGTAAAGCTTCAGTCGAGTTTGATAAAAAGAGATGTTATGAATCTTACTGACTATCAGAAGATAGATCAGTTAGACTGATAACACACGCAGTTGAAAACTTTTGTTTCGCAATAGCCTGTGGGTTAAACACGTTGTCAGTCTTTAGGTTTCTCTTTGCTATTAATCAGTTTTCAGTTTATGAAGGGAAGAGCACAAGTAAGAAAGTAAATACTGAAAGCTGTAATTAACACAGAGATTTTTACGTGGTTCGGAAAATACTTCCTACATCCACGGTCGGTTGATCAGACCAACAACTTCACTGGGCAAGTGCTTACGGGTGCACTGCAAACCTGAACATGTGCTTACGGGTGCACACAACCGAAACAACCGAAGATTCAATCTTCAGTACCAACACACCTTGTTGGATTTCTCACTCCTAGGACGCACTGGGCACTAGGATCTCACGGAGACAGAATACCTTTCTGAACTCCTTTACAACACAAACACTCGATTCAGTAGGTTGAAGGGAGGTTTGAAAACTTGCCAACTAAACTTCAAAGAACAAGTTCTTTGGAGTCAGTTTGACCTAGGCTTTGGATAAACAAGGTTTGCCTAAGGTCTAAGAGAATGTATGTAATCAGTAGTGACTGATTTTTGGCTTTGGAATTATCTTCTTCGATTCAAACTTTTGAGAGTCTGGGCTTTAGCTGAGAAACAATTTTGGCAGCGTTTCAGCTTATGTCGTTGAATCGGTAAAGATTGAAGTGATCCACGAGCGTTATTTATAGGAGAAGTCTTTAATAGATCTGTTGGCGGAGAAGGTCTTCAAGATTTCTTTCGTTAGAGAATAATTTGAACTTAGGCTGAGGCTTCAATCTTCGAGGTTCCTTGTTTGGTGAGAACGGCTATGTTGAAGAGCAGGAGATGCAACATCTCTGAAAAGGTAATCACCAAAGAGGAATGACCTCTGCAGAGAAAGGACGATCCTGAAATCTCTGCATTTAATTCAGATGTATTTCTGGAGTGCGTGGCTTCCTTTGAATGTTGTAGGTTCAGTCCGAGGAAGAATGTCTAACTGATACTTGACTTTAGTATCAGTCCGCTGATTCCACGTGGCTCGCATTAAGTAATCAGTTAAAAACTGATTCTTCGACTGATGCTTCAGTCGGCAACTTCAGTCTTCAGTCTTCAGAACAGCAACTAAACTAGAAAAAGAACTCTAACACTTAAGTTCAATCAGTCCTAGTCTATTACAGAAGAAACTTATTAATTTTGGTATCATCAAAACAAGGATTATGATATTTCATTAAGTTCCCAATAGTAATATAACGGAGGAAATATATTATATATCATAAGAAAAATAAGAACTCATAAATCAAGATTAATTCTACGTTCAGATCAATATTATATAAGACCAATTCTCCCTAAATAGCTATCAAACCATCAATATTATATAAGACCAATTCTCCCTAAATAGCTATCAAACCAAATGGTAACAGGAGCCTGTTTCTTATAAAATTGGTTCCCTCTTATATATGTGAGTTAATGTATTAAAATATTAATTTTCATATAGCAAAAATAAAAAATATTCATTAAAATAATTTTTTTAAATTAATTAATTTTTGTGAAAATATTAAATTTAACCTGCCATGAGAATTGAATTGGAGTCAGCTTAATATTTTTCTTCTTTGTGAATTCGTGTTAGCTTGGATTCCCAAAATTTGATCTCTCTACCGATCTCTCTTCTCTCAACATATTGTAGGAATTTGGTTATAAGTTGACCAATGTTTGATTAGTTTTTCAAGTAATGAAAATATTTAATTTAATAAAATTAAATGGCTTATGATCGCTCTTTGTTTTGAATAGATAATCGTAGTATATTTATTTACTCATAATCAATTTTTGGTGAATGAGAAATAATTAATTATATAATGATTATGTGCACTAGAGATGGACTGTAAAGCAGCCTAATAGGGAAATGATAATTTGTCTTGATGGTATATTGGTGGATGATTTTCAAGTTGATTCAGAGGGTGTTTGGCTGAGCTTATAAGCTCTTCAAAACAACTTATAAGCTGTTTATGAGCTTATAAGCTCCTTGAAAGTGTTTGACAAAATAAATTCAGAATAAGCTCCTAAATAGCTTATAAGCTCCAAAAATAAGCTCTAAGAGCTTATAAGCTCCCCAAAAAATAAGCTCATTTACCCCAACTTATTTTTTCATAATTTATATACAACAATCATTTTTCAAATGTTTTCAACTATAATTTATTATTTTCATCATAAATCATTCAAGTTCATTTCTCTTCGATTTTCTCTCTCTAAAAACATATTTTCTCTTTCTAACAAAAAAAAATCTCTCTCTACCTTATAAGCTCAATTATCCAAACACTTTGACAACTTATAAGCTTTTGAAACATCTTATATAAGCTATTGAAACTTATAAACTCTTTAAAATAAGCTTAGCCAAACACCCTCTCACTCGTCTTTAGAAATAATTTATTTCGGTGGACGATTTTCAAGTTGACTCAATCTTCTTTAGAAATAATTTATCTTAATTTGGTGGACCGCTTTTAATTAAAGTTGGTTTTCTTTCCTTAAACTTTTCTTTGTTCAGGCTCTCTTTTCTCCTTACATTTTTTTTAAAAAAGTTGTTAAATTCACACCCCCAACTTATTGATTGGAGAAGTTCTTACTAAGAGACTGCGCTTCATTGTCTCCTTACATTAAAATTGTTTAATAGTAACATAGTTGCAGCTTTCTTTATTAAATAGAGGTTTTACGTACGAAAAATATTTTTACATTTTATTATATACTCCCTCCGTCCACGAAATGAGTACCCATTTGGGGGTGGCACGAGTTTTAAGAAATTGATTAAGTGTGTGTAAGTGGAATAAGGGACCCACTTTTATTGTGAGTGGAATGTGTGGGGTACACTTACCAAAAAAGGAAATGGGTACTCATTTGGTGGACGGACCAAAAAGGAAATATGGGTACTCATTTTGTGGACGGAGGGAGTATAAAATTAATTATCATTTGATTATTATATAAAATTTTTAAATATAATTAAAAGTACTATAATTTAAGATAAATACTCCCTCCGTCCCGTTAATGAAGTCCCCTTTCTTTTGGGCACGGGTATTTAGGAGAGTTAAAGTGAATGTAAAAATAGTAGGGACCATATGATTAGTGCTTTATTTAATGTTATTTTATTTACTAATTCAATTGACTAATACAACAAGGAATATAGCAAAATTAAAAAGGAAGGAAAGGGGAAGCGGTGGAAGAGACGAAATCACAGAACACCTCCGGCTGTCTCTCTCCGGCAGTCTCACAGAACACCTCCGGCGGTTTCACAGAACACACGAACACACACCCATAGCAATACCTACATCATTTCCCAGATCTAGCAAAATCTCTTCTCCCTCTTCCATAAATCAAAATAAAAAATCAACTCCAATAGACGAAATCATAATTCAATAATCCTAACTTCAAAATCAAAATCATAAAATTGAGCTCGCGGTGGAAGGCGGCGCAGTGGGAGGCGCGAAGCGGTGAAAGGCGGAAGGCGGCGCAGATCTGAGCAGATCCCTAAATTATAATTCAATTTTCCCTAAATACTTGCAAATCCCTAACTTATTTGAGCAGATCTGCCCGCGGTGGAAGGCGGTGCAGGAGGAGGCGCGAAGCGGCGGTGGCGTTGGAGTCGGTGAAGACGGAAGCGCGAGGCGGCGCGAGTTGCGTTGGCGGCGGAGACGCGAGGCGGAGCAGGAGGTGTTGGAGGCGGTGGAAGGTGGAGGGGTGAGAGGAACGGTGGCGCGGAGGTGTTGGAGCCCGGCGCAGTGGTGGCTCTGTTTGTTAGGCCGAAGAAAATGGTTGTAGAGGCGGTGAGAGGTGGGAAGCGGTGGAAGAAGATGGTGGGTGGGGGTGAGACGAGAGAGAGAGAGAGAAGCAGGTGGGTTGGTTGGTGGGGAGGAGAGAGACTTAATTAAATGCTTAATTGAGTCCTAATTAATGCCAAAAAATGAAAGGGGACTTGTTACATGGGACGGCCCAAAAAGGAATACGGGACTTGAATATTGGGACGGAGGGAGTATATTTTAGTTTAAGGGAAATGTGCAGATAAGCCCTCCTAGGTGTAGCCCTTATAGCGTATACCTCCCCATTCTCACTGTGTGTGCAACTAAACCCCCCAGCTCAAGAAAAAGGGTGTAAATACCCCCCTCGCCCTAACCTCCGTTTTCTCACCGTTAATCAACATTTTTTTTTTAATTTTCTGTTGGGCCCACCTTCTTCACCGTTAGCTTTTTGTTTACATTTGAAGTCTAAACTATTACTTTATGGTTTAAGGGGCTTGGGATGCGGCAAGTGACTTCAGATGGTGGTGAGCGAATTGTTGTTGCTCAGCCCGTTCTTGAGGGTTTTGAAGATGTTGAAGATGAGGAGGATGAGCTAGCTTGCATGGTTTGCCGCGAGGGCTACCGATTGAGACCTACTGATTTGTTGGGTGTTTACACTTACAGTAAGCGTGTGAATTTGGGTGTTGGAACGTCAGGAAGTGCCCGTGGTGATTGTGTTTATACAACTGTTAGCCATTTCAATATCATACATTTCCAGTGCCATCAAGAAGCTAAACGAGCCGATGCTGGCCTAAGAAATCCAAAGAAGGAATGGGATGGTGCAGCCTTGAGGAACAATGAAACTCTTTGTAATAATTTGTTTCCCCTGAGAGGACCCTCTGTTCCGATAGGACAATACTTGCGTTATGTTGACCAGTATTGAGACTATCTTACTTCATTGCGAAGAACAGCTACGGTGCCGAAGGCGCTAACATGCGCGGCGGCGTGTTTAAGAGTGATGAGGAGATGGCGAATTTCCAGCTCGCTTGCATGATCGAGAAATAGATGGAGAAGAAGGTGACCGAGAAGGCCGTCGGTTGGAGGAATTCCGTCATTGATTTTCAGGTGAAGAAGCCGTGCAAAGATCGCGAGAGTTCCAGCTGGAGCTCCTCCGATTCAAGCTACGCGGCCGCCGTCGGATTCTTCTCCTCGTCGGAGGCGGAGTCATTCCAGGTGCAGCGGACGGGGTTCGCGAAGGAGAAATTCGGCGGAAATCGCCGCGAATTGGAGCTAAAACCTAAAATCGAAGGCAAATTCTCGAAGACGAAGCTGCGAGCGCTGAAAATCTACGGCGACTTGAAGAAGGTGAAGCAGCCGATATCTCTCAAAGGAATTATTCACCCTTTTTCTTGAGTTGGCTTTATTCAAGAAGGTGAAGAAGGTGGGCCCCACAGAAAATTAAAAAAAAATAATAATGCTGACAAACGGTGAGAAAACGGAGGTTAGGGCGAGGGGGGTATTTGCACCATTTTTCTTGAGTTGGGGGGTTTAGTTGCACACACAGTGAGAATGGGGAGATATACGCTATAAGGGCTACACCTAGGAGGGCTTATCTGCACATTTTCCCTTTAGTTTAATATAAAAATACACCTAGGAGTAATAAAGAATAATTCATATTAATAAAAAATGATATTGTAAAGAAAACAATATAAGTTAAAAGATAATTGAAAAAAAATGGATTTATTCAAAGAAAAGAGGAGAGAGGCCTAGGAGAGAGAATTTTCTTAAGTTTTAATCTTTAAATAAATATAATTTTTATATTTTAAATCCAATATTTACATAACATATATTAAATTAAAGCTCTTGTCATGATCTTTAATTTGATATGCATATCAAATATTATATAATTAGTCGAATTTCACAATTTTAAAAAAGAAATATGATGAGGGATAAGATCCTCATTAGTGCAGGATTTAATATGAACCTCATGGTTAAATAATATTCATATGCTATATTTATTATTGTACGTATTGGGGAACTAACAGCGCATGTAAAAGAGTAAAACAAAGGTGTGAAGATAAGCCTACCTTGAAGACGGCGCAGGCTTAGGAACTTAACCTGCACAACTATTCGAAGATATACCTGCACAGTTATCCGAGAATGCCTGCGCAGTCGATATACTTGCATAAGTTACCCGAGGACACCTACACTACCACTTGATTAAATATACCTGCGCAGCCATTAAGTCGATGCTTGCGCAAACTATCACAATTACCTTCTGATAAAGGCAAAAAGCTGCAAGTCCGTTAAAGCAAGGACAATCAACCGCGATAGTGACACCTGGAGTATGCCGTGCATGTTGAGTACATGCGAAGGAGAAAAAGACAATTGTACCCTTTATTTTCATCACCTATAAATACTAAGTCTGTAATGGTAGAAAGGATTTCGGTTTTACTCTATCACTGCGTACTTATACTAAAACACCTATTGTATCTGAAGAAAAATTATTCATCTAGAAACTTCTGAGTTAGAGCATGATTTACACTCCAGGTTTTTCTTTCTCACTAACTTATTAACTCTTTTGGGGTATGGATGATTTTGTGCTTCACCAAAATAAAATAGAAAAATAAGAAGTTAAAGAAAAAGAAAAAGAAAAAATTAAAGATGTATAGCTTATAAATAAACCTTCAATTTTATTCTAACTACAAAATTGCCACTCAATTTTGAAATTGAAAACTCCCTTTTTAATATAGTACTGGCATTTGCACTCGTGCACTGCACAAAAAATATTTTTATATTTTATTATATATAAAATTGATTATCATTTGATTATTATATAAAAATTCTAAATATAATTAAAAATACTATAATTTAAGATAAATATATTTTAGTTTAATATAAAATAATGAATAATAATTCATATTAATAAAAAATGATATTGTAAAAAAAGAAAACAATATAAGTTAAAAGATAATTGGAAAAAAATAGATTTATTCAAAAAAAGAGGAGAGAGGAGAGAGAATTTTATTAAGTTTTAATCTTTAAATAAATATAATTTTTATATTTTAAATCCAATATTTACATAACATATATCAAATTAAAGCTATTGTCATGATCTTCAATTTGATATGCATATCAAATATTTTATAATTAGTCGAATTTCACAATTTTAAAAAGGAAATAAAATAGAAAAATAAGAAGTTAAAGAAAAAGAAAAAAAAAAGATGTATAGCTTATGAATAAATCTTCAATTTTATTCTAACTACAAAATTGTCACTCAATTTTGAAATTGATTTGAAATCAATTTGAAATTGAAAACTCCCTTTTTAATATAGTATAGATAGATTATTTACAGCAACATAATTTTAGTGCCACGAAAAGATTATGTAATAAAATTTGTTATATCTTTAAATGTAATAAAATTAGATACATCCACATATTTACATGTATATTTTAATTATTACACATACAAATATTAGTAAATTTTGTTATATTTAAAAATGTAATATTTTTTGTGACATCTAAAACTATCATAAAATATTGTTGTTATACATAAGTATCACACTAACTCTCTCTCTCTCTCTCTCACACACACACACACACACACACACACTCACACAAATTAACCCACACATACAAATATTATTATATTATTAATAAAATTATATTTAAAAAAAATTAATTATAAAACATATTATCATAAAAAATAGCTACACTTTCATATATCACAAAACAACTAAACTTTGACATGTCACAAAAATAGTTACCTTTTCAATGT
Organism: Salvia miltiorrhiza; assembly: GCF_028751815.1. Taxonomy (NCBI): domain Eukaryota; kingdom Viridiplantae; phylum Streptophyta; class Magnoliopsida; order Lamiales; family Lamiaceae; genus Salvia; species Salvia miltiorrhiza. Next base: position 44,115,347 of record NC_080390.1, on the reverse strand, counting down.
CACTAGATTAGTGACATGTCTTTATTTTTGTGATACCTGTAATAGCTACCCAACTACAATATGCCACCATTTCATTTAGTGATATTTATAAGTGTTATTATTTGTCAAAAATCATGTCTCCATTAGAATGTTTTATTCTAGTTTCTTGAATAGACTATTTTCTCTTAAATGGAAGTAACCTGCTTAGGGGGCTAAGCAGAAGTAGCCCTTTCTATGGAACGTCTTCAGCTGTAGGCTCCATTAGAGCATCCGCATCGCTTACACGATGCGGCCTACTCGTGTAAGGCGATGCAGCCCTTGCCTACACGAGGGCTACACGTTCTAACGTGTAGCCCATTTTCCCGTTGATGAAAGGCGCATGTGAAACACGCGCCATTAAAAAAAAATAGAAAATTCATTTTTTTGAATTTTGAATTTGAAGGCAGCTTTGAATGCCTCGGTTTGCGTGCAAATTTGACCGTTCGATTTTTTTCTTCTTCTCTTTATATTCTCTTTTCCGCCTTCTTCTTCCTTACTTTCACTCCACAATTCTCCTCTTTCAATCTACACCTTTCAAGCCTTTTCTTCTTTTTTCTTCCTACAATGGCGGAATCCGACCACGGTTCTTCGTCTGATTCATCTGACGGTGTAGCTCACGTGATCATGGAGGAGATAGAGTTGCAGAAACAATTGCTTGCTCAAATCTACACCCAACCGGCGCCGGAGCAGGGACGTGTTAAACGTCCCCGGTCATACGTCCACCGTGATCGTGAGGATGCCCATCTACGTCTTATGCAAGACTATTTCAATGACAATCCGACGTACGGACCTACATTTTTCCGACAGTGTTTTCGAATGCAGAAGGAGTTGTTCTTGCGCATCGTCGAGGCTGTTCAAGGTGAAGATACTTACTTCCAGATGACCACTGATGCAATAGGTCAGGACTCTCTCTCCCCTTTGCAGAAATGCACGTCATCTATCCACTGACTCAACCTAGAACACCTCTAGTTTGACTTGCAATAGAACAAGGACATTCTAGTGATGGTAAGTTGACCCAGTGTCATCTCTCAAGGAAAGTCTTAAAGGGCTTCTAGTAGTATCGTGGGAAAAAGTAATAAAAGAAAGCAGTAAAGAGTTTGATTATTAATCTAGAACTGAAACTTAAAACTGAATTAAAACCGAATTGTAAAATTACTAGGCGAATTAAATTATTAACCCTAGGCAGAATTAAAACAACTTAAATAAAATCTAACTTAAGAAATTAAGTACTTGTAAATTAAAAATAAAACTAATCTAGGCATGAAACTAAAGTGCATAATTTAAATTGCATAATTAAAAAGAAAGAATAAACATGAACTAAAAACATAAACATGATTAAACGAAAATAAATTGAATTGAAATACGAAATACCGTAAATGTCTTGAACGTGTAATTGTGTCACGCAATCACAATCCAATAAATAACTAAAAACTTAACTAAATCGAAAACTAACTAAAAACAATGAATTTTCAATACTATGAAAAAGAACTATGAAAGCAATAAATTCTAAATTTCGGATGCCAAGAGATCTCAAGGATGGAGTCTAAAACTATAGCAAAAGATAGATTTACAATAGAAATGAAACCCTATTTATAGACCTAGCTCTGGCGAGAATAAGCTGGAAAGTAATCGGTGCTGGCAAGAATAAACATAGCTGGAAAGTGATCGGTACTGGCAAGAATATGCGGAGCTGGAAAGAATAAACATAGCTCTGGAAAGTGAACTCCTATGATTATGCTTGGGAAAGGTAGTCAGCGTTGGCGAAATAGGCGGAGCTGGAAAGTAGTCAGCGCTGGCATTTATGGGCTGAGTTGAAAATGGCCAGCGCTGGCAGTTATGAGCTGATTTGAAAATGGCCAGCGCTGACAAGAATGGGTGGAGCTGAAAATGGTCAGCGCTGGCAAGAATGAGTTGAGTTGAAAATGGTCAGCGCTGGCATGAATGGGCGGAGCTGAAAATGGTCAGCGCTGGCAAGAATGGGCGCAGCAGGGCAGTGTGGCAGCAGGGCTGAATCTTTGGGAGCGAAGGCACTTGCATTTGGCAGCGCTGGCGTGATGCCGCGCTGAAAATGGAGAGTGAAGGTGCTGGAATTTGGCAGAGCGCAGCGGGCTAGATGGTCAGCGCTGTCGGAGAGGCGGCATTTGTGCGTGGCCTTGATTTGCTGCATCAGTGACTCGATGGCGTCGAAGTTGTTGGCGAGGGCGAGCTTGTGGATGATGGTGGCTTAGAGGGATTCATTGGGGTTGTGGTCTTTGCGGGTGGAGAGCTGGGCGAGGAGAGGGCAGCGCTGGCGGGTGGCAGCGCTGCCGCATGTGGCTGAGCGGGGTGGCTGGCAGCGCTGGCGTGTGGCGGTGTGGCTGGGCGGTCTTGGCAGCGCTGACGGGAGTGGCTGGCACTAAGCTCTGCTATGTCGATGTCTGCTAAAAATACCATTTTTAGCCCAAAAATCTCCAAAATTGCATTCTTCCATCTATAAACCTAAATCTCCTGCAAAGCATCAAACAAACCATAAAACACACCAATTTCCAGAAGATTTAATTTAAAATATGCACATGCAAACCCCTAAAATTAGAACAATTAAGCATAATTATCCACCAATTAGCCACCGGCGTCAGTGCGGATACTTTTGACGAGTATCTCAAAGTCGTCGACTCTACCGGGCGTGTATGCCTCATGAAGTTCTGCAAGGCTGTCATCCGGGCTTTCGGAGCCCATTATCTGCGCCGTCCAACGCCGGAGAACATCACACGCCTTACTCAGATGCACGAGGCGCGACATGGATTTTCCGGGATGCTCGGGAGTCTTGATTGTATGCATTGGGGATGGAAGAATTGCCCTAAGGCGTGGCACGACGCATATACACGCGGTGATCAAGGGGAGCCAACCTTAATCTTGGAGGCCGTTGCATCCCACGATCTGAGGATTTGGCATGCCTTCTTTGGTGTCACTGTTTCGAACAACGACATCAACGTTCTCAACCAGTTGCCTCTCTTCGCCGACGTGTTGGATGGAACGGCCCTGCCTGTGCTCTTTCAGGCGAACCATCGCTACTACCAGATGGGCTACTACTTGTGCGACGGCATATATCCGGAGTGGCATTGCTTCGTCAAGAGTCCACCGATGGTGACAAATCAGAAGGAGGCGAGATTCAAGAAGATGCAAGAATCGGCACGAAAGGATGTCGAACGTGCCTTTGGAGTCCTTCAAGCTCGGTGGGGAATCATTCGCAGTCCCGCGCGTAATTGGTACCTGGAGCACCTCCGGGACATCATGTTGTGTTGCATCATTCTCCACAACATGATTGTAGAGCACGAAGGTGAAGGAGCAACCAATTGGAGAAATGACGACGCGGGACATGGGGCGTCTAGCAGTGACTCGACGGAGAGTGGTCGAGCAACCCCAGTTTCCTTCGAGGAATATGTGCAAAGAGATACCCTTCTCCGTGATAGGCAGTTGCACGCCGCGCTCCAATATGATTTGATGGAGCATGTTTGGGCACGTTTCGGACCTCTAGGGTCGGAATAGTTATTTCTAGGATTTGTTTTTATTTTATTAAGTTTTATGTAATTTGTAGGATTTCAAAATTAATGCAATTTAAATTTCAAGTAAATTGTGTGATTTAAATTTATGCAATTAAACTTAAATGAAAAATAAAAAAATCAAAACTAAAAAAATCATGTAGGCTATTATGTAACCCCAATGCAGTCTCTTTATACCATGTGGTCCCCCTCATAAAGTAAGCTATCATGTAACACCAATGTGGATGCTCTTAAAAGTTGATTGTAACTAATTTGTGTGGTTTCCTGGTGGTGGTGGATGATTTGAAGTTGACTGGCGAAGACTCCATTAGAAGTTGATTGTAACTAATTTGTAATGCTTGTGGATCTTTCAACATATAAATTCGATATATTAGTTGGACGAGGTATGTCACAAGAAATTTTCATATTGGAAAGAATTAATAGATTCCAGCTAAATGAGGAGATGGTGGGTAGGCCTGATAGTGGCGGTGGTGGGCATGTCGACGCGGTGGCAAGTGGTGAAGTCACAGGCGCAGACTGATGTGAATCTGGGTGTTGGATGCAGCAGTACAAAAGCCACAAATGTATCTGACTTTATGAACAATCTCAACGCCACCTTCTCGGACCTCCGAACTCAGCTGTCGGAGGACAAGCGGTTCGCGACGGCGCAGTATGAGATTCCGTCGGAGCCCGTTTACGGCATGGTCCAGTGCAGAGACTACATGTCTCAAATTGAGTGTTTGGCCTGCTACGCCACCGCATTATCGGCGATCATGAGCTGCACGAACAATAACGTCACCGGTGGTCGAGCTGTCTTTGATGGCTGTTTCCTCAGGTAATCTATCTCCACTCTTATAAACAAATGCAACTTCCACGAGATACTGATTGTTGGAGTTGATGAGGTATGAGAGCTACGAGTTCTACGCAAGGACAAGCGAAAACTGGCTAAGATGTGATGGATCAGCATCTGGGGCAACCGGTTTCACCGAAGAGGGAACGAAACTGCTGAGTGATCTTCAAGTGGCAACTCCAAAGATACTAAACTATTTTGCAGCAAGTAGGAGGAAGACCCCAGACTCAACAGTTTATGGGGTGGCGCAGTGTGCTCACACAGTTAGCTCAGGTGGCTGCCAAGGTTGCTTGACCGCCGCCTACGAAAACTTGCGAAACTGTTTCCCTCGGACAGATGGGAGGGTTGTTGATGCAGCATGTTTTATGAGATATTCCAATCAACCATTCTTTTCTGATAATCACACAACCGATATCCAACCATTCTTACAACCACCGCCAGGTAATATATATTTTATTTATTCTCTGTATTATGGAGTAATTTTTACATAACTAAAACATAGAAATTGTACTCTGTTTCAGGGAGTTCAGTGAATGAAAAGGCAGTGATAGGGGGAGCGATTGGAGGTGCTGGACTACTTGTGATTATAGTTACTATATTGATCTGGTACAAGTTTTCAAGACAGCTCAAATACGCTCTAATAGGTATATTAATTATACATCTCTTTATCTTATAAGCATCTTCATCTAAGCCAAGTTTATATTATATTTCTCCCTGTTTGTCCAGGTAACATTTTGGGTGCAACCGAGTTGCAACGTCCCAATAGATTCAGCTACAAGGATTTGAAAGAAGCAACAAATAATTTTAGTGAAGGAAATAAAATAGGACAAGGTGCCTTTGGTGCAGTATACAAGGTGAAGTTAATTAGTTTTGATTAATTTGTAATGTGTAAGTAGTAGTGCTGAATGAAAACGTTACACTTGAACAGGCGACGTTGAGAAATGAGAGTGTGGTTGCGGTGAAGAAGCTGGATATAAGCAACAGCAGAGCAAAGGCAGATTTCGAGAGCGAAGTAAGGCTTATAAGCAATGTTCATCACCGCAATCTTGTCCGTCTATTGGGATGCTACACCAAGGGAACTGAGCAGCTTCTCGTCTACGAGTTCATGGAGAACAAAAGCCTCGACATATACTTATACGGTATGTATACTCAAACTCAACACCTAGCTAATTTTCTTCTTCTTGCTTTCATTTAATTATTTTGTGTAAATGTAATAGGTGAAAAACGAGGAATGTTGAGCTGGAAACAACGGGTTGATATAATATTTGGGACAGCAAGGGGAATTGCATATTTGCATGAGAATTACCACGTAACCATCATACATCGAGACATCAAGCCGGGCAATATCCTACTCGACAATGACTTTCAAGCCAAGATTGCAGATTTTGGTTTGGCAAGGCTTCTTCCTGAGAATCAGAGCCATCTTAGCACTAATTTTGCAGGCACACTGTAAGTAATGAATTCTTATGTAATTGCAAATAAGCATTTATTGATACATATATATGATATGATGATGAATTAATCAGAGGGTATACAGCACCAGAATACGCCATCGGCGGCCATTTGTCTGAGAAAGTCGACATCTACAGCTTCGGAATTCTGATCCTCGAGATCATCAGCGGCAGAAAATGCAGTGACATGAACCCCGATTCCACCGCTGAATATCTACTTAATGAGGTACGTGAAATTAAGTACAAAATCATTTAAATTGATTTGTGTTGATCTTGATCATGATTTGAATATGCAGGCGTGGAAGTTATACGAGAGAGACATGCACCAGAATCTAGCGGACGAGGCGTTGGAGTTGACGGAACAAGAAGTGGGGGAATTGATAAAAATGGTAGAAATTGCTATGTTGTGTGTACAGTCACCGGCTTCATCGAGGCCAAGCATGTCCCAACTTATCATGATGATTTCGGACGATGGATCGGTGAGGCTGCAGAGGGCTGTGCGGAGGCCTTCTTTCGATTATAGGATGAATGGATTAGTTGGTGAAGATGGGCCGCTTTCTGCAGATAAATCTGCATCTCATGCTACTGTCTCCATTACCCAATTTACTGGCCGCTAGCTTCTTCATTTTCAAATTAAACTACTTTTCAACTGCTTTTGCATCTATTTCTCAATGTTATTTTCTTGAAAATGTTTTTGTTTTGTGGATGTTTGCACAGGGAGATAAGTTGGATGAGTTTTATGAATTGTTTAATGGAACATATATACCATGTCCTCTATTATTAAATGTGTACTACATTACCAACCAAAAAAAGTTATGCATGTTATATACTATGGAAGTGTTTTATACTAATTCCTCCGCGTCCTATAAAAATAATTTTAATTTTTTATTTGGAACGTTCAAAAAAAATAATTATATTTTATTTGCAGACATTATCCTATAACAAATCAATACATATTATGTAGCTTGATATATCAACTTATTTATCTATTCTACTATATAGGACTCGTCATTTTAATTTAACCTAAGCTGCATTATCCATTAAGATAAGGTGAATCTCTTTATCTACTCACAATACACTCGGCTACAATAATTAAAACTAGTAGCACTCGTTCGTAAAACTATTTTATGGGATGGAGCGAGTAGTTTTGTGTATATGCAGGCGTGGAAATTATATGAGAGAGGTATGCATCAAAATCTAGCGGACGAGGCGTTGGACTCGAACGAATATCAAGTAAGTTGTGCGTGTGCGTGCAGTCACCGCCTTGTTCGAGGCCAACCATGTCTCAGCTTATTTGGATGCTTGGGCTGCAAAGGGCGTGACAAGGTGGGTCTTGCTCAAATAGCTTTGTTTCTACAAATGAATCTGATGCCACTGCCTCACAAAATACAGAGCAAACAGAGAGTTGCATGAATAACAACTTTTTCATGTTTTGCATTTTTGCAATTCTAGCTACTTTGATGAACATGTATTAATATTTTAAAACTTTATAATATGTATATATATAATGCCTTTTAATTTTGAATCAAATAGTATATATTTTTTGATGTACCCATATTGTATGATTTATTTAATTCCATTTATACACTAATTTTAGGAAATAAGTTATTCTTTAAAAATCTAAACCATCGTCTACAAATATTAGCGTCATATTTAATTGAAAAGATCTAAAATAAATTTCCTTAAAAAAATTCCGTCAACAATGATAAAATTCATTAAACTATTAACATAACCTTGAGTGCAAAAACCTTGTTTTTGATTACGAAAGAATATGATACGAATATTGTATAGTTGCCATCTGTGCATAGAGTTTAGATACTGTATAAATCTTTCCCCTCAATAGCTTTCACACTATCTTCAACTCACTTCCCTTAACTTGTACATGTACGCTTCTTTGTTTCATAGTATACATGTATAGGGAGCGAGACAGAGGCAAGTGTATTATTGTTTCTGAAATTTTAGTCCTTTTTCAAGATTATTTTTATATCAAACTTCCAACCTTGGTCGCCAAGTTTCATCTCCATCTTCTCCTTTTCTTTTTCATCCTTCACATATATATATGAATTTATACAAGTTGGAGTGTGTCAAGGTTTAGAAGTAATGGAGTTGTTGAGAGTAGCAGTCGCAGTTGTTATAATTGTGTCATTCATGCGGCCCATGGTGGTTTTCCTCCGCCGCCTATCAGCAACCACGTCGGAGCAGCATTCGCTCTGGATTCATTTGACAACAACGAAAGGGCCATGAATCTAGTCGAAAACGCCAAACTCCAGATGCGTGCAACACAATCTTGTTGGGTACGAAAATCTATTTGGCGGCTGTACAAAAGATCGCCGCCGACCAAGATTTCAAGGGCAGACTCACGTGGGATCTCAGCGATTGCTTTCAGAAGCATTCCGGCCTTCCCTTATTGCTTTCATCCTTGTACTGTTTTATTGCGGCTAATCTAAGTATGACTAATATTTCAGAATTCATGCGTTCAAGCATCAAACGGAGAGGTTGGTGAACGAACTGAAAAGATCTGCAGAGGATAAGTTACACAGCATTGAAGAGCGTGGCAAGACTTTACTACTAAACTCCCAACATATTCATGGCACGTTGGCCTCAATCGATCAGCAGACTCAGCAGGTCGCAGAGACGTCAAGAAATCGTACACATTGTCAAGACTTATTCGGAGCAATCCAAGGGGATAGCAGCTGCTCAAGTGGATATGATACAAGGCCAGACCTACAATCGTTGCTTCATGATTCCTACACTCCCAGATTTCCAATTTAAGGGACGAAACAGCTGAAATCGAAAAAGAGGTTAGCCAGGCTATGATTTCAAGAATGACTAGTCTGCATAACAAAGCAGACGGCATTGAGAATTTGACAGCAACTTCTTTGGATAATCAGAAGCTGCTTCTGGACACGCAGATGGCCGCCATGGAAGGCCTTCGTCTTCAATCACAAGCACTCGAAGAAAGCAGGTATATTTCAAATTACATAACCCGACATAGAGTGTATTGAGATGCAGGGGTACTTTGCAAAAGTTGTCCGAATTCTGGAAGAGGCAGCAAGAGGAGCTGCTCAATCGTCAAGAGGAACTGCATCGAGCACATAATCAACTTGCACACAACTCCAAGACAATACTATTTGCTCAGGTAATTACATCATTTCTAACTAAAAATTTCTCATACATTAATTTGGACATTTGTTTTGCAGGAAGCGTTTGAGTCAAAGCAGGCAGGAATGCTGAACACCTTAGACAAGCTGTTTGCGCTGCACAACGCGATGCTGATAGAATCGAGATCAATCAAGATCTTCATCATCTATTCACTCTTGATGCTCCTGCTCTACTTGTTCGCAAGCATGAAATAAACCTACAACGTTCGACCACGCCTTCACCTCGGTGAGACCAATGCTCGTTGCCAAATTCTTTCTCATTAATATTATCCTTTTCCATTAAACAAAATTGGTTGGATTTTTACAGCATTGTGTGCTGCGTTCTCGATCGAGCTATGCGCGCTGCGCTGCAGCTTTGAGCATGAGACTTGGATCCTGACGTCGACTAGATCAGTGTTCCTACTTCTGGCCTCCATCAAAATTTTATATTCCATCTACACGTACAGGTTAGCTGTGGAATAAAATGAAGTATATTTTATTAGATAAAGTGGATTAAATTTGAGAATGGTGCAGAGACTATGAAGTGCTGAATCATGAGATGCTTTTGAGAATGATGGAAAAGATTAATGGAATAGAAAGAAAGCAAGAAGAGAGTGAGGTTGAGTGGTCTTCGTGGATCGATGAAGATCTACCAGAAGATGTAGGGATGTTGGAGGATCCAGATTACGATTTTGCAGAGCAAGTTGGAGACAATTCAAATAAATACTAGTTCTATTTTCTAGCAATTGACTATACTTTTTTTGTTGTTTTTTATAGGGTTAATTATATATAATATCACGAACTTTGCCCGAAATCCATTTTCCCCACGATCTTTAAAAATTCAATTTTTTATCAAATACTTTGACATTTGTTTAATTTCCCCAGGATATTTTTTTTACCCTCAAATCGGAATCGACATAGCTTCCATGTGGCTCACCGATACATGTCCGATAAATTAAACGATGCGTTTCAGTTTAAACATTAAAACCCTCGTTTCAACAATCAGTAATCAGTGCCACCAATGGGCGAAGCATCGGTGCCAGCAATCAGCGCACTGGTTTGGAAGACTGGAAACACAAAGCAATCGGCGCTACTGGTTTGGAAGACCTCGACACGAAGACTTCCACACTGGTCTGGAGAGGAACCCTTCGACAGAGGTGGTGGAAAGGAAAGCAATCGTTTTTCTAGCGCCAAAAGCAATCTTTGATTTCCTTTTGCCCAATAAAAATGAGAAATTAAAAGAAATTAGCGTTTTTTTATTATGATTTAATATTATATGTGTAATTTAAAATTCATACATATTCCACGTCAGCGTTACGTGTAAAATTAAATCCACGTCACTGCTATGTCATTTTTTCGGTCATCGGAAAAAAAAATCGTAGGGAAATTGAACAAATGTCAAAGTATTTGATAAAAAATGAAATTTTTAAAGATCGTGGGGAAAATGAATTTCGGGCAAAGTTCGTGATATTATATGCAATTAATCTTTTTTTATACCATGTTTTTTTTTTTTCAAAATCAGATTGTCATAAATTAAATGAGCAACATAAAATTACGTGTCAAAAACTTGTGTGCTTTCAATTCGATATTCACTATAATTATATATAATTAAAATTTATTGATATTAATATTTATTAATCATAATTAGAATTTAATTAGATTAGATGTACGGTGACACCGAATGTACAATGTAGGCAATTCAATCCACTTTCAGAAAAATCTTAAAAGTTAGAAAGTAAATAAATAAGATAAAACCACCTAGAGCCTTTGGCACATACTGACGCAGGGGAGGGCATCCATTTGGGCTTGGGTCTGTGGGGCTTTTTGGAATTGGAATTTTAAAAAAACTAGTATGTACTTTATAGTTTTCTAAATAATTTGTTTTTTTGAAAGGATTTTCTAAATAGAATTTCGTTCTAAATTGTTCTATTTTTTTCACTTTTTTTGTTGAATTCTTAAGTTTCTTATGTTATTGGTTGTTACTAACATTTTGAAGTTGTTTACTTGTAAACCAAACTTGGCCCACATGAGATGGACCCAGACTTGAGACAACTTCGAGGCTTAGAGGTAATTGGGCCTATTGAGCCTGTAAGGAATGTTTGGATGATCAATATTCTCTCTGCCTAATTTTTTATTTCATACCAAAACTAAAAATCAAAATAAATTCCTAAATTGAAGTGAATGATAAATTCCAGAATCCGGCCAAAACTGATCATCATAAAATTATTATTGAGCACAGTATTCCCTTGGCATTTTCTTGATTCACCAAACAGAAACCCCACTACTTAATGCCTAAAACTTTACTATCTATCACAATTGAAATTTTGGGCCCACTAACTAACTGTGAGAGAATAAGAATAAAGCTTGAAAAAAAAAGAGTTTGAAAACTTGGTACTAGTTATCAATTCAATGTTTGTTTTATTTGTATTTAATGGAATCAAAATCAAAATTAGGTAGATGAAGAATCCATGGCTTAAATTTAGAGCTGCCAATTGGCAAGCTGCTATAACTCGGGCGGGGCCTGCAATTTTTGGCGGGTTAGAGAAACATCATTATATTTCAACCCTAACCCTGCGTCGATCGGGTTTGTGGGCCACCCAAAAGAATGTTAATAGTAATAAGTATTATGATGATGAATAATTTTATTATTTTATCTATAATATATTAAAAAGATAATATTCAATTTAAAATCAATTTCAGTGATAATGTTGTAGTTATAATAAAATTGAACGTTTATTTGTAAATTGTATATATTTTTTTCTTCATCTTCTTATTTCTTTATAAAATTATGAAATTCGAATAATTATAAAATATTTAATATGTACATCAATTAAAAATCACAATAAGAGCTTTAATTTAATGTATACATTTTATGGAAATATTTGATTTAAAATGTAAAAGTTATATTTATTTAAAGATTAAAATTGAAAAAAAAATCTCTCTCATCTCTTATCTTTTTTTAAAATAAATTTATTTTAAACTTTTTTCATTTTAAACTTTTTCCATTTTTTTTTTCATTTTAAACTTTTTTTTTGCCTTTTTATAATATCAATTTTTATTGTGAACTCTTCTATGTTTTCGTATATTTTTAATATTCAGCTTAAATATATTTAATTAACATTATTTTTTATTATATTTATAAATATGATAATTGAATTGGAATCCATTTTATATAAATATAAAAGTTATTCAAACATTTTTCGTGCATTGCTAGTTATAATATTATTCAATAACTATTTTTTTTAACTATATATACAGTATTATGATCATTAATTAATAACATCAAGCACAAGTCATTAGTAGGATGATAAAACAATCTAAGGCCTATGATAAAATGGGCCAACCAGTCTTAAAACGGGCCAACCAGTTTAGACGTGTACCTTCAAACGGGCCTAACAACTTCAAACAGACCTACTAATTTTGTGACATGAGGCCTGAGACCCGACCGGCCAAACTAAGGATATCAAATCAAAAGATTTAGAAGCTAAAAAAAAAAAAGAGTTAAAATTTAGGATAAATTCGTTATTATAATGTTTATGAAAATACATTTTGATTACGAATTTTTATTTGACAATAGTATTCTTATAGATTCACGTTACGAAGAGCCATCAAAATCATTGGAGAACAGTAGTTCAAACTGTAAGGAACGATTTAAATTTTGAATCAATCTGCAAAATAATTGCACAACAGTTTTAAGTAATAAGATGTGAAAAGAAGTTAGAGGAGAGCAATATTTGTAAAAAAAATGATAGTCCATAATATAAAAAAATAATAGTAGTAGTAATAAGGTATGGACATGGAGTAAGGAGACAAAGGCATAGTACAGCAGCACAAATGGGCGCGCTTTAAATGCGGAGTAGACAATACGGTCAGCGACTTTCGTGAAGGACATTGTCAGTCTCTACTACGCCAGGCCCCTTAACCATGCAAAGATGTGAAAGCTCATTCACACTCAACATATACATACACTCACCTAATTTATACATATACTCATTTCCGAATTTAAACTAAGAAATATTTCTCTCATGTTTTTTTTTTTTCTCTTAGAACCAAACGGAATTGACATAAAATTAAGAAATGGGTTTCCTTTTCTCCAAGTCCAGCTATACTCTACATGCTCAACATTGTCCTTAAATAATCGAAACTGCAATAATGTTAAGAGTGACAAATTAAATACTCACTTTCTCATAATTTGGGGTGTATGCATAACATAATCCTTAAGCAATTAATAATAGATGCAACTTTTATTATTTTTAAAATGGTGAATATATTAGGGTGAGCAAAAAATCCGAAACCGAATAACCGAACCGATCCAAATCAAAATTTTAAAATATGGTTCGGTTTTTTCGGTTCGGTTCGGTTTTTTTCCATAAAATTTTGGTTTTTCGATTCGGTTCAGTTCGGATTTTTTAAAACCGAACAAAACCGAAAAATCGAATTATATTTATAATATATATATATATATATATATATATATAATATTTTAATTATAATTTTATAATATCTAACTTCTAATATTTTTTTAATTTTATAGTTTTTTTTTTGGAATTTTCGGTTTTTTTTTTTTGAAAATTTCGATTTTCTTCGGATTAATTCGGTTTTTCGGTTCGGTTCGGTTTTAATTATAAAAATTTCGGTTAATTCGGTTCGATTCGATTTTTTTTTAAGCCGAACTAAAATATAATTTAGTTTGATTTTAGCAAAAACCGAACCATATAACCAAATGTTCACCCCTATTTATACCAGTGGGTGTGGGTGTATGTATCATTTGCTTCATCTGGTAATTTCTTCACACACTGACACTATGAATAGATATATAATATTTTGAAGAGTAATGCTAAACAGCCACATTGTGGCTGCCCACAATTTACTTAAGTAGAAAATAATTTAATTTATTTAACTTATTTTTTAAAATAAAAATAAGATTTAGTCATTTTATCATATTCTCTACATTATAGTAATTTTTTTGCAATTTTTTGGTAACTTTTTTATTTTTATTAAAAAATAAATTAAAAATAAAAAATGCAAAAAAAAATTAAAAAAATAAGTACAATATAGAGAATATAATAAAATAACTAAATCCTGTTTTTATTTAAAAAAATAAATTAAATAAATCGAGATTATTCTTATTATATTATTGTGTGGGTGGCCACAGTGTGGCTGCATAGATTTATTGTATTTTGAAACCCAAAACGAAATACATCGACACAATATTTATCTCCATTATTTAGACATATCTATAAGCCATAAAATTATCATAGTAAATGTAAGCAAATACTCCCTCCGTCCCGCTATTCATGGCACGTATTCCATTTTGGGTTGTCCCACCGATAATGGCTCGTTTCTATTTTAGGAAATAATAAGGGGGTAGTTAGTGTTCATTAAATCACTAATTAACACCCTAATAAAAAACCTACTTTAATTAAAAAGAAAACACTCTCTCTCCCTAACTCGTCAATCACTCTACCCCCCTCTTTCTCTCCCGATTGCTCTCTTTCTCGCAGCTGCTACAACCTCGCCGCCTCTCCTCTTCCACGGCGACGGTGCGGTGACTCTGCTTCCCCCTCACGCCTCCACCCGCTTCCACTGCCGCACCTCACCATCTCCACCCTCTTGCGCCTCCACCCTCGCACCTCATCGGCACCGCCCTTCACTTGTGCGCCGCCTCCTGCACGCTGCACCCTCCACTGCAAATCCCTTCCTCCATCGCCTCCACTGTAGTGGTGGAGAAAAAAATCCTAGCAGCAGCGGCTTGAGCGAGAAGACGGTGCAGATCTTGGCTTCAATAATCGGGTCGCCGCCTCCACCCTTTGTGCCGTCTCCTCCGCGCCCCTTTCTGAAATCCGACGAATAGCAACGACGGCGGCTTGAGCGAGAAGATGATGCAAAGGGAAGGAACCCTAGCAGCGGCGACGATGCAGATCTTGGCTCAATAATTGGGTCGCCGCCTCCACTGCCTCCATCGACTTCATAGGCGCAGATTGTGGATTTGGTGATCTAGGAATTTTTTTGGTTTGTTGCCGGAGATGAAAGTTGGCTGGATTTGTTGTCGGATTTGGATTTGGTGATTTAGTGATTTGGGGATCTAAAGATTTGCCAGATTTTTTTGGTTTGTTGTCGGATTTGGTGTGTTGGCAACCAGAGAGAAATGATAGTTGGCTGTTGTCGGAGATGAAAGGAAATCGGCGGTCGCCGGAGATAAAGGGAAGTCGACGGCAGGCCGGTCAAAAATGAGTGTTGTCTATATGTTAATGGTTGGCTGCGTGAATTAAAATAACACTACACATTAATCATCCTTAATTTTACACTCCTTAATCTCCGTGTCGAAAAGTAACGAGCCATGAATAGCAGGACGGAGGGAGTATTATATTTACAATAAATCTATGCAGCCACACTGTGGCCACCCACACACTAATATAATAAGGATAATCTTGATTTATTTAATTTATTTTTTTAAATAAAAATATGATTTAGTTATTTTATTATATTCTCTATATTGTACTTATTTTTTATTTTTTTTTTTTGCATTTTTTATTTTTTATTTATTTTTTAATAAAAATAAAAAAGTTACCAAAAAATTGCAAAAAAATTACTATAATGTAGAGAATATGATAAAATGACTAAATTTTATTTTTATTTTAAAAAATAAGTTAAATAAATTAAATTATTTTCTACTTAAGTAAATTGTGGGCAGCCACAATGTGGCTCTTTAGCATTACTATGGATGTATACGTATAGATGTAGATATATATGGGGCAGTTCCCATCTCTACCTAGGGCAGAGGGATTGGTAATAAATACAACTGCAAAGAAACCACAATTCTATTCTCTCATAATCATACTGCCATGATGGCCTTCTGATAGTCCCCTAGCCCCTATCTATTCGTATCCCCCCCCCCCACCCCACCCCACCCCACCCTCCCCTCACTTGCCAAAGGGGATCTGGGTTCTTAACTTTTGTCCTTAGAAAAAGTAATAAAGGAAGAGAGGAACTTTAGTAGAAAAAGCCCTTTTTATCTCTCTCTCTCTCCTCATAACTTTTACTTTCTCTCTCCTTCAATCATAAAGCAATCGATTACAAAATGATTTACCACTTCTCTCTCTCTCTCACATCCATCTTTTCTGTTCTGCCATGAAAGTCCTGTATCCTTCTGTCCCTTTAGCATTTACTACTCTCTTTTCGAGGAATGGGCCATCAGGGGACTGTATCTCATGTCAACTTCTTATCGTACACCTTTCTTCCAACTCTTAATCTTTTCTTATCAACCTTAATTATTCACTTTCATTTTTCCATTATTTTTTTACTGTTTTATTACTTCTTATTTTTTATTGAAAAAACGACTTTGTAAATTTAGATTTAGAATTTTTGAACGTTAATTGCATATATGCATTATTCTCTCAAAAAATAACGAAATCGTTTTATTCACATCACATTACTATTGTGCATTTGATAATAAATTAAACTTAATTCTAAAGCATAAAATTCGTACTTGGGGCAGGTAAACAATCACACTTGCACAATATTGAAGTATAGGATTATCAAACTCAAAAGATATACTCCCTCCGTCCCACTCCAATAGGCTCACTTCTTTTGGGCACGGAGATTAAGAAAACTTACTTTTTAGTAGGAAAGTGGTAGTAAAGTGGTGTGGTCCACACCAATTAAGTACAACTTTTTTACCTAAAAAGGAAACTGAGCCTATTGGAGTGGGACAGAGGGAGTATACATTAATAGAGAATTTGAAATAACTAGTCAATTAGATTCAACAAACTTCAAAATACCTAATCTATTAGTAAGCATCTCGATAGATGTGTTTATTTCACCAAATTCCCATATCTATCTTCTATTATTGAATGTGGCATTAATTACTTGTGAAAAACTCACTATACTTGATTATCGTTATAGATAAGAGCAGGGTTGATCAAAATTCACACCCACCAATTCTCCTATCATTAAATGATGAGCTTTTTTAAGCTTCCAAAACTAGGAAAAGCCCCTTTTGATAATCAACTTTTTGACCTTCAGATCATAAATTGTGGTAAATGATCGGTGGGATCTAAAATATGTAGCTTTTAACAATGACCCTAACCTAGGAGTGTAGGGTATTTAAGAACTTTGACAAAAACTATTTCCTCTTCAAGCTAGCGCAAGTTTTTTCTTCGTATTAAATGACCATCACCTATACAATAAAACATTCAAATTTTATTTGGAAATTATTTATATGTGATGGGATTTATTTTGGGGTGTGGGTAGTGGGGATTAAATGAAGGGGCGTGGTAGTTGTGAGGAGTGATGGAGATGGATGATGTGAGTGGTATTATCTATGTTAATTATAATGTGGGCATGCAAATGTACAAATATTACACATTCTATTTGGGAGAATAAATGAATAAATATATTCGGTCGTCAAAAGGGATGATTCATTTTACACAGCCTTTTGTTCCTTTCTTTTAATTCCTTTCATTTGGCCCTACACTGCAACTCTGTTACTCTGTTTACCCCCCCTCTATATCTGTCGACATATACACACGCACAATTTATAAATTTTTTGTTTCCTAATTTTTCAAATTTCTTTTTCATTACTTTTTGCTTATGCAGCTTGCTAGGATATATATGTGAGAGTAGAGGAAGCATAATCTTTTCTTAGGGGGCTACACGTCGTGTAATGAAACATTTGTGTACTACTTCATGCTTTCTCTGTGTTGCACGTTAAAAAGTTAATAGTGATCGCAAACACCATTTGCCAACGTTTTTTGCATTTATTTATTTTACTCTCCAATTAATGCTAGTGGGTGAGTAAAAATGTCCAAAAAATCGAATCGACTGACAAATTAAACCTAAATCATACAAAAAATAAGGTTAATCGAATCGACCAATTAGATTTTTTGTTCTAATTTGTGAAAATCGGGGGTACTGATTCGATTTTTGTTTTTAATATATATATATATATATATATATATATATATATATATATATATAGGGAGAGGTTCAAATAAGAACCACTAATAAAATAAGAACGGAGAACCATTTTAAGCCATTCGATCATCAAGATCTACGGTGGATGCATCATCTTGGTGGATGGATGCAGGTGCTGGGTTCGAATCCTGAAGGGAGCAAAAAAATTATTTTTTTCGGATGCATTAAATTTAATAGCGGATGCATTAATTTGTATAACAGATGCAGTAATTTTATTGGTTCTTATGTTCTCACGATAATTGTGGTTCTCACTATAACCGCACCATATATATATATATATATATATATATATATATATATATAGCATGATTAACCAAACCGGCTCGATACCATGCATGCACAGTTATTATAAAAATATTAATTATGTATATTACATCAATGTTTTTTTTTGACTTGGGGGAGTTGGGGAAGAGGAGCAGTGGGGTTTGAACCCGAGACTTCACTGTTCACACACAGGAGGTCGCACCGTTTGGTGTCCCCTTGGGGACAACTCGTAATATATTACATCAATGTTAAGTTGTTGAAAGTTAATTTAAGTGATAGGCCGCAATTTTTTACCATATAGTGCGTATTTTCAAAAAGGATAAATCTATACGGATCAAATTGATCCGGATCAATAGGGGTAAAAGAGTCAAAAAAATTTTACTGAAAATGTGTTTTACCTTAAATGTCCCTTATAAAAGTTTATTATTTTAGAATACTAAATTTAATATATTGTGAATATAAAGTGAATGTCTTTTCATTTTTATAGGTCATAAATTAAATTCATGAACATAAAATTAAATGTTTAATCTCCTTAAATCTATACACTTAAATGAATTCATTGAACATATATAGGATACATAATGCGTTGCTATGTAAAAAATGAACATTTCATTTTTTTTTTTTTATAAAAAATTAAACATTTCATTTCATTGAAGCCATACATAATTTGTAGCATTTTTTATTTAAGAAAATAATTAGTTTGGTACGTACAAATAACTTGTTTTTAATATCTTTTTATGTTTTATTTGACATTTTTGTTTTTGTAACATTTTTTTATTTAAACACCCCTAATCACTATAAAACGTATTTCAATTTAAAATTTTAAATATTTATATATTATTATTATGATGATATCGGATAATATATCTAAATTAAAATTCTTTACATAAATCATTAATGAGTTATGTATTTATCAAGTATTGTGTACTTTTCAACATCATCTTGATTTTATTATTTTCCATGAGATCATAATTATTCGAAACACAACCAACAATATAAAAAGTCATTGTTGGGAACCTTGTGGAATATCCTAACCCTTGTTTTGATGATACCAAAATTCATAGGACTTATATGTAATAGACTAGAATCGTTTTGAACTCAAGTGTTAGAGTTCGTTTCTAGTTTAGCTTGCGGTGTCGAAGACTGAAGACTGAAGACTGAAGAACGAAGACCGAAGACTGAAGACTGCAGATACCAACTGAAGTATCAGTTGAAGAATCAGTTGAAGACTGATTATTTAATGCGCGCAATGGACTGATACTAAAGTCAAGTATCAGTTGAACATTCCTCCTAGGACTGATCTTCCAACGTTCAGAGGAAGCCACGTATGCACAAGTACAGCCGCATTAAATGCAGAGATCTCAGAATATCTTATCTCTGCAGAGGTCATTCCTATCTGGTGGTAACTTTTCAGAGACGTCACATCTCATGTCCATCAAAGAGAGCCGTTTCCACACAGACAAGGAACCTCGAAGATTGAAGCCTCAGCCCAAATTCGAATTGCTCTCCAACGGAAGAAATCTTGAGGACGATTTACGCCAACGGATCTATTCAAGAGTTTTCCTACAAATAGCGCTCGAGGATCACTTCAACCTTCACCGATTCAACGACATAAGCTGAAGCTCTGCCAAAATTGCTACTCAGCCTAAAGCTTAACCACCCCAAAGCTTGAATCGAAGAAGAGAATTCCAAAGCCAAAATCAGTCACTGCTGATTACATACATTCTCTTAGACCCTAGGCATATATCTGTTTACCCAGAAGCCAAAGGTCAAACTTGCTTAGCAGGGAAATCCTACGCGAGGTTGTGTGGGTGCTGAAGAAGGGTTTTCTTCAGTTCACGGTTGTATGCACCAGGCAAGCACACGGGTACGGTTTGCAGTGCACCAGTGAAGCACCTGCGGAGTGGATTGTTGGTCTGATCAACCAACCGTGGATGTAGGAAAGGGTTTTTCCGAACCACGTAAAAGTCTCTGTGTTGTTTACAGCTTTCAGTTTTACATTCCTACTTGTGCTATTTCATTTGATAAAACTGAACACTGACTAACAGCAAAGAGAAACCTTAATCCAACAACCTGCTCCACCGAGGCTATTACGAAACTAAGTTTAATTTCCGCTGCGCATGATATCGATCTGACTGAACTATCCTCTGATAGTCAGGAAGAGTGATATCATCTCTATCCTAGCAAACACGACTGAAGCCCTTACTTGCATCAGTTAAGTTCCAGCAACTTAACTGATAACTCATTACTGAAGAGCTTTCAGTATCAGTCGTCAACCCTGTTGGTCAAAACTGATTTCAGTAAAACAGGAGTCCTTGTTTGCGTGCAAAGTTTCGTTTTGATCTCTGACTGAGATCCCTCTGATTGAGGTCAGTAGATTGTGCAAAAATAGCCTATAGGTGTATTCCCCCCCATACACCTATTCGAGACCCTCAGGACCTAACAGTCATAAAATGTAATATACTTAATTTATATTATAATTTAGGATTGCATATAACAACTAGAAAAAATGTATGAATTTTATGTAGAACTCGTATGAATTCGCTGTATAAAGGTATAATTGTGAAAAATAAATTTTTGTTACTTTTGGGATTCGAACTCAGGACCATGAATTCATCCAACAGGATGATGAATCAACCGTAGATCTTGATGATCTAAGGGCTGAAAATTATTCTTATTTTATATTTTAAGAAGTGTACTTATTTCAGTCATCC
The DNA here is from genome assembly GCF_028751815.1 of Salvia miltiorrhiza. Lineage (NCBI taxonomy): Eukaryota > Viridiplantae > Streptophyta > Magnoliopsida > Lamiales > Lamiaceae > Salvia > Salvia miltiorrhiza. Next base: position 44,094,416 of record NC_080390.1, on the reverse strand, counting down.
CCTATATATATATATATATTCTTATAAATAAATCATATATATATATATATATGAAAACTCAACCACTTACATAAATAGTAATATATTGCCTAAGTTTATAATATTATGAAAATTTATATTGGTAATATATATGATTAAAATAGACTTTAAATGAAATAATTAATAACATATTTTTATATTAAATGATCACACATGTTCAGTAAATGTAAATAAAATATTTAGTAAGTATATGTATTAGAGATTTAACAAATGGTGGTGATAATGATTGTTATACATCTATCGATCTCCTTTAGTGCACATTGGCAGGGGTGAGCAAAACCGGACCAAAACCGACGGACCGGACCGAACCGATCAGTTTTTTCGGTCCGGGTCGGTTTTGGTCCATGTATTGGTCCGGTCCGATCCTATTTTCTTGGACCGAAAATATTTCAGTTCGGTCCCGGTCCAGGGGAGGCTAAAACCGACGAAAACCGGACCGAACCGAATATATATATATTTAATATTTTTATTAATATTATTAATATTTTTATTAATTTCTAATATTTTTATTAATATAATATTTTATTAATTTTTATTATTTTTATTAATTTCTAATGTTTTTATTAATATTTTTATTAATATTATTAATTTTTAATATTTTAAAAATGGTCGGTTTTGGACCGAACTGGACCGAGAACCGATGGCGGTTTCGGTCCGATTTCGGTTCGGTCCTAGGATTTCAGTTGGTCCGGTTCGGTCCAAAAAATATTGAAAATTCGGTCCTCGGTTTCGTCGGTTTGGTCCGGACCGACTGCTCACCCCTACACATTGGCATTGCTTAATGCATCTAAAGTTCATGACATCATTTCAAACATTTACCCGTCCTATTCTAACAACATCTGCGATCATTTTTATTTTGATAGAACGAGCAATAATTGTTCCTACCCGTTTCTTGTATAACATAAAATTTTAACATCCATATAATATTAATAAATAATTTAAATATAAAAATACTTTAAAATAATATTTATTGTTAAAAGAATATTGTCTCTCGTGCATCGCACGGGAGCAAAACTCGTATGATAAGAAAACGCAATTCAATTGATAAAATGGTTCCTATCTTACTTCAATTCATGATCGAATAATATGGTTCCTATATTACTTCAATTGACACTTGATTAGATTTTTTAAAAAATAAAAAATTTAGAAATTAATTATTTTTAAATAAAGTATATTATATTTTCGACAAATTGTATTAATAAAAAAAATATAAAACTAAGACAATCACTATATATATTTGTTCTTTAAAAAAATTGTAGTATATAAATGATAATGAAACGCAGTTCAATTGATAAGACGCTTCTCAAACAATCTTAAAGTCAGTGGATTGACTCATGTGTGCATATGTTTTTGAAATTTAAAAAAATGTATGTATGCAAGGACGATGTACAAAATCGTAAACCCTCTACCCTTGATAAAATATTGAACTCTTTGTTTATAGTTAAGGGATAATTGCGTGAAAATACACAAACTTTGCCAAAAATCCATATTTGACGCGAAGTTAGGATTTTACATTTTAATACACCAATTTTCGTTGTTGTCCAAATTTGACACACTTAATTCTTAAAAATTCAAAAAATAACCCATTTTTGTAAATAATTATTCAAAGACCCACTTATGTTATTATTTGGGACATTTAAACCAAAACAAGATATTTCCTTATGATGTTTTCTTTTAATCTTTGATCCGCGCCTAAAATGGTTTAAAAGAAAACATCATAAGGAGTATCTTGTTTTGGTTTAAATGTCCCAAATTATAACATAAGTGGGTCTTTGTATAATTATTTACAAAAATGAGTTGTTTTTTGAATTTTTAAGAATTAAGTTGTGTCAAATTTGGACAACACCGAAAGTTGGTGTATTAAAATGTAAAATCTTAACTTCGCGTCAAATATGGATTTTTGGCAAAGTTTGTGTATTTAGGTGCAATTTTCCCTATAGTTAATAAATATTAAAAATTATGAATTAATTATATTTAATAAAGTATAGTTTATTTTTATGAAGTTACGATACTAAAAACTACCAAAGTAATACAATCATTGTAGTTAAGTCATTTTTTCGTATATATTAAGAAATAACTTTTTAATGCATTAAGATATCCACAAAAAAGCATCAAAAATACACAGTACATTTTTAAATTATGTTGGCGATCACTAAAACTAAGTTGTTATTCATATATATTAGTGAGCAAGAAAAATATATACTTCAATTGTAGCAATTGGACAAGAGGTGACAATTTGATTTACATGTATTTATTTTTATTTAATAAAATTTTTGACTCTTTATTTTTAGTTAATAAATATAAAAATTTAGAAATTAATTATATTTAATACAATATAATTTATTTTCGACAAATCAAGATAATTATAAAAAAAAATACAATTATGAAATTGTTTATCTTTATCAATCAAATGCCAACGAAAAACTTTAGCTTAAAATGTATTCATTGAATTGAGTCTTTACATTTTTCCATCCTAAATTTATAAATTAATTATATTTAATACAATATAATTTACGAATTATGTGTATATTTAAATCACTTTACATATTATATTTAAATCACTTTACAACTTTAGTATACATAACGAAAATAAAGGGTGTGTTTACAAAAAAGAAAAGCATACATAACGAAAATAAAAGTAAAGAAACACTTATGGAAAATAAAAGTATAGAAAAGCATGTTAACAACAACAAAAAAAATCGTCAAGATTTATGCATGATCGAGTAATTAAATAGATTCATGTTTGTTTACAAAATATATTACTGTATAAATTAGTCAAACTTCTCATTGAAAATACAAAAGTATTTATTGAAAATAATGTTCCCAATAATATATATACATATTTAATTAATATATTAAAATTATAAAATAATAAATACATAAAGGGTAAATATGTCTTTTTATGTTGAACATTAATTAATTTTTGGATTTGATCCGGATCAAATTGATCCAAATAGCAAGGTCCTTTCAAAAATTCCCTTATGTTCTGAAATTCTCAATAGTTGATACCAAGAATTAAGCCATCAACTGTAAATATGTGTTCTGCAAAATTATGTTTTAAATTGATCGTGAGAAATTGATTTTGCAAAGATGAGTTGATTTTGTCGTCAACTATAAAGGTGACTTGAGTTGATACCAAGCATCAAATTGACCATCCTAAATAAAATTGTTAATTCAAAGGTAGAAAAAACATGTTGGGAAACTTTCACTATATTCATACACAAGATTCCTAGTTGAATTAGGAAAGCACATAAGTAACCTATTCATTTCTATCATATATATAATCATTTTGGATCATAAATCAAACTTTTCTATATAATATTTTTTGAATTTTAAAAATATTGTAACTTTTTTTGTTAACTGTTGGATAATTGGTTACTCGAACTGATTTTTAGATTTTTTAATTTTTAGTTTTTACTTTTTTGAATTTAACCAAATCGATGAAATATTACATTATCAATTTTTTTACAGTTAACTGAAGCGGGCTCCTTGCTTGCACAGCCTCAAGTGTGTGTGTGTGTGTGTAGAATTTGTCAAGATGTCCGACATAGGTAAATTATTACTAGGAAGGACGATTTTCCTCAAGTTTATGATCCATATAAATTTTGCTGAAACTACAGTTCAGATTTAAGAATTTGTGATTTCGATCTCCACATGACTGTATTTATTTATTTATTGCATGCTTGATTTAGATGTGTTTACACATTTGGTTTAATTTGGTTCGAACCGGTCTCTAACCATCGGACCACAGTTCCATGAAATGAAATGAAAGTTCGTGTATTTAAAGGCTGAATTTTAATTAAGTTTGTGTGCAAAATGTGTGAAAGTTAATATATTTTAGAGCTATTACCCCCATTTTTTTTTGAAAAGGATCGATAATAGTTTCACATTTTTTCATACAGTGAGAAATATTTTACCAACTAAGTTGTGTTTTGTTGTGAATATACATGTGGCATGTGGGGTTTAAAAAGAGATACTTTACATTTTAGCTGAAACATATAGGGGTGGGCTACCGTGAGAGCACATCTTAAAATAAGAAATATGAGCAATTTTTAATGTATTAATTTTATGTAGAACACGTATGAATTCGCTGTATAAAGGTATGAATTGTGAAAAATAAATTTTTGCTACCTTTGAGATTCGAACTCAGGACCATAAATTCATCCAACGGGATTACGAATCAACCGTATATCTTGATGATCTAAGGGCTGAAAATGATTCATATTTTATATCTTAAGAAATGCTCTTATTTTAGCCCTTCCTTATATATATATATAGGGTGTGGTTATAGTGAGAACCACAATTATCGTGAGAACATAAGAACCAATAAAATTACTGCATCTGCTATATAAATTAATGCATCCGCTATTAAATTTAATGCATCCGAAAAAAATAATTTTTTTGCTCCCTTCAGGATTCGAACCCAGCACCTGCATCCATCCATCAAGATGATGCATCCACCGTAGATCTTGATGATCGAATGGCTTAAAATGGTTTTCCGTTCTTATTTTATTAGTGGTTCTTATTTGAACCTAATCAAGCTGATATTTTTAATTACCATATTAACTGTTCGAAAATACATTTTAATTGTGATTAGGGTATTTGGGTAAAATTGCAACATAGTAAAAACGGTAGGTTCAATATTTACTCCTATCTAACCGCGTCTCCTCTCCAATGAAAGATTTGAACAGCCGGCCACGATTCCTTTTCGTCTCCCACGATCCAAAATCGGTTTGAAGGTAGGGTTTCGTTTGAAGTTTTGATTTTTCAACAATCAAATCGATTCAAGCTCCGATTGTTGAATAATACTTTTTTTTTGTTATTTCGTTTCTATTTTTGAAGAATCGCCGGCGACTTGTTAGAAAAGGGGCAGGGCACTGCTCTGCTCTCCCCGCCATCTCTCTTGCTCTCCCTTTTTCGTCGTTTCTGGCGCAGCAAGGCGCTTCCTCTCTGATTCGGCGGTGGAGACGGCAGAGGGTGGTACAGAGGGTGGGTCCGACAGCAAGTTCTACCGCGATCTCTTGCTGCTCGTGAACAACGCCCTTGCATGTGTTCTTCAATAAGAACTCATTGGAGGCCAGCGCAGCCGTGGAGATCCGGCGTCTCATCTCCAAAGAGATCTCTCATAAATATGCCAAGTCGAATTCTTCATCTTGGAATTAAATCTCTTTGCAGTCTCTGTCTAATCTGCACTTTTATTTTTCTTTTCGTCAAAATAAATGATCAATTTTAGAATTTGGGGGATATTCTCGTGTCCATTAAATCTGAATATATCTGTTCATTTAGAAATTGTGTTCTGTTCATTTAGAAATTGGGTTCTGTTCATTTATGTTCATGCGTCCAATAAATCTAAATAAGAAATCTAAATATATCTATTCATTTAGAAATTGGGTTCTGTTCATTTATGTTCTTGCGTCCAGTAAATCTAAATAAAGTTTTCGTTTCTGCTGTGAAATCTGATTTTTTTTCGTTTCCTTAACATAAACATTTTGAACATGCTTTAAACAATTACGAACACTTAAATAAACTATTTGAATTTTTCTTACTAACATAAAATATTTAACATAAATCATTTCGAACAAGTGTAAAATAATTACGAACACCAAAATAAACTATTTGAATGTTTCTTACTAACATAAAACATTTCGAACAGACATACCAAAATTTACGAACAAGTAAATAAAATATTTGAATACTATTTCAAATACAAATACATAAATAATTATTTAGATTAACGAGATGACAAAATTACACTAAAAAGGATAATTAAAGATTTGTGGATCTTAATTAACGTGAATGCAAATACAGAAATTTGTGAATTACACGTGGATAATTAAAGATATGTTGAACTTAATTAACGTGAATGCAGATACAGATATTTGCATAAAGATATGGCAGAATAATATCTTACCAAAATAAATTTGTTCAATTACAAACATAGCCTTTTCGGCTATAATTAAGGAAAACAATGAGATTAAATTTGAACCCTTAGATTGGAAAATTTGGAGGCTCCAGATTAATTCTCTTTTCTCTAAATATTTGTCATTCTCTATTTAACCTTTCTCTATATATATATATGTATATATGTGTATAGGAAGAGGTTCAAATAAGAACCACTAAATAAAATTAGAACGGAGAACCATTTTAAGCCATTCGATCATCAAGATCTATGGTGGATGCATCATCTTGGTGGATGAATGCAGATCCTGGGTTCGAATCCTGAAGGGAGCAAAAATTTTATTATTTTCGGATGTATTAAATTTAATAGTGAATGCATTAATTTATATAGCAGATGCATTGATTTTAATGGTTCTTATGTTCTCACTGCTGAATTGGAAGTTTAATATAAAAAGAAGAAATAAAAACCCTTGAATGCACAAGACGCAAGCAAGGAACGAAGACTCTAAAAGAGTCCGAAAAACAAAAACAACAACGCGCAGAAAAGTCTAAACGTTACCGCAAAAACCAACAATCAAAAAGTAAAATCCATATTGGAATGATAATCATCCTTGTTGCGATCATTTTCCATGTCTATTACATCCGACCAACGGATGTTCGGAATATTGGAATGATAATCATCCTTGTTGCGATCATTTTCCATGTCTATTACATCCGACCAACGGATGTTCGGAATATTGTTCATAGTACGCATCGCGTTGCTGCTACTATGATCAACCACGAAGTTGTTCTGCTGAAATCCAATACCCTCCGCATTTCTTAGGCGGTTTTTAACGCTATTAGTCGGAACTGCATGTACAAGCTCCCTTCCTTTTCCCGAGCCTTTTGGACGGCCACGTCCGCGCTTCGGCTCCGAGGGCAATAACATCTCTTGATTAACCTGGTCCTCTAACCGATTTATACGACTAGCAATATCCTCCGGAGTAGGATTGGACTGCTTATCTCCAACAACCTCCTTTTGAATCGAATAATGAACCTGCTCACTCACAAAACCATCTGTCCCAACCTCCGACTGCTGCTCCGCCACTGCATCCTTAAGCGGCAAAGTTTCATTTCGCAAGCTATTGCCCTCCTCTGCAGCAGCTGCCACATTCTTCGCAAGATTCACGACTCCATTCGGCGTCTCCATCTCTATTTCCTCATCCACATCCTCATCGTTGCCATCCAGTTGATGCTCCGAAGTTACCGGGACAAGCACAACTTCCAACGAATCAGGCCCTGACAAAAAACGGTCATCCCTCTCGTTCACCTCCTCATGGGACGTCACAACCTGCTCCATAACATTCGACTGTAAAGCAGCAAACCTATTCTCAATAAGGGTTGCAGCGCATGATGAGACCTTCTGCTGCACCGCATGCTGTTCCTCGACAACCTCTTGTCGTATCAAGTTATTTCCATGTGCTGGTGAAGCCCGCACCTGTTCAGATTGTAGCCCCACCGGAATCGATTCACCCCAAGAAATCCCTGGCTCAGAAACCTCCTGCCATTGTTTCGCCATTGCTTGTTGTTTTCCAGCCTGCTTCATAGTAGCCTCCACTGGCGGATTAGTTTTACGACACTTATCGGGAGAATGCCCCGTAATCTTACATTTGGAACAATAATACGGTAAGTACTCGTAAGTAAACTCAACATGAAAAGAATAGTCACCCCCATCAAAAAGAAGCGTGGTAGGGAGAGATTTGGACATATCTAACTCCACAAGAACACGCGCGAACTGTCCGAAATCTCGAGTAATCGAAGCACCATCAATCTTCAGCGGATGGCCCACGAAACGTGCAATTCCAGCCAGCACCTCCGCATGCCAATATTCGATAGGCAAATAATGTATACGAATCCAAACGTTTGCCAACGACGAGAGTTCTTTAAACGGATCAAAGTTCTTCACCCACTCGCGAAGGCGGAGATGTCCATTAAAAACTTCCCAAATCAACTTGGCTTTAGCTCGTTGTTTATCCGCTGCGTTCTGGAAGACTATGGTATAGTATCCTTTACCCAAAGGAATGAGTTGCCAAGGCGAACTTATATTCCACATGTTATGAAGCTCATTTTTAATCATCAACGCAGGCTTGGGCTTCTCCCCTTTGTTTAACAACAACCTTCCCGTCAAAGCATGATTAAGGTCAGAAATCTGCTTCAAATGAAGCTCTGTAGGCATCTTGAAACAGTAGTGATCACCTTCTTTTGTAGGGCGTAGAGCATGATAATGATGTGCAGCAACATCCGGACGACGCGGCGTCCGATTCGCAGTAATATCGACATATGATTTGACAAGAGTCGTCACAGCCGTCTTCTGTTGGGAGCGGTTATTTGCTGGCACAATATAAGAATTATTCCCTGGAAGATTGGCATTAGGAGCCATGTTTCGACTGCGCTGATCAGCAGACGAGCCATCTACATGAAACTGGTGTGACGCAGGCTGAACAGATCCCGCCAACCCCATAGGCGGGCTAGGGTTCCGGTGCAGCTGAGATGCCTCTGGCAGAAGAGAGCTTGACACAGTAGCAATTCGTCCCGATGGGCTAGGATTTTTCTTGTGTGGCAGGGAAGAATTATGAGTAAAATTGTTGGAGACAACCGGTAGGTTAAGCCCACCCGTTGACATGATTGCAGAAGCGGCGGCGGCGGCAAGAGATTTCCGAGCGAGCAGCGTCTAACAGCTGGTTGCGGCGTGTTGATTCCTCCAACGGCGGAGGCGAGCAGGGGCACGGCTGTCGGCGGAGGCGAGCAGCGGTAGAGTCTCGCTGAAACGGCCTTCCGCCCAGATGGCAGCGGTACGGCGGCTGCTCGGTCGGTCAACGGCCGGTCGTGGGGTCTCGGCTGAAAGCCTCTCTCATCCTTGCCCAGGTGAACCACGGCATGCGGAGGAGGCGGCGCTGAGGCTGCTGCTGACGTGCCGTGGTGTGTACTGCCGGAGGAGCGAGTCGATCAGCGGCTGCGGGAGGAGAAGGCTGCTGCCGACGTGCCGTGGTGTGACCGGAGGAGGAGGGGTGGGGATCCCCTTTTTGGCTCCTCCGTATGGGCGCGGCGGAGATGGCGCAAAGTCACTCACGCCTCCTTAAAGTCACGCACGCATCCCATTTTTCAAAAGATGAACAGTGCAGAGCACTTTCAAAAGATGAACAGTGCAGAGCACTTTCAAAGCGAAAAAGCTATAGATTATAACCACACCCTATGTGTATATATATATATGTGTGTGTGTGTGTATCCCATAAAAATACTCTTTTATTCTTTCTTGGTATATTCCAAAAATTAGGTCCGGTTTTTTAATTGGATTTGTATTAAAACATTCTTTTATTAAAATAATTTTATCCGATATTTTTGTGAAAATGATATGAAGACCAATAAATAAAGGTCAAATAGTATAATTGCATATAAATTAGATTTCTCGATCCAAAGAACATAAAACATAATTTCTTAATCAATATGAAAATGAAATTTCATGAAAAGAAGAAAAGTACATATTATTCGAAAGTCAGTTTACCATATGTATGTGGTACCGCTGAAGTTTAATTAGATAATTTACTGATAAATTATTGAGAATCATTCGCCCCAGAATATATAACATTTATTGAGAATCATTTATATACTGTGCTTATATTTGAACTAGCAAGGAGGAAATTGCATAATAAATTTATGGAGCGTAAATAATTTTGGCTTCTAAGGCATTTATACATAGATCAATATTCAAACGTGAGCCGACAATATTAATGTAGCATCAACAACTTACTATTTCATCTTACAATTATCCCACCTAAAGTAGTTACTGGTTGCTGAAAGAGTACTACTGCAATAAATTAATTTTGGTTCGAAATACTGCATTAGTCACATTTTTTACAATTATTGTATGTCTCCAATAATTTGAAAGATACATTTGAGTCCGCATATATTCTTTAAGTTTTCCTTGTGTTAAAATTGTAATCTCACTACAATAACGTGCACGTGTCATTTCAGGAAGACGATGATTAATAAATGATGTTCTGATTGTGATAAAATCCAATCAATATGATCTAGGGTCCTATTCTTTATTTAATGTTATGCTCTTTATAAAATAGATATGTATGTCATTTAGTGGATGGGGACTTGGTAGATAATAAGAGTAACACCAAACATTTACAATGACATATAGGTATCACTAAGGACTAAGGTGACCTATTAGTCACAAGTCATGAAAAAAAAAATTCTTAGAATCAAGATGTTTGACTGTCCAAATAAACCTAATGAGAATTTTTAGTAGGGTCAATTAAGCAACCCATAAAAGTGTCATCTATATATAATGTTTCCTTTTCATTTATCATCTTTTATTTATTTATGGCAGTTTGGGTAGAGTAAAAGAGCATGAAAAGTGGAAGTAATACGTGAAATCACCTTTTTCTCAAAATCGATAGACGACGGCTACTTTTATGGCTCCAAAGTTGACCAAAAGCGCAAATGCTCTGTGAGTGACTGAAGAAGTTAGTTGTTTAGATTTGTGCAAATAAATTTGTACTCCTATACTCACAATTACTGAGTGGAACTTCTCTGATCATTATGTCATTAGTGGACCAAAAAAAAAATGAATTGGATCATTAAACATAATAGCCACTCGATCATAAGTGTAATTATATTCACTAAATGCCTACATCAATAGGTCATAGGCCAAAAGCAATAATGCCCATATTATCATGTGTCACGCAAGCTTGAGCACACAGCCCAATCCTTCATCTTCGGTGTACAAACCCTAAAATATCAATAAAATGATTTAATTATTGTGCCTAAAATTTTCTATGTTGGCTTCTCGCTTGAGGTTTTGCCAAGACTGTATTAAGATTTAGAAAGACTCGATACGATTATTAGCATGATCAAAGTCATACAGCTCTTCAACACCAGTTGTATTTTCAGAGGCAAATTATATCTTTATTCGTTATGCCCAAAATTATTTGTGGTTAAAACCACTTAACAAATTAGTGATCGATCAACTAATCAATTAAGTTTTTCAACCTTATGGAATCAATTCTAGTGTCTTGGGAACATACACGTGCAGTTTATTACACACAAATTAGACCTCACGAGTGTTTAATATTCATGCTCAAATCATTTTGCCTAAATCAGGTTATATAAAGTTAGCTAGACATAATAAAGATAAAATAGCCACAAGATATCAAACAAAACATACTTGAGTAAGTAGCAGATTTCCCCACAGTAGCAGACGCTTGATAGAAATCAATTCGGGCTCCTTTCGAGGGTGATGAGGTTGTAGAGATTTCTAAGGAGGTACAGGCTGAGGGAGTGGATAGCAAGGCTGTCTCTGAGCCTTTGGAGGAGGTGGCTAGTACAAGTGAGCAGGAACAACAGGCTATTCTGTCTTCGGGGATTCAGCGACAATTTGGCTCGTATTTGTTAGAGAAAATCTTGGTTTCGGTGGGGGATAAGGATAGTGACTTGGTTATTAACGAGGAGGACTCGGATGTGGATGACACTTTGGAGATGGAGGCTCCGGATGGCATGGGTGTTAGCAGTCCGGCGAAACAGCTTGACGATGTTGCTCTTGAAAAAGCGGACCCGACGTTTTCAGCAACTCGGCCGGGCTTAGGGAAGACTGCGAGTCGGGCTTCTCTGCAAGACAAAGGAAGGGATGTCGATGAGGATTCATCCACTCCTGCCCAGGAGGATATTGCTAGTCGTATTAGTCAGTTAGAGGAGCATATTAGTTAGGGGATGCAAATGCTCTCGGAAAAGCGAGGACGTGGCCGTCCAAAGGGCACGGAAAAGGGCATAGGAAGTGAGTCGGTGCAAGTAGTTCTGGAAGGTAGCATAAAAGGTCGACTCAGGAATGCCGGGGAAATAGGATATAAGCCGAGGGACTTTGTGGTTGATCTTAGCAATAGTGCTAGTATGCGTGCAATGAATAATATCGTCCATGGACATTGGTTAGATGAAATGGACGATTATCCTATTATTTAGTAGATGTGTTGCTCGTTTTTAAAGTTTGCTTGAGATTTTTTTATTAGGTTTTTTGTTTAACGATCTCTTTTTGAGTTTCGTACCCTTAGTCTGCGTTCTTGTGCTTTCAAGGGATGATTTTTTATTTTTATTTTATATTAAACCTCAATTTCATGATTCATTTCAAAGATTTATTATATGTGATGTATTAAACGAGCATGAACACTACAAAAAAAAAATCAAAATTACAGGCGACAATTCCCGCTGGTAATAATAGGAATCCCGCCAGTAATGAGGATAAAAGATCAATTATATCAATTGTTAGGTCCTGAGGGTCTCGAATAGGTGTATGGGGGGGGGAATACACATATGGACTATTTTTCAATCAATCCTCAATCAGAGGGATCTCAGTCAGAGATCGAAACGAAACTTTGCATGCAAACTAAGACGCCTGTTTTACTGAAATCAGTTTTGACCGAACAGGGTTGACGACTGATACTGAAAGCTCTTCAGTAAAGAGTTATCAGTTAAGTTGCTGGAACTTAACTGATGCAAGTAAGGGCTTCAATCGTGTTTGCTAAAACAGAGATGATAACACTCTTCCTGACTATCCGAAGATAGATCAGTCAGACTGATATCATACGCAGCGGAAATTAAACTTAGTTTCGTAATAACCTCGGTGGAGCAAGTTGTTGGTTATGGTTGCTCTTTGCAGTTAGTCAGTGTTCAGTTTTATCAATTGAAATAACACAAGTAAGAATGTAAAACTGAAAGTTGTAAACAACACAGAGACTTTTACGTGGTTCGGAAAAACCCTTTCCTACATCCACGGTTGGTTGATCAGACCAACAATCCACTCCACAAGTGCTTAACTGGTGCACTGCAAACCGAACCGTGTGCTTGCCTGGTGCACACAACCACTCCACTGAAGAAAACCCTTCTTCAGTACCCACGCTTCACTCGCGTCGGATTTCTCTGCTCAGCACAACACGTGCTCAGACTTCTCACTCAGAGTTCAGAGTACCTTCCTGAACTCCGAACCACTCAAACACTCTTATGGGGGGGAGGTTTGAACGAGTGCCAACTTTACTTGCAAAGAACAAGTTCTTTGAAGCAAGTTTGACCTTTGGCTTCTGGGTAAACAGATATTTGCCTAGGGTCTAAGAGAATGTGTGTAATCAGCAGTGACTGATTTTGGCTTTGGAATTCTCTTCTTCGATTCAAGCTTTGGGGAGGTTAAGCTTAAGGCTGAGTAGCAATTTTGGCAGAGCTTCAGCTTATGTCGTTGAATCGGTGAAGGTTGAAGTGATCCTCGAGCGCTATTTGTAGGAGAACTCTTGAATAGATTCGTTGGCGTAAATCGTCCTCAAGATTTCTTCCGTTGGAGAGCAATTCGAATTTGGGCTGAGGCTTCAATCTTCGAGGTTCCTTGTCTGGGTGGAAACGGCTCTCTTTGATGGACAAGAGATGTGACGTCTTTGAAAAGTAACCACCAGATAGGAATGACCTCTGCAGAGATAAGATCCTGAGATTTCTGCATTTAATGCGGCTGTACTTTGTGAGTACGTGGCTTCCTCTGAACGTTGGAAGATCAGTCCTAGGAGGAATATTCAACTGATACTTGACTTTAGTATCAGTCCATTGCGCGCATTAAGTAATCAGTCTCCAACTGATTCTTCAACTGATACTTCAGTTGGTTTCTGCAGTCTTCAGTCTTCAGTCCTTCGTTCTTCAGTCTTCAGTCTTCGACACCGCAAACTAAACTAGAAACGAACTCTAACACTTGAGTTCAAAAACGATTCTAGTCTATTACAGTTAAGTCCTATGAATTTTGGTATCATCAAAACAAGGATTAGGATATTCCACAAGGTTCCCAACAATCAATCACGAAAAATGTTTATAATTATATATTAGTATGCTTTTTGTTTTCATAAAGATTCACTACAAGAAAACACTATTCTAACAACCGAAATTTTCGATCGTTAATTTTGCGGCCTTAACGATCGATAATTCGGTCGTTAATTATTTATTAATATTTTATTTTTTCAACGATCGAATTTTCGGCCGTTAATATATTTTTTAATAATTTTTTTTAAAATTTCTTTAACAACCGAATTATTCGGTAGTTAATATTATTTTTTTATTTATTTTTATTTTTTAATAAATATATTTTTTAAAATTTTTATTAATACCGAAATTTTGGATCGTTAAAAATATTTTTATTTTATTTTATTTTATTTTATTTTTATTTATTTTTAATTTTCTATTTATTTATTAGCGGCTGAAAAATCTGTCTTTAATATTATTATTTCAATTTTTTATTTTTTTATTTAATTTATTATTATTTTTATTTATATATTTTTTTTATATTTATGTATATATAATTATTTTCAATTAATTTTCTATTTAATTCTTATTTTTAAATTATTGAGAATATAATTAGATTTATTAGATTTATTAAATTGTTGGATTCATTATTTTCAAAACATTAATAATTTTATTATTTTAAAATAATAAATTATTTGATATCATCTATTTGATTTATTTTCAAGTGTTTTATTATTTTAAAATAATAAGTTATTTTATTTAATAAATGAATGATATTGTATATTGAATTATAATAAATCTAATAAATTAATTAACCTAAATAAATCTAATAATTTAATAATTTATTACGATAATATTGTATATTACGATTATTATTTGATTGTTATTTTTCATACTCATATTTTTTTTTAATTACGATAATATTAATTTTTTATTATTTTAAATTCGATCGTATATTACCGTCAATCTTTCGCCGGCACCACAAGTCTTAGATATCATCTCAATATATTATAAGGTTATGAATGATTAATGATATTATATATTGAAATAGAGTTTAAATGAATTAATATGTACTCCCTCCGTCCCACGAATCATGACACGTTTGGTTTCGACACGGGAATTAAGGAATTGTAGATTAGTGTTTTAAGTGTGTAGTTAATAAATTATAAAAGTGATAAAGTATGAAAGATGATGTAATAAAAGTGATAAAGTAGGAGAAAGAAAGTAATAAAAGTGATAAAGTAGGAGAGAAAAGTTACCTTATTTAGAAATGTGTCAAGATTCGTGGGATAGATGGAGTATTATATATATCAATAATACGAGTGTTTTGTAACGGTGACCATTCGAAAGGAACTTTAAGGTTAAATGTGCTCGACTTAAACCACAACTAAGATGGGTGACCCACTGGGAAGTTCGTCAAATCGTATGCAATTATGGTCAAAATACATTAGAAATACTAAAATACTTATGGGATACAGATATTTAAAGAATATATATATATATATATATATATATATATTTTCAATTATTTTTATTATTTTTATTTATTTTTAACGACCGAAAATTCGGTCGTTAAAAATAAATAATTCGGTCGTAAATAAAAAAATAAATAATAAATATATTTTTTATTTTTTTCTCTTTTTAACGACAGAAAATTCGATCGTTAAAAAATAAAAAATCGGTCGTTAAATTTAATGACCGAAAAAATGGTCGTTAAGATTCGAAATGACGATGCAAACAACGACCACCGAAAACGGTCGTTAAATCGATCGTTAATATTATTAACGATCGATTTTTGAATTTTAACAATAAAAAATTCGATCATTAGAGCCGCATTTTCTTGTAGTGATTATTGGCCTGGTTCATGATTTTGTGACTTCATGAAATATTGTCAAGATAACTCATGACAACAAATCCACATTGTACATGCAGCTAGATTTGCTTGCTGTCATGATGTGTAAAGTCTTTTTCTATTCAATTAATAGTTGTAGCTCCTAGGGCTGGGAATTCCGGGTTCGGGTAATCGGGTACCCGATACCCGACCCGAAAAAATCGAGTATTGGGTACCCGATACCCGATTTTTTCGGGATCGGGTACGGGTTCGGGTATTTAGGGGTCTGCGGAATCGGGTATCGGGTATACCCGATCGGGTATCGGGTATACCCGAATTACCCGATAATTTAGGGGTCTGCGGAATCGAAATCGGGTATTGTAGACAAAGAGGCAACCCAATTTTTCTAAAACTCTCCCTCCCAGCCCTAATCACCATTTCTCCCTCCCGCGGCTGTTCCCAAATTCATCCCTCCCAAATTCCCAATTCCCAAACGGCCAAACTGAACTCCCAGCCCGCCGGCGCCGGCCCTGACCTCTCGGCCGCCCCACTCGCCGTCGCCCCTCGCCCCTCGCCAGCCCGGCGTCGGCGCCATCCCAGATTCCCAGCCCCTCGCCCCTGCAGGCTATAGCAGCCGTTCCGCCTCCCCAGTCCGCGACCCTCGCCGCCGCAGCAGCAGCCGTTCGCCGCCGCAGGTGCAGCCTCCGAGCTCCGACGACATCGTTCTTCTTCTTCTTCTTCTTCTTCTTCTTCTTCTTCCTTTTTTTTTTTGTTTTTTTAATGCAGATTTCTTTGTCATTGATGTAGTTTATTTCCCGATTGATGTAGTTTCTTTGACAGCCTCCGAGCTTCTTCTAATTTATTTCCCGATTTACCCGATTGAATTGGAAGAGCTCATTTACACCGGGTAATTTCGGGTACCCTAATACCCGATTCGGATACCCGACTCGGGTATTAGGGTACCCGATTTTAAATTCGGGTTCGGGTTCGGGTAGCAAATTTAGGGTATTTTCGGGTTCGGGTACCTGATTTTTTTGGGTAGGGTACCCGAACCCGACCCGATTCCCAGCCCTAGTAGCTCCTAAACTCAAATTTGAGGATTATTAGAAGGGAAAATTGCACCTAAATACACAAACTTTGCCAAAAATCCATATTTGACGCGAAGTTAGGATTTTACATTTTAATACACCAACTTTCGTTGTTGTCCAAATTTGACACGACTTAATTCTTAAAAATTCAAAAAACAACCCATTTTTGTAAATAATTATACAAAGACCCACTTATGTTATAATTTGGGACATTTAAACCAAAACAAGATATTTCCTTATAATGTTTTCTTTTAAACCATTTTAGGCGCAGATCAAAGATTAAAAAAATATCATAAGGAAATATCTTGTTTTGGTATAAATGTCCCAAATAATAACATAAGTGGGTCTTTGTATAATTATTTACAAAAAGGGGTTATTTTTTGAATTTTTAAGAATTAAGTCGTGTCAAATTTGGACAACAACGAAAGTTGGTGTATTAAAATGTAAAATCATAACTTCGCGTCAAATATGGATTTTTGGCAAAGTTTGTGTATTTTCACGCCATTATCCCTTATTAGAAAGCTAAACATTATCTATGCAAAATGCTAAGATAGAAACTCATCCATAGAACTTCGACTCTCGTGCATACGAAATACAACATAAGCTATCGTGATTTTTTTTTTATAATGATTCTTGTCATGAAAAAATATTTATTCCTAAAATGTTTGGGATAGAAGGTAGCAACAAAGGTCTTAGAAATGGACTAAAAGTAGGATACTAAAAAGCACGAAAATACTATTCTTTCACTACAGACTAAGAAAAACTTATAAAATTGTTCTTTTACATTTACTAATTACTAGACACGAGAGTGGAAAAAATTGAAAATAAATAATAAAAAAAGGACCAACTTATTGGCTAACTAATGATGAGAAAAACAATTGATATAAATTACAATGTTCTACAATTGCATCTCGGTGGATAAGCCAATATCCAATAATTTCAGATTTGACATGTGATATGAGAATATATGATATCGTATGTATAAAAATACACAGTGAAAAAATAAATTTTTTAAGTTTGAGTATAAGACTTAATCAAGAGCTTTAAGATGCAACTAACGCAAGTATGAAGATGAATGTAAAATACTATAGGAAGAATTTGATGTTAATGATGCATACTCTAAGGGGGGCGTATTGGTTGTAGAGTCTCTAGGATTTTTTTGGACTTTGAAAGTTTGGGGGTATTCAATCCAAACTTTTAAAAGTCTTTAAAAATCTAGAGGTATTCAATATGGATTTTAAAAAGTCTTAAAAAATCCTTAGGCATCCAAAAGTCTGTGAATTTTAAAACGAGTGGATTGTGAAAATACCCACTTTCCTTTAGTAAAATTAAAAAGTAGCCACTAAGATAAAAACTTAAAAAAATACCCACACTTACCATTTTACCCCTTCAAACACTACCCTTTAAAAAATTTCCGCATTTCACAACCAAGTGGAATTCACAACCAGTTAAATTTACAACCAAAATTTATTTTGGTTGTGAATTCAAGTAATTGTGAATTTGAGTTTTAAAGTTTGAATTCACAACTAAAAACATTAGTTGTGAATTTACAACTAGCAATAGAGTTAGTTGTGAATTCGAAATTTAAAACTCGAATTTACAACTAACACTAGCAATTCTCGAATTCACAACCAAAACAACTAGTTGTGAATTCATGCTTTAAAACTCGAATTTACAACCGAAATTTATTTTGGTTGTGAGTTTAAGTAGTCGTGAATTTGAATTTTAAAGTTTGAATTCACAACTAAAACAACTACTTGTGAATTCGAGTTTTAAAACTCGAATTCACAACCAGGATTTATTTTGGTTGTGAATTCAAGTAATCGTAAATTTGAATTTTAAAGTTTGAATTCACAACCAAAACAAGTAGTTGTGAATTCGAGCTTTTGGTTGTGAATTCAAGTAATCGTAAATTTGAATTTTAAAGTTTGAATTCACAACAAAAACAACTAGTTGTGAATTCAAATTTTAAAATTTGAATTCACAATACGCAATAGAGTTAATTGTGAATTCAAGAACATTTAGTTGTGAATTCATCAAATTACTGATTATGAATTATAATTTTAAAATTCGAATTCACAACCAAAACAACTATTTGTGGATTTGAGCTTTTAAATTTGAATTCACGGTTGTGAATTCATCGAGCTGGTTGTGAATTATAATTTTAGTTGGGAATTCATAGATTTGAGTGTGAATTGAAGAACATTAATAAATCAAACCCCTTTATTAAATTATCGATTACTCCAATCTTCAATTTTGTTTAATCAAAGAGGGTGCAGAGGCGTTATTCTCCTCAGTAGCAATCAATTTCCGTAGATGAAAAACTAAAGAGGCATTGCAAGTGGTAGAAACAAATAGGAATAGAATACGATTACAATAAACCCATTTTTATGCATTCCACAATACCTCCAACTTTTCTACACCCAAATTTTCTAGCTTGTTCCGATTATTTCAATCGAAATTCGAAATTCTTACTAGCAGCATCTTTCCTGCTCGACGCAGCACAAAATACTTCTCCCAATCATCGAAATGTTGGAAACCACTCCCACGAAGTAGAGAAACATCATCAAACCTAGAACCTAAGGCATCGAAACCAACCCAATGAAAAAGTCACTGATCCACACATCATCAGGGACAGGGAGATCCCCCAGAAGCAGCGATGCGAATCCCGCCACACAGAGAGAGAGAGCGATAGGAGAGAGAGAGAGAGAGGGCGGCGGTGGCCCAGTGAAACCAGCGGCGACGACGGTAGAACAGATTGATCGAGAGCGAGAGGAGAGAAAGAAAGAAGAGACGACTGGCGAGCGGTGGTCGGGAAGTCGAGGGCGGCGGCAGAGATCTAATCGCCGGAAGAGAGAAAGAAGGAGGAGGGAGAGAGAGACGTTTTTCAGAGAGACAGAGAGTGATAGGGATTAAGAGTGGGTATTTTTTTAATTTTAATATTAAGGGTAATTTAGTCCTTTAACATAAAAAGTGGATATTTTTTAAGTTTTTATTTGAGTGGGTAAAATTTATTTTTGCTATATGAAAGTGGGTATTCTTATACATTAACTCTTTGAAAACTCTATGAATTTTGATAGATTCTCCCTTAAAAATACAAAGAGTGAAATCTCACCTTATCACACGAGATTTTTGTGGATTCTTTCACCTCTCTTCTGTCCAGCGCTCGCTCGAGACCAACGAGCGCGGGTGCTTTGAGCATCAAGCATCTCAGTGCCGGGAGAGCTTCAGCGGGCACTGGTGCTTTGAACATCAAGCATCTCAACTGTTGCTGGGCTCCAGCTCCTGTTCCAGCAGTCGTGGGGCACAGGGCTGGGTTGCTTCGGTTCTAGCGGTAGTTGGGCTCCAGCCGGCTGGGTTTGCTGTCTTTCTAATTCTATCAAGTCGATGAAAATCCGTGAAAATCAATAAAAACAAAAAAGTCAGCCAAACTCTGCATAGCGTC
Organism: Salvia miltiorrhiza; assembly: GCF_028751815.1. Classification (NCBI taxonomy): domain Eukaryota; kingdom Viridiplantae; phylum Streptophyta; class Magnoliopsida; order Lamiales; family Lamiaceae; genus Salvia; species Salvia miltiorrhiza. The sequence goes on along the minus strand of NC_080390.1, from coordinate 44,074,309 downwards.
TATGAATTTCCTAAATCCACGAAAAATCATGGACTTTTTAAAGTCCAAAAAAATTCAACAGAATCCCAAACCAATGCATTCCCCTAAGTTTACTGGTGGTTTTACTACAATATTGATATGTTATTTGTTAACTTAACAAAACACGTAAAGTTTTATATACTACATTTGCAATGGAAAGTAATGAATAACAATCTACAAGAGAATCAAGAAGCAAATTCTAAAAAAGACTTTTCTATTAACATTACTCATCTTCACTTCTGAAGTAAAAGTAACATATAGTGAACTTTTTTGTATGATGTGTAACTAAAGTAATTGTAACTAGTCATAATAATAATTAATTTTTGTTGACGAAGTAATTAATCTCAACATTTAAATTATGGAAAAATAGGAAAAATTGTAGAACCTGATGAGAAATGAAAATATCGTTGAGGAATAAAGAAGAAAATCATAGACCCCAACCACGATCACTTGCAAAGTTATTGGATTACTTGCAAAAACGTAAAGTATGAAGATGAGTGTAAAATACTATAGGAAGAATTTGATGTTAATGACGCATACTCTAAGTTTACTGGTGATTTTACTACATTATTGATATGTTGTTTGTTAACTTAACAAAACATGTAAAGTTTTATATACTGCATTTGCAATGGAAAGTAATGAATAACAATCTACAAGAGAATCAAGAAGCAAATTCTAAAAAAGACTTTTTTATTAACATTACTCATCTTCACTTCTGAAGTAAGAGTAACATATAGTGAACTTTTTTGTATGATGTGTTACAAAAGTAATTGTAACTAGTCATAACAATAATTAGTTTTTGCTGACGGATCTCAACATTTAAATTATGGAAAAATAGGAAAATTTGTTGAACCTGATGAGAAGAAAATATCGTTGAGGAATAAAGAAGAAAATTAGAGACTCCAACCACAATCACTTGCAAAGCTGTTGGATTACTTGCAAACACGTAAAGTATGAAGATGAGTGTAAAATACTATAGGAATAATCTGATGTTAATGATGCATACTCTAAGTTTACTGGTGGTTTTACTACATTATTGATATGTTGTTCGTTAAGTTAACAAAACACGTAAAGTTTTATATATTGCATTTGCAATGGAAAGTAATGAATAACAATCTACAAGAGAATCAAGAAGCAAATTCTAAAAAAGACTTTTCGATTAACATTACTCATCTTCACTTCTAAAGTAAGAGTAACATATAGTGAACTTTTTTTTTATGATGTGTATCTAAAGTAATTGTAACTAGTTATAATAATAATTAGTTTTTGTTGACGAAGTAATTAATCTCAACATTTAAATTATGGAAAAATAGGAAAAATTGTAGAACCTGATGAGAAATGAAAATATGGTTGAGGAATAAAGAAGAAAATCATAGACCCCAACCACGATCACTTGCATAACATATTAATAAAGAAGGAAAAATATGGAATAAAGAAATGTATAGATATATAAAATATTAATAAAGGATCATTCCAAGACCCAACTTCATGCCAAAGAGAGATCCTCAAGTCTGACATCATAACACTGATCGTATCGTGCATAACATCCTCTACATCAGTTTTATAATTTAGAAAAATTTTATTAAATTAGTGGGGCCCTATAAGATGGGAGCAACTTTTTTACTTTGTAATTGAAATAATATAATACGTGTATTTGCTTCTTCTAATCTTGCTTGATTAGATTAATTATATTATATGCTAATAGATATCATTATTATTGCCATACAATTTTGAGGGTCGAAATTATACCCATATAAAATTTTGTTTCATCTTTTTTTCTACTTTCTTACACGTAATTGCAGTTATTTATTTAAGTTAATTATCAACAATTAATAGTATTATAAATTTTATTGTTAAAAAAATAGTATTATAACTTTTTGATATTTTCAAATATATTAATATTTAAAATAAATAAATCATGTTAAGTAAGATATGGTATATGTGCAATGCACATAATCTCAGCTGGTCGATAGAAAAGAATGAGTTAGATGAGTTCTCGAACTTCACATGTTTTAGCGAACTTAATTTTTTTTTGTACGACTTTATAAAATCTTTCACAGAGAACATGATTAAATCTTTCTAGAAAAAGATACTCATAGATAGCACTGGAAACATTTTAGTGCATATGATTGTATGGGTGAACTTTAAGTAATTTAATTACTAGTACAACAAATAATTTAATTACTAGTACAATATTGAAAATTCCCTTAAAGAAAAACTACATTATTGAAAATTATTTGCGATGACTGAGAAATTAATTAACAGGCTTTACAGAATTTATGGTAAATTAACTGAAAATAGATTTCCTTGTGAGCAGTGAGCCAGTGAGCATACAAAATATTAATGCAGCATCAACAACTATCACTCGATTTAACTATTACCCAACACAAAGTAGTTGCTGGTGGCTGAAAAATTACCATTGCAATAAATTAATTTTGGTGTAAATAATTACTAAATCATGCTCGCATTTTTACATTTATTATATGTCTGATAATTTGGAAGATACATTTATGTCTGCGTAATATATTTAGGTTCATAAATTTCTAGATAAGTGTCACTTCAGGTTCATAGAAACTATCAACTAGAAACAATTTTGAGTTCGTTACAATGAAGCGAGACAGTCGGATATAATTTTTGAAAGGTATATATTAGATGAACCAAAATAATTAAAGCAATATTTATTTCACTTTGTAAACACAATTAACGACGGAAAAAAATCATTGCTAAAATATGATGGAAAAAAATCATTGCTAAAATCATTGTTAATATGTCAACAATCCGTTGTTAACGCCGAATTTTTAACTACAGATCCATTTCCATCGTTAATTTCCGTCTTCAATTCCAAGTTTTTTTTGTAGTGTAAAATATGACATTATTTATACAAGTTTTTCGTTCCATACACTTCGGACACAAGTCCAGACACTCCACATACAGGAGCGGAGAAAAGAAATCATCCACAAATGATCTCAAGGATGTGGAATGTTTTGGATGCAAAAAGAAAGGGCACTACAGATCAGAATGCCCTGAATTGATGCACAAAGAGCGCAAAGAGCTAAGAGCTAAGAGGGATCGCAAGTACGCAAAGAAAAAGGCAATGGTAGCTGAAGATGCTGGATCTTCTGAATATGCATTTGGATCATCAGCCTTCAACTCCACCAGCTCAGACGACGTGAGCCAAGCCCTCATGGCTAAGGATGCTGAAAGCATGGCTGACAACTCAGGCAACAGCTATGACAACGGAATGAATGGGCCTGAGGTAAACTCTTAATCTAGAACTCTTAATATTGATAACTCATTGTTGTTTACAGGAGATAATTCAGAATTTGGAGGCAGCTCAGTCAATGAAATTGATGAGTATGATCAGCTCATGAATGATCATCGAAAGCTGAGAAAAATGTTTGAGAAACATCTGCTACAAAATCAGGAAATGGAAAAGGAGATCAGTAAAGATCAACTCAAGAAAGAAACAGTCATCTACTATCCAGATGAAAACCGTCTTGATAAACTGATTTTGGAGAACCACCAACTAAAAGCAAAGCTCAAGAAATCAACAGAAGAATGTGAGAGGTACAAATTAGTGCTAACAGTCAAGGATTGTATGAAGAAATCTCCTCTAATGGACAACTTTCCATCAAAAGCCCTTGTGGAAAATATTGGAAGAAAGGTGATCCCCGCTGACAAAGGGAAGAAAGTCATAATTCAGGATATAACTAAAGTATCAGACGACGACGTAGCAGAAGAGCCAAGGAATTTTGACAAGGAAGAAATTAAGAAGAGAAACCTGATGGTGAATAGAAATGTTCCTCCTCCACAGAACTACAAACGAGCAAAGGAGGCACCAAATCAATTCGCTCTTCTGAAAAGACTGGATAGCAGATTTCAGTCAAAGTATGGAAAAGGAACAACCGGACTGAAACGACAACAAGCAAATGGAGCAAAGAAACATAATTTCTCTCATCAGATTAGGGGAAAGAACAACAAGAACAACCAAAAATTGAAACCAGTTCAGTTTAGAAAAGAGCAACAACCATGGAGACAAAACAATGACAAGTCCAGGTAAGATCAATATCACTCACAACTTCATGTGACTGGACCCCATCAGTCTCTGCTCAGACAACATTAGTTCTATGCTCCACATTATCAGTCAAGACCTCATCAGCCAAGATTGACACCAACATCTCAAAGAAGATACACAGCAAAGCAAAGGAGACCTTCGATCTACACCAGACAAAACTACTACAAGAAAGAGGTTTCAAAGAAGAAAGCTGAACCGACAAAAGCTCATGTGCCAACTGAAGTACCAATCACTTTAGTCAAACGATCAGTCAACCGTAAAAGATCAGTACCATGATCAGTACTGAAGTAGATATGGGTTCCAAAGGAAACACTAACTAACTCTGAAGGACCCAAACATTGATTGGGTACCTAAAATAACTTTTCCTTGCAGGGCGAAATCAGGAAACATAAGAAGAAGGAAGAAGTTAAAGCTTCAATCAAAACATGGTATCTGGACAGCAGCTGCTCGAAGCACATGACGGACTACCAAGAATATCTAACGCAATACGTTGAGAAAACTGGATCAAAAGTTGCATTCGGAGACAACTCAATAGGAGAAACTAAAGGCTATGGTGTAGTCAACATAGGTAATGCCGGTATCAGTAATGTTAGGTATGTTTCTGGACTAAAACATAATTTGTTGTCTGTGAGTCAATTTTGTGACAGCGGATTCGCCGTGAAGATCAAGAAGGATGAGTTCACTGTGAGAAACAACCAGAAGAAGGTGGTGCTGAGAGGAATCAGGCAAGGAAGTCTCTACGTCGTTTCATGGGAAGATAGTCCACTTGAAACTTGCCTCATCTGCAAAAGCAACTCAGAGCTCAACTGGCTATGGCACAGAAGGCTCAACCACCTCAACTTCAAAACGATCAACAAACTTGCTAAACATCAACTGGTAGAAGGATTACCTTCTATTGTGTTTCAGATTAAGTAAGAGTGTGAAGCATGTCAAAGATGAAAGCAACTCAATGCTTCATTCAAGTCAAAAATATGACACTCCTCTGAAAGGATTCTTCAACTGCTTCACATGGATCTCTTTGGACCAGTGTCTCCCAGAAGTTATAACGGTAGAAAATATACCTTAGTAGTTGTAGATGATTATTCTTGATACACTTGGGTTATTTTTCTATACAGGAAAAGTGAGACGCTGAAGAAACTACCAAGACTGATGAATAGACTGAGTGTTGAAAAAGATGTCAACATCATTAGCATCGGATCAGACAGAGGGACTGAATTCCCCAATTCAGTTATTCGGAACTACTGCGAAGAACGGGAGATCAGTCACCAAACCTCTGCAGCAAGAACTCCACAGCAAAATGGAGTACCTGAAAGAAAAGCAACAAGGACTATGCTAGCTGAATCAAAACTACCACTGAAATTTTGGGCTGAAGCTGTCAACTATGCTTGCTATACCCAGAATCGCTCCTTCCTTACTCAAAGACATGAGAAAACTGAACAGGTAGCCAATAATTTCTTACTTTCATACTTTCGGTTCTAGGTGTTTCATTCATAACAATGATAAAAGAAAGTTAAACACGTTTGATAGCAAGGCTGATCCAGGAATTTTCCTAGGATATTCTGGAACTGAAGAATCCAGCAAAGCCTATCGGGTGTTTAACTCCCAAAGTCTAGTTGTGGAAGAAACTCCTCATGTTGTTTTTGATGAGTCTTTTGATAATTTCATAAAACATGAAACTGAAGAAAATGGTAAAAATATCGGAGTTTGCAATACTGAGATGAAAAGCACCAAACCTACAGAAGTGTTGGTGTGGGGATCAGGAAGAGATGAAGATACTGAAAAACTTCAGTATCAGAAGGTCAGTCAAATGACTGAAGGTCTAACTGAAGTTGCTACCGAAGGCATCAGTTAAGGAGAAACTCCAAAGACTGGAGAAACCGGAATAGCTGCAACTGAAGAGCGTGTAGAACCTACTACATCACCAGTTCAACTCTCCCCTGCTCGAGAAGCAATTGAAGACTTCTCAGTACATCAGTTAAGAGAAGGACTACGATCTATCCTGACTGAAGAACCTCCACCTTCACCAGAGGAAATAAAAAAGTATATAAGATGGTTTGAACTACATTCTAAGGACAACATAATCGGATAACCATCAGACGATGTGAAGACTTGAAGATCAATGTGCAACCTCCTCTACGACATCAACCAGAATTGCATCACCGAGGATGAAACTTTCAGTTGTTTCTTGTCAGATTCTGAACCCAAAGATGTTGAAGAAGCATTGGAATCCACACAATGGGTTATCGCAATGCAAGAAGAGCTAAATGAATTCGAAAGGAAATCAGTTTGGGAACTTGTAGATTGCCCAGATGATGAAATGAATAAAAAGGACGAGAAATGAAATGTAGTCAGAAACAAAGCAAGGCTAGTGGCCAAAGGATACAGTCAAGAAGAAGGAATCGACTACGATGAAACATTTGCCCCTGTTGCTAGACTGGAAGCAGTTAGACTTTTCTTAGCCTATGCTGCTCATAAGAGATTCAAAGTACACCAGATGGATGTGAAGTGTGCATTTCTCAATAGAGTGCTCACTGATGAAGTTTATGTGGAACAACCTCCAAGCTTTGAAATAGCTGGACTAGATAAGGTGTACAAGCTGAAGAAAGTGCTCTATGGTTTGAAGCAAGTACCAAGAGCATGCATGGTATGATACTCTCTCTGAGTATCTAATTGAACAAGGATACAAGAAAGGATCAGTAGACAGAACTTTATTCACACTGAAGGAAGGAGAGGATCTCCTACTTGTTCAGATTTATGTTGATGACATCATCTTCGGATCCAAATCCGAACGGATGTGCAAGAAGTTTGCTGAAATTATGACGAATAAATTTCAGATGTCAATGATGGGAGAAATGAATTTCTTTCTGAGATTACAAGTGAAGCAGACCAAGGAAGGGATACTGATCAATCAGTCAAAGTATGCCAAGGAACTAATCAACAAGTTTGGCATTCAACACATGAAGTCAGTAAAGATTCCAATGAATACCAACTGGAAGGTGGATCCAGGAACTGAAGAAAAATCTGTATCATTAACTTAGTACAGAGAAATCATTGGATCACTACTATACTTAACTGCAAGCAGACCAGACATAGCTTTTGCAGTCAGAGTATGTGCGAGATATCAGTCAGATCCGAAAGAAGCTCATATGGATGCTGCAAAGCGCTTTCTAAGATATCTCAAAGGCACACCCAATGTAGGTCTTTGGTATCCAGCTGACGACAACTTCAAGCTTTCAGGATACTCAGACTCAGATTTTACAGGATGCAAAATTGATCGGAAATCAACTTCTGGCACATGTCAATTCTTAGGCAACAAACTTATCTCGTGGTTTTCAAAGAAACAAACTTCAGTCGCCACCTCTACAACTGAAGCTGAATATGTTACTACTCGCAAATTCTATGGTCAGTCTAACAACTGAAGGACTACAGGATCGAAGAAAAAGAAGTTCACATCTACTGCGATAGCTCCAGTGCTATTGCGATTTCACAGAATGCAGTGCATCACATCAGATGTAAACATGTCGAAGTACGTCATCACTTCATCCGTGATCATGTGAAAAAGAAAGATGTAGCAGTTGTGAAGATCTATACAAGCATTCAACGAGCCAACCTACTGACCAAAGCTCTTTCGGAAGATAGATTTAATGATCTATGTGGAATGATCGGACTTCTAAACCCCGAAGAATGATGTTGATTTCGACGATTTCAACTGAAGTCTCAATAATTGATGTTCAGTCAACTGAAGCCTCTCAACTGATGACGTGGCAACCTAAGAAGATGTATCTTCTTGAGGGGGAACTGATCTCAACAGTTCAACCGAAGACGTGGTATCGATTGACTACAATGATCAATCGACCAGTAAGTAATTTACTTTATGAAGTATATCAGTTGTTTCAGTTATGAACTTTCACCTTTATATAATCAACTTTCCAACTGATAAGTACGTTTTAAAAATCTTTCAACTGATTGCTGGAAACTTTAACTGAAATATCCCTGCTGGACAAATCTTTTACGTTACTTTTAAAATATCCTAATTTGTCCTTCCTTTTGACTTGCCTCTGCTACAAATCTTGCAAATTTCGCTGATTTGACAAGAAATCTTGATTTGATTTTCTCTACTTTTGAGGCACACGTCTCCTGCAGAGACGGCGAACGTGAAGTACTCTTTTCAAATTGGTTTAAGGCACCAAAAATGAAAAACCTTCACAATTTTAGTATTTTAAATACCTTAAGCATTGATACATTACTTCATCACAACATAACATCTTTCACATACTACTTTGTGAGAATACTTTCTTTCTACAGAAAACTCTTGTTCCGACCATGGAGTGGGAAAATGATGCTCGCCTACCCGGTCTACACAGGACCATTCAACTAGATTGGGATCCTTCTTCGAAGTCAAGCTCCTTTCTTCTCTCACTTGTATCCGGAGATTCGAGTGTCTTCCATCATAATGCCAGGCGCAAAGAAGCTTCTAAGCTTCGGGAGGATAAAAATTGAAGTAACAACTTCCTTTAGTTACTTCAACTGGTTATCAAGCTCGTCTCGTGTATCTTGCACACCTCCCATAATGGCAACAACAACGAGCTCTCTCTCATTGTCCGCCGGCATCCCTTGCCGCACATGGTCTTCTCAACATAGACCTAATGCAGGCAAATCGACAGTGTTAGTCTTCACGACTGTCACTGGTTCGATATCCCCTTCTCACACCCACCCCACATACTCTCCCACTTTATCCATCTTAAGCCCTCATCCTCCCCTTTAAGGTCTGTATGCATAGCCTCTCTTCTTAGTTCTTTTCACAAGAGCTATGCATACCCACCGATATCCCCCACCTTCATCTCCACCAAACACTCCTATTCCCCTTCTCCCTCATCATCTCCCTCACCCACTGGCGTCTTCCTCTTTTGAATCACTTCTGCTCAAACTCTTCTTGAATCTTCTCACGAGATTATGTGAAAAAGAGTTGGGCATCATCTGATCACTACTTCCAACGTCAGTCCTCCTTCCTTTTGATGTTGCCAAAAAGGGGCAAAGAAGGCAAAGAAAAACCTTCAAAGACTGAAGCTAGTAAAGCAAAATGATCACCAGAAGTTCAAAAGGGAGACGAACCAGAAAGACCTCGAGTCAATGGAGAACAAGTGTAGAAGAAACAAGCAAATGAACAAGAAGAAGAAGATGAAGATCAAGATCAAGATGGAGTGCAACATAAATTTGATTTTGTGTTTGTTTGTATGTATTTTCTTTTCTTATGTTTTACTCTGTACCAAAACTGATTTCTCATCAGTTACCTTCTTGAAATGAAAATACTACTTCTTTTGATCTCAACCTGAAGACAATGTCTTTTTGTCCTGGCTCTGATTACTTATTTCAGTTATGTCTTCATTCCGTTCTTTAACAGTTCTGTTTTTCCTCTAAGTGCAAGTTTTTAAGGTAATCTGTTAAGGGGGAATAGTATTCACCTTATTTAGTAACTTGCCTTTTGCTTTCAGTCGCTTCTTATCTTAGAACTGATTGTATGGTTTTGGCACCATCAAAAAGGGGGAAATTGTTGGGAACTTAATGAAATATCATAACCCTACTTTTGATGATACCAAAATCCTTAGGTTTTCTTTGTAATAGACTAGAACCTTTCGAACTCAAGTGTTGGAGTTCTCCTTCTAGTTTGTTTAGTATTCTGAAGACTTAAGACCAGAGAACTGAAGACTGAAGACTGAAGAACTCAATTGAAGTTGCGATAAAAGGCCAAGTCAAATACTGATGTTTTGACTGAACGAGTTTCTCAACTGAAGAATCAGTTATAACTGATTCATCAGTGCTGGCTACGTGGATTTAACGGATTGATACTAAAGTCAAGTATCAGTTGACATTCTTCCTTGGACTGAATCTCCAAAAGTTTAAAGGAAGCCACGCACTCCAAGTACAACCGCATTAAATGCAGAGATACAGAGGATCATCCTTTCTCTACAGAGCATTCCTTTTTGGTGATTAATTTTTAGAGGCACTTTACCTCCTGAACCCGAGACGCCGTTTCTCACCAAACAAGGAACCTCGAAGATTGAAACCTCAGCCCAAATTCAAATTACTTTCACAACGGATGAATTCTTGAAGACCATCTCCGACAACGGATCTATTCAAGACCTCTCCTATAAATAGAGCTCGAGGATCACTTCAATCTTAACCGATTCAAAAGCACAAGCTGAAGAGCTGCCAAAATCGCAACTCAGTCATTCAAAGCCATCAAAGTTTGAATCGAAGAAGAGAATACACGAAGCCAAAATCAGATTACTGATTACCTACATTCTCTTAGATCCTTAGGTAAATACACTTTATATCCAAAGCCTAAGTTTCGATTACAGAGAGCCTGCTCTCTGTGATCTAGTTGGTATTTCTAACCTCCTTTCAACTGAGCGAAAATAGTGTTTGAGTAGAGCGGAGTTCAGACCAGTGTTCTGACTCCAAGAGATCTTAGCCAACGCTAGCAAAGGCATTGTCGTGTCTTAGCGTGCTAAGAGTGAGCGAGAAATCCAACCTAGTGTGTTGGTACTGAAAATTTAATTTTCAGTTGTAAGGTTTGTTGTGCACCCGTAAGCACAAGCCCAGAGTGTTTGTTAGTGTGATCAACTGACCGTGGGCGAAGGAAATTGTTCCGAACCATACAAAAATTCCTTTGTCTTTTATCGCTTTCAGTTCTTACTTTCTTATCTGTGCTCAAACCTGTTCTTACCTGAAACTGATTAATTGCAAAGTGAAACCTTAATCTGACAACGTGTTTATCAATGGTTTTTCAAAGTAAAAGTTTTCCGCTGCCAGTGTTATTAGTCTAACTGATAAATCTTCAGATAATCAGTAAGATTCATAACACTCCTCTGTTTCTAAATCAAGACTGAAGCTACGCGAATATCAGTTAAAGTCTAGTGCTTAACTGATATCTCTTTACTGAAGTCATCTTCAGTATCAGTCTTCAACCTTTGTTTAATTGAAGTTTTCTCTTTCATTTAACTTCAAAAGGTTGTTCTGCTTTGTGTTTTGAAAATAGCCTAGAGGTGTATTCCCTCCCTCCCCCTTCATACACCTATTCTAGACCTTCCGGGACCTAACAAACACGCTAGAAAAGACTTGTGTTGGTCTGTGGGGACAACCATCAAGTCTAAAGTCGGGCTGTTACAATTTTAAAATGAGTTTTTATTTTAGTTCATCTCTTAATATACATATATATATAATGTATATATAGATAAAGATATAATTGATGTTAGATTTTTGTTATAAAGAAAAGAAAAAAAAATAAAACTAAAATATAAAAATAATATAAACCAAATAAAATACAATCAAAAGATAGCAGATAACATGCTAAAAGAATAAGAGAGAAAAAAATAGTTTCATACTTTGGTTTCTATAAATTTTTTTATTTAAAATCTATTTTTTATGAATTAAATTAAAAGTCTTATCATAATTGTTAATTTGATTTATATATTAATTATTTTATCATTTGTCAAATTACATAACTTTTAGAAAGAAAAAAGAAGAAGATAAGAGAACAAAAAACACAGGGATAATTGCAAGTAAATACACTAATTTTGACCAAAATTCATTTTAAACACGAACTTATAAAAATCCAATAAAATACATGAACTTCAGTTGTTGTCCAAATTTAACTCCGTGAAATTCTTGAATAATCAAAACTGCTCCCTTTCCAAAAAAAAAAATTCAACAAAAACCCACTTTTAAATTTGTGTACAAAAAATCCACTTTCAAATTTGTGTGTAAAATTTTAATAAAAGACCTTGATAAACATGTTTTCTTATAATTATAAATCCCACACTCTTACCTAAAATGGTATCGGAGCGGATTTTTTTATTGAGGATTTATAAAATGTTTAATATATTAAGTAATTATTAACCTTATGTGGGAGAGACTCCAAAAAATAATTGATCCGGACAACTGTCCGAGATGCAATGCATATAGGATTATCTTCAAGAGATGGAGGGTAAGAGAGATATTCAACGAGACAATCTTAGATGGTGCGAACGATGCCTTGAAGGACATGTTCGTCGAGGAGAAGATGGAGAAAATATTCGTGAAATTATCATTAGTATTGAATATTATCAAGATCATGTTCTAGAGATTGCCGAGTTTCAAGCGGCAATAAGACCAATCCTGGCAAGTATCTATCCACCTCACGATTAATAGATACTCATAAAGGAGGAGGAGTCCTTGCTCCGACATTCAAAGAAATTCAACTGAATTCATCTGATTCGGTTGAGTTAATAGCGGTCCAGAAGACGGTGGAATATTATGGTATCCACCTATATCAAGTACCTTAGGAAATGAAAAGAATATCTATACACTATGAGTAAATTATTATCCTCTTTAATGATATTCATAATAAAATAAAGAAAATGGAGGAGTGACCATCTTCATAAAAAAGGCGCAAGCAGTGGTCAGGAGAACCAACTTATCCACTACCACTGGACAAGACCACTCAACCAAAAGAAGGTGCGCAGTCCTTCCCAAAGACAGAAATGCTACCCCCCCAAGAGGGGAGATGTTGGGAACTTAATGAAATATCCTAATCCTAGTTTTGATGATACCAAAATCAATAGGTTTCAATTGTAATAGACTAGAACTGTTCGAACTCAAGTGTTAGAGTTCTTTCTCTAGTTTAGTTTGCTATTCAGAAGACTGAAGACTGAAGAACGAAGGACTGAAAACTGAAGACTGAAGATGCCGACTAATGTAACGATTAAGGCAAAGTCAAATATTGATATTTGACTTATCAGTCAAATGATCAGTTTCGACTGATTACTTAATGCGCGCCACGTGGATTCAGCGGACTTATACTAAAGTCAAGTATCAGTTAAACATTCTTCCTCGGACTGAACCTCCAACGTTCAAAGGAAGTCACGCACTCCAGAAATACAGCCGCATTAAATGTAGAGATCTCAGGATCGTCCTTTCTCTGCAGAGGATATTCCTTTTGGTGATTACCTTTTCAGAGATGTCGCATCTCCTGCTCTTCAAAGTAGTCGTTCTCACCAAACAAGGAACCTCGAAGATTGAAGCCTCAGCCCAAGTTCAAATTACTCTCTAACGGAAGAAATCTTGAAGACCATCTCCGTCAACGGATCTATTCAAGACGTCTCCAATAAATAGCGCTCGAGGATCACTTCAATCTTCACCGATTCAACAACATAAGCTGAAATGCTACCAAATTTTTTACTCACCTAAACCAAGCCTCCCCGAAGTTTGAAACAAAGAAGAGAATCACAAAGCCAAAAATTAGTCACTGCTGATTACATACATTCTCTTAGACCTTAGGAAAATATTGTATATCCAAAGCCTATGTAAAACTGACTGCAAAGAACTTGTTCTTTGTGGTTTAGTTGGCAAGTTTTCAAACCTCTCTTCAATCAACCGAATTGAGTGTTTGTGTCGAAAAGGAGTTCAGATCGGTGTTCTGTCTCCGTGAGAAATCCAACCAGGTGCGTTGGTACTGAAGACAGGATCTTCAGTCGTCTCGGTTTGTGTGCACCCGCAAGCACACGTTCAGGTTAGCTGTGCACCCGTAAGCACTAGCATCGGTTTGCAGTGCACCCATAAGCACTTGCCCAGTGAAGTTGTTGGTCTGATCAACCGACCGTGGATTTAGGAAGTATTTTTCGAACCACGTAAAAATATATGTGTTATTTACAGCTTTCAGTACTTCCATTCTTACTTGTGCTCTTACCTTCTTAAACTGAAAACTGATTAATTGCAAAGAAAAACCTAACAACTGACAACGTGTTTAATTACACAGGCTATTTCGAAATAAAAGTTTTCCGTTGCGTGTGTTATCAGTCTAACTGATCTATCTTCTGATAGTCAGTAAGATTCATAACATATCTCTGTTTATCAAACTCGACTGAAGCCTTACGTGTATCAGTTAAAGTCTTTGACTTAACTGATAACTCCTTACTGAAGAGTATTCAGTATCAGTCATCAACCGTGTTTTGGCAAAACTCTTTTCAGTAAACAGGTTGAGTCAGTTTGTGTTTGAAGTTTCGTTTTAATTCACTGAGAAAAATAGCCTATAGGTGTATTACCTCCCCCCCATACACCTATTCGAGACCCTCCGGACCTAACAGGAGAAAAGAAGGGATCCGAAGCCATGTGAAGGCACCAAAAGATAGTAGGCAGTTTCTAGAAAATGGTCGATAAAGAAAATGTGACATCACAATGAGCATGAAATAGCCACGCGGAAAAGAATCTAAGGCCAATAATGATAGAGGATTCAAACCTCTATAAAAGCAAGACTTCGGAGAGGAAGTGAGGGATTCCAAAAATCTATTCCTTATAACATTACTTTCTCTCCAACTGTAATATTTTCAGTTTTCTTATTTTAGTTTCTTTTAATTTATGTACGCATATCCAGCTACTATGAGTAGGTAAACAATTTAATCTCCTCCGTACGGAAGATATTACTTAATGTATTAAATATTTTATAATTATTCAATAAAAAATCTGTTTTGCAACTAAGTATAATACGTCAAGGCTGGAATATTAAGAGAAAATCATTGCTTAATCATCTGATGTGTTTGTATGGTTGGATATAATTTATAAAACGAGAGTGATATAAAGAAAGAGTAATTATTTTCAGAGTTGCTGCTAAAGAAAGAGTGTTGCGACCATCTCCTGCGAGTGTGTTGTTGGATGTATTCTAGGGAGGTGAATGGCCCATAAAACACAATAAGCAGATTTTAGGAGCAGTTAAATTAAAGGTACAAAGTTGGTCTATGTCAAGATTAATATTGAAGTGATATAAAAGCATGTTGGGCCTTATTTTGTGATTATATAATGGCTTTGTCTAAATAAAATTATTTGGAAAAATTTGTGAAATTTTATACAAATGGGGGGTGTGGTTTTTAATTGTTATGAAGGTAGGTATGTTAGTTTTGGAAACTCATAAGAGTAATTTTATCTAAATAAATTATTTGGGGGAATTTGTGAAATTTTATATAAATTGGGGATGTGGTTTTTAATTATTATTATGAAAATAGGTATGTCAGTTTTGAAATGATTTAAAAAATTTGTGTATTTTATGAAACTTTTTAAAATTTATGTTAAAAATAAATTTTCGTTATAATTGATGTATTTAGGTACAATTAACCTAAAATAAAATAGAAAAACGTTGAAGAATCCAGGGCTTTAGCAGAGAGAGACAGAGAGAACGCGAAAAATTAGGCAGAGTGGAAAGAAAGAAAAAATGAATTTGTGGAAGGATTGAGCTGAAAATTAGCCTATTGCAATTTAAAAAAAAAATATTGAAATTTTAAAAGATGACGGCGAAAGGCAGTCGTTAAAATTGTTTTATATATATAGGTAGAGATTATATGTATATGTAGATGTAGATTAGGCTCGAGTAGGACCAAGTAATTGACACCGCAAATTTCACATTGTCACACATCTTATGTTTTTGTTGGTTTTCCTATATACTTCAAGGGTGGAATCGTCATTTTATTCTACATAGATCAAGCTGCAACAAGAATATTGTCAATGTAATAATGTAATATAAAGGATTCTATGTGAAATAATCAAATATGATGAAAAATGAGAATGAATTTCAAACGTTAAATATTTAAATTTTATGATTAATATTTATTTAAATTAATCGTACAAAATGAGAATAATGAGTAAGTCAATATATATTTATGAACAAGTAGGTTGTAATGCATGAATAGTCATTCAAACTTGAGTTTGAATCATGGAAGGGGCGAAAATTTCACCACATGAACTGAATTATGGTTATTCATGCATTACAAACAATTTATTCATAAATTTATATTGACTTATTTGTTATTCTCATTTCATGCGATATTCTCATTTCACTACAAGAAAATGCGGCTCTAACGACCGAATTTTCGGTCGTTAAAATCCCGAAAACAGTCGTTAATTGTGTTAACGACCGAATTAACGACCGTTTTCGGTGGTCGTTGTTTGCATCGTCGTGACGAGTCCCAACGACCATTTTTTTCGGTCGTGAACTCTAACGACCGAATTTTTATTTTTAACAAACGAATTTTCGGTCGTTCAAAAGAAAAAGAAAAAAAAGAAAAAAAATATTATTTTTTATTTATTTTTTTAATTAACGATCGGATTTTTTATTTTTAACGATCGAATTTTCGGTCTTTAAAAATAAATAAAAAATAATAATTTTTTTTTGAAAATATATTAATCTTTGTATCCCAGAAGTATTTGGTATTTCTATTGTATTTTGACGAACTTCTCAGTGGGTCACCCATTTTACTAGTGCTCTAGGTCAAGCACGTTTAACTTTTAAGTTCTTTTCAAGTAGTCACCAGTACAGAACACGCGTATTATTGATATAACTAACACCTATTAATTCATTTAAACTCTATTTCAATATACAATATTATTCATTCATAACCTTAGAATATATCAAGATGATATCTAAGACTGGTGGTGTCGACGAAAGATTCACAATAAATATACGACCGAATTTAAAATAATAAAAAATTAATATTATCGTAATTTTTTTTAAAAAGAAGAAAATATGAATATGAAAAATAAAAATCAAATATACAATCAATTAATAATCGTAATAAATTATTAATATTATCGTAATAAATTATTAAATTATTAGATTTATTTAGATTAATTAAATTATTAGATTTATTATTATTAGATTAAAAATAATTCAATATACAATATCATTCATTTAGTAAATCAAATAATTTATTATTTTAAAATAATAAACTATTTGAAAATATAATAAAATATTTGAAAATAAATCAAATAGTTTATTATTTTAAAATAATAAAATTATTAATGTTTTGAAAATAATGAATATAATATTTTAATAAGTCTAATAATTTATTATTTTAAAATAATAAATCTATTAATTATTTGCTTCATATTAAGATTTATTATTCTAAATATTATTTGCAAATAATATCATATTTTTATTAGACAATAATATAGTCTAATTTTTTAGAATAATATTATGAAAATAACAATCATTTTTAAAATATTCTCAATAATTTTAAAATAAGAATTAAATAGAAAATTAACTAAAAATAATTATATATATATATATATATACAAAATAAATAATAAATAATGGCAAAAAAATGAAATTTAAAAATTTGAGAAATTAGAAAAATAATATTAACGACCGATTTTTCGGTCGTTAGTAAATAAAATAAATAAAAATAAATAAATAATATTAACTACCGAACAATTCGGTCTTAAAAAAATAAAAAAAATAATATTAACGACCGAATTTTCGGTCTTTAAAAAAATAAAAAAAATTATTAAAAAAACTAAATAAAAAATAAAAAAAAATATTAAAAAAACTAAATAAAAAATAAAAAAAATTATATAAAAATAATTAAAAAATATTAGCGGCCGAAATTTCGGTCATTAAAAATAGGAAAAAAATCTAAAAAAAATTAACGACCGAAAATTCGGTCGTTCAAAAAATTAAAATATTAAAAAAATAATTAACGACCGATTTTTTAGGTCGTTAGAAAATTTTTATAAAAAATCGGTCATGAAACGATCGTTAAGGCAAAAAATTAACGATCGAAATTTTCGGTCGTTATGCGCGTGTTTTCTTGTAGTGTTTCCTACGAAAATGTTCATTCTAACAATAAATATATGAGTAATAGATAAATCTTATAATAATTTTTTAAAAAATACTATAGGATTCTTATATTGTATCAATTATATAAAATTCATATATATCAAATTACTAAACTATCCTTAAAAATTAAGCGATTTCGTGACCTTATTTAGATAGTGAATAAATATCAAATTATTATATACTTGAGTTTGTTTTGGTCTTGGTTGATATTAAATAAATATCAAATTATTATTATTAACATAAAGAGGCGATTGAAGATTAAACTCTAAACTTCTTTATTAAGAAAAAGGGTCTTCATTACTTGAATCTCCTTAAATAAATAATTTTATTTTATTTTAACAAACTTTCATTTTATTTTAAAACAAACGACAATAACTAAGGAATCTCAATCAACGGCTAGCTTGAATGAATGTACTCAGAAGACCGTTTGGCTCTTCCATCCAAATAAACTACACTAGTGTATAACCCGTCGAAATTCGACGGGACTTTAAATTTTGATTTAAATTATTTATATTATTTTTAATTAATTTAACTTGATGTAATAGAGTTTACGTTATATTAATTTCAACAATATTCTTCAATTAAATGTTCATTTTTTGCTAGAATAATAAAAATACTCTTTTATATAAATTTTGTACAATTTTTTTATATTGACGGATAAAAATTAATTTAAGATCTCATATGCCATATAAGCATCATCCCATCTCATCTCTATAAGATCAGAGGATCATCAAGAATTCGAAACACAATATTTAACTTTTGAACGCCAAACTTTTGAGGATTATCTCGTCTGGATCCTGAAACAATATATCTGACTTTTATGTGTCAATCGTTTGAACATCACTATTTAATACTTTAAATATCATAACTTACTTCTAAACATTATTTTCAATAGGAGCTTGAAAGACCAGGACTGATTTGTGAGATTATACAATCTGAAGCTTATAATGTGAGATTATACAATCTGAAGCTTATAAGATCATAACTAACTTTTAAATATCATCTTGTATGGAGCTTGAAAAACCATAACATGATTATGTGCATCATCTCATTTGGAGTTAAAATACCATAACTAACTTCTAAACATCATCTTGTATGGAGCTTGAAAAACCATAACATAGTTATGTGCATCATCTCATTTGGAGCTTAAAATAGAATAACTGAATTTCAAGCATTATTTCGTTTGGAGTTTGAAAGAATAAAACTGGCTAGTAAGCATCATCTTGTTTGAAGTTTGAAAGACCATAACTAAGTTTTGAGAATCATCTCGTCTAAGGCTTAAAAAAATTGATACGAGATTCAAATTAATATTATATATCAATTTATTTAGTATTTCAATTGGTAAATTTTCATAAAAAAATCAATGTGGGATGAGAATATTTAGATAAATAAGAATTAATAAATATGATTTTTTTTTAGAAATAGGATAGATAAAAATGCAAAAATATGGTGATGCTACATAGGAGTATTCCATTTTTTAATTATATATGTGATGATATTAATATTATTATCGTGCCAAACTCATATATATACATACATACATACATATATATATATATATATGTGTGTGTGTGTGTGTGTGTGTGTGTAATACAAATTAATTTCTTGAATTTATTTAAATTTATAAAAATATGTATATAAATAAATAAAATATAAATCAATAATTGGTTAATAATCTCGACAAAATTTACACGAATAATCATCTCGTTAGTTACTCCAAAATATCTCTATCATTAAAAACTTCTGGATTGAATGCAGTATGCAATATACTCCCTCCGTCCCATGAAGCAAGACCAAGTTCTTTTCGGCACGAGAATTAAGAAATTGGTATTTTGTGTGTTAAGTGTGGTAGGTGAAAAAGTGAAAATGTGAATAAAGAGTAAATTTTTTGCTACTTTTAGAAACTGGTCTTGCTTCGTGGGACAGACCAAAAAGGAAACTTGATCTTGCTTCATGGGACGGAGGGAGTATATTGTAATTTTTTTCTTTTCATTATATCAATTTTTATTATTGTAATTTTTTTATTTTTTCAATATACATTTCAAATATACTAAGTTAAAACTATTTTTTAATTATATTTATAAATATGATAATTGAGTTGATATCAATTTTATATAAATATAAAAGTTTAAAGTTTTCCGTGCATTGCACGGTGTGCAAATGCTAGTATTACTTTAAACCTCAAATTATTTTTACACTATCAATTATATCCTTAATTATAGATTTTTTTACAAACCTTGAATTATTAATTTTGTATCAATTGCACCACTCGTCTATTTTTTTCGGCTCTGAAAATTTGACGTGGCTCGCCGGATGCTATGATTATTCAAAATCAATCCTTCTTGAACATGCTTTATACTCCATAAAACAACATCATTATATGATTTATTAATTGAAAATTTAAAGAGTGAAGCATGGATGAAGGGTACAATTAATATAAAATCGATAGTTTAAGTCTTAAAAAATATTTTTCAATAGTTCAAGATATAATTGATTGTGAACATAATTTGGGGTTTAAAGTAATATTTACCGTTATATCTAATCCTTATATGTATGTATGTATGTATGTATATATATATATTCTCTAGTAGTCATAGACTACTATAAATTAGATATAGGATTGAAGAATATATGGATAAAAATGATTAAAATAAGGACATAAGAAAAATAAAAATAGAGAGTAGACAAAATCGTATAATCATCCATGACAATTTCTAAAATCCGGAAAATATTTTCTTCTATTTATTTACTCAAATATATATATATATATATATATATATATATTTCTAAAATCCGGAAAATATTTTCTTCTATTTATTTACTCAAATATATATATATATATATATATATATATATATATATATTTGCTCAAATATTTAGCATATAGAGAAATTAAATTCTACATTTCTTCAAGTTACGCCAACTTGATAATTTTATGAAACTAAATATTCTATAATCTATAATATCTATACTATATTAAAAAGGCAGTTTCCAATTTGAAATCAATTTCAAAATTAAGTTTCAATTTTGTAGTTATAATAAAATTGAAGGTTTCTGTTTAAACTATATTTTTCTTTTTATTTTTCATTTCTTTAACTTCTTATTTGTTGTTTTATTTCTTTCCAAAATTATGAAATTCAATTAATTATAAAATATTTAATATACCTATCAAATTAAAGATCACGATAAGAGCTTTAATTTGATATATTTTATGTAAATATTTGATTTAAAATGTACAAATTAAATTTGTTTATTATAATTTTATAAATTTCTCTCTCCTCCCTCATCATTTTGAAAAAATGTATTTTAAATTCTTTTTTATTACATTTTTTAAAAAAATTAACTTTTTTTTGCTTTTCATAATATCAAATTTTATAATTGTAAATTCTTTTTTATTTTTTTATTTTTTAATATTCAATTCAAATATATTTAGTTAAAATTAATTTTTATTATATTTATGAGTATGATAATTGAATTAGTATTAACTTTTATATATAAAAAAATAAAAGATATTTTCTCGTGCGTTGCATGGGATGCAAATGCTAGTTATATTAAAAAGACAATTCCCAATTTGAAATCAATTTCAAAATTGAATGGCAATTTTGAAATTATAATGAAATTGAAAGTTAATTTGTAAACTATATTTTTTCTTTAACTTCTTTTTTATTTTATTTCTTTTCAAAATCGTGAAATTCGATTGGTTATAAAACATTTAATATGGATATCAAATTAAAGATCACGATAAGAGCTTTAATTTGATATATTTTATGTAAATATTTGATTTAAAATGTAAAAGTTATATTTGATAATTAAATTAGTATTAATTTAATATAAATATAAAAATTTAAAATATTTTTCCGTTCATTGCACGGGGTGTAAATGCTAGTTAAAATTAAATCATTTACTTAGCTAGACATCTTAATAATAGATCAAAATAATATTTTCAATAAAAATAAAATTATTTATTTGACCAACTAATTAATTGACCAAATTTAATTGGAGGTGCAAAATAATTCAGGGATGGGAAAATACATATTATATCTACTCCTTTTATATATGTTCTCTAGTAATGATAGACTACTATAAATTTGATATGGTATTGGAGAAGATATGGATAAAAATGATTAAAAATAAGGAATAGAGAAAATCGTATAATCATACATGTTAATTTTTTCTAAGAGAAGTACATTGATTTTATCTTATACTATCAGTTTAAAAGTTTATGTTTCATAATTATAATAATCTTTCAAATATTTTCTTCTAATTATTTGCTCAAATATTTAGCATACGGAGAAATGCAATTCTATATTTCTTCAAGTCATTTACTTAGCTAATTAGTATTGACATCTTAATAATTGGTCAAAATAATTTTTTTAGTAAAAATAAAACCTTTTTTTTAGAGAATAAAATTATTTATTTAGTCAACTAATGAATTGATCAAATTTATTTGGAGGTGCAAATACTTGAAATATGGTAAAATACACATTGTATCTAATCATTTTATATATGTTCTCTAGTAGGCATAGACTACTATAAATTTGATGTGGGATTGGATAAAAAATAATTAAAATGAGGACTTGAGATGAATAAAATTAAAAAATAGAGAAAATCATATAATCATGACAATTTTTTCTAAGGGGCTACATCAGTTTAAAAATTTATGTTTCAAAAATTATAAAAATCTAGCAAATATTTTCTAATTATTTGCTCCAATATTTAACATATGGAGAAATGCAATTCTACAATTCTTCAAATTACGTCAACTTATAATTTTGTGAACTTAAATATTTTCTAATTAAAAAAATCAATTACTTAGCCAATTAGCATTGACATTTTAATAATTGATAAAAAAAATTCAATAAAAATAAAACTATTTATTTGGCCAATTAATTAATCAACCAAATTTAATTGAATGTGCAAAATAATTGAGGGATGGAGAAATACACATTATATCTAAACCTTTTATAAGTGTTCTCTAGTAGTCATTGACTACTATAAATTCAATGTGGGATGAGAGAATGTATAGATTAGAATGATTAAATGAGGATTTAAGATAAATTAGAATAGTGAATAGAGGATGTGCCACATAGGATCTTGAATTAAGGGGAGTCCTTGAATATGTAATCTATTAAATAATAGATAGATATATCTAGCTAAAGCATCCAATCAATACATTAAAATTTAGTTTATATTAGTCGAAAATATGACTATATCGAACTATATAGTAAGTATCTTAATGGCACTTGAGACATATGTATGAGTCTTAATATACAAACGATTCTTTTTAAAACAGAAGAAATGGAGTGGGACTCATCTCAAATTAGGAAAACATAAAAATGCACGAATCTGGTCACTTTTTTGGGATTTTTCTCAATTTCTTTTTAAGGACAAAATGATACTCTTATCCTCACATACATCCGCAATAATCATCGTATGCCACACATGATAATTGAAGGCAATGTAGTTTTCTTGGTTTGTTGTTTTATATATCCAAAATATGTGGGCATCGGTTATCGTGCTACATGAGAAAAGACATATATATGAAAGGAAATTCCCCCATGCAGAAGAAATTGGGAGAGAGAGAAAGTGAAAGGACATAAGATGATGAAAATCACTTTACACAAAGTGAGCACCTTTACTTTTTAGCAACTATACAAATATTGCTTTCATACATTTTATTCAAATGAAAGCAATACATAAAATTGGTTGTGTACCCAGGCTTGCTAACACAACTTGTCATCATCATTTTCAATTTAGTGCCAATAAACTAATTACTAGTATAATCTTAAATCCCTTTACAACTTTGTAAGAGATAGATAATCAACATTCTTTTTTCTATTCTGATAATTATGCCATAACTAAATGCAATTGATTAAATAAATTATTGGTGAGGTTAGGCTGTATATGAAGGTAACGGCCCAATTCATAGACTCCACCTTGTATTTAATGTTGTGTCTCAGTTAAAGGATTTTTTTTAACTGAATTTTTCTATTAGGCATTTCAAATCTCTCAACGGTTGAGAGTGTACACGTAAGGCCAAATGAAGTTAGTTTTCTTAAATTGCATATAATATATATCCAAATCACACAATTTTTAAATTAATTATAATCTGAAATACTCTCATTAGAAATTATATAAAAAAGAAAAAAACACTTCGTTATTTGCCATATTGAAACGTTGTTTTTAAATATTCACTTTTTATTTTTAAACTTCACTCCACTTATAACAAAATAGGACCATTTTTTCCCCCACATTTTTATCTTACATTTTTCAAAACTCGCCAGTTAAAGTGTCACATACTCCCTCCGTCCCACTCCAATAGGCTCAGTTTCCTTTTTGGGTTGTCCCACTCCAATAGGCTCAGTTTCCTTTTTAGGTAAAAAAATTGTACTTAATTGGTGTGGACCACACCACTTTACTACCACTTTTCTACTAAAAAGTAAGTTTTCTTAATCTCCGTGCCAAAATGAAGTGAGCCTATTGGAGTGGGACGGAGGGAGTATTTTTTAGAGAGTGTGGTAGTAATAAGAAGAAAAATCATGGAAACAAGACAAAACAAGAAGAGAGAGGAGGGGTGGGGGAGAAGAAGAAGGCATTCTTGGATTTAGGGAATCAAGAAAAGAAGATTTTGCTCTTTACAAATCAATGTAAGTTGTACATTTGCCATAAATGTTAGTACGTAGGGTGCATGAAATTGAAATAGGGAGAAGAGAGGAGCACAAGTAGGGTCAAAGGATAAAGCTATACAATTATATACTAAGAGGACCGAATTGAGGGGAACAGCTGGGAGAGACAATAAATGTTGGGATGGACCCATTCAGAATGTTGCACATATAAATTATCATTAAATAATTAACTTAAATAGGCAACTTAATATTAAATAATATAAAAATTGCAGCTGTTATTGATTATTAGTGTACGTGATTATAATATTATTAATTATAATATTATTAATTGAATGAAAGAGTCAAAAGATGGCCAGAATCATAGGAGACTTTCAGTGCCCAATATATTCTCTCAGTTTGTTCATACTTGACTTAGGTAACTAATCAAACCAATTCATACCTGTCTTTTCCATTTCTGTTTTTTCTTTTTCATTTTTCAATATCCCATAAATAAATATAATAATTAAATTATCCTGTGATATAGACAATAATATTGGGCTTAACTAGACAGGTGAAATTATCCACGTTTACCATTCAAATCCAACTCATTCACATACTACTCTATTTATTAATTTCATTAAAATATAAATATAAAAGGTATATATGTACTAAAATGTTACTAAATGAAAAGAATTAAAGCGATTGTAAGTCATGTGACAAATCTTGATCTCACATGACTTCCCCGGGAATCTAGCTTTTAACACAAGCTTAATTTAATCTGGTTATAACCCCACATCAATTTGGCTGTCTTGCCTTTATTTCATTTCTTTCAACTCATAATCACCCCTGTTTGTTAGAAAAATAGGGTATAATATATCAATAATGCTATTTGGACAAAATTTGTCCGGACAAAATACAGTTAAATACTTTATAAAATAAATTTATTTAAAAGTTTTGATTCAAAATAAAATAGGATTTAGTTAGTTTTATTGTTTTCTTTATATTGTAATTTTTTTGTAATTTTTTAATAACCTTTTTAATTATTATTATTTTTAAAGTACACAAACTACAAATAAAATAATAAAAAATAAAAAAAAATGTTAAAAAATTATGAAAAAATTACAATATAGAAAAAACAATAAAACTAATTAAATCCTTTCAAACTTTAATCAAAATTTATAAATAAATTAATTTTTAAAAAAAATTAACCTTATTTTTGTCCGGACAAATTTTGTCCAAATAGCAGTACTCATAATATATCAATATATTCTTATTTACTTATTCAGACATAATTCTCAGCTTTATTGACCATGGCATCATTACTTCAATAATTGTTCTTGAAAAGTTAAAAAGCACAAAGAATTAGGTGCACGTGGAAATAGCCAATGTCAGACGAAAGTATCTGACTTACTTCTTTCTTTCTTTCTTTTTTTTCCTTGCAATAAATAAATAAACTTTCTTTATTGAGTAATGCTAAATAGCCACATTGTGGCCACCCATAATTTACCTAAATAAAAAATAATTTAATTTATTTAACTTATTTTTTAAAATAAAAATAAGATTTAGTTATTTTATCATATTCTCTACATTGTAATTACTTTTTTGCAATTTTTTGGTAGCTTTTTTATTTTTATTAAAAAATAAATTAAAAATAAAAAATGTAAAAAAAATTAAAAAAAATAAGTACAATGTGGATAATATAGTAAAATAACTTATTCCTATTTTTATTTTAAAAAATAAATTAAATAAATTAAGATTTTTCTTATTATAATAGTGTGTGGGTGGCCACAATGTGGCTGCATAGATTTATTGTTCTTTATTTCCCTCTACTTTGTTTTGTCCAATAATTTCATCTTTTTCAGCAATTTACTTGCTTTTAATTCTACGTTTCAAGATAAAATTTGAGTGATGCTAAACAGCCACGGTGTTGTTATTCAATTATTCTTTAATAATAAATTTATGCAGTCACATTATGGCCATCTATAAATTAGTATAATAAGGAAAATTTTGATTTATTTAATTTATTTTTTAAATAAAAATACGATTTAGTTATTTTATTATATTCTCTACATTGTACTTATTTTTTTTAGTTTTTTTGTATTTTTTATTTTTAATTTATTTTTTAATAAAAATAAAAAAAATACCAAAAAATTGTAAAAAAATAACTACAATGTAGAGAATATGATAAAATAACTAAATCTTATTTTTATTTTAAAAAATAAGTTAAATTATTTTCTATTTAGGTAAATTGTAGGTGGCCACAATGTGGCTGTTTAGCATTACTCATTATTTAAATAGAAAAAATTATTTTATTTAACATGTTTTTTGAAATAAAAATTAATTTTAGTTATTTTATTGTATTATCTACATTAATTATTTTTTATAATTTTTTAATTTTTATTAAAAAATAAATTAAAAAATGCAAAAAAAAGTAAGTACAATAAAAAAAGTAAGTGCAATGTAGATAATACAATAAAATAACTAAATCCTTTTTTTATTCAAAAAATAAATTAAATAAATTATTTTTTTTTCTTTTAAACTAGTTTGTGGGTGGCCACAATGTGGATGTATAGATTTATTGATAAAAATTTGTTTGCTTTTCTATCTCTGGAAGCCATTTCGATTTTATCTCCAATCTCCAATAATAATAATAAGGGCTAATTGCATGTATATCCATAACGTTTATACAGAATTGGTTTTAGCTCCTATTTTAAAAAATATGTCTCCAAATACATAACCTTTTATTTATGTCTCGTTTTTGTCCGATCACCTGTTTTTTATTACGTCGGCCGGAAATGACACAGTGGCAGCCAGAATTTTCGCGGTGGCAGCCGGAATTGACACCTAAGCATATTTATGCATGTGGAATAAAAGAAAATAAAAATAAAAAACAAAATTCCCCCAACCCCATTATCTTCTTCCCCTTCCCCCACCCGCCACCGCAACCACACATCGGCACCGCCCCTACCTTCACTACTGCTGGCGAGCTTCGTTGGCAAAGGGTATTTTCGAGTAGATCCGAAATCTGGCGATTTCACTTACGAAATTTGGCGAGATCCGAAATCTGGCGAGATCCAAAATCTGGCGATTTTACTTACAAAATTTGGCGAGATTCGAAATTTGGCGATTTCGCCGTTGAATCTGGGGGAACAATGTGGAGCAGATGAGAAAGGGCAGACGGGGGTCGGCGGCGGGGAGAAGGCACGTCTAGTCCTTGAACTTGTGGAGCAGATCGTCGGGGAAGAAGATCTCGGAGAAGCGGTGGCAGAACTTCTGCGCGGTGGTTTTGAGCGGCGGCATGCAGACTCTGTGGACCTCCAACAGCGGCATTTGCATTGCAATGAGGCCCGGCGGTGGCGAGGCTTCGTGGCCTAAAAAGTTGTCGACCCTGTTCGCACTGGTCTTGGAGACATGAGAGGTTGATGGGTGAGAGTGCAACAGCGGCCAGCGGCGGTGGTGGTGGCAGGGGCGGCGGCAGGTTGGGGAAGATGGATAAATTAGGGTTTGGGAGTGGGGGTGGTTTGGAGAAGATGATGAGGTGATTTTTTTTCTTTTTTTTTTCCACATGTCATAAATGTATCACCGTATCAATTTCGGCTACCATCGTGTCATTTCTGGCATCAGCGTAAGAAAAAACGATGACCGAACAAAAGCGAGACAAAATGAAAGGTTATGTATTTAGAGGCAGATTTTTTAAAATGGGAGTAAAAACTGATTCCGTGTAAACGTTATAAATTTACAGACAAGTATCTCTAATAATAATAAAATCACGTCTAAGTGGCTAATTAAAGATAAATAGACCGAGTGCCTCTAAGAAGATAACCAAATTATGTCTTTGCATTCATAAAGTCACATATATATCATCTTCTATTTGAATTTTCTGAGTTCAAAATTTTTGTAGGCCACTAAGTTAGGGCGCTTTGCAAAATTAGGCCACATTTTTTCGGGCTTGCAAATTTGGACCATTGCGTAAGTAAGACATATTTGGACCCGATCGAGCTATTTTACATGTGAGACGTGCGTGACTTCACAGCTGGGGCCTGAACGCTGATGTGGAATTTTATTTCATTCTTTTATTTGGCATATTTATACACATATAAAACTAAATCATAAAATTACATAATTAAAAAAAAATTAATTAAAAAATATACGTAAGTGAAGAGAAATAATACATAAATTGAAATCACATTCGATTTTATTTTAGTTTTCAAATTTTAATGATGGTGGGTTGACATGGTTGTGAATTTGGGTTTCTTTATGTACAATTTAGAGGATTTAAAAACACATTTTATTTTTGCAGACCAATCCATGTCAATTCTGGGTTTGGTTCAAGTTCAACCCTCTGATGTGTCATCGAGCAAAGACAATTATTTGTGTTTTTAATTATGTATTATTTTATGATTTATTTTTACATGTGTATAAATATGCCAAAAAAAAAGAATGAAATAAAATTCCACATCAGCGTTCGTGTTAGGTCCGGAGGGTCTCGAATAGGTGTATGAGGGGAATACACCTATAGGCTATTTTTGAAAACAATCAAACAAGATCTCAATACAGAGATCAAAACGAAACTTTAACACAAACTAAGACGCATGTTTAGAGAAAAGAGTTTTGACCAAAATATGATTGACGACTGATACTGAAACACTCTTCAGTAAGGAGTTATCAGTTAAGTCACAAGTATTTAACTGATGCACGTAAGGCTTCAGTCGAGTTTGATAAACAGAGATGTTATAAATCTTACTGACTATCAGAAGATAGATCAGTCAGACTGATAACACACGCAGCGGAAATCTTTTATTTCGCAATAGCCTTTTGGGTTGAGCACGTTGTTAGTCTTAAGTTTCTCTTTGCTGTTAATCAGTTTTCAGTTTATGAAAGTAAGAGCACAAGTAGCAAATGAAATACTGAAAGCTGTAAATAACACAGAGATTTTTACGTAGTTCGGAAAACACTTCCTACATCCACGGTCGGTTGATCAGACCAACAACTTCACTCTGCAAGTGCTTACGGGTGCACTGCAAATCGATGCTCGTGCTTACGGGTGCACAACAAACCGAACCGTGTGCTTGCGGGTGCACACAACCGAAACAACTGAAGATCCAATCTTCAGTACCAACACACCTTGTTGGATTTCTCACTCCTAGCACGAAATGCACTAGGATCTCACAGAGTCAGAGTACCTTCCTGAACTCCTTTGCAACTTAAACACTCGATTCTATCGGTCGAATGGAGGTTTGAAATCTTGCCAACTAAACTTCAAAGAACAAGTTCTTTGGAGTTAGTTTGACCTAGGCTTTGGATATATAAGGTTTGCCTAAGGTCTAAGAGAATATATGTAATCAGCAGTGACTGATTTTTGGCTTTGGGATTCTCTTCTTCGATTCAAGCTTTGGCTGAGACGCAATTTTGGCAGAGCTTCAGCTTCTGTTGTTGAATCGGTGTTGATTGAAGTGATCCTCGAGTGCTATTTATAGGAGAAGTCTTGAATAGATCCGTTTGCGGAGAAGGTCTTCAAGATTTCTTCCGTTGGAGAATAATTTGAACTTGGGCTGAGGCTTCAATCTTCGAGGTTCCTTGTTTGGTGAGAACGGCTATGTTGAAGAGCAGGAGATGCGACGTCTTTGATAAAGTAGTCACCAAATAGGAATGACCTCTGCAGAGAAAGGACGATCCTGAGATCTCTGCATTTAATGCAGCTGTACTTCTGGAGTATGTGGCTTTCTTTGAACGTTGGAAGTTCAGTCTGAGGAAGAATGTTTAACTGATACTTGACTTAGTATCAGTCCGCTGATTCTACGTGGCACGCATTAAGTAATCAGTCCAAGACTGATTCTTCGACTGATACTTCAGTCGGCAACTTTAGTCTTCAGTCTTCAGTCCTTTGTTCTTCAGTCTTCAGAACATCAACTAAACTAGAAAAGAACTTTAACACTTTAGTTCGAACAGTTTCTAGTCTATTACAAACAAAGCCTATAGATTTTGGTATCATCAAAACAAGGATTAGGATATTCCATTATGTTCCCAATAATTTCTCCCTTTTTGATGATGCCAAAACCACACAACAGTTCTGGGCAAGAAAAAGACTGAACTCAGAGTACAAGTCCTAACAATAGAACCTATACTTGTACTTAGAAAAAGAACACAACAGTTCAAAAAACAGAACGAAGAGAAGACAAAAAAGCATTAATCAAAGAGTCATTGTCTTCAGGTTGAGATCAAAAATAAGTTCTTTTCATTAACAGAAAAGACTGATGAGACATCAGTCGAGGTACAGGGCAAGACTTACAAGGGAGTAAAAACAAAACAAAATACATGGGGAAACACATGGACTCCAGCAGTCTGCTTGGTTGCGCCTTGAACTTCTTGATTTTCATCTTCAGTTTTCATGTTCCTAAGCTTGTTTCACTCACACTTGTTTTCCGTTGACTTGAGGTCTTTATTGAAACGTCATCCTTAGAACTTCTGGTGATCCTTTTGCTTTACCATCTTCAGTCTTCGAGAAGATGCAGGGAATTACCTTCGAGAAGGTTTTTCTCTGACTTCCTACTTTCCCCCTTTTTGGCAACATCAAAAAGAGAGCTGATGATGAAAGCTATGATCGGATAGGACTCAACTCCGATTCTCAAGCACTTATGGGAGGACTTGAGAAGAGGATGAATCCAGAGATGCAGAAGAGGAAGACGCTAGTTGCGGGAGAGAAGGGATAAGAAGGGAGACGAAGAAGTGATGCTTAGCAAGTTTGTTGATCGTTTTGAAGTTGAGGTGGTTGAGTCTCTTGTGCCACAGCTAGTTGAACTCCGAGCTGCTTTTGCTGATGTGACATGTTTCTGGAGGGCTATCTTCCCATGAGACGACGTAGAGACTTTCTTGTCTGATCTCTCTCAGAACCACCTTTCTTTGACTGTTTACAGTGAATTCATCATTTTTTATCTTCACTGCGAAACCGCTGTCACAAAATTGACTCACAGACAACAAATTATGTTTTAGTCCAGAAACACAGCTAACATTACTGATACTGGCGTTACCCATGTCGAGCACACCTTAGCCTTTTGTTTTTCCTATTGAGTTGTCTCCGAATGCAACTTTTGATCCAGCTTTCTCAACATATTGAGTTAGATATTCTTTGTAGCCCGTCATGTGCTTCGAACAGCCGCTATCCAGATACCATATTCTGATTGAGGCTTTAACTTCTTTCTTCTTTTTGTGTTTCCTATTATTGACCTGCAAGGAAGAGTTAATTTAGGTACCCAATTAATGTTTGGGTCCTTCATTGTTAGCTCGTGTTCTTTTTGGAACCCATATCTGCTTCAGAACTGATCTTGGTCCTGATCTCTTGCGCTTTGCTGTTTGTCTGACTGAAGTAGTCGGTGCTTCAGTTGGCACATGATCAATCTTCTGTTGAGCTTCCTTTTGAGATCCTCACTCTTGAAGAAGCTTTGTCTGGTGAGTAGTTGAGGTCTTCTTTGCTCTACAGAGTATCTCCCTTGAGATACGTGAGTCACTTTTGATTGATGGAGACTTGACTGATGTTGTGGAACATGAGTCATATGATGTCCAGTTGCTTGTCGTCGTGATTGGCGTTTGGCTCGTCTGGACCTATCATGGCTTTGTCTCCATGGATGTTGTTCTCTTCGGAACTGAACAGGTTTAAGTTTCTGACTAATGTTGTTGTTCTTCCCCTGGACTGGTGATGAAGATTCTTCTTGAGTCCTGATGTTCCTTGCCCAATCTTCGACTGAAATCCGCTTTTCAGTCTTCTCAGTAGGATGAACTGGTTGGGGGCCTCCTTGGCTCGTCTGTAGCTTTGTAGAGGAGGAACGTTTGTTCTTGCCATCAGCTTGCGTTTCTGAATTTCGTCCATATCATGATCTCGTGATTCTTCTGAAGTGACATCTGCTTCTTCGATCATGATATTATTTCCTTTATCAGTTGGAGCAACCTTTCCTCCGATGCTTTCAACGAGGCCTTTTGAAGGAAAGTTGGTTACCATGGGAGACTTCATCATACAGTCCTTGACTGTTTCTTCCAATTTATGATTGAGCCTCTTGATTTCATGAGATGCTCTGTCACACTCAGAATTAGAAACTCTGAGTTTCTCTTCCAGTCGACTGTTCTCCATGATCAATTGATCAAGACAAGTTCAATCCGGAAACTAGATGATTGTCTGATTCTTGGCTCGTTCATCATTGATCTCCTTTTCCATTTTCTGATTCTGCTTGAGGAGAGATCTTCGAACATTTTCCTTAACTGATAGTGATCAGTCATGAGCTGATCGAGCTCGTCAGTTTCATCGGCTTAGCTTTCTCCAGATTCTGAATGATCTCCTGAAAACACCAAGGAGTTATCAGTATAAGGAGTTTTTGAGTGAGAGTTTACCTCTGGGCCGTTCATTCCGTTGTCATAGCTGTTGTCGGCCACACTTTCGGTTTCGTTGCCATAAGAGCTTGGCTCTCATCATCAGAGTTGGTAGAGTTGAAGTCGGATGATTCTGATGTTTCTTCGAAAGATCCTGCATCGTCAGCAACCATCGCTTTCTTCTTCGCATATTTGCGATCTTCCTTGGCTTTCAGCTCCTTGCGCTCAGACTGCGTCAGTTCAGGGCATTCAGTTCGAAAGTGCCCTTTCTTTTTGCATCCAAAGCATTCCACATCTTTCAAGTCGAAAGCGGATGATTTTCTTTCTCCGCTTCTGTCAGTGGAATATCTGGATTCGCTTTCTCTTTCATTTCCTTTGTAGTGCTGCTTGTGGAACCTCCTGTACTTGCGGAATTTGGACTCCATCTTGTTGAATTTTTCAGTCAACAAAGCATACTGACTGAAGAAATCTTCAGGCTTGAGTTCCGTTGGTTCCTTTGTGTGTTTCTTGCTTTCTTTTACTGAAGCTTTCAGTGCTGCTCCTTTTGAGGTTGATGGACCCATCTTCGTCTGATCCTCCAGCCTTCTTGATTCCAAGATTTATCTGGATGTCGAACTCATTTGCCAAGAGATCAGAGAAGAGCTTGTTTGTCGGGAGCTGACTGAATCCAGGCTTGTTCCGATGAGCAACAGAATAGATCTGCCAATCTCCTCACGGAAGTGCTCGAAGAATCTTCAAGTTGATTTCTCGTTGAGTGTACTTGTTATTCGAGATGGATTAAACTTCGTTCAGGATCTGGTTGAATCTGAGTTCCATCTCGTCGACAGATTGATTCTTGAGCATGAGGAAGGAGTCGAATTTCTGACAAGCTATGGACAGCTTGTTTTCCTTTATTTCCTCGGATCCGATGCACATTCTTTCAAGAATGTCCCACATCTCCTTTGCAGTAATTCACTTGATGATTTTGGTGACATGCTTGTCTGGAACTGTGCCGGAGATGATGCTTTTGGCGAGGTTGTCTAGCTCATCTTGCTTCCTTTCTTCTGTGGTGAAGTCTGCCTTCTGCTTGATCTGGACCTCATCGTATGGATCTCGAGCTGGGTCAACAGGAATTCTTTTGACAATTTCGGTGATGATGATTGGTCCGTTGGTGATGATTTCCCACATTCGGCAATGATGTGCGGTGAGGAAGCTTTCAAGCCGAAACTTCCATATGTCGTATTTTTCAATACTAAACATAGGTAGAGAGGATATTCTGCTGTGGTTAGTCTCCATAAAAAAAAGAGTACATGTAACAACAGATAAGGCAATCTTTCTAACTATCAGAAGATAGATCAGTCAGACTGATAACACACGCAGCAGAAATCTTTTGTTTCGCAATAGCCTTTTGGGTTGAGCACGTTGTTAGTCTTAAGTTTCTCTTTGCTGTTAATCAGTTTTCAGTTTATGAAAGTAAGAGCACAAGTAACAACTGAAATACTGAAAGCTGTAAATAACACAGAGATTTTTACGTGGTTCGAAAAATACTTTCTACATCCACGGTCGGTTGATCAGACCAACAACTTCACTCTGCAAGTGCTTATGGGTGCACTGCAAACCGATGCTCGTGCTTACGAGTGCACAGCAAACTGAACCGTGTGCTTGCGGGTGCACACAAACGAAACAACTGAAGATCCAATCTTCAGTACCAACACACCTTGTTGGATTTCTCACTCCTAGCACGAACTGGCACTAGGATCTCACGGAGTCAGAGTACCTTCCTGAACTCCTTTGCAACTCAAACACTCGATTCTATCGGTCGAAGGGAGGTTTGAAATCTTGCCAACTAAACTTCAAAGAACAAGTTCTTTGGAGTTAGTTTGACCTAGGCTTTGGATATACAAGGTTTGCCTAAGGTCTAAGAGAATATATGTAATCAGCAGTGACTGATTTTTGGTTTTGGGAATCTCTTCTTCGATTCAAGCTTTGGGGAATTTGAGCTTTGGCTGAGACGCAATTTTGGCAGAGCTTCAGCTTTTGTTGTTGAATCGGTGTTGATTGAAGTGATCCTCGAGCGCTATTTATCGGAGAAGTCTTGAATAGATCTGTTAGCGGAGAAGGTCTTCAAGATTTCTTCCGTTGGAGAATAATTTGAACTTGGGTTGAGGCTTCAATCTTCGAGGTTCCTTGTTTGGTGAGAACGGCTATGTTGAAGAGCAGGAGATGCGACGTCTCTGATAAAGTAGTCACCAAATAGGAATGTCCTCTGTAGAGAAATGACGATCCTGAGATCTCTGCATTTAATGCGGATGTACTTCTGGAGTATGTGGCTTCCTTTGAACGTTGGAAGTTCAGTTTGAGGAAGAATGTTTAACTGATACTTGACTTTAGTATCAGTCCGCTGATTCCACGTGGCACACATTAAGTAATCAGTCCAAGACTGATTCTTCCACTGATATTTCAGTCGGCAACTTCAGTTTTCAGTCTTCAGTCCTTCGTTCTTCAGTCTTCAGTCTTCAGAACAACAAGTAAACTAGAAAAAGAACTCTAACACTTGAGTTCGAACAGTTTCTAGTCTATTACAAATAAAGCCTATGGATTTTGGTATCATCAAAACAAGGATTAGGATATTCCATTAAGTTCCCAACAGTTCGGGCTCCAGCTGTGAAGTCACTTACGTCTGACGTGCAAAATAGCTTGATCGGGTCCAAATATGGCTCACTTACGCCGCAATTAATAATAAATGACCCAAATTTGCAAACTAAAAAAAATGTGACATAATTTTGCAAAGCGCTCTAAGTTGCCTACAAAAATTTTGAACTCGAATTTTCTTCCTAAGTTGGTTTAAGGGGGAAAAAACTTAGTTCATGCACGTCATGATATAATGCTAATGTGAATAATTTCTTGATGTGAATTAATACAATGATTATTAAAATAATACGAATAAAATATAGTGAAGAAAGGCTAACTAGAATTATTATCTGATAATTACAAAGGGACGCCACTTTACACCTCAAAAAAAAGTTTTGGCAAGTTGCACACCGATGCATTTTTCATCTCGTAGGCAGTTTCGAGCGTAATTTTCGCAATAATGTTGTTGAAGCTATTTGAAATATGGAGATATTTTTTTGACCAATAAAATATGGAGATATTGGTTGTTAACTTCATTTTTCGGTATTCTTTATACACAAAAACTCCTATGAATCACAGGAGACCACCTATTATTTATATATATATGAGCATTTACTATTTGGAATTTACAATATATATTAAGATAATTCTATTTATAGTCCCCGTTTTACTTAATAAAGCTAACATTTAAAATAATAATATTTATTATTTTATCCAATAATCCATAGCTCCCAAATTAAAATGCCTTGTAGCCCATAACCCTCAAATATAATTTCAGTAATTTCAGCCGAGGTGCATAAATCACTCAATCCCCAGTCTCCTCTCGAGAGTTCCAAAACTTTAAACTTCACGTGTTGAACATCTCCCTTCTCCATAGTAAATATGCAAAAACAGAAAGTCTAAGCGCACAAATTAGGATGTTTTGATTAAGTAATTAATTTACTGAATCTTTTCGTTTTTTATTAATGAGGTATACTTATATCTTTTCATTTATTTTTTGATTATTTTTCTTTTTTCGTATGATGATAATGTATTGCAGATTCGTAAAAATGTTCTCTAATAAACAACTTTTTGCAGTCGAAATCACTGCAGAAACACTACAAGAAACAGCGAGTTTAACGACCGTATTTAACGACCGAAATTTTCGATCTTTAAAAAGGCGGGCGTAACGATCGAAATTTAAAATTTAACGACCGTTTTTTTTAATGTTTTTAACTTTATTTTTTTAAAATCTACGACCGAATGAAACGATCGTTAACAATTAACGACAGTATCGACGACCGTATTTCGGTCGTGAGGCAATTATTTTAAATTTTGATATAATTTTAATGTAACGACCGTTGGTAACGGTCGTTAACTAATTTTCAAAAATGATATTTTTAATTTTTCGTACATCTTTAATGACCGTTTTGAAAACGGTCGTTGTTTTTTAATTAATTTAATATTATTTACTATTTACGATCGAAATTCGGTCTTTAAATTATATTTATAAAAATTAAGTAATTAATAAGCATTTGTAACGACCGAGTTTCGGTCGTTAAAAATCAAAAATTTAAATATTAAAATTAAATTATTTAACGACCGATTTTCGGTCGTTAATTTCAAACTCGGTCGTTGTGGTTACGGGTTTAACTTAGGTTTTCTAATTTTTTCCCCCATTTTCTTCTCCACGTTTCCTCCTCCGATTCTCCGCCTCCCGCCACCGATTTCGCCATTGCCGTCGAGATAGCCGTCGTCCCTCTGTTCCCGACGCCGTCGCCTCCGTCCGACGAACGCCCACCTTCACCGACGCCGCCGCTGCTGCTCTAGTCCGACGCGACGCCGCTGCTGCTGCTCTCTGTCCGACGCGACGCCGCTGCCGCTACTCTCCGTTCGACGCACGCCGCTGCTCTCCGGTAAGTTAATTTTTCATCCTAACCCTAATTATTTTTATACATTTCACCAATTATTAACCCTAACTCTAATTCCCAGCCGCTGCCCTCTCCGGACCACCTCTAGCCTCGCCGGAAAGCTCTTGCCGTTGCCGGAATTAGCAATTGTAGGTTAGTTCGTCTAACTTATATAATGTAGGCTATTAATTTGAATTTAGGTTAATATTAGTATGTTAGTATATGAATTTAGGTTAATTATATGTGAATTAATTAGAAATTTATATGCTATATATGTTTGAAATTTAGGTTAATTATATGAAAACGAATTAATGTGAAATTTAGTTGTTGTGTTGTATGGTATATGTGAATTATATGTGAGTTAATGTGAATTTAGTTTGAATGTAATGTGAAATTATATGCTAATTATATATGTTCATTTCTATTAGATTTGTTTAAAGAACAAGAACTCAGACGGCAGATTTTCCACAAAGTCAGCATACACAACAATCAAGGCAAGCTGCCATGAAAATCTAAGGACGAATATTGATGTGAAGATGCTTAACTCGGTCTGGAAGGCAAAGGCACCACAGAAAGCTATTATGACAGCCTGGAGGGTGCTGAAAAACCGTATCCCGACCTGCGATAATTTGAGGAAAAGACAGGTTCCGTTGTGCGAAGAAGACACCAAATGTAAAGAATGCGGAATGCAAGAAGAATCAGCCTATCATGTTTTCCTGGCATGCCCAAAGATGGAGGAGGCGTGGAACGATTTGCAGAAATGGCTGGGAACTGCTACGGTACGACCAAACTCGATCGAAAGTCATTTTGGTACGTTTGCCGCTTTTGGGAAAGAAAAGAAGGTTAAAAATTTGCTCTTGGCTATTTGGGTGTGTTGTATTTGGTTATTGTGGAAGAAGAGGAATGAGAAACGCTTTGAATATAAGGAGTGGGATCCTAAAAAACTTGTCATGGAGGTCAAAATTAGGATGTGGAGTTGGAATAGGATTTTTGGGATAGTTGAAGATGTTTCTAATTTGGATTCTTGGTGTGCTGATAAGTTTGTTCCCAGAATGATGTAAGATTGCTTCTTGGTACCTCTGGTACCTCTTCTTAATAAACTTCTCTTTTTCGATCAAAAAAAAAGTAAGATAATTTCTTTTAGATTTATTTAAGAGAATTTAGGTAGGTACGACTCTATTAGATTTATTTAAAGATCTTAGTTAGGTTTTTTTTTTTTTCTAAATATTAGATTTATTTAAATAACTTAGTTAGGTTGATTTCTATATATTAGATTTAGTTAAAGAACTTAGTTAGGTTCATTTCTATTTAAAGAACTTAGTTAGGTTCATTTCTATTTAAAGAACTTAGAATGTTTAAATTTATTTTATTCGCTTTATCGCCGGTGGGGGAGAGGTGAAATATATGATTTAGCATGATTAATTGCGTTGAGCATGTTTTAATTATAATTAAGCATGATAGTTTCGCCGGTGGGGGAGAGGCGATTAAGTATGATTGTGATTAATTGGAGTTTGGGCCGCCGGTGGGGGAGAGGCAGAGGCGGTAGCAATGACTACCGCCCTGGTTTTGTTGTTGTGTTGAAATTTCAATCTTCAATCTTCAATCATCCTTCTTGAAATCCTAATCGTCATCATTTACAACATAATTGAAAACTTGAAATATAAATTCTGAAAAAAAAATAATAGTAATTATAGTAATGACCGAAATTCCGGTCGAAAATTGGTAAACGGTCGTTATAAATTGACGGCAAAAAATAGAAAAAACGGCCAGCAACGACCAAAATTATGATTTCAACGACCGAAATTCGATCGTTAAACAACGACCGAAAACCAAACGGTCGTTAAATATCGAAGATTGGTAAACGGTCGTTATAAATTAACGACCGTTTATTTGGTCGTTGAAATCAGAATTCTGTCGTCCTCGACAGGCTTGGCTACGGTTCTAAAGACCAAATAAACGGTCGTTAATAATAAATTTTGGTCGTTAAATTTTAACGACCGAAAAAAAATGGTCGTTGAAGCCCGCACGACGAACAAAACGGCGACCACAGTTTTCGGTCGTTAGTTCGGTCATTAATACTTTAACGACCGAATTTTCGAGTTTAAGGACCGAATTTTCGGTGGTTAGAGCCGCGTTTTCTTGTAGTGAAAAATTAAAGGCACTTATGATGAAATAATATTGATAATATGTATTAATTATTCTCGGTTCTGTATAAATGAATATTTATATTATCTTCTTTGCTTATATTTCTTCTAGTTTGATTTTTTTTTTCCTCTTATTTGCTTTAGAATCGTCAAGTTTCATGTTTGATCATTCACCATGATAAACAATCGCATTTAAGTTAAAGTGGAGGGCTTCTTTTCTCAAGGCATGAACCAATGCAAAAATAAGATATAGTGAGATTGCTCAAGGATCTTGGTGAAGTTGTAACAGTGATTGGGGTGAAGTGAATGATGCACCTCAGTTGAAATGGTTGAAATTACATTATTTGAGGGCTTTGAGCTTATAAGCTATTTAATTTGAAGGTTATAGACTATATATAGAATTTTTAATTAGGCAAAATGGGATATACCCTTTTTGAAAGATGAAACATAAAATATATCCACTTTTTACTCACTTAGGACATTTTTACCCTTATGTGTAATTCACCCATTGCTCGACACTGAAGCGCTGAGCACTAAAGTATCGAGCGTCGAGCATTGAGGTGTCGAGCATCACATGTCGAACAACTAATTAAGAACTGTCGAGCGAGGCGGAGGCGTCAAGCATCGAGCATTGACCTGTCGAACAAGGCGAGCAATAGTTCAAATTGAACTATTGCTCGACAAATCGAGCATCGAGTATCGAGTGTCGAGCAACTAAGAACTGTCGAGCGAGGCGAAGGCGTCGAATGTCGAGCATTGAACTGTCGAGCAAGGAAGACATGTCGAGCGCGGCGAGCAAAGCCGAGCAAAGTTCGCGAATCGAGCATTATAGAACAAACACGCGAATCTTCGAAATATATCAACTCAATTCAAAAATGTTTTTCATAAACCATAAAATAGTTTTGAATAACAATATCTCATGTATAGAAGACCTCAATATACCTTTCAAACCACCGGATTATGATCGAATCAAAGAAACCCACAATTGAAGAAGCTTTGGGAGTTTTGAAGATGAATATTTAAAAATTGTTTTGTTTTGTGTTTGATGTTGAAGTTGCAGAGATATATTCACTACCAATTATAGGCGTTGGAGGCACAGTAGAGGCGTGGTGGAGAGAGAGAGAGAGAAGAGTGTCTGTGATTTGGGGATTTGAGGGGAGAGGGGATTTGTTTGGCATTTTTTTTGTTTTAAAGGGTATTTTAGTCCTTTTAACCCCCAAAAGAATACATTTTATACATTTCTTTTATAGTGGGTATATTTTTGTTTTTGTCTTTCAAATAGGGTAAAGACTACCACTAACCCATTTTTAATTTGGAGGCCATGAGTTATTGGGTAAAATAGTAAATTTATATTTATTTATTATATTATTATTATTTTAGATAAGGAGCTATACTAAGTAAAATGGGAACTATGAATAGAATTACCCTATATATTATTAAGTATTTTTGTTTTCATCATAAGTACTTTTCTAATCCTAGCATTTTCAACCGGATATGAACCAAACAAATTAATCTCATTTTGTAAAAATAATCAAGAGCTTTAAAATATCTTAAATTTTTAATATATTTTAATAAATGATAAATTGATCTATAATATTTATTTATCTATCTAAGTCAATCTTTGAAAATAGAAGTCTTTCGTAGAGCTGGTTTTAAAAAAAAGACTATTCTAGAGAAAGTAAAACTATTTTAGATGCATGTATTTTTAGCCGTGTAATGGTACCTGGTGATAGCTAGGTTCCAGAGAGGCGCAACAAATTCAACCGGCTGAGATAGCTATGGTTTGGGAGGCTCCAACATCGCACAAAGCCAAGGTGACGGCGTGGAGATGTCTTAGAAATCGATTGGCTACCTGTGACAACTTGAGAAGACGACAAATTCAAATTAGCTGGGAAGAGAGAGGATGCAACGCCTGCGTTGCTGGAGAGGAGTCGACGGAACATCTGTTTCTTCATTGCCCGAAAGCTGCGGCGGTGTGGGACCAAATCTTCCAATGGTTACACATCAAAACAGCAAATCCTAGAGGTACTCTTGAACATTACACTCCCTTCATCTCTGCTGCCAAAAAGAAGAAAGGAAGAAGATTGCTAAATGCGTTATGGGTGGGAACGGTTTGGACGCTTTGGGAAAAAAGAAACGAGAGTCGTTTTCAAGGAAAGATTTGGGATATTGATAGACTTGTTTTACAGATCAAGGGTAGACTTTGGAGTTGGAATGAGGTTTATAAAGTTTTGGAGTTGAGGATCCCTTTCACCA
This sequence comes from Salvia miltiorrhiza, assembly GCF_028751815.1. Taxonomy (NCBI): domain Eukaryota; kingdom Viridiplantae; phylum Streptophyta; class Magnoliopsida; order Lamiales; family Lamiaceae; genus Salvia; species Salvia miltiorrhiza. The sequence goes on along the minus strand of NC_080390.1, from coordinate 44,032,712 downwards.
TGTGGTGCTCAAAGGGTTTCAATCTTTCATTCTTGTTTTGATTGGCATCTCTGGTGCCTTGCTTTTCATCTCAATAAAAATTTAATTTTACTGATCAAAAAAAAGCTAGGTTCTTATCTTCCCGCGACTGAATACACCTTTCCCTTATTTTTTTGAGCTTTACGAGATTTATATATAATAGGACATTTTTGCCTATTAACACTTTTAATAAGGCTCATCCCATTTTACGTGTTTTGAGTATGAATGCTTTAATTATTTTTAGTCGTATTGTTTTGCTCTCCTAATTTTGATGTTATAGTATGTACAAACTTGATCTTTTTGAACTTTATTGAAGTAATGAAATTTAATTAAGCACCCAAAAAAAATTATATATCAAAATGAATCGACAAAAATTTACTCCCTCCATCTTCAAATAAATGTCATATGACACAAAATCATACATACGAAAGATGAGTATAATTTTACAGGTATATCTTTAATTATATTTTCTAACTTTAAGATTCAAGTTTTTGACTCTCTTCTCTCTCTATTGTGTGAAGAATGAGGAGAATGTATTAGTTTCTTTTAGTAAGACATGAGTAAAATTGAAAATTGAACTCAATTATACTATAAGATTATATAATATGACACTTAAAAGGGGATTAAAAAAAAAAAAAGAACTCTGTAATATGAGACTTATTTTAAAAATCGAGAGAGTATTTATTTTCAAGTATTAATTATGTGTGAACACAATCAAGTGTTATTATAACCGGCGGTAACGGCTGAAAATGGTCATTCCGTCTCAAGTATACCCATTGACGGTTTGAGCCAATATTTTGTAATTTTAAGTGAAAAATATGAGGTTTAAATTGCATTAACGTTTTTATAAGTTCAAATTTATCACAAATAATTTTTTTTAAAATATGATTTGCTTTTCTGGTATGATTTGCAAGTGAAAATAAAAACAAAAAGACAGAGAAGGTATGGGTCGGGGATGAGAAACTCTCTAAGAGCATCTCCAATGCTCAGCACAATAATACAACAATTTTAACACTAAAATAACGCAGTTTTTTAATTTCGTCTCTAATCATCTGATCTATTATACAACAATTTTTTTTTCAATAGATACTTTTTTAATTAGTCTATTTTTTTATTAATAGATTAAATATATTATAATTAATGCAAAATAAACACTACAATTAATAATAATAATAATAATAATAATAATAATAATAATAATAATAATAATAATAATTTTAACACTAAAATAACGCATTTTTTTAATTTCGTCTCTAATCATCTGATCTATTATATACTCCCTCCGTCCCATTGATCTTGTCCCGTATTCCTTTTTTGTTTGTCCCGCGATCTTGTCCCATTTCTATAAATGGCAACAATTAACTAAACAATAATAATTCTTAATTACATTCTCTCTCATACTTTATCACTCTTTCACATTCTTTTTCCTACTTTATCATCTTATCTCTCCTACTTTATCACTTTATTACATTCTCTTTCCTACTTTATCACCTTACATCTCCTACTTTATCAATTTTATATTTTTATTACCTACACACTTAAAACACTAATAATATTCTCCTTAATAACCGTGCTGAAATCAAATGGGACAAGCCCAATGGGACGGAGGGAGTAACAATTTTTTTTCAATAGATACTTTTTTAATTAGTCTATTTTTTTATTAATAGATTAAATATATTATAATTAATGCAAAATAAACACTATAATTAATAATAATAATAATAATAATAATAATAATAATAATAATAATAATAATAATAATAATAATAATAATAAAGTGCAACAAAATAACCTCTGAAATAGAGATTGGAGATAAAATATAGGAGCGTTGCAGATGGTCTAACAATGGAAGAGAATGAACTGACAAAAATGCCCTTAAAACGATATGTTTGGTTGGTAGTTCATTTACCCTAAAAATGATAAAGAATTTCGGTAATTAAATAATATTCTATTTCTCTACTTTAATACTCCCTCCGTTTCATTGATAATGGCTCATTACTTTGGGGCATGATTATTAAGAAGAAGAGTGATTTAAGGATAAAAGTGATAGAAAGTTGTGGAGCGCACACTTATTTGTGAGAGAAGATGGTTTCCTTTTATGAAACAGGCCATTATCAATGGGACAAACTAAAAAAGAAAATGAGTCATTATCATTGGGACGGGGGAGTATATGAGCCAACTTTTGAGATAGTCATATTGAACAATTGTTAGGTCCGGAGGGTCTCGAGTAGGTGTATAGGGGGGGAGAATACACCTATAGGCTATTTTTCGATCTTAACACAGAGATCAAAATGAAACTTTAAACACAAACACAAACACCTGTTTACTGAAAAGAGTTTTGACCAAAATAGGGTTGACGACTGATACTGAAAGCTCTTCAGTAAGGAGTTATCAGTTAAGTCAAAAGAACTTAACTGATGCACGTAAGGCTTCAGTCGAGTTTGATAAACAGAGATGTTATGAATCTTACAGACTATCAGAAGATATATCAGTCAGACTGATAACACACGCAGCGGAAAACTTTTTGTTCCGCAATAGCCTTTGAGTTGAGCACGTTGTTAGTCTTAACTTTCTCTTTGCAATTAATCAGTTTTCAGTTTACAAAAGGAAGAGCACAAGTAAGAACGTAAATACTGAAAGCTGTAAATAACACAGAAATTTTTACGTGGTTCGGAAAACACTTCCTACATCCACGGTCGGTTGATTAGATCAACAACTTCACTCTGCAAGTGCTTACGGGTGCACTGCAAACCGATGCTCGTGCTTACGGGTGCATAGCAAACCTGAACGTGTGCTTGCGGGTTCACACAACCGAAACAACTGAAGATCCAATCTTCAGTACCGACACACCTTGTTGGATTTCTCACTCCTAGCACGCACTGGGCACTAGGATCTCATGGAGACAGAGTACCTTCCTGAACTCCTTTACAACTCAAACACTCGATTCTGTCGGTCGAAGGGAGGTTTGAAAAACTTGCCAACTAAACTTCAAAGAACAAGTTCTTTGCAGTTAGTTTGACCTAGGCTTTGGATAAACGAGGTTTGCCTAAGGTCTAATAGAATTTATGTAATCAGCAGTGACTGATTTTTGGCTTTGGGATTCTCTTATTCGATTCAAACTTTGGAGAGTCTGGGCTTAGGCTGAGAAACAATTTCGGCAGAGTTTCAGCTTATGTCGTTGAATCGGTGAAGATTGAAGTGATCCTCGAGCGCTATTTATAGGAGAAGTCTTGAATAGATCCGTTGGCGGAGAAGGTCTTCAAGATTTCTTCCGTTAGAGAGTAATTTGAACTTGGGCTGATGCTTCAATCTTCGAGGTTCCTTATTTGGTGAGAACGGCTATCTTGAAGAGCAGGAGATGCGACATCTCTGAAAAAGTAATCACCAAGGAGGAATGACCTTTGCAGAGAAAGGACGATCCTGAGATCTCTGGATTTAATGCGGCTGTACTTCTGGAGTGCGTGGCTTTCTTTGAACGTTGGAGGTTCAGTCCGAGGAAGAATGTTTAACTGATACTTGACTTTAGTATCTGTCCGCTAATTCCACGTGGCACGCATTAAGTAATCAGTTCAAAACTGATTCTTCGACTGTTGCTTCAGTCGGCAACTTCAGTCTTCAGTCCTTCGTTCTCCAGTCTTCAGAACAACAAGCTAAACTAGAAAAAGAACTCTAACACTTGAGTTCAAGCAGTTCTAGTCTATTACAAAAGAAACCTATTGATTTTGGGACGACCAAAACAAGGATTAGGATATTTCATTAAGTTCCCAACAATTTTTCCCTTTTTGATGGTGCCAAAACCACACAACAGTTCTAAAAAAGAAAAAGACTGAACTCAGAACACAAGTTCTAAAATAGGGTGAATATTATTTATAGAATTTAGCATATAATATGGGTACATTAATAAATGATTGAGAATCAAAGAGTTAAATATGGGTGGGTATATTAATAAATGATTGAAAAAAAAATACTATTTATAGAATTTAGCATATATATATATATATATAGGGGCGCGCTCCAGTGAGACCCCCCTATTTTTCGTGTAACATGAGTACAATGAATAAGACATATTATACTAATGAACAAAACGTATATCTAATGAACAAGATGTATATATTGATGAATTTTTTTTATAAAAAAATTCGTAATGAATAAGACATATATACCGATGAACAATGCAGTATATACTTATGAATAACAAAATTTAAAATATTCTGCTCCCTCCAGGATTCGAACCCTGCGAAAAAAAAATCACCCTCCAGATACAATATCAGCCACAGGATTGATAAAATAAACGCACCAGATCGTGTCCTAGATCTCACTAAAATTAGGGGGTCTCATTGGAGCGGCCTCCTATATATATATATATATATATATATATATATATATATATATATATATATATATAGGGAGAGGTTCAAATAAGAACCACTAAATAAAATTAGAACGGAGAACCATTTTAAGTCATTCGATCATCAAGATCTACGGTGGATGCATCATTTTGGTGGATGAATGCAGATCCTGGGTTCGAATCCTGAAGGGAGCACAATTTTTATTATTTTCGGATGCATTAAATTTAATAGCGAATGCATTAATTTATATAGCAGATGCATTGATTTTAATGGTTCTTATGTTCTCACGATAAGTGTGGTTCTCATTATAACCATACCCTATATATATATATATATATATATATATATATATATAGGCTAAAGTTCAATGAAGAAGGCCTAAATGTAAGAAAGAAGAGAGAAGTAATCTAATCCGTTGATCTTATCTAATCTAACGGACATGATTTATTCACGCCATGTTCAACGGATTTTTTCGTTGAACATATGGGGGGTCGAAACCCAGAACCCCCAAAAATATTGTATATATTCACGAATGTTCAACGAAAAAATCCGTTGAACATGGCGTGAATAAATCATGTCCGTTAGATTAGATAAGATCAACGGATGAGATTACTTCTCTCTTCTTTCTTACATTTAGGCCTTCTTCATTGAACCTAACCCTATATATATATATATATATATATATATATATATATATATATATATATAACCTGGGTTCGAATCCTGAATGGAGCATTTTTTTTAAATTTTTTTAGTGCATTAATTTTAACAGCGAATGCAGTAATTTTACAGTGAATGTATTAGATTTGATCGTTCTCCTGTTCTCACAAACAATGCATTCCACTCAACCTGAAATTTAACAAAATTCGAATTTCACGATCTCTTTAGTTATTAGAGCACATAACTACAGCTACTCGCTACTAGACCACAAAATTCTAAATTTCTACTTTATCCGCATAAAATCACATTAAATTGAATAAATATTGCATTTAATCCATTTGGTTCTGAAAAAAAATAGTATAGTATAATCCAGATGTACACTCGCCATCGTCCAACAAGATTGTCATGTCTCAAGACAAATATTACACAAAACGCAAGGAATTGGGGTCCCATTTTGACATGCTTAAGATGCCCCAAACCCTCTCGTCCCAATCAGAATGGAATAAGACTACACTTTCATAAGGAGAAATACAACTCACGATCGAATAAAATAATTCTTTTCTTGTTTTACTAGTATAACATTATATGGCGAAAAAACATTTATTCTGAATTTAAGACAAATATTTTTTTTCTGAAAGCTCCAAGTCTGTGTAATACACGTCACACGAGTTTTTGCTGGATACCCGGGATATGTCCCTGTCTCTAATCGGTCCACACTATTTTTTTTTTTTTTTTTTTAGTATTCTTTAAAATTTAGCCAAACATTACTTGATTAACCAATAATTGAATTTAATGTTTTGAGCAAAATATATAAATCGTTGTATTTACAATATCTACTTTGATAGATTTCTCTGTTTTCCCAGAGACTTAGTCTCTGAAAATAATTGTGACCAAATTTTAAAGAATACACAAAAAATTCGGTTGCTAAATGTAGTCATTAATGAGGATGTTTCTTTCTAGTGATTAATGATCGAATTTAAAGATCAATTTTTTTATTGTTAAAAATGTGATGTTAGCGACCGATTAGAGATTGATTATTTTGTTTTGGGTATCGACATGTAAATATTATAATTTTTCTCATTTTCTGATTTTGCACCTCAATTTTAAAATATGTCTTTAAATGCTTGAACTTTGTATTCTTTCTGATTTTGCACTCGACGAATTTTTGTTCCCAAATCGTTGCTGACGTGACAATCAGATTGAAATTTCAAATCCTACAATTACATGTTTTAGATTCCACATTGACAACAAATTTATCTGTTTCATTAGAGTTCGAGTGTTTTTTAGGACAGTAACTTAGATTGATTTGGAAATTAGGACAATAACTTTCGAACTTGTAAAAATAGGACACTAATTTTTTTTAGAGTAAAATAGGACACTAATTAATAAGTGTTGTATCCGCAGGACATTTTTCGGCCAATTATCGGCCGAGAAATGTCCCATTTTTACGACGTTTATTAATTAGTGTCCTATTTTACTCTAAAAAAAAATTAATGTCCTATTTTTATAAGTCCGAAAGTTTTTGTCCTAATTTCCAAATTAACATAAGTTATTGTCCTAAAAAATCCCTTGACTCGTTTCATTATGCACTTCAAAATTTACTCTCAACCGTTAATTTTTTTATTTTTGGGTTAATTGCATCTAAACACACCAATTTTGACCAAAATTCATTTTTGACATGTACTTAAACAAGTTCAATAAAATACATGAACTTTATTAGTTGTTGAATTTTGATCACGATGAGACACATACACTCCATGTAGACGCCATGTCATGTTTGATAAGCCATATCGACTCAATGTCACTTTTTAACTTGGGGAAAATGAATCGAAGTAAAAATTGAACAACAAATAAAGTTCATGTATTTTATTGAATTTTTTTAAGTACGCGTCAGAAATAAATTTTGGCCAAAATTAGTGTATTTATATGCAATTATCTCTTTTTTTTACAAATTAAAGTTAATATTGTTGTTAAAAAATAACGATCGATTTTAAAAAATTCTCATTGATTTTAAAATAAGAATAAAATATAAAAATAATTTAAAAATAAAAAAATAAATATTAACGATCGAATGTAAAAAAAATAAAAAAATATTAGCGACTTATTTTTAAAAATATTTTAAAAATTGATATTAACGACCGAAATTTCGGTCGTTAAAAAAATTTTAAAAAAATATAAATAAATAAATAAATAAAAATATTAACGATCAAAATTTTAGTTACGAAAATAATATATATATATTTAAAAAAATAGTATAATATTAACTACCGGAATTTTCAGTCATTTTCCCGCAACTAAAAAATTCTAAACCCTTCCAAAATATGAACTTATTTTTAAAATTTTATTTTTAAATTGCCGCTTAAAGTGAAACTCCATTGAGACTCGTATTTTTAATTACAGACTATTCTCTCTGATCTGTCTCGTTATTCATGGCACATGCCTTTGCGGCATGGAGATTAAGGAGAATAAAATTAAGGATAATGATATTCCATTAGGTGATTAATTAAAATTTTACTCAACAAGATCGACAACAATATTGAATGGATTCTCTCAAGATCAAAAGCAATATTAAACTTTATTGATCAACAAGATCAACAATAACACAATTTCTGAGAAAGATCAAAATTTTACTCACAATTAGGGATATCAATCAGGCCAACCCATCGAATTTTGGGCCAGCCCTATCGAATTACGAGTTATTCGGGTGCAGACTAATTGGATTGGAAAAAAATTGGATTAGAAATTTCAACCTAACCCTAAATATTCGGGTTTCAGGCTAGCCCATCAGTCGGGCTCAAAAATTTATTTTAAAAAAAATATATAATATATTTTTTTGACAATATTATATTTGTAATAAATAACATTTCAACATCGACTTATATAACTAATATGCAAGTTTTAGAGATATAAAGATATGATATTTTTATTAAATAAGTAAATAAGTACTCCCTCCGTCCCAATAATAAAGACACACTTTCCTTATTGGGTTGTCCCAATAATAAAGACACACTTCTAAATAAGGAAATAATTAGGGCTTAAGAATATCTATTAATTTCACCTTAATTACTGTATGAATATGTTACAAAAAACCTCTAATTTCTGAACACATCTCTCACTCTCTTCACCTCGCTCCTTCTCTTCTCCCCCTTCTCGGCCAAGTCGTCGCCGGCGAGCCACGACCACCGCCGAGCACCCCTCGTCTCTCCGACCACCGAAAACCCGCCGCCCCTTCGACGAGCCTCTGACCACTCGCACACACACTGACGAGGAAGATAGTGGCAGATCTGGTTCTAGGGCGGCGGAGGCGTCGCTCGACTTCACACGGAGGTCGTTACCCCCACCACCGTCGCCTGGAACCTTAGGTCCCAAATCGCGGTCGCCACTTTTCCAGGTTTTCAGTGACTGTACAACCACAATCTTCATCTCACTCTTCTCACTCCTTGACTCAACAGAGAGGTCGCCACCCCCCCCCCCATTGCCACGATTTGAAACCCTAGGCCTCAAATGAGAAGGCTCTATGTTGGGAATTGAAATTGGGTTTGAGAATTTGGTTGTTCTGGTTCTCTTTTAGATCTGTTTTTTGTGCTACTTTTTGATTTTATAAGATTGTGTCCATTAGGAGAGAACCACTATTGTGTGTCGTCATTCATCACCAATCACAAAAATCATCCTATCATTTCTCCATTCTCTGCCAATCATCTTCAATCTACTCTATCAAAACCAATAATTTCATGGGTTTTTCTCTATTATCGAAACTTTGACAACATAAATGGGAGATCTGTTTTTTAGTTTTATTTTCGATTCAGTTTTAGGAGAGGAATAATAGGTTTGTGAGGGAGATAGAAGGACGTTGGTGGTGGTGGCCGGCGGCGATTCCTTCGAGGAAGTGAAGCGGTGCTACGGTGATGTAGCAGAGGAGAGAGAGGAAGACGGTGGGAGAGAAGATGAGAGAGTGAGAAGTTGCGTATGATTACAGAGGGGAGAGAAAATTAATACCCTTTAAAATGAAGTCAATAGGATTTAAATATATTTAAAATCTACACTTAACTCCCTAATCTAACTATCCTTAATCTCCGTGCCCAAATGAAGTCTTCATTATTGGGACGGAAGGAGTACCATTTTTTAATTTTTACATCTAACATTTTATGTTAAGTATTGGATTAAAAATACAAAGAAGTGAAATGATGAGTATAACTTTCTAATACATAATTTCTAATATTGAATCAAAATACATTTCACAAACTTTTGAAAAAAATATATCTTATTATACTAATTTTCATAAGTAATGAAGTTAAATCATATAATAAGAAAATTTTCATATAATCAAGCAACACATTATTTTCGAGTCAGCCTTATAGGGTTTCGAGTTAATTTCGGATCGATCCTATCGGGAGCCAGACTATTCGGTTACGGGCTAGTCGGGTTGTAATTTCTACCAAGTTGAAAATTTTCAGCTCTAATCCTTCCGGATTAGCGGGTTAATCGAGCCGGCCCAGGGGTTTCGGGCTAGATTGACATCGCTGCTCACAACAGAAAGATAAAAAAATTACTCACAACAACAACACAAAATTTCTTCTTTCTTTTGCAAAAAAAAAATATCACTATTTCTTATTTCTTCTGCAAAATTTTAGGGTTTCACTAGGATGGGGTGGACGGCGGTCAAAGCAGGTATCACGCCGCTACTAGGGTTTGACTCGGATGAGGTGGACAGCGGACAGATCTGGCACGAGGTTGAGGGAGCTGGAGTAGGGACGGTGGGGGGCGTGAGGGCAGTGGCAAAGGCTTGCGACGCGGGTGGAGCAGGAAAGAAATAGATCATGTAATTTTGGACAATTCAAAATAGAATACGTGACATTAATAATGGAATGAAGCGAGTAGTATACACCTAAAAAGTAAATATTGCGTTGAGTATATATTTCACATGATATACACCACCTCATTTGTTAAATACTTTAATTAGGCTAGCAAATCATGTGGACTACCCTAAAAGAAACTTGGTAATTGAATATTTTGGTATTCGTCACTGCCAAAAAAGGGTGTTGTTGTTGCCATATAGGTTACCTTAATCAATAATTTTTGTTTCATCCAATTACGAAAGATTTTTCTCGAAAGAGTTTTTGTTTACTCAAATTTCATCAACAACTCCTTTTTTTAATCTAGGCCATGTCTCGTCACTTGTCTGAAAGATATTAAAGCTATTATGATAAGTAGATGGATAAGACGAGAAAGAATGAAAAGAAAATATATATACAAAACAAGGCGTTTCTTGATGAATATTTTCTTAAAATAGGAAGAAATTCGACAACTTTTTCATCAACTGATTAGGTTTTCTTACATGTTATGACAAGCACTCTAAGTTTGAATCTGCAAAAGCTTAATTGTTTGACTTTTTCTTCTTAGATATTTTCTTCTTCCTGCGAAAAGAAAGTGTTAATGATATTCTTAGAGTTATCAAATAACGTGAGGAATAAAAACAATTGGACGAATTTCAATAAGATCATGTCGTCCAAAATCACTCAATTTAAGAATCTGTCTTCAAAATGAGGATTGGGAACTCATCGAATAAAACCATCTAAAAAGTATTTCTTAAGATATTTCAAAGTTCTAATCTAGCTATCTTAATAATAATAAATAATTTATACTACTATTTTTATTTATTTAAATTAATTTTGAAAAATAAACACTCGTTTGATTTGGTAGGTGTGATAGATAAGATTGATAGGATTGGAGGAGTGATTAAATAATCCACTCAACTTTAAGGTGATAATTAAACAATCATTAATTTGAGTGATTAGATACAAGTCAAATTAATAATTATCAATCACAGACTTTATCACGTAAACTAAACACTTGACTTTGATGGGTTATTTTATTAATCATGACTCCAACCAAACGTCAAGAACAAATATTTATATGAAGAGGTTTGTTTTATGATTAATCTAAAAAGCTCGAATAGACGACTTTAAATAACCCAAATTTGAGCAGAATATAAACAATTTAGCTTTTTAGCATATATTATAGGGCATTTGGGGTGACGTGCTATTTTATCGAATGCGTCATCTTGTCTTTTTGCTGAAATAACACGTCATTTTCCAACACAACGTATCACAATTCAATTACAGAAGTTGGCTCTGAATCCTCTCATGATAAATTGATACATTTAAGAAGTTCTAAAGATTGGATTATAATTTATAAAATGGGTAAAAAGTTGGGATAAATTTTGTAATTAACCTACCAATATGTACAATCATCCATGTTAAGTTCAAATTAATTTTAGGGTTAATTGCATCAAAATACCTGACCTTTTCCCAAAATTTGGTTTTTTGACAAACTTTTTAATTGTAGCAAAAAATTTAGCTACGTTTCAATTTATTGCAATGTCCATCCCGCGTATATTTCCGGCCAAATCCATGCTGAGGTGGACCTCCGTAAAGCTTAGGTGGCATGTCGTGTTGGGTAATGAAACATTGTTGTCTCAAATCCATTGCAATAAATTGAAACGTAGCTAAAATAAATTGGCCGAAAATGAATGGATTTGGCCGGAAATATACGCGGGACGGACATTGCAATAAATTGAAACGTAGCTAAAATTTTTGCTACAATTAAAAAGTTTGTCAAAATATCAAATTTTGGAAAAAGGTCAGGTATTTTGATGCAATTAACCCTTAATTTTAACGTCGAGTTATAAAAGGTTATATTTTAATTCACAATCATATTAGCAATGTGTTTTCCGCAAACGATCATAACAATATACGCCCTAAAAGATATTTAATTAATTTTGTTATTCAAATACGTACATTTTGTTATAATTAAAGCATAGTTTGTTCAAACAGTACTCTTCTTTATGCTCAAACATAATTTTTTTTGTTTGTTCCCTTTTTCTCGTTTTCCTCGTTACTTTTGTATTGTTATTATTATTGAACTAAATAGAGCCTACTACACTCGACGATGTCAAATAAAGAAAATAGCAGGTAAGAATGGCCGGAAGGCCACCGGGCCCAGTGCCCTTGAATTTGGCGGTGCTTGAGGTTGGCGCCGATGAGAGGGTTGACATGGTCGACAATCCGTCTTCAGTACGCCTCCCCCTTTTGATCAGTCCCACGGATGGCGTCATTGGTCTCCTCCATCCAAATTTGGACGATGAGGTCCGTCTCATAGGGGGTGTAGGTAAGACGGGTAGTCCTTCCTTCCTCCGCTGCCGCCAGCGCCTGCTTGTTGTGCTTGACCTTGTAGGCGATTTCTTTCCTCCGGCTACCTTTCTTCGATTTGGCGGCACTATGGGCTGCCGGTGGCTCCTCCTCGCCGGTTGGAGGATCATCCCCCAAGTTACATCCCTGAATGGAGGGATGATAGTCGCCGGAGAGATCGGGGCACCAATTTAGATCATCGAAGTTTGAGTTGTGTGGATCCATGAAAATTGTAGAGGGAGGAAGAAAGTTGAAGGAAAAATTGAGGAAGAAGATATAAATTGAAGGAAGAAAGTGAGGAAGAAGAAGAAGTAAAAGAGTAGATAAAGAGGAGAAAAAAGAAAGAAAAAAAATATGCAAACGGTAAAAAAAAAAAAGCACGCAAAACGAGGTAGTTAAAGCTGCCCAATTTTTCAAATTTCGATTTTTTTTTAATATGGCTCGTGTAAAACACACGCCGAATTTCATGGCTATCGGGCATACACGATGCATTGTGTAGCCCTCGAGTGCGGTAGGGCTGCAACGCCCTACACGATCTCACCCTTACTCGAGTAGGATGGATCGTGTAGGTGCGTTGCGGTTGCTCTTAGATTATTGGAACAAGATAATTTACAAAAATCTAAATTAAATATATAAGGAAAATTGAAGCAGACGAAATTGGACATAAATCAACCGATCCAATGTAAAGTTGCTACTAGATTGATGTCTAATTGACACACCACGTCGGAATAGGATGCCTTGCAATAATGGAGATTTAAAACACAACACCATATTGTGCCCCCAAAACAATTAATGCAACTTTCGGCAATTTATACTTTTCTTCTTTTTCTCATTTGTAAATTTTCAAACCCCCCCCCCCCCCCTCTTTCTTTGTTATTACATTTCAATATTTTCTAATGGTTTATATTTTGATTGGTTCAATAATCACAATTATATATGTATATGTAGCCAAAATAAAATTCCGATGTATATACGATAAAAATTTATTTAGAACTTGAACCCAAAACCATGAATGATCATTTACACAATGCGCATGATAATCGAGTGGGTACAGATTGTGAGCGGAAGTTTCCTCCTAACTCGAAGGATAAACATAAGGTGATGGTTGAATTTCGAATGCAATTGAGAAAAAAATGATAATAGTAATGAAACAAATTGAACATAGAATTCTTATGGCAGATATATACAGAGAAATAAAGAGCAGTAATGAAATAGCTAGAATGAACATAATAACCTTCATCGTCGTACATATTATTATTATTATTATTATTATTATTATTATTATTATTAATTTTGTCAAAATGAAAAATAAATAAGAGTAACTTTTGTGAAAAAAGAAGTAAAACTTAAATTTGGGTAATCCCATATTCATAGGAGTAAGTAAGTATTTACAATGGAAGGGAGATAAATGACTAATGTTATATTCATGAGAATGAACATTCTTTAAGAAATTATGATTTCTGCTGAATATCAATCGTACCCACCGTAACTTTAGGAATCACCCATCCGTTCCCTACCATTTTACTATCATATTTGCGATCCCATGGCCATGGCTGAAGCCTACTACCGATAATTTTATTTAGATTTGATGGCTTTTAATTTCCTAACCGTTTGATTTCTTACCACAAATTTTGTGATCATCATACGATACGATACGACTTCGTTTGCCTTGGAAAGTAATGTTGTACGTGAATATATCTGAGAAAATAATTTTGAGTAATCACATAATTATCCGAATCACAAGAAAATTTCATAAAAACCTTTTGAATTTTACTAACATTTTTCAAAATTTTGTTTTTATTAGTAATATTTATTTATTTTAATTTTTGAAGTAATATTAATAAATTAATAATAATCAAGACTATTCTAACTACTTTGAAAAAATAATGATGTAATTAGAATTATTAGGACGAAATAAAATAGTAATTACCGATCATCATTATTCACAAAAGTTATAAGTAATAGTTTTCTTATATTAATTCTTAAATTAATAGGGATTCTTTATATATAGTTTTCATACTGCAAATGTGCATAACAAATACTAGGGTTAATTGTAGTTTCTATCGCAACTTTTCATAATTTTTATAAATTTATCTCAACTGTCCCTAAGGGGACACCAAGCGGTGCGACCTCCTGTGTGTGAACAGTGAGGTCTCGGGTTCAAACCCCACTGCTCCCCCTCCCCAACTCCCCCAAATCAAAAAAATAAATTTATCTCAACTTTTACAAAAGACTATAATTTTATATTTGACCTTTTAAATATTTTCAAAATCTATTACCAGACTTTTCAGTATTAGAATATCGGTGACGGTGCATGCCGGAAGTTTACGTGTAATTTCTCTTTCAAAAAATTAAAAATTAGGTGTCGCAGTTAGTATATTTATTTGGTATGCCATGTCACCAATCTAGCATCAAAAATTTTATCGGGTAATAAATTTGAAAAAACAGAAAAAAGTTAGGATATAAACTATAACTAATCCTAAGTAATATTATTGTTTATGGTTGGTAAATACCGAACGGGCAAAGCGGGAAATTGGTACCATAAATCGAGTTGCTAATCGACCTGTATTTACTATACTTACCTAATCTTGTGAAAAGTTCAACAATGGCCTCCAACTTCCTTAATGGGGAACAGCCAATCCATATTATAATTTAATTATTCTTTTACAGTTCAACAAACTTTTTTATCACAATCTTTTCACTGTTTCTGAATAAAAGGCTGAAGATTCAAAAAAACTGTTCCAGATATTTTATTTATCGTAGTGAATGAGAATATTGATATGTTATTTAACTCTCATTCAATTCGAGCAATATGATCTACCATGGCGTAAATGCGACGATTTTTACCATTAAAAAGAAATAATGTCGTCCAAGTTGGTGGAGACGCAAATATGAAATATTGGATATTTTTCAGAAGTGTTGGGCTTAATCTAATCTCGTAAATCACAAGCTATACTTAATCAAACGCTTCGACTTCGAGCATTTTATCTATTTTAAATTTTTTATTTGTACACTCATATAAAACTTTAGATGTAACTTTTGATGACTAAGAATATAATATTAACAAATTGATCTTCCATCCTCTTTTGTCCCAATAAATATGGCTCACTTTTCATAAAAATAATATTTAACTTTTGAAAAGTTGTGAGCTTTATCACATTTATCCAATTCACAATTTCTTTGTAATTTTTGTATAGAAAAGAAGCAAATCATGTTTAATAGGACGGAGGAGTATACAAATATGTATAATATTTTATATTTGTTTAAATAGCATTATTGTATTTTATACACTCATATAAACTTATAGCTGCAGAATTTAGTTTCATAAACGTATTGCATTAATTGTAGCCAAAAAACATTTAAGTGAGAAGCTGAAAAAAGTATCAGACGTAAAGTATTTTATCTTTTCCCCCATAAATCAAATATGATGGCTGCTTGCCCGCTAACTAAGGAATATTGCGCGGGAGATCAGTGGGCCTCTTTTTTTCCAGTAAAATTAAATGAGGCGTTTTTGCTGTTATTTATTTAATTTTTTGTTAAAGGAGAAATCTTTAGCTATGCTTTGCAATTTTTTGGTTCGAAAAATTACGACGAGAAATCTTTAACTATTAATATATGTTTTGGATAGAACTTTTTCCTTAGATGCCAAAAAGGAGACAAATTACTACTCTCATCATCGTTCCAATTCAATAAGTCACATTTTCTTATTTACACGTCCTAATTTAACTGGTTTCTATTTCTCAAAATGAAAAGTCAATACACAATAAATAACTTTACATAACTCATTATTTTACATCATATGTTATTGTTGCCCGCACATAATTACCTCTCTTATTATTTAGAAAAGAATATTTTCATTTATCTCTCCTACTTTTAGACATATATATTCTCGTAAAAAAATATTTTCTTTCTCTCATTTTATTATAAATTATTTTTTTCTTAACATCCGTGTCTAAGCTTTGTGACCTATAAAATTAGGACGAAGGAAGTAATTAAATCCCATAAATCATTAATCTTTTTGTCATTTGTGCCATTTTGGTGTGATTATCATGTAAAGTTACATGTCGATACTTTCAAAAGTTTCTATCAATTTTTATTTAGTCCAAATTAAAATTAATGTGGCCAAATTAAGACTGATATGATAAATTTCTATCAAAATGACGTCGTATTAAATATTAAAATAATAAAAAAATTGATTCATTATCTTTATCCATCTCATCACCTTGTCTGCCCCTCTCTCCCTCCCCTTCATCCTCCCTCCATCTTCTTTGTTGTTGTCGGCTGCAACCACTTCAACTTTTGTGGCGATTGAGAATGCGGTTGAGCAATTGGCTCTGCTCGACTACGGCAGCGCGGCTGGCCCCTTCATCGCCACTTGCACCGTACTACGCCGTCGTCGAGCAGGGCGGTTGGTTGACTGCATCATCGCCACTTGGCCCCTTTGTACTTTTTTAAAGTTTAGATTTTCTTTTTGCTAATTTTAAAGGACAGACATTTTTTTGTATTTTTTAAATAGGGTTAATTATGTCCCCAAGGGGACACCAAGCGGTGCGACCTCCTGTATGTGAACAGTGAGGTCTCGGGTTCAAACCCCACTGCTCCCCCTCCCCAACTCCCCCAAGTCAAAAAAAAAAATAGGGTTAATTATTTATAAATACACAAATTATACTCAAATTTTGGTTTTTAACCAAATTGCCTCTGTCGCAACTAACTTAATCAATATTTACTTTTGGGTCGTCCCAACTAGTTGATCAATTTCCTTATATGGAATAAATATAAGCAAGGAAACATTCAATCACTTATTCACTTTCTTGCCAACAACACTTAAAACACTAGTTTCTTAAATCTCGTATCGAAAAGAAGTTTATTAACTTATCTAGGACAGAGGGAATATATTTTTGGAATTTAACCTGAATTGAAAGTTCGCCGGCTAATAACTTGATTGTCTGAATTCTGATGAATAATCCGAAGGTACCCTTGAAAAGCTCTGGACGTTATCTATCTAATGATACTTATATTGTTGAGTTTTGGTCATCGAAAGTGGTAAAAAAAAATAGCATGAAAATCGAGGTCATGAAATTCTATATTTTTTCTTTTTTTCGACAATTTTCAGTGACCAATACCCAACAATATAAGTATCATTAGAAAGATAACGTTAAGAGCATTTCAACGATACCTTCGAATTGTCCATTATATTTCAGACAATCAAGTTATTGGTCAACGAAGTTTTGAAGTCATGTTAAATTTCACAGAAATTAAAAATTTATGTATATTTTGATTAAAAAAATAGATCTGATTCAAAATTAAAATTTAAATATAATTTGTGTATTTATAAGTAATTAACCCTTTTAAATATAGTAACTATTGAAAATCATAAGTTTTTAACTGGTTTCTATTAGCATTTTTGTTGTAGCATCTTTTTCCGAGGGGACAAGAAAAACTAAAATAATTTTTTAAAGTTGTAATTTATATACATTTACATTTATGCACACATTGTTATTGGACTCCAACTTATCAATTAAAGAAGAAACGTTTTATCATTCATTATCAAATGAATGGTTCAGAATCTTGAAAATCACAATACTGTTTGCTATGCAAAAGGTGTAACTTCTGTTAAAAAGTTTTATCCAATAGAGCCCGTGATATTCACTAAAGTAAGTGTAATGATGTCCTAACTTACCTAGAGATTAACACAAACAACTTATTAAAACGAAATCGGCATGAAATGCACCACCTCCTTCCTTATTCTGTCGTTTATTAGAACTTTGTTAAAAGGAAAATGGATTTTAAGTTTGGACCACTCCTTAAATAATATTTTATTTTAAATCATAATAGTAGTAAATATTAATGAGAGATAAAATAGATGGCATGCATTAGTGACTTAGAATTAATAATTACTTCCAATACTATAAATGGGAGATAAGAAACATATGTATCTATATAGGGTGCGGTTATAGTGAGAACCACAATTATCGTGAGAACATAAGAACCAATAAAATTACTGCATCTGCTATACAAATTAATGCATCCGCTATTAAATTTAATGCATCCAAAAAAAATAATTTTTTTGCTCCCTTCAGGATTCGAACCCAGCATCTGCATCAATCCACCAAGATGATGCATCCACCGTAGATTTTGATGATCGAATGGCTTAAAATGGTTCTCTGTTCTTATTTTATTAGTGGTTCTTATTTGAACCTCTCTATATATATATATTATACAAAAACCATTACATATATAAATACGAATATATGTAAGAAAATTATAAGATATGTATTCTTCTACAAATTACGTGAATTACATACACATCATTATACTATATGCAACAGAAGAAACGTACGTTATTCTGTTTGAGATCAATGGCTCGATTTGAGCGGTCGATACATGCACATACAATTGCAAAAATCGAATAATTTAAAGGTGCATTATCTTTGATAGAAAAGGGAGAAAAAAGTATATATTGGGAAATTAATGAAAAATCCTAGCCCTTGTTTTGATGATACCAAAAACTCTTAATTTTTCTTTTAATATACTAGTACTTTTCAAACTCAAGTGTTAGAGTTTATGTTTTCTAGTTAGTTTTCTGAAGACTGAAGACCGGCGAATTGAAGATCTGAAGATTGAAGACTGATCGACTGAAGATCCGATCAGTAAAGACCAAAGTCAAATATTGAAGATTTAATAGACGAAGATCTCACTGAAGAATCAGTTATAACTGATTAACTAATGCTGGCCACGTGGAATTAGCGGACTGATGCATAAGTCAAGCATCAATTGACATTCTTCCTCGGACTGAAGATTTTAAGTTAAAAGGAAGCCACATACACACCAAGTACAGCCGCATTAAATCCAGAGATATTGAAGATCGTCCTTTTCTGCAGAGCATTCCTTTTTGGTGCAAACTTTTCAGAGGCACCATGCTCCTGTACCTAGAGATGTCGTTCCTCACCAAATTCAGGAACCTCGAAGATTGAAGCCTCAACCAATCTTAAATTTCTCTCACAATGGTTGAATTCTTGAAGATCATCTTGCCAACGGATCTATTCAAGGCTTCGCCTATAAATAGAGCTCGAGGATCATCAACAATCTTCACCGATTCAAACGCTCAAGCTGAACCTCTGCCAAAATCGCAACTCAGCCCCTTCACTGCCTTCAAACAAAGTTTGAATCGAAGAAAAGAATACTCAAGGCCAAAATCAGTTCACTAATTACTTACATTCTCTTATTTCCTCAGGAAAATCCTTTGTAATATTCAAAGCCTAATCCCCCATTACAGAGAGCATGTTCTCTGTAATCTAGTTGGTATTTTGAACCCTTTTTAACTGAGCGGAAAGAGAGTTTGAGAGGAAGAGTTCGAGATAGTGGTATGAACTCAAGAGTTCTTAGCCTCCGCAAGCAAGACAAGTGTAGTCTTTGCAACTGCGAGTTAAGAAGGAGACGAGAAGTCCAATCCAGAGTATTGGCACTGAAACCTTGTTTCAGTTGAAGGTTTGTTGTGCACCCGTAAGCACAAGCTCAGAGTGATTGTCAGTGTGTTTAACTGATCGTGGACGTAGGAACTTGTTCCGAACCACGTAAAAACCCCTTGTTGTTTATTGCTTTCAGTTTTATCTTTCTTATCTACGCATAAACCTCTTACTGAACTGAAACTGATAAATCACTAAGTGAAATTTTAATCTGACAACGTGTTAATCACAAAAGCTATTTTCTAAGTTTATTTTCCGTTGCTGGTGTTATTAGTCTAATTGATAATTTTTTGGATAATTAGTAAGATTCATAACACTTCTCTGTTTTCAACATCTAGACTGAAGCCTTACGTGGATTATCAGTTAAAGCCTTGAGCCTAACTGAAATTAAAATACTGAGGTTATTTCAGTATCAGTCTACAACTCATTTTCAACTAAAAATATATTTGACTATTGAATTCAATCTAACTTCTTCAGTATCAGTCGATACTCCTTCAGTCATAACAAAAGAATTTGAAAAATAACCTACTGGTGTATCCCCCCCCCTCCCCCATACACCAGTTCAGTGACCCTTCGGGACCCAACAATATATTTTCATAATTTAATTTTCCACTATTTTCATATTTTCATATGTTTCACTTTTTCACGATTTTTACATATTTTATCACTACTAGAAAAACGCTCATAGATAACGGATTTTATCCGTTATCTATGAGCAAAAAAAGCGTTGTGTATAGTAGTGTTATCTATTATAGGTGTCATACACAACGGTTTAAAAACCGTTATCTATGAAGGGAAAAGATAACAGTACAACCACACATACATAACGGTTATAAAACCGTTATCTATGAAGGGAATAGATAACAGTACAACCATACATACATAACGGTTATAAAACCGTTATCTATATTGATTATACATAACGGTTTTCGACTGTTATGTATTATAATTTATCTGTTATCTATTCCATAATATATATTTTTTCATATTATAGTTAACAGTTTTTTATACTTTTTATAACGGTTTAAACCGTTATCTTTGTAAGAAAAAGATAACGGTTTTCGACTGTTATGTATTAGAATTAATCCGTTATCTATTATATAATATTTTTTTTTTCTCATAACATAGTTAACAGTTTTTTATACTTTTTATAACGGTTTAAACCGTTATCTTTGTAAGATATAGATAACGGTTTTTTGTACCTTATATAACGATTTTAACCGTTATCTTTAATATTTAATATTTTTTTTCACAATTTTTATGTTATTTATATCAAGAAATAAATAAATAACTTTAAAACAACAAAATGATAAAATCAACAATAACAATATTATATATTATCCAAAATATTCGTACATTATCATCCGAATGAACCAAGTATCAAGTATCTAAGATCATTACATATTTCGATTCACTTCCTGGCTTATCCACTCCGACAAAGTCCTCATCGACCTCTCAAAGGCTTCCTTCGCGCTCATCTCCATCTTGATCTTCCTCCCTTTCTGAAAGTAACATCCCTTGATAACATACAAACATATACGCCACTTGTCAAATACTCATGTGATGGAATTAAGAAAATGTAGCTATACTGTCACCGGAATAAAAGCAACACTGCATTGTTAGGTTCAAGATCAAATTCAGCTTTAATATACACTTTTAGAACATATCATGCAGTTTGGTTCTACTGTAATACATTCACATAAACCTTACGCGATGCTATCTAACAACAGTCCAATACCGTATAACACGATAAATGCAGAAAAAGATGAAGTACATCTAAAAGCTAAAAGTGACCAATACCGTATAACACGATAAATCTATTAAATAGTTATCAAGCAGAAAAACATTCGATTAAGGTAAGAGTAACCAATGTCATCACTAAAAGTGAAGTTGATTGAAATGGAAAAAGAGATCAAGATATGAAGACTGGAACTGAAAATGCAACCACATATTGGAAGGGAGAAAACAGAAGTGAATAATTATTCTGCAGTTAAGGAATGTATCTTCACAAGAATGCGGATGATAACCTTCCATTCACAATACATGCAAAACATGACTGAAGTATGCATGTTAGTTATGAAAAGAGAAAGCATACCTCCCAAGAAGAAGGTTCAAGCCAAAGGTTATCAACAACATCAAAGTTTGGTAACAGAAGAGCTATGAGACCACGGCCAACAGCCCAGACTGTATGGGGAAATTTTGTCTCCCTAGTCCACTACAGAAAATCAAATTTAAATTTAATTGAACCTGGTCCACATTATACAAAACATGAGCTTATTTAAATGCTTCCAGCTGTATTGCACAGTGGAAAGATAACATAGATGATGCATTACACCGGAATACTCTCAGGATATGCTTGCATTTACCAATCAGTGTAGACTACTCTTATTAGCAATAATTGTAGTCAATACAGTAACTTACATCAAGAGGTGGACTTAGCAGTTCTATTCCATTGTTTATTTGACCATATGGTTCCATTAGGTCAACAACATCCTGCAAATCCTCTTTTGTCAATGTCAGATCAAGATGTTTTACTATCATCTTGCTTATTCACTTCGCAATTTTGGTTTTCCCCACCCATCTAGGGACCAAGGGGCTGAAAGTCTGCATCATGGACATACATATCAAAATAAGTATGCGTAAATTGATAAGCCATCATGCCTATTGTAAAAGATAGTAGAAATCCCAAGCTCAAAAAGTCATGATTGTTTCTTAGCAAGCCTAAAAGGAAATATTGATGCCAAAGAAAAAAATAATCTGCAAATAAATATTGTTGGTATCTTCTAGTTCGTGATGTTCAAGCAATAGCAAAGATGGTAACCCAATGACGATGCATTTGCAAAATCAAATTGAAAGTGAAAACGAATAAGAAGCATTTTATTTCCGAATCAATTAAATTTCCAGCGGTTCAACGCATGTACCAAACTATTCACAAGCACAGCACAGATAGAAGCAGAGAGAAATAAAATAAAATAAAATAAAAATCAAAATGTTATTACAAAGCCATAAACGTTTAACAAACCTCACCTGATTGGCCTTCTTTGTTTCCTAAAACAGTCGAGTGTTTTTCAAAATCTCTCCCTGGGCGATGAACCTCAAAAATTCTGATAGCTTTATTGTATCCAGCAAATATCCTGATCAGAATAATATAATATCTTCAAATATACAAAATAGCTACATGTGTGAAAAACAGAAGTTCCTGAAAGACATAGGACTATCATAAGGCAAAGACTTAAAACCAAAAAAGACAGAGATCTGGATTCAGGGGCAAAGAAAAAAACAGACATGATCAGAAATTATCAAGCACGCGTCAATAAATCTACATGATAATCTACTTAATCACAAGATACTCTGTAGAAAAAATACCCAAATAACACCAACAAAATAGAAATACAAATACAGACCAACCTTCAAGTTTTGCGGCGTAAGAATCGCAACACGACTAGAGCACAGCTCCAAAAAGACAACCTGCAATAGACACATAACATTGCTATTTTGGGTAGTGACAAGGAAAATGGGGCATAATAATAATAGCAGAAGACCTCAAAGTACATTAAGAAGGGGTTTACTTTTCATGATTGTGTATTTTTATCCTTGTTACTAGGATTTTTCCAATCCTATCATTTTAATAGGATATGAATTAAACAAAATTAGCTCAAGTTATAGAAATTATCAAGGGTCTTGGGATATCCAAATTTCCAATCCATGACGCAAACAATGAATTATCATATACTACTACCACTAAGAGAAAAGAGTATTAGTACATACTCAAAAGAAAAGCACCTGGGGTTTCAAGAATTCTATCACAGCCTGAACTTCTTGGCAAGATTCCTGAAAATGACAGAGCAATTCCCTTAAGCTATTCTGATTTAATAACCAATTTCTATCCGAACAATGCAACAAAATTCCCAGCAGTAATCAGAAGGAGAAAAACAGTTGGAAAATGGTAAAAAGAGCTGATTCAGATCTACAAATTAAACTGTATAATCATGGAAATCTCAAAACAAATACACATCAAAATAACACCAAAATTACCGTAGAAACGTGGGCGGTTCCAACCAAATATACAATTGAGGATAATCGAATAACAAAGAGATAATTCAAAAACTTGAGCAAAATAGCTTGACAAAATTAAAAAATTTGATCAAAATAGCTTCAGATAATTTAAAAAATTCGAGCAAAAGCCCTAATCTAAATCATATTGTTACCAACAAAGTTCAAAAATTAGGGATTTGGAATGAGATTTGCGTAAGGGATGAATAATTAGGGATTCTACCTTGGTGGTGGCTATTGTAGAAGGCGGCGGCGACAGCGGCGGCTCCTAGGGTCTGCGATTGAGAGCTCGACCGGCGACAGCTGCTAGGCCTAACGGACGGAGAGAGAGAGACGGGTGCGGTAGGTGGCAGACGGAGAAGCAAAAAGCCCGATCTGCTGCTGCTGCTGCGAGAAGAGCGGCGTCGGCGGAGGAGAGGGGTGGTCTGCTCGTGCTCGGTGGAGAGGAGAAGGGTGCTCCGCCGCTCGATCTGCTGCTGCGAGAAGAGCGGCGTCAGAGGCGACGCGATGCAGGGTGGGTGGGGGCAGGGGCGGTCACTGACTCACTGGCACCGGCGTCCGGTTGCTCGTGCAGCGTCGTCCGGCGCGGCGTCACCGGGGGGAGGCGGCGGGTGTGTTAGGAGTATTGGAGCAGAAGCTTGAAAATTAGATTTTGAGTTAGGTTTTGAATTTTACCTAATAAAAATATATATTTATGAAAAAAAATAATGTTAATACATAACAGTTATATAACGCATTTCTTAACGGTAAAAAAACTGTTGTAAAAAAGTGTTAATAGATAACGGTTGACGTAACGGTTTATCAAACCGTTATGTATGTAACTAATAGATAACGCTAAAAGATAACGGATTACATCATACTGTTATCTATTGTTATGGATAACACTACATAGATAACGGATTTCTTCAGAACCGTTGTCTTTTCTAGAAAATGCGCTCATACATAACGGTTTTTTAAAAAAACCGTTATGTATGAAGTGTTATGTATGTGAAATTTTGTAGTAGTGTATAGGAAGGATAATTTTTCTCGTGCAGAATAGAAAAAAATTGAGCTATCCTTTTCCCCTAATTTTCGTTCCAATTATTAATAATATTATCATGGGAGATTGATGTGATAGTATTTTTCTTGGGATATTGATGTGATAACTGATAAACTATGTTTTTCACCTTAAAGAACATGTGATAGAAAAGATGGACTAATTTTTTTTCATATTTTCTCAGAGTTAATAGGCCAAACTATACATTCTCATTTAGCAAAAGGAAATAATATACATGACGATAAAATTTTTGAAGAAATTAGTCTCTTTAGAGGTAAATGTACAATTACACTTTCAATGATTTAAAAAAAAAAAAAAATCCCCATCATCCCCCAAACCTGTCGACTCCCCTCCCCCTACCCTCAAACCCTATTTTTCCTCCTCCAGTGCCACTGTCGCCGCTTCTCCCATGTGCCTCGTGCGCCCCTCGCCCCCTTGCCCCGTGCGTGCCCCTCTTTCCCCACGCCCAGTTGACCCGCCTTCCCAAATATGCAATGTCGCCTCTCCCCGTGGTTCATTGCGTCGCCGTTGCCGCAACACCTCTCCTCTCCCTCCCCCGCTGTTGCGTTGCTGCCGAGCCTTTTCTCACAAATTTCTCCACGCGGCCTTCCCCCGCGCTGCCGCCCCTCCAAAATTTGCAGCCCCCTTCCTCCTAAACCTGTCGTTGTTGCTGTGCCACTGCCACCAGGCAGCCATCTTCCCTTCGCGGCGCCGTCGCTCGCCTGATACCACAACACATTTTCAGGTTGCTTCACTTCTCACTTTCTGTCTCTCTGTGTTCATCTGCGGTGCGGCTGCCTCTTTCCTCCTCTACGGTGTCGCTGCCTCTTTTCCCCCTCCGCGCTGCCACCGTTGAGACCTCTATAGCTCCTCGCCGCTGCAACCTCCAAAAATTGTGATGATTACACACTCATGAAAAAGTGTATAATTGTGTAAAATGCATTATTACACGATTTTCATAAAATTGTAAAAATCGTGTAATAGTTTATTTTACATTGTTACACACTTTTTCACAAAAGTGTGTAATAGTTCAAAATACACTATTACACACTTTTTATGATAAAAAAGAATGTGTAACAATGTATTTTACACTGTTACACACTAGTATATTAGTCAGAATTGTTATTATTTTCATATTTTTATTTGTATGGCTAGAATCTCTTATGATTAAAAGATTTTGGGTACATTAAGATGTCGTCTTTCTTTTCATATTCCTCATTTTCTTACAAAAAAAATTCAATCAAAGAAACAAATCATTTCTAATTACCTCTTCATGTGATTAAGAAAACACAAAATTTCTAATTACCTTTTCATGTGATTAAGAGTATTTACGATCAAGGGGACACCAAGCGGTGCAACCTCCTGTGTGTGAACAGTGAGGTCCCGGGTTCAAACTCCACTGCTCCCTCTCCCCAACTCCCCCAAGTCAAAAAAAAAAAGAGTATTTACGATCAAACAATTGTTTATGTACAATGTTTTTTTTAGTACGCCATTATTGTGACGAGTGATAATTCAAGAAGTGTAATGTGATAGATAATTTTTTTTTGTAGTACACCATTATTGTGATGTGAGAGAGAATATAAAACTATAGATATACATACCTCGAGTCGAGCCACTATCACATTACAAGACAATCGAGTCCCAAAGAAGCCATGCCAATTTTCGATTGCATGGGTGAACACAAAAAATTTAGATGTAATTGTGATCTCACATATGAAAGTTTTAGAGGAATGCCCCATGTGATATAGTATATGAATACCAAAACAACCATTTTAAAAATTTACATTGTAATATAAGAAATTATATATTTGCAATGGTATAACTCTGTTATATAAAGTATGCGTTGAAAAATATTTGAGCAGACAATCAATGTAGACGGAATTGAAATAATAAAAAAGAAACTAAAATAACAATGTCATCTTAATTGACGAACCGAAATAAGAAATCTGTAGAATAATATTGGATCCACAACATTTGTCCCCGAGATATAATGGTTAAGATGAACTCGAGATGTTGCACCACATGTTGATATTTCGACGAACTACTAGATATTTGGGACTGAATATTTTCCTACGATTCGAACTATATGCAAAACATGATGGATAATTATAATACGATCGAAATGATATATTGAATGTGATAACACTCAATTTTGTAGGGAATTGAGTGTTTGATAATAATTTTGTGCTTGAATTGTTGTATCTTATGAAATGAGATAGTTTCTCAAACTTTTATGGATTTTTTCTGAAATATTGAGGCTGAATTAGGTTAAATGATCTAAATGAAAATTGAAGTTCGTTTAGATAAGAGTTTGTGAGCGCAGATGGATCACAAATCAGAGTTCAAGAAAGAGAGATATAATAAAAACAAGAAAGTTGCGTGCACTAGTGCAAATACGCACCCGAAGAGTTGTCCACCGTTTTTTTCTAAGGAAAGTCATGAACAAAACTGGCAGGTATCGTTTTTGCACCCAAGATGGCTGTTTTGGTTATAAAAAAATCGACAAAAAAAGAAACGGAAACGACGGGTGTCGTTTTTGCATATTTTCATGAATAACAACGATCATTTGTAGAGTTTGTCGTCGTTTACGTCCGAGATTAATTTATATATGTTTTTCTCAGAGTTTTGTCTATTTTTACACTATGTTTTCCTCCTGGGTCTATATATTGGTCATTTTCTTGACCTTTTAGAGGTTCTATTTTCATACGTTTCATATCGTAGCTTTATAATTTTATTGCTTTCTTAGTTTATAGAGCTTGGATTTGATTTCTGCAAAATTGAAGATTCAAGTTGTTCATTCTGAATTATTTTCCGAATTTTATGTATTTATTTAATTCAATTGATTTTCTTTTAATCTTGTCTTTGATTTATTTAATTAAGGGATAATTGCGTGAAAATACACAAATTTTGCCAAAAATCCATATTTGACGCGAAGTTAGGATTTTACATTTTAATACACCAACTTTTGTTTTTGTCCAAATTTGACACGACTTAATTCTTAAAAATTCAAAAACAACCTTTTTGTAAATAATTATACAAAGACCCACTTATGTTATTATTTGGGACATTTAAACCAAAACAAGATATTTCCGTATGATGTTTTCTTTTAATCTTTGATCCGCACCTAAAATGGTTTAAAAGAAAACATTATAAGGAAATATCTTATTTTGGTTTAACTGTCCCAAATTATAACATAAGTGGGTCTTTGTATAATTATTTACAAAAGGGGTTGTTTTTTGAATTTTTAAGAATTAAGTCGTGTCAAATTTGGACAACAACGAAAGTTGGTGTATTAAAATGTAAAATCCTAACTTTGCGTCAAATATGGATTTTTGGCAAAGTTTGTGTATTTAGGTGCAATTTTCCCTTTAATTAATTATGCCTAACTAATTGCTTTTCTGATTTAAGAGTTTGTATAGTCGATCGAATTTGTGCGATTGATTTGTTGATACCAATTTGCCTTCTAGCTTATGATTCATAATTTCTAGTGCTTGTTTCTTGTGAATTATCTGGCCAAAAATTTTCATGTTTTGTTGTTCAGTTTGAGAAATCAAGCAAAAGTTTTCATAATTGTTAAATCGATTCAGGAATGCATGATATAACTAATCTACTTTCAAAATTGATTCGTTAGAGAAGATTGTGAATATTTGTGTGATCTTTCATCCGGGTTAGATTAAATGGGTAATTGGATTTATAGGTTGAATTGATAGGTTTGATTAACGTAATTACTTTACATAGACTCTCTTTTACCTTTGATTTATATCTTTGTTTTATTTGTCATCATGGGCTCTTATTTATAGCTATAAAGTGTCTATGGGTGAAGGGGTACGAGGTGGTTGAGCCTAAACATGTGCGTGTAGTTTGGATTGAACAGGTACATCCCTTAACTCTGGGTCAGGCACATGCCTCCAGTATATCAACAACCGCCACATATGTGCCACGTTGCGCAATCGTAGCCACCTCTGCACTTCGTATCCGCTCTCCGACACATCGTCATGCGTCCCAGTACGCACCGCACTGAACCGTGTCTGGTGCACGAGCCACCACCGAGCCATCTTTTAAAGTCACTTAGGACAAGTGCGAAGTGTGCCTCAAAGTCTATTGCGACAAGTGCATGTGCCCGAACCTCGACTCGGAAGGTCCTCGTATGTAGAAAAATTGGCTAGCCATAACATGGCTAATACAAAAGGTCCCACTATGAACCATAGTGGTACACGCTTGAATATCTCCTACGAAAAAGAGGGATAAGATCAAGTGTCCCATAGTTTTATGTGTGTCATCGACTCACTGTGTCCCACTCTTATAATTATTATTATAATAAATATTTTTATAAAAATAAAATTTATTGATGAAATTAAGGTTTATTATAAAAGAAAAAGAAAAAATCATCCTATGAAAGCACAAAGATGCAGACTAAGGGCACGAAACTCCAAAGGAGATCATAAGACTAAAAAAGACTAAACAAAAACATCAAATCAAAACTGAATATTAAGACAGTCGTCCATTTCATCCGACCAACGTCCATGGACTATATTATTCATTGCCCTCATACTAGAACTATTATTGTTAAGGTCAACCACAAAATCCCTCGGCTTGTAACCCATTTCTCCCGCATTCCTGAGGCGACCTTTTATGCTACCTTCCGGGCTGCATGCAAAGGCTCCCTTCCCATGCCCTTTCCCGAGCCCTTTGGACGGCCACGTCCACGCTTCGGTTCAGAGAGCATCTGCATCTCCTGATTAACCTGCTCATCTAACCGACTAATACGACTAGCAATATCCTCCGGAGCAAGAGAGGACTGCCTATCACCGAAGCAAACAGTAACCTGTTGACTCGCCTTGATGGCGTTTTCCATCGCAAGTAACTTAACCACCTTCACCTCGTCCTCCATTTTCTCCACCATTTCCTCTTCGATATGATGCTCCTCAACTTCCACATCTGAAGTAGAGTCAATAGCAGCTTCGAAATTCTGATCAGAATTGACCAAGATAAGGAGATCCGATCCAGATAGCGTGTGAGGCTGCTCTAAAAGAACAGTGCTCGATTCCACAATAGCATCATTCGCCACACCCGAAAGTCCCTCCAACAAATTAGTCTCCAAAACCGCAAATCTATTCGAACTTTTAGGCGAAGTAGAATGCTCCTGATGTATAGTAGAAGCAGAACGCTCCCGCTGAATAGGGGAAGCAACCACCACCTCCTCCAAAACCTTGCCCGTGTCAATCTCTTGGTCCGTCGGACCAGTTTTGCCCGAAACCACATGCCATTGTTTCCTCTCCCATCCTCTCGGCTGTTGAGTTTTAGGCCGTTACTTCATTAAATCAGTAGCCTCAGCGCTGTTTTCTTTAGCGCAGCTTCCAACCCATTTCCCTTATCTTGCGCTTGGCATTTTATGCATTTCTCTAATGTGTGTCCAGTTATCTTGCATTTGGTGCTAAAAGATTGAAGCTGTTCATACCCGAACTCAACATAGAAAGACTTGTCTGGGCAATCAGCGAACACTTATTCCGGCAGCGGCATCGCCAAATCCAGCACAACTAACACCCTCGCATAATGCCCAAAATCCCCATCCGCCGTAACTCTATCTATCTTGATCGGCATGCCCACTGACCGTCCAATCCCCGAAATAATTTTAGTTGTCCAATAATCCACGGGGAGATAATATATACACGTCCAAACTTGACAAAGAGATGAAATTTATTTATAGGGATCGAAGTTTTTCACCCAGTCTCGGAGACGTAGAGTTCCCGAACTTAACTCCCGCAGACTTTTGCCCTAAGCAACAACTTTATCATCAGCGGTCGAGAATTTAAAAGTGTAGAAACCCTTACTCATAGGGATAAGTTGCCAATCACTTGTCGGTTGCCAAAGTGCTTGTAGTTCTATCTTCAATTCAGACGCCAGCTGCGGTTTCGCTCCCTTTCGAAGAAGCAACCTTCCGATCAACACAAATTGAAATTGTTTAACACGTTCTTGGTACATGGCTGCTGGAATCTTTAGAGAAATAATCTCATCAATCGTCTCCAGATGCAACATAACGCACCGATGAATGGGAACATCATGTTTTCTCATGCCCGCAAGCTTAACTTGATGATGTTCGCATAAGACGACTTGGGCTGGGTTCCCAAGTTCCCATTAACAACAGTTGTACGGGAGTTGCGAGGACTAGCGGCAATCTCCTTAGAAGGCTCCTCCCTCATCATGGTTCTAGCAGAAGAAGTTTCTGTTGCTTGCGGCTCCGCAACCCTAGTGGATTGAATATCAAAAACCCCAACAGAATGTGGCGGGCTCATGGTAGGTTGAGTAAAGTTGTATGAAACCGAGGGCAGGTTCAGCCGAGAATTGTGAAGTGAAGGCGGCGTGACAGCCGCCGACGATATATAGGCTTATTGAAATTTACACAAATATTAAGAAAAATTATTGAAAATGAAATTATATAAGTAAACTTTCTAATATGTCCATATTTATTATTTAATGATGAATTAAAGTTGTTGGGAAATTAATGAAATATCATTGTCCTAGTTTTGACGATACCAAAACCCTTAGATTTTCTTTCAGTAGACTAGATTTTTTTGAACTCAAGTGTAGAGTTCAGTTTACTAGCCAGGCTGAAGACCGACGGACTGAAGATCGAAGGACTGAAGATTGGAACTGGAAAGGGTGAAGACAAATACTGAAGTATTTAATGGACGAAAACTTCACTGAAGATTCAGTTATAATTAAATAACTTATGCTGGCCACGTGGAAATAGTGGACTGATACATAAGTTATGTATCAGTTGACATTCTTCATTGGACTGAAGACTTAAGTTTAAAAGAAGCCACGTATTCACGCCAAGTACAACCGCATTAAATGCGAAGATATGAAGATCGTCCTCGCCTGAGCAGAGCTTTCCTTTTTTGTGCTAACTTTTCATAAGCACCATGCTCCTACTGCTAGAGACGCCCATTCCTCAACAAATCAGGAGCCTCGAAGATTGAAGCCTCAGCCCAAGATTCAAATCTATCTCACAACGGCCGAATTCTTGAAGTCCATCTCACCAACGGATCTATTCAAGACTTCGCCTATAAATAGAGCTTGAGGATCATCTTCAATCTTCACCGATTCAAACACTCAAGCTAAAGCTCTGTTAAACTTGCGACTTAGCCTATTCACTGCTATCCAAAGTTTGAATCGAAGAAGAGAATATCCAAAGCCCAAATCAGTTTACTGATTTCTAAAATTCTCTTGTCATTCTTAGGCATTTTCATTGTAAACCTTTAGCTTAAGTTCCAATTACTAAGAGCTTGTTCTTAGTAATCCAGTTGGTACTCGAACCCTTTTCCTAAAAGAGCGAAAAGAAAGTTTGAGAGAGAGAGAGAGAGAGTTCAAGACAGTTGTCTGAACTCAAGAGTTCATAGCCCCCGCAAGAAGACGTCTGTTGTCTTTGCAACTGCAAGTTAAGAAGGAGACGAGAAGTCCAAGTGTATTGACACTTAAACCTAGTTTTAGTTTAAGGTTTGTTGTGCACCCGTAAGCACAAGCCCAGAGTATTTGTCAGTGTGATCAGCTGGCCGTGGACGTAGGAGCATGTTTCCGAACCACGTAAAAATCTCGTGTTGTTTATTACTTTCAGTTTTATTATTTCTTACTTGTGCACAGACACTTCACTTAACTGAAACTGATAAATTAAAAAGAGAAACCTAAAACTAACAAAGTGTTAATCACAAAGGCTTCTATTGCTGGTGTTATCAGTCTAACTGACAAATCTTTGGGTAGTTAGTAAGATTTATAACACTTATCTGATTTCAAATTATAGACTGAAACCTTATGTGGATTATCAGTTAAATCCTTGTGCCTAACTGAAATCAAAATACTGAAACCATTTCAGTATCAGTCTAAATCCCTTTTCAAACTGAAATATTTTTGACTGTTGACTTCAGTCTATACTCTTCCAGTATCAGTCGATACTCACTTCAGTTTACAAAAAGATTTTTGAAAAAAACCTACTGGTGTATGCCCCCCCATACACCAGTTCAGTGACCCTCCGAGACCCAACAAAAATTGAAGTAAATTAAAGAATTAAATAGATATATAATAATAAATGAGTAAAAGAGCATTACTTTTTCATGGAAATAAGCCTATATAATAAGATATTCGAAAAGAGAAAACAAGTCTATATATACTGGACGAAAGGAGTATTTCCTTATAATTTTATTAGAAATTCTGCACAATTAAAATAATGTGTAGGGCCAAAGTCATTATATAAATTTTAATTTGACCTCTGTTATTTAAGCTCCAATCGAAAGATGCTAATCAATGAGAATAAATACATATTGTTTGCTTCAGGACACAATAAGACATTTAACTTGTCTGGGAAAATTACAATTCCAAGTCATTTTATAATCATTGAATGAGACAAAAATATCCAATAATGGTGTACGATGGATACGATGGATTAAGAAATCTATATATTATATAAAAGAGCAGTTTAACGGTAATATTTTACCGCCATATTTTCTCTATCCCACTTATATTTTATTCTTCCCACGTTCTCTCTAACGAGTATTTTATTTTCTTCGTATTCTCTCTCCCACGATTCATCAACCACTACTTTCTCTGAAAATTTTCATTATTTGAAACTCTTTTGATCAACCACCTTCTCATGCCAGAAAATTTATTCACACAACCGCCGCCAGCCATGGCTCGGCGTCACCACGCCGGCGGACAGCCCACGCTTCTCCTCTCTTAGCATCTTCTTTCTATCTCTCTCCTCGCCGCACTGCCGATGCCGCCTTCGTCCTCGCCGACAGAAACGGCCGAAGACAATAAGAAATTTCTTCAATTTCCCCCCAAAAAACACCATATGTTTGGGAAATTTCCCCAACCATGTCGTTGAAGCTCTCATAGGCCGCTGCAGCAACAATCCCTCAAAAGCCGCAGAGGCAGAATCAACGAGCAATCGAGCCACACGATAAATGAATCGCAGAAATCCTCTTCTCGATTTTTTCTATCCGAGAAAATCGCGGCTGCGAAGGAGGCCGGAATCGTTTGTATTTTAGTTGGAATTTATGTCAAAATTTGCAAACAATCACAAATGATTCAAAAGAAAAATCTCATTTTTTTTAATTTTTTTTTAATTTTAAGATTTCTTACACATGACAAATTAATTGTGGAAGTTGATCACTAATACCCATTCTCCAGACATCAAGGTGAGAAATGTGGTGCTTATTATAAAACTTACGAAGCACTTAGTTTTGCAATTTTAGAGCACATTGTCTAAGTTTTATGCATCAATTTTTGCCCACTATTTGTGATAATTTATTTTTTTTGTTGTGCTTTTAATGTCAATTTGTTCCTCCGTAGATAATGTAATATTGTTCTTTTAATATATTTTCGGCTTCTTACATTTGAGATCTTTATGTTTAATATATTTATATGGAGCTATGACATTATTCTAATTAAATTCTTAAATCTACAACATGACTATGTGATTTATTGGATTATTTTTGTAAAGTTCAATTAACATTGATCATAGTCATAATGATACTACTACAAAAGAGAAATTTGTAAGTTTTATGCTGGACAAGAGAGGCATGCATATATAACGTAAAACTTGTATTTCAAGCTCCTTGAACATCCTTTGGTGGAAGTAGCCAACAAATAACTAATATTGAAAAGATTTTTTTATTGAATTTGATTTTTATTAGATTAGCTTAATAGTGGTGAAATGTGTCTAGATTGGATTGCTTTATTTTCGTATTCATGTTTGTAATTTAAGAAAATATTGATGATATCATTTCCGTAAGAACAAATAGATGTTATGATTTTTACATTTTCATATAGATTATAGTAATTTAATTGACTTGAGAAATGAAAGTTTTCTTGCTTGATTAATATTTGCATGAAAATATTTAATGTGAAATTGACTTAAGAAATGATAGATACATAAAAATGTATGAAATAACTATTTTTTGAGTAAATATATTATTTGTGTAAGTAATGATATTATGGTAGTTTTAAATAATTTTTTAAAAAATATTAAATATCATGGCCCGTACATCGCACGGGATGACCCGTGCATTGCACGGGAGAGCGTACTAGTTAGAAAGAAAGGAAAGAAGAAAAAAAAAAGGAAGAAGAAGAAGAAGAAGAAAGAAAGACAGATAACAACATTCATTCCCTAATTTTTAATACAGACGCGAATGTAATTTATAATATTAACCGTAATCCAAAGTCATGCATAAAATTTAAATTTGACCATCTCCCATCCCATCCGAATTAAATTTTAATTCCTTTTTTTTTGGGGGGGGGGGGGGGGTAAAATTTAATTCATTGATACTAATTAATGAAACTTATATTCCGTAATATGTAAAGCTCAATTTAGACCATTATTTTTATATGATCAACGGTTTTTTTTTTTATATAAAAGATAATTCATCATCATATATATATATAGAAAGGTTAAACAGAGAATGACAAATATATAGAGAAAGGAGAATTAATCTGGAGCCTCCAAATTTATCAATCCAATGGCCAATTTTTCATTGAATTTTTTCCTCAATTATATCCGAAAGGCTATATATGTTGAGCAATTTTATGCAGTCATTAATTAAGATTTGTATATCTTAAATTATCTTTTTAATTTTGGTAAGATCTTATACTGCTATATCTGACGCAAAAATCATATCTTTAAGATATGGAAAGATTTTTTTCAACCTTACTTACACGTGCAGAAGAAAGCCAAAGTTTTAAAGTTCTCATATAATTTTCGGTTCTTATATGTACAATATAGTTATGTAGATGTTCGTAATTTTGTTAGGTTTGTTGGAATAGTTATATGTTAAATATTTAATGTCAGCAAAAAAAATTAATATTTTATTTTAGGTGTTCGTAATTTTTTTACGTTTGTTCGAAATGTGACATGATAATTATTTTATGTCAGTAAAAAAATTCAAATATTTTATTTAGAAGTTCGTAACTTTTATACGCTTGTTCGAAATGTGATATGTTAAATATTTTTACAATTCTCAATCAGATATCAATAGTATTATTCAAGATTATAATACATAACGAATAATTACAATTTATCAATGAACATGCAATCTAATTTTCAATGAGCATAACACAACTTATAAATGAACAAAACACAATTTATAAATGAATAGAAAATAATTTCTTCAATGAACACAATACAATTTCTAAATGAACAGTCAAATAAAAATCACGATTTTGAAAAATCTCTTCACTCGTCTCTAACAACTATAGAAAAATTGTTTACAAATTAACTGAACAACAAAATAGAAAAAACAGAAAGGAAATGCGTGTTTCCTCCTCTCCTACTATCGCCATAATTCCTCATTCTCGAATTTCATGGCGGATCGAGAATTATGCAATTTTTCGATTGGCCCCGATCCTCGTCTACCACGCCCCTCACCTAGCGTATTCTCCGCGCTCTGCCAGCAGCATCGGCCATTCATCTGCCTCACAGGGAGATATCACAATAGGGTGTTTATCAAATAATAATTTCGCAAAAATATTTTGAACAGATATGTATAATAAATTGAACAACAAAAGAAATATTTCGAACTTGTGGCAGAAAAACAAATAAAATGTTAATCAAATAATAGTTTCATAATAAACACTTTGTACGAATGCACACTAACCAGATAGACCCCAGGTTCACCCTCACGCCCAACCCTGCTCACGTGTCGTCAACTTCAGGATCTCGCCGCTGTCCGTAAACGAGCGCCCCTACCTCTCCCGCATCGTGGTGGTGAATGCCACCGCCACCACGCCCATTGCCGCTGCGCAGAACAGCACCACAGATCGTAGCGACGCGCGCCCTCCTGTCGACAACCGTCGTGAACCAAGAACAGAAGGCAGGGGAAGAGAGAAGTGATTGGATAATCTGCGGCCTTTTACGTCGTCTCTATCTACGCCGCTTGCGATTGGGACATCCACCCAGCCAATCCCCTCATCCGCTGCCATGACGCCACCGAAGAAGAAAGAGACGAAGGATTTGCAGAGAAGGTGAGAGATGACCGAGAGGTTGAGAAACAAGAGAGAGAGAGAGAGAGAGAGAGAGAGAGAGGAACGTGTGAGCTGTTAATGAGGAGTGATTTTAGGGCTTGCAGTTTTTATCCAAAACATATTGACTGTAATGCCCTTGTTCGAATTAAAAGTATTATTTTGTTTATTTGAATTGTTAATTAAGATATGAAAAATCATTTAATTTCAACCACACGATCTGCCAAATTCTAGGGATGAGATATAATCTCTATTCTCTGTACATAGGGTCATTCTTTGTTTAACTTGACCATATATATATATATATATATATATATATATATATATATATATATATATATTATAATAGTCCAATTTTTGATAATATCAATAAATTATATGAAATCAATGATTGAGGTTGAATCATTATATAATACGGTTTAAGATTCTTATCTTCTCCTTAATTTATTATATATGTGAATTATTATGAGATTTTAATTTTATTTTTCTGCAATCCTACATTTGTTTCATTTAATAATACTTTATTATTTGATTTCTATATTTTTAATAATAATTCTTGCTCAAAATAATTTTTTTTCATAAATGATAGTAGATTTTTTTTTTACTTTTTTTTTATTCTCATTTTTGCCTCTTTATTTTCCTAAAAACATGCATTTTGGTTAATGATAAAATATTCAATATGCATATGAAATTAAAGTACAACATGCTCAATCTGGAGGAGCGATTCTGCAAAACTTTGTGATTCACTCCTCTTCCGATGCTGCCCGTGCTATGTCGGCGGTGGCCAACAAGAAGAAATGGGGTGATATGTTGGATGATGATGATGTTGGGGACGAGAATGTTTTTTAAATTTTCTTCTTAGCTTTCGTTTCCTTTGTTTCGTCTTCCCGCGGTGCTTTGTGGGGAGTTCTTACACGGTTTTTGTTTTGTCGGTTTTTTGTGTTCCGACCCTTTGTTGAGTCGGAGCTCTCTTTTTTCTTTTAATAAAACTTCTATTTCAGCAGCATATGAAATTAAAGATCGTAATAAAAGCTTTAATTTGATACATAATATGTAAATAATAGATTTAAAAAAAAAGTTTTACTAGTCAAAAATTTTAAAATAAAATATTCTTCTCTCTCCTCTCTCTTATTTTACACAATATAGTTTTTATTGCATTTAGAAATATTAAATAGACTGGTAATTATTTGAATTATGAAATTGTATTCCTTTAGAATAAAAACACAACTTCATTCTATCCACTTTATTTTGAATCTCATACTTAGTCTGTCCACGAAAGAACTTCTTTGGAGGGAGTGACACTGATTTTAAAAAAAAGGTTGTTAAGTATAGAGTTGAGAAATTTTTTTGAGTGTATTGGGAAATGTGAAAATGTGTTTTAATTAGTATTGTGAGTGGTGAAAAGATGAAAAGTAAGAGTAAATGATACACTTATTAGTGGTGGGTTTATAGTCCAAAAATAGGTATGAAGTTCTTTTGTGGACGAAGGGAGTATTATTTGTTATGAAACTTCACCAATTCAAAATCTATACAAAAAGATAAATTTTGCAAAACCACATCAAATTTTCAATATTTTTTGTCAATTGAAAATGTAAATAAAATGATGTATACTCATTTTTCATTAGATTTCACTAGGGGTGTCGATCGGTTCGGGTTCGGTTACCCGTACCCGAATTTTCGATTACCCGAAACCGAAATTGTCAAATTTCAATAACTGTTCCCGAACCGTTTTAGGTGTTCGGTTACCCAATAACTGCTTCGGTTAACCGATTTGATTATTTGGGTATCCAAAATACCCATTTAAAAAATAAAATTCAAAGCTCATAAGTGAATCCAAAGCAAAACAAATCGGGTAGAAAATTCAAAGAAATCCAGCTCATAAGTAAATTCAAAGCAAAACAAATCCAAAGCAATTCCAAAGCAATTCAAAGCAATTAGTTCGAATCTAATTTCACGCTACATCACGCTAGAAAATGAATGCCACCCCTATGAATCTAATTTCATATGCATCTAAAATTTCAAAGAAATTCCAAAAAAAATGAATCTAATTTCAGATGCAGCTAAAATTGGAATAGGATTAATTTGAAACCCTTCAACAAACCATACTTGCCGGACTGCCGGTTGCCGGAGCTCGGCGGCGTGGCGGAGTGGCGGAGGGGCCTGGACTGGACTCGCGCTTAGGGCAGGTCGCGCTTAGGGAAGGAGCCGACGGAGGGTGGTGGACGACGTCGGACGTTGAAGAGGGTGAAGGAGGCCGACGAAGCGACGGCCGACGGGATTCAGGGAGCTGGGAGTAGGCGGGCTGAAGAGGAGCTTGGGGTTCTGGCCTCTGGTTCATTTCTAATTTCTAAAGTTCTAATTTTAATTTACAAATATATTATATATAATACATATATTGAATATAATATGCATATAGTTAAACATATATATACATAACTCTGAAATTTGCGTAAATAATACACTTACCTAATTTACTTCTATGCGTTTTTGGTACTAAAGGGCTCTGGTATGAATGCCTTATGAAAAAAATTGTGTTCAAATTTTGATTTTTATAATACATGGGATTGGATATTATAATAACTAACCCTTATGAAATAAATGCATAATATATACATATATATGTATGTATAAGAAATATAAATAGGTAATTTACACATACTTATAAGTAAAAAGAGCCCACTCCCCAGTGTGGGAGAGTCGCCACCTTGGCTCTTAAATTTAGTTTTTCATTTTATACTTAATTATAATGTTGTTTACAAGTAAATTTGACATCTAATTTAATAATTAAAATTTCATTGAAATTAAAATCAAACCTTATAGTTAAAAAAAACACTAATTAAAAAAACATGTCTATGGCTCGAGTGGATCAAATCGTGCCCACAGATGCTCCAGCAAATCATCTCGGATGCGAGCTTGCAAACGACCATTGCGAAGGTTTTGGCTCCGGGCTACATAGGTGGCGAATTCCGGCGACGCTCCAAAATTGAAGTCCGTTTGAGGTCCTGTGCTTGATCCTTCACCACCCGCGTCTCCCCTTCCAATTTATAGCATGCTCTCATTAATCCTCGATTATCATGTTGTGCATAATAATGCATGCAAACATGATATCGCTCAAGACCTCTTTCTTCCATAAACGAGACGGGCCTTTGATAATGCCCCAACGAGCTTAGAGAACACCAAAAGCTCATTTTACATCCTTCCGTGCAGCTTCTAGCATCACTTTGAACCTCCTCATCTTCTCGTCGCTTGGAAATGTGAAGCTCTTCACGAACACGGGCCACTCTGGATAGATTCCATCAATTAAGTACTAGCCTCTTGTATGGTGGGCGTTGTTGGCCATGAAGTGCACCGCTGCTTCATTTCCTGACATAACATTGTTGAACATTATCGATTGGTTGAGGACGTTGATGTCGTTGTTTGAGCCTGCGATGCCGAAGACGGCATGCCAGATCCAAAGATCTTACGATGCTATTGCCTCAAGTATAATAGTGGGCTCGTTGTGATCTCCTCGAGTGTAAGCGCCATGCCACGCCACTGGACAATTCTTCGAAGTCCAGTGCATGCAGTCTAGGTTCCCTAACATTCCCGGAAACCCATGCTTCGCTTCGTGCATGGCAAGTAGCCTTTGGCAATCGGCAGTGGTCGATCTTCTCAGATATTGCCCGCCAAAAATGCGGACAATAGCTCGACAAAACAACTTTAAGCACTTCAAAGCCGTGCATTCCGCTATACGGAGGTATTCATCGCAATGATCGGCGGCAGTGCCATACGCCAGTTGTCAAATAGTTGCGGTGCATTTTTGGATCGGCGTGAAAACCGACCACCCAGTTACGTTGTCTCGTTGTTGGAAGTATGGATCGACCTCCACCGCACTTACAATGCGCAAAAAGAGAGAACGCCTCATACGAAAATACCGACGGAAAAATTAATCCCGATGAAGTCGATCTCCACTGTTTTCACGATCACGGAGAATATATCTCTGCTTCTTTTTTTCCTTACGAGGATCAAAATTAATAGTACTCGTCACTTGCATGAAGTTGGAGGCAAGCTGCATGAAAAAGGCTCCGGGATTAATATTTGGATTAGGAAAAAGAAGATTATCTTGATTGAGAACTTCTTTGTCGGATGAATTCGACAAAGAATTGTTGGAATCGTTACATGAGGAGTTGGAGGAGGATATTTTTGATGAAGAATTAGTATGAATGTGGAAAATAGAAAAGGAATGGAGTATATATTTATATAAGACAAAAAGAGAAATAAAATAAAATAAAATAAAATAAAAAGAGAAAAGTCGTTGAACGACCAAAAGGAAGAAAGATAAGTGAATCAATTTCTGCCATTTCAATTTTACCGTTGCATTTTTTGTTAGGTCCTTGAGGGTCTCGAATAGGTGTGGGGGGGAGGGGGGAAATACACCTATAGGTTATTTTAAGTCGAAAACAAACGGACACAACCTTTTAAGTAAAAAGAGTTTAGCAAAACTTAGGTTGGCGACTGATACTAAATACTCTTCAGTAAAGAGTTAAGTCAAAGACTTTAACTGATACACGTTAGGCTTCAGTAAAGTTTGTAAAACAGAGGAGTGTTATGATTCTTACTGTTTATCCGAAGATTTATCAGTTAGACTAATAATACTGGCAGCGGAAAACTTTTTCTTTCGAAAAAGCCTTTGTGATTTAAACAAGTTGTCAAGATTTATGTTTCACTTTGCTATTAATCAGTTTCAGTTGTGAAGAGGTTTGTGCACAGATAAGGAAAGTAAATACTGAAAGCGATAAACAACAAAGAAATTTTTACGTGGTTCGGAAAACACTTCCTACATCCACGGTCAGTTGATCAGACTGTCAACTTCACTGGGCATGTGCTTACGGGTGCACAACAAACCTAAACAACCAAAGATCCTCTCTTTGGTAGCAACACACTGGGTTGGGTTTCTCACTCTTAGCTTCACTGAGACAAAACTATGCTTTTTCGCAAAGACTAAGATCTCTCGGAGTCAGAACACTGGTCTGAACTTCTCTCGGCTCAAACTCTCGATTCGGTCGGTTGAAAAGAGGTTCGAAAACTTGCCAACTATATAACAAAGAATAAGTTCTCTATAATCAGTTATACCTAGGCTTTGGATGTACAATATTTGCCTAAGTTCTAAGATAATGCATGTAATCAGCAGTTACTGATTTTTAGCTTTGTAATTCTCTTCTTCGATTCAAACTTTGGAATAGCTTTGAATTGCTGAGTGACGATTTCGGTAGCGTTTCAGCTTGTGTAGTTGAATCGGTGAAGATTAAAGTGATCCCCGAGTTCTATTTATAGGAGAGGTCTTGAATAGATCCATTGGCTGAAATGGTCTTCAAGAATTCATCCGTTGGAGATAAATTTGAACTTTGCTGAGGCTTCAATATTCGAGGTTCCTTTGTTTGGTGAGAACGACTACTTTGTGAGCAAGAGATACGACGTCTCTGAAGGTAATCACCAAAAAGGAAGGCTCTGCAGAGAAAGGACGATTCTTGAAATCTCTGCATTTAATGCGGCTGTACTTCTGGAGTGCGTGGCTTTCTTTATGCTTTGGAGCTTCAGTCCGAGGAAGAATGTTTAACTGATACTTGACTTTAGTATCAGTCCGCTGAATCCACGTGGCCCGCATCAAGTAATCAGTCATAATTGATTCTTGGACTGTTCAGTCAAATATCAGTATTTGACTCTGCCTTAATTTGTCAACAG
Organism: Salvia miltiorrhiza; assembly: GCF_028751815.1. NCBI lineage: Eukaryota > Viridiplantae > Streptophyta > Magnoliopsida > Lamiales > Lamiaceae > Salvia > Salvia miltiorrhiza. Next base: position 43,990,213 of record NC_080390.1, on the reverse strand, counting down.
ACGGCAACTTCAGTCTTCAGTCTTCAGTCCTCCGGTCTTCAGTCTTCAGAACAACAACTAAACTAGAAAAGAACTCTAACACTTGAGTTCGAATAGTTCTAGTCTATTACAAGGAAAACCTAAGGATTTTGGTATCATCAAAACAAGGATTAGCATATTTCATTAAGTTCCCAACATTTTTTAATTTTTTTAATATGGAAAATAGCTGATTAAGTCGTGCTTAGCACGCGTCCAACCTTTTTCAGCTACGCAGCGGACGCGGAGGGGAGGCCCCGGAGGGGATGGAGGCGGTGCGGTATTGTGGGCGCGTGCCGGTGTCCACACCCCCCACTACATATACTATAATTTATGAGGATTGTCATTGTTTTAGCGGCTAATTAAGTGCTTCATTTTACACAATGATGTCACGAGTTAGGAAGTAAACAATTACCTTTAATTAAAAAAAAATACTCCCTCTGTCCCATTATTTGTGGCACGTATTCCTCTTTGGTCGTCATAGATTACATGGCATGTTTCTATATTGGGCTAAAATTAGGACATCATTAAGTTCTAAATTAAACTATCTAATTTTAACCCTAAACCTACCACATCCGCTCAAAAAGATCTTACTTTGCCTTCCTTTTTCCTAGAGCATCGCACCATATCATCTCCCTAGAAAACCTTAGAAATTGAAGCGTCTGCCACTGGTCTCTCTCTAGCCGAAGCAGCCAGCTCCCTCCGAATTCCTCCCACCCCGCTGGTAATCGCCGATTCCTCTAGTTACTTTCTTCCGTTCTTTTATCTTAATTCTACTTTCCTTAATCTCTGTATCAAAAAGACACGTGTCATGAATAATGGGACGGAGGGAGGGAGTATATCTTAATTTTTATTGAGTTATATAACGAGAGAGGGAAAAAATTACAAACTGTATTATTAGTTCAAAAACTATTAGATTTTAAAATTAGTCCAAGAATACCTTAATCTGACGATTTAATTATTATAAATATTCGATGTTATAGCGGTGCATAAATATTTTAGGATATTAAATACTTTTATGATCAAAAGTGACAAAGATTGCTAATTACTACTAATTATATACTCCGTATTACGTATTGAAACAATACTAATTTTGTACCATTAATCAATCAAGTCGATTGTTTTAATTCACCCTAAATTCTTAGAGGATGGGCCTTTAATGTCATTTAACGGTGCATTCCATAGATATATGAAACCATATATAGAGTATTAATTATCTAAATTGTGGGTGTGGCCTAGCGATAGGAGGTTGATGCCTAAGACCTAAGGTTTTGAGTTCGAGCTATTCATTGCGCGATTTTTAAATTTCTTTATTTACTTATATAATTTATAAAATAAATATATCTAAATTGCATGAGAAGTTCCAATATGAAGAGATAAAATCATCCCAACAACAAAATTAGAATAACATTGTTTCTACCCTTCGATTCAGCCTAGGGTTTTGAAAAAAATTAAAGAAGCCTAAACATTTGGGGGATTGAGTCAATGAGGGTTACATACATGTGGAGGAAGACATAATAAAACCCAAGATGCCAGACAAAGTTGTTGAAAGATTAGAAGGGAATATTTGGGAGTATGAAAAGGGAATTAGAAGGTAATGTGGGTTTTTATTTTTTGTTAAAAGCACATGCTAATGTTAATGCTAAACTCATACATAAATATAAAATATATACACACACTACCAAACAAACCCTCCTTTGTGGATCTCACTCAAGTCAATCACTCTACTTCCACTCTATCTGCATATGTTTGTGTGCACATTTAATATCCCCCGATTATAAAAAAAAATAAAAAACTAGACAAGATTCTCCGATTTTTATTACTATGTTTTCATTCTGTAGATTATTCTAGTATGAACACAATATAATGAATAGTGATATCATAACAGTAGAGTAGAATATAACGAAAGAAATTAGGACGACTACGCTGTCCGATGCTAGTTAGGTGATACAGCTTGTTATTAAATTCTAGAGTCTATTTCGTAAATATATTTAGATTATAATATATATATTTAATGAAAGGTAAAATGAGATATGATACGACAATTCAAATAACAACAAAAATATGGACTGCATGATGAATAAAATATTTCCCATACACCTTCAATATAGATTGAATTATTAGATATACAATAAAGTATTACAACCGTGCAGTCAATGCATGAAATCTCAAAATTGCAAATGATATTGCAATTATAGATGGCGCATATATTATACAAATTACAATAATGAACCCCAAAAGTGAATAAGTTCACACTAAGTTACAACAAGACAGACCCAAAATAAATGAGGCTGAAACGTAGAAATATGAATTATATAGTAGTATTAATTATCTAACCAAAGAAGATAAAAAACAAAAAAATTACGAAAAAGGTTTTATCTGACCTAACTACGTAATTAAGTGATTAGTTAAAGATAATACAAGTAGTTAGTTAAGTGGACTTAATTAGATGGCCATAAATCCGAGTCACGTGAAAAAGAAAAGAAAAAAAAGTGGAGGATGAAAAAGATAACACAAATAGTTAGTTAAGTGGAGTTAAAAAAGAGTGTTGAAGAAAAAATGTTAATATAGGAAACACAATATGTAGTCCGTTTGTGTGTGTGTGTAATAAAAAGTTAGAGAGAGAAGCGAAGAGGGTGGGGGGAAAAGAATCACAGAAGAGGGTTAACTTTCTGTGTCAAGAATTTTAACCCGTCGACTACGGGGAAGGAAATCAAAAAGTGGGCATATATCTTTTGTGTTAAATGAAAAAAAATACAGTATATGTTTGGTTTTGAAAATGAATTATATAATTGGTTTTGACTAGCGAGTCATGAGAGAAAATGCCTAGTTCTGATGTCATTTTCCAAGATATACTGTCGAGGAATTAAACCATACACCAAATCTCTTCACCACACATCCACCTTTTTCCCATTTCCCCTTTGCAATTTCCCTTCTTCTCTCTTTCTTTCTGCACCATCTCCATTTTCAAGAATACAGATACAGTAGTGAAATAGAGTCTTTCCTCACTCATCATCTCCCTTTTCAAGCATATTTACAACCAGTCTTTTCACAACTTTCCAAAGAATTCAATCCCACAAAAAAAGATTTGGAGGTCTTTATTCCCCTCGGCCCCTTTCTCTTTTATGCTCAAGATCTTGATTTGTTCCACATCTTTAACGAGAGAGAGAGAGAGAGAGAGAGAGAGAGAGAGAGAGAAGAAAAAGATGCCCTTGTTGGAGGCTGGCTCAGTTCCAGTTCCTGATCTGTCTCTGAACATCAGCCCACCAAACTGCGAAATCAACTCGACGAGCAGCAGCAGCAGCAGCAAGTCCAAGAGCTCCTTCACGGAGCTGTCGTTGGCCCACCCGGCCAACCACGAAATCGAGCTGGAGAAGAGCTTCAATGGCGGATGCAGGCAAAACCCTTTCCTCATGAATCATGGGGAATCGCCTTCATCTGAATCCGACGGCCTCAGACCGATCAAGGGCATCCCGGTGTATCCCAACCGTCCATTCCCATTTCTGGGTCTCGACAAGGATCCCAAGATGCGTTACTATCAAATGCCTTATCCCTCCCCGCCCTCCCCTTATTTCGTCGGCGCCGCCTTGGATCATCACATGCCAATGCTCAATCTCGGCCCCTCCTCGCCGCCGGCACCCTACCGCGCCGGCAGGTTCAACGCCGCCGCCTACCCCGCCCATCTCTACGGCATCGGCCCCTCCTCCCATGAAACTTCCCATCATGGAATCATGAGATCATCCAGATTTCTCCCCAAATTGCCGGCCAAGCGGAGCATGAGAGCGCCCAGAATGCGTTGGACTAGCACTCTCCACAGCCGCTTTGTTCATGCAGTTGAGCTTCTCGGCGGCCACGAAAGTAATTCTCCAAATTTTTCTATTTTCTTTTTGGGTTTGAATGAATTAATATATTGTTTTTGTCTAATAATTTGAGATGAATTTAATTTAGGGGCGACGCCGAAGTCGGTGTTGGAGCTGATGGATGTAAAAGATCTCACACTTGCGCATGTGAAAAGCCATTTACAGGTATAGGCTAAGAACAAATTGAAGTGTTGTACAACACAGCACCAAAACAAGAATAAAAAAGTTTAAGCAGTCAAATTCGAAAAAAAGGAACCCAGAAAATTAGCTGTTTGTGTTTATCTGTTTGTGAGTAAGTGTGTGGACTCCGTTTATTTCTCCGGCACAGTAGCCGATGAATGTTTGCAGACTGAAATGCAATAAAGAATAGGAGAGAAGTCTTGGGGCTGACAACAAGAGAGAGAGAGAGAGAGAGATGAAAAGAGACAAAGGCAAAAAATCATCATTTTTCAATAATATTGCTGATTACTACTTTATCAAACATCAACCTCGTGATTAATGATGATTTTCAGACATGACTCAGAAGCCCAGAAGAAAGTCTTGCAGTAGTACTTTCAGTAGCACTAGGTTTATTTATGATCATTAGATTTCAACTGTGGCTAGCTACACACTAATATTTTCCCCATCATTCTTCACTTATTAATTAAATCATAATGCATGGCTAGGACTTGATAAAGATCATCATCTATTTCAAATCTTCTCACACCACTACACATATATTGTTCATCATCTAAGAATTTTCATCAATTTTTTTCTTCTTCTTTTATTTCCTCAAATTTGCAGATGTACCGAACCATCAAAACCACCGACAAGCCTGCAGCTTCCTCAGGTATATTTATGTTAATTAATTTTGGGCTTAATTCTTTTGTCGTTTGATTTCACATCTTGGGAAAATGCAGTGCAAGTAAAATTTTGTGTTTTGGTTTTCTTAAAGGGCAATCAGATGGGTCCGGTGAAGACGATCTCTCCACCGTGGGCAGCAGTGGCGGCGATCGGTCGGGCTTACGGCAGTTCTTGGATCAGAGGGGCGGGCCTTCCGGCGGAGCTATGCAACAAGAATATGATCTCAACTACCCCTCTACCACTCCTACATTGTGGAGCAATTCTTCAAGGTAACGGAAAAAAACACACCCACCCTCATGTATATCTGTGTGCATATAGATATACATATACATATATATAATGAATGCCCACGTACTAACTAGATTATGAAATCATGTGAGTATAGTAATAATAAATTCCTTTTCCTTTTGCATGGTACCTGAAGTTCAGAACTGCATACCCACGTCCACAATTTCAAAATCTTTTTCTAAGAATAAAAAGGGTTCTTGTGGCAGCTTTTGCTTTTGTTTCTTTTTCTTTTTTTAATCTTTTCTTTTGGAAGATTTTCATCTGAGGTTGGATAATGGGCTACTTAGATAAAGTTAATGGAAAAAAAGCCAAATTAAGATAAGAGAGAAAGCAACCACTTCCCACATATGCCTTTTCTTTTTCTCCATGGAATAATTTGTTTTTCTTGAATAATTCATATTACTAGTAATTAAAGTATTCAATCTTTCAAAGGAAAAAAAAAACACTTGTTCTTAATTATTCCTTTTCCCGAGGAATTACTTTTCATATATGACCAAAAAATTGAGAAGTATCTTGACTTAAGTGCTCTCCTTTTCTTAAAGTAGTATAGATAGGTTGATTTAAGCCTATTCTTGATACTATGTGTTTATATGTCTATAACAGGATGGTGTAGAGAACCAACTTCTTGGTCACTTCTTTTGTCCCAAATTATTCCTCTTTCACCACATATTATATATAAATCCAGTCTTGTCTAAATTATTCGAACACATCTGACTATAGAACTGATCAAATGCAATGCTTTTCTTCTTCTTCTTTTTAACGAAAACAAAAAAAATGATGAATAATTACAATGCTTATATATAATGTCTGAAACGTAGCACAAACCAAAGTGCATTTGGTGTTAAACTCATTTTTCAAAAACTTAGAAGAAGAGTAATGATTAAAAGACATTATGCGCATCTTATATTATTTAGCAATAATTTGTATGGGATATACTGTTAGTCTTATTTGGGATTATTTTGGACGTTTTCTTGCAGCAGGAGATTTAGATATAGATTCATATTTCTTGATTTAGTTCGTCTTTTTGCGTGAAAATACTGTTTCGGCGGTTAGATGTTGGGAGTTTTTGCGACCTCTTAAAAGTCACAAATCAGACAACAATCATCATTATTTAACTTTTTTGACTTCTCATTCAAACTTTAGTGAATTTATAGAAAACTAGCACGATGCTGATTGGTGAGGACAATAGAATAGTAACAATTATTATAATATAAGCTGATGTATATAAGTTGTCTATTTTGTAACTTTTCTTATTTCGTGAGTACATACAACTATATATCTTTAAATTCCGAGATTTTGAATTGTTAATCTATAAGTTATCTATTGTAACTTTTCTTATTTCTTTTTTCTTTTTTTGAGATGTTTCTTATTTCTAATTATTTCAATGTTTGTAGTAACCGAGAGGGGTGGTTGCAAAGCAACGGTGCTGATTCACATAGCCTCATCGGATCCTTGTCCTTCCCGTGATCCTCGATCGACTTAAGAGGTAAGAGACTTTCATCTCTATCGCAGCAATCAGTTTTCTTGCATGGTTTTACTACAACAAAACACACAGAAACGCACGAAACTAGGTAGCCTTCTATTAGTTTGAGTTTGGATGTATAGATTAGTTTGGAGAATCAAAAGATTTGGAGGGACATTTACCAGTTTAGGTGGTTTTGAAATCCTTATTAATCCTCTTTCTTTTTTATCGCGCGTTGTTAATTTAAACTATATATTCCACTTTTGTCCATTCTTGCTAAATGTAGAGTATCATATATATGTATGCAAAAAGGAGAGATATAATCAAAGTACATATGAAGCTGCGATCAAACGTGCATTTTTCATATTATATGGCAGGAAAAAAAATGTGTGCAAAGAGGCAGTTGGATTGGTGAATCTGCGAAGACGAAGCTTCAGTTTTAAAATGGGAGTGAGCGTGGAGCAGCAAAGTGGATATATAGGAAGAGAATTAAGCATGAGCCAAAACAAACATGTCCATGCATTTGGAATTTTGGATTCTTGATCGAGCTAGGTTCTTCTCTTTGTTGAAGGAAAAAGAAGTCATGAATATATCTATATATATGTAAACATATATATTTATATTTATATGTGCATAAAGAGGCGTCGCAAATCAAGAGGATATGCATGATGCAGCAGCATGGGGGTGTCTTATATTAGTTTTAACATTTTTCCTTCTCTTTATTTCCTCAATTTAGTTCTCTAAGTGGGAGGTCAGAAATATCATCATCACTTGGGAATATTTGGCTACTAATGCTTTGCTAATGTAACAATTTAACTGATATTTTGTCATGATGCTGTAAATGTAACTACGTAATTGGTCGTTTCTCTCATATTAAACAGCGTAAAGCATGCATGGAAGAATAAGACGGTCACAAAAATTATACGCCACGTTGAGTATATATAGGGGTGAATTAATTAATTAGCTGATGTAATGGATTTTCTATATGTAAGGTGCATGTTTGAGCTTACAATTTAATGCTTGAATGAGTTTTAATCGAATCAAACATGTACAATTTAATGTCGATCTCCAGTCCTTTGTTTTTTTATTATTATTATTTATTTTGTTTATTTGAGTCTTTTACACGTAATTTATTTTTATTTTTATAATATATCATGCTGGAACAAAATAATTTAAGTATTACAAAGTATTTATTAATTGAAGTTAGTTTGTAGTTTTGTGGCATGAGCTTTTGCGGCGTTTTTTGCTGCTCTGGTTCAGTTGCGGCCGTCTGTTACGCACCACAGATGGCACTCCGTTCAGCTGCTGCCCGCCGCGTCTGCCTTGCTGCAGGGCGGCAAGTCCACGGTGGGGAGCTCCTCTATTTTTCTGGTACGAGTTCTTGGCGGGGTTGGGCTTTCTGGCTCGGCTATGCTTGGAGTATTGATTGGGGTTTGAGTGTTGTTCTTGGAGCGTCTTCTGGATCTTTTCACAGCTTTCGGGTGAGCTCGAAGCTGGGATCTCGAAGGTCGGGCTCGTTTGGTTGCTCCGCAATGGAGAGGGCTCGTCGGCTGCTCTCTATTGGCATTGAGTTTTTTCGTTTACGCGCATCTTTGTGTGTTGGTTCTGTTGGTTATGGTTTGATATTTTTGTTCTCTTTTTCTTCTTCTGTGTTGGTGAGCCGAGGCTACCTAAGAACGATGGTTAGGCCGGAGTTTCTGAGGTTGTCTCATTTTCGCTCCATCGCAGTTTTATTTCTCATTTTCTTAGACGAGTACTCTTTTTCATCATTGAGGTTTTTCCCTTGAGGTATTCCTTAATAAGGTTTTAACGAATCTCGGCCTGTAGTCTGCTTTTTCTGTGCTTTCAAGGGTTATAAGGTTTTGCTTTTCTTTTTAATAAAGCTTTATTTTAATAATTGAAGTTAGTTTGTTATACTTTATAAGAACTTTTAGTGGTTTATCCAGTTGAATTTTTCCGACTTATCTATTAGGAATGTGTATTCCCACGTTTGGTTGGGTGTTTTTAGAGGTTGCAAAGAGATTCAATTAATTGAATCCATTACTCATTGTTCGATTTGGTCAATGAGTTAACCATTACCCTTATTTGAAGGTAACTTAATCATCCAATTTGTTATCCCTCAAAATAGAGGGGAAACAAAAGAAAGAGAATCACTTACTAATGATTCATTCCATTGTTTAACCAAACACTCAATAAAATTAATAGTTATTGTTATCATTCCACTCTTTTATTTGATTCCATTCTCTTTTCATTCATTTAATGTGTAAGAAACTGCGTCTAGGATTGATTCTTGTCATTCAATGCTGACATTTTGAACATCTTAAATTCTAAGCAAACTTATTAAGTTGATTTAAATGCATTCTTTCGTATATTTTTCATAATTTTTCAATTCTTTTTACATGTTCTGTTAAATGGATAATTTTTATTGAACAATACGAATATTTTTTTTCGAACAATATCATTCACCGGCAGACTAAACCTAACTTTTGATGCATATAATTATTTCCGTTGAAATAACTAATGAAATTTAACGTCAATCCTTACAGTAAAGGACGTGGTCAATTATTAATTAAATGATTATTTCCCCACGCCCGCTCAATCCTTAATAGAAAAGGAAGTTGTCGAATCTAGAGCTCAAATTATTCACATTTCATTATGATCACAAGTGAAATAGAAGGTATTTAGCGAGAATTCAAAAGATTTTTCAAGAGAAAGCATAGATGTCACCTACATTAGCAATAATATTTTGAAGTATTGACGTTAATTTTCATAAATTTATTTGGTTTCAATGTTACGTGAAGAACATAAACCAGATGAAAACGGGAGACCTAGGATATATAAGATTTGATTTCGAAGATTAATACTCCTTCTGAATCAAAATAAAATACTACTATATTTTAGGCTTTTGATTCATAATACAAGATTTTATCTTCAATCAATATTAAGTATCCCTATTTCCTATTAAATTTTCCGCTTTTCAACTCCTTCACTAATAAGACTCTAATTATTACTATAATTAAGAGAAATTAAATTTAGGAATAAAAAATAGAACGAGCTGAGTTCTTAAAATTTAGTGTTAATTAATTCCTTTTAATCCTAATATAAAAGCTTAAAGCATCTTATAATTTTCATGATTTTAAACTTTGACACATAACTTGATGTCAACCCATAAGCCAATCAAAATAATCCAAATCCAAAATATACATACGACTTATAAATCGGTCGTATAGTTTACTCTATGAACAAGTCATGCGAATATTGATCATTTATTTGATATGTATGTTTGTGTCATGTGCATATATGTAGAGGGAAAAATCATTTATTTGCCCAGAAAATGTAGGTTTTGTTTATTAACTTATCAAATTAGCTTTTAGTATTGGGACCCCAAATTTTTTATTATGATGCATTGAGCCTAGAACTGAAACTTTTAATATTTTCTCAACATGTAGTATGTGGTATTCAAACATCATTAAATGCGTATACGTAAAATTTATGGGCTAAGTTTTGTTTTCCAATAAGGCCCAATGTGATTGCAGCGCTCTGAGCCCAATAAGGAATAAAAATTCTTATACATTTTCTCCACTGAGCGATTTCTCCGCTTTCAGCATTGGCGCTCAGAATAAAAATGATGTCGATTTTCACTGCAATTCTTAGTCAATATTCTGTAAACTGTAATCAATTGATTAAAATTTAGTTTACTGACGCAGAAATTGGACGGAAGAAAGCTGAAAAGGAAGAAACGGCGTTAGGTCTGATATTGGGGATTGGGAGGGCATTGAGGAGGAAGCGAGCATCGTCGCTAGATATTCTGACGTCGAAAAGTAGCCCTAAAGGCTATTACAAGGGCAAAAATTGCAAGCCCACCGGTTTCCACGCTCGAAAAGGTGCTGTCAGCTTCCACTTTTGCTAATTTAATTGTTGAGGATTTCTTATCTTGTTTTAGCTTAAGTTTGAAGGTGGTGGTAATGGCTCTTCTACTTGTGTAAATATGTGTGTGTGCAAATGGATGGTGATACTGGTTTTTGAGGGGGAGTGTAGCCAGGTTATACTACAATTGCCTTGTTTAATTGTGTTTTATTTGGACAGGAATGGCAACTTTTTACTTTATCTATGTTTACTAAAGGAGAACATCAGGAAAGTTGTCCGTTACTATGAGTATTTGGAGATTATTCCTAGTGCCTTTGTGAACTGTTACACTAATTTCAAATACTGTGCACTATCTTTTCTAGTTTAAAATCTAGGGAGCCAACCAACAGTGCTGTCTTTTCTATTTATTTTTATCACCAAATCTGGTGTTTATAAGTAAAGTTATGTGCAGGTGGTTATGTGGTAGTTCCTGAAAAGTTGCCAAACTATGTGGTGCCAGATTTGACCGGATTCAATGTAAGAAGTCATTTTATCTCCATAAGGTTTATCTAAAATATAAAAAATGTTCGACCGTCGCTTGCTACCTCTATATCTGCTGAAAGACCTAGACTTTAACATATTGACAAGCCATAAAGCTTAAGTATTATGATTGCAATATATACGCCACCGTAGTTATTAGTCTAATTCTAGGTGCTTGAGAAGGAAAGACTAATTCAAAATCTAGTGATTAGTTGCCAAAGTTTATGTACTTGATTATGTTTCCAAGAAACCCTTTCTCCACTACATCAAAATCATCACCAATTTTATTAAATCTTGTGCTCAAGCAATTTTACATAATCTTGGCGGACGGATGGAGTAATAAAGATAATAAATTATGTAAGAATAGTATTGGTGAAAAAATGTTCTTGAATATGTAAAATCACTGATTCTCAGTCTATCCCTCTTGAGATCTCTCTTTCCTTAGTTCCATTTCCTTCTTCCATTTAATCTTTTCAACTTCCCTCAAAATTCAAAACCATATGAAAAATTTGGATGGTACCGTATGAAATTCAACTAGTTTGATAAACTACATCTGAAACTCATGTCAATTCCAAGATATGGTGCCAAAGAAGCATTGCTTAATTTATATCACCTGACTACTTATCACTCTTGATCAAACCTGAGGTTCATGAACAAATTTGGACAGAGTATCTATTGTTGATTGTACTTAAATTTATAGTTCCTTGCACTCATAGATTTATAGAAAATATGGCCAGCAAACAGTAAGTTGTCCACTTCAGATTTAAGCAGTGATATAGAAAAAATAATTGTACTATTTGCTAAAAAAAGGTAGCATGTTTGTGCACAGTAATTGGTATATATATTGTACATGCTTCATTGGAAAATAGTAGACTTGTGGTTGAGAAGAAAGAGCCTTCCAGCCTTCCCTGTCTCCATGCGTTAAATGGCATCTCTATCTTTTAATTATGCAGCTCCATACGTGTAAAAAAAAATGCTTTCAAAAGGGTAAAGTAAGCCATTCAAAACTCATGTGCTGCATCGACTACAAGGTATGTGTTTAAATCATTCAAGTATATGGCAGATATGATGAGTTGCATGACATTTTTTTATGATGCTTTTATGTTCAAGTATAATTACGTTTAGATTTGTAAGTCGTATAATTGTGAAGTTGTTTAGATGGCACGGACACGTCAAACCCCTACTAGAGCTGAAGTTACACTACACGCACGAATTAGGAAATTGCAAGAGGAATATGAAAGACAACGCGAGGATTGTGAAATCTTACGTGGGCAACGCGAGAGATACGAAAAGATTAGGAGGCTCATTGACGTATGATTGCTATGTATGAAGTAGTGGGTATGGGTTTGTGGAACACGTACTAAGGATGAGCGACCCCTATCGCGAATTTAACGAATTAGGAGTTTATATAGACAACTTTTACGCGACGAAGCATCTAATGAAAAAAGTGCTTGCTCCATTGCGACTAACTGCCCAAGAAGCATATGATATGGTTACGTCATTGAGGCCTTATGATTCCTTTGTTCTAAATTTGTTTGATCGTTGGTGCTTTTGGGCCGATGGCTTAAAAGAGAAATGAGATAACTAGCAAGGAGGAAGACGAGGAAGACCCCGAAGAAGAACCTCGAAACAACAAGGAAAATGGACCACAAAGAAAGAAGTCGAGAAGGGATGACAACGATGGTGATGAGGATAGCAACAAATGATGGAGTTTTTAGTAGTAGATGTTATATTTTGAAAAATGGACCACAAAGAAAGAAGTCGAGAAGGGATGACAACGATGGTGATGAGGATAGCAACAAATGATGGAGTTTTTAGTAGTAGATGTTATATTTTGAGTTATTAAACCTCAATGACGTAACTAGCGAGGAGAAAGACAAGGAAGACCCCGAAGAAGAACACTAAAACAACAAGGAAAAGGGACCACAAAGAAAGAAGTCGAGAAGGGATGATAGCGATGGTGTTGAGGATAGCAACAAATGATGGCGATATGGTTACGTTGTTGAGGTTTAATAACTCAAAATATAACGTCTACTACTAATCATAACTTGGGAAAAACTCCATTTGTTGTTATCCTCATCACCATCGTTGTCATCCCTTCTCGACTTCTTTCTTTGTGTTCCCTCTCTTCCTTGTTGTTTCTTAATCATAACTTGGGAAAAACTCCATTTGTTGTTATCCTCATCACCATCGTTGTCATCCCTTCTCGACTTCTTTCTTTGTGTTCCCTCTCTTCCTTGTTGTTTCTTCTTCGGGGTCTTCCTCGTTTTCCTCCTCGCTAGTTATCTCATTTTCTCTTTTAAGTCCATCGGCCCAAAAGCACCAACGATCAAACAAAATTTGAACAAAGGAATCATAAAACCTCAACCACGTAACCATATCATATGCTTATTGGGAATTAGTTGCAACAGTGCTTTTTCCATTAGATGCTTTGTCGTGTAAAAATCGCCTATATAAACTCCTAATTGGTTCAATTCGCGATAAGGGTCGATATCCTTAGTACGTGTTCCACAAACCCATACCCACTACTCCATACATAGCAATCATACGTCAAATGCAGCCTTCTAATATTTTCGTATCTCTCGCGCTGCCTACGTTAAGAACGCACAATCCTCGCGTAGTCTTTCATATTCCTCTTACAATTTCTTAATTTGTGCATGTAGAGTAACTTCAGCTCAGTAGATATTCCTCTTACAATTTCCTAATTTGTGCGTGCAGAGTAACTTCAGCTCTAATAGGGATTTGACGTGTCTGTGCCATCTAAACAACTTCACAATTACTACTTACAGATCTAAACGTAATAGTACTTGAACATAAAAGTATCATAAAAAAATGTCATGTAACTCATCATAACTGCCATATACTTGAATGATTAAAACACATACCTTGGAGTCGATGCATCACATGAGTTTTGAATTACTAGGCTTATTTTACCTTTTTGAAAGTAATTTTTTTTTAACACGAGTCTACAGAAACGTAGACTCGCTCTGATACCACTATGTAACACCCTAATTTTATTAAGCTTTGCAAATTAAAGTTTTGAAGAACAAATAGATAAAAATAAAATTTCTTGACTATCAAAGTTTAAACTAATTTAAAATCAATTTGCCAAAAATAAAGTAGTAACATGAAATAAAAACGATAATTTAAAACGTAATAAGTTCAACTTAAATTTCTATGTGACTTCTTAATCCCTAGTCATTCTCGACTTCCATGACCACGTCGACTCCAAAACTGAAAGGAACCATGCAAATTGAATATATATACTTAAGCATAAAAAAAAATCAAAAGAATTTCGAGTTAAACTAATTGTTCGAAAATCTAAGAATTAAACCAACTTTTATAATTAAAGAAATTTAATAAGTTTCAAAACTATAAACAATCCTATACTAACAATTATCGTCCACTATCTTAATTAATAAAATAAATTATAGAAAAACTAAATAACTTTCTTTAAAGAATTGACATCTGTTGTACAATGGATATGGAATAGTTCTGCCACTTTATGAAACCTTTAAATAATTCACTACAAACTAATCCTCTAAAAACAATATGATACCGTATAGTTATACTTATAAGTTATGCTGTACAAACCTACCGGTGATCAGAGGAGAAGGACTTCAACAAAAAATCTTGGAAGAGACACTCGACTGTCTTTTTTCATAAATCAGAATTTGTGTGCGTGTCTGATGTAGGGAGAAATTAGCCCTTATTTATAGTTGTGGAGTTTAAGAATCCTAATGGGATTTAACCAACATATGATATCTATCCTTATAAAATATAATCTAAAAAGATAAGGATATATCTACTTATTTATACATATCCGAAAAAGGGTTGGTGTTAATAATAATTGTAGTTTGAAAAACTATATATATATATAGCATACTAGAAATTAGAGAAAATATCTACGTTTGAGTTTCAAAGAATTACTGATACATATCTATATGGATTTTATAATTATCTCTAATAATAATAATAATAATAATAATAATAATTCGACTTTTATAATAAATCTAAATATTTGAAGTGTTACAAGATCGGTATTAATGCTCAGACAGGCATATCATTCAATGAATACTATTGTATAAATAGGCAACTGCATTTAACTTTGTCTGCAGCCTATGTTCCCCATGTATAGGATAATTTCGTTTATACTCATAGGGGACATTTACTTTGACAATACATAGGATTAGACTACTAGACAAGCTCAAAATGTGTTCAACACATCAAAGTATGTGGTGGATTAGCTAGCTTATAGTCTATGTAAGTTATCACCCAAATTAAACGCCTCGTGAAAATACCAATGGATATTAACTGATCATTTTTGCTTATTTTGGTCGCTCATATGCTTGGTTCTCTTGTTTTCAGCTAAAGCCATATGTAACTCAGTGCATAATAGAAGCTAAATGATGGTGCTCAGTAAACATGTCATAAGCATGTTTAGTGAGAGTTTCTGTTTCTACCTCTATTTGCTGTCTCTGGGTGCTCAGCTTTGTCATCTCCTTTAGATGTTGCTGCTCAGTCTGATGTGTTTAAAAATAATAATTTCAAAAAAAAAAAAAAAAAAATCTCCTTTTCTCTAACGAATTACACCTTTCTGGTTTGAACTGGTTATGGTGATATTTTTTTCTTTCAGATATTATTTTCATGGACTATATACTTGTGAAAGCTTAGCATAGTTTAGGTTTGTTTTGGCCTACTTAGTTTTAATTGCCAAAAAAAGAATTTGTTTAGGAATGCAATTATTGGGTCAAATTTTGAGTTCTCGTTTGCTTAGATTTGGATTCTGTTGGACAAAACAGTAGATATTCAATTTCCCCCTTTTAATCTCATGTTTTATATTTATTAGTTCATTAATTAAATGGTACGGAATCAAATGTTATTGCGAATGGGTCTTATTTAATCGATTTGCTTTCATTAAAACAGGTAACTTCTATGGTAAAAATCAACTTATAAATTCTAAATCAAACACTATTTATTTTGAAGGATTAGCTTTGACAGATAAAAATAGTATGATTAATTGTTGTTTA
Organism: Salvia miltiorrhiza; assembly: GCF_028751815.1. NCBI lineage: Eukaryota > Viridiplantae > Streptophyta > Magnoliopsida > Lamiales > Lamiaceae > Salvia > Salvia miltiorrhiza. Next base: position 43,974,329 of record NC_080390.1, on the reverse strand, counting down.
CTTTGATGAATTGAAACTTTGGAATATTTCAAGGGCTCTGATTATTTTATCATTTAAGTTAGTTTTGCTTGTTTCTTATCTCATTAAAAATGTGGGATTAGAGAAATTTTACTCTTAAGGATAAAAATATTTAGTTATGAATTTTATCAATTATGTAAAGTAAACGCTCCTTAATTTAATCCTATTTAATCGATTCGTCTATAACTCCAAATTCATCACAATCTCCCACACTGCTTCCCAACTGCTAATGATTAGTGAACAAGTCCTTAATGAATAATATTAAGTTTCAATAAAAAATGATCCTGGTATCACTTTTTCTACTTGCAATTTGCAAATATATTACTCTACAATATTAGTTTTAATTATAAAAACGATAATCTTAAATTAAAAGTACTACTTTTGTTTTGTCAAATAAACTTTAGTCTATGAGTTGATTCTATACGGAAAATTTTTTACCTTAATTTATTTTTCCTAAAAAAATTGTTGTTACCAAATAAAAAAAATATACTCACCGGTTAACCTTTTAAGTGACTTAAAACCTCTAATTTATTAGTTAGAATAATGCGTCTTGCCAATAAATTACAGTTAAAATGTAGAAGTGTTTAAACATTGTTTGTTGACCTGTCATAACTTGCAAACTACGTTTTGAATATATAGCAGATTATGATTTTTAAAAAAGAATATATATGTAGCGCTTTTCCTTCAAAGAAAAAGAATATATAGCAGATTCGACTTTGACGTTTTCCTTTTTGCTATTTTCTTTGTCATTTATGACTAAAGTGAATAGAAGAATTGACAAAGTCTAAGTATAAGGAAAAACGTGTCAAACACGTGGGTTTGTTTTTTGTAGCATAAACTTTCTGTATTTCAAATATTCAACAAAATAAATGTCGGTGCTCCTGCTGCCACGTCTTGCCGTGCTATTGGTCCGCATATCGCTAACAAAAGGATTTTTATGCTAAGGTTTTACTCTCGCGGCAACAAACCAACCATTGTCGGTGTTATCTTTCTCCCTTAAAAAATAAGATATATTATTTCAATGACCATTACGTCTAATCCAAACATTGAATATTTTAAAATTAGATTAATTGCATACTATAACATCTTTTTTGCTCATTTTTTCTTATAATGTGACTTTATGATATTTACAATTAGTTTGTAGCGTCGATTGAAATTCAGCGCAACTAATCACAGTTCATAATGTATGCATCCCCTGTTCAAGGGCATCCTCATTGGGCTCCATATTTTCTGGATATAAACCTAGAATTTCATGTGCATACTTTGTTTCCCAGGATAACAACAAGAAGCATAGAACATAATTCAACCGGAGACGCTATCATAAACATCATCTAACACAAGGATCATGCGAAACCTATACGAAAAATTATGAACATGAATTCACAATATACGAGGAAATCAAACTATGAACATAATAACATGTTAATAAGCCCAAGATCACATACAGACATATAAGCACGACGATTCACAAAAACACAATCGGGGAATGAGAAGCAAAGGGGGTAACATTGCCGACCTAAACAACAACGAAATATACAACCCACAAAAATTAACAAAATCATGTATAACTCACGCTTTAACTTAGATATTTCTCATAGACAACACCACTTGGTGAGTTCATAAAATATAGATCTCATTTAGCACATTCAAATTAGTAAATAAATTATAACCTAATGGATTAATCAAAATATCAACAAGCGAATGAAGTACAAGCTCCCTATTACCCCTAGATGATGTCCATCGATTAAAGTCAATGAACACTCAAGAACGACGAACAATCTAGGAAAAGCCTTAAGAATTGAAAATTGTTTTGCTGATATAATGAAGTAAGCCTCCTATTACAATAAGAGTAAAATTTTGAAGTAGCCAAAATAAAGCATAAAACACAATTTATGGCCACACATTGAAAAAACACAAAATTTGGCCATTTTTATTGATTTGAACGTTTTTACCCTTAATGAGGCGGACCGGGTAGGATCAGGCACGCGGGTCGCGTGCCGGGTCGGGTTAGGCACTTATGGCACTATTAGTGCCATAAGTGCCAAGATTTTACTTTGGTTTTATTTTGGATTTCCGTTGGCACTTATGGCACTATTAGTGCCATAAGTGCCAAAATGACCATTTTACTTGGTTTTATTTTGGATTTTCGTTGGCACCTATGGCACTAAACTTAGTGCCATAGGTGCCAACGAAAATCCAAAATAAAACCAAGTAAAATGGTCATTTTGGCACTTATGGCACTAATAGTGCCATACGTGCAGCACAAATACAAACACAACAACATCATTTAAACCCTAAATGGAATATCTAAACCCTAGGGGGAAGTGTGCACTTATGGCACTTATGGCACTAATAGTGCCATAAGTGTCATACGTGCAGCACAGATCAGATCAGATCAGATATGTCGATGGCTGAAATCGAAGGAGGCGGAGATCAGATCTGCCGATGGAGGAGGCGGCGCAACGATCAGATCAGATCCACCGCCTAGTATCTTCGTCGGCGCCTGCGAGAGAGAGATAGAGGCGAAGAGGACAATCAGAGAGAGGTTGCAGATACGTCGATCGCGGTGAGATAGAGGAGGAGGAGAGGATAATCGTCTCTCTAATTAATCTCTTCGTCGGCGCCGGCGAGAGCGAGATACAGGCGGAGAGGAAAATCACAGCAAGAGAGCGAGATACAGGAGGAGAGGAGAATTGGCTTCATTCATCATCGTCGCAACTTATGAAACGGGCGGAGAGGAGAATTGGCCGGATGAAAGTTCACGTCGCAGGCGAGATAGAGAGAGAGAGATGATGAAAGCTGAATCATGTGTATGTGCCGCTGCATGGGTTAATCCCTAAATCTGGATCCGGGTCAAAGGAAGCTGTTGGATCTATTGGATTAAAGGATAGATTAGGTAGAGCACATAAAAGATGGCCAAATATTGATATTTCAAATTTTGTGGACAAAATTTAAGTTTCAATCACCAATAGGACCATCCGGCCCTATTGTTTCTTACAATAAATTGCGATAGGCTATTTATACTACTCTATATGGCAAGGGTATTTTAGTCTTTTTCCAAGCCTCACATGCACTCAATGCGTCTGTGAGTGCGGCGATTGCAAATTCAGATATATTCCTTTGACAACTGACTATTGTCCTCTTATGGCAGGACTGTCTAACGAGGAACACATGTTTTTCTTGATTTGTTACCAGCCGTGTGATTCAACTATGTATTCCAGCCATATGGGTAGTTAGACGACTCAGTCCTATTAATTTTTCTACGTCGCATTGCACCATTCTTTTACTGCCCCTAAAGCCGTAGCATGCAATACTGTCAAGTGATAGATAAAAGAAAACGAGGATAAAAGTGATGATATGGTAGAATAGGTAAATGAGTTGATATAGTGAGGGTAAAATGTTGTTGGTAGTGTCTATAAATATAATATATAGGACTATTTTGTATGAACGTTTCAAAATGGAAATTAGAATCATTTTTCTAGGACGGATGAAGTATAATATATAATATCAATAAAATCTTTTGAGGGAAAATTTCATTGAAATTGTAATTAAATTCACTAAACCAGGGGGCTTACCCCACTGGCCACCGGGTCCTCACTTAAGTGAAGTGACCCGGGTTCGATCCCTCTTGGGAGCGAATTGGAGATTGGAGATATAAGGTGGATTTGGTGAATGGAGAGATAAGGTGGTTCTTGGAGTGGATGGGGAACTAATTACTAACATCTAACATGACTTTGCCCGATCAAAAAAAAAATAAAATAAAATAATACTACATAATTTAGAGAATAACTTAATTTTCAGATAATGATGTAACTCAGTATATATAAGTTATTAACGAAAATTCGTTATCATATACAGGGCCGGTTCTGTATCTCATAGGACCCTAAGCAAAAATTACAAATTGGGGCCCTTATAATTTTCTTTTACATAAATTTTTTCACCCAATTATTCAAAAGAGTTTTCAATCAAAAGAGAATAAACGATAAGGTACTAAGAATATATATTCAACAATAATGGTATGATCTAAAAAACTTTCATAAGATGAAATAATTTATATATATATATATATATATATATATATATATATACTATATATTGAAAAAACAAATGGGCCCCAAAAAAATTTGGGGCCCTATGCGGCAGCATGTTGAGCATATACGTTCAGGTACGGCCCTGATCATATGAAGTTTAAAACCTAAAAAAATGATTATTATTATTATTATTATCGATTTAATGCAATGTATTTATCTAGCCTGTTTTTATTTTAATTTAAACTTTAATAAAGATAAATTAAAGAATAAAGTATTAAGTTTTAGCTTTCCGTGAATAAATTAATTAAGCAATGCTTATAAATTTCTGAACACAATTTGTGGGAGTCTTGACGTCAACTTAAGCAATGCATAAGCTGTCTGACAACTACTACTTCAATTATACGAAATTCATACGCTTAGAAAATTTCAGAACTATATATTGGTCAAGTTATTTTATAACATGGAATAGGTGGCACACATTAAGAATTTGATATTATCTGTTTTATTTATTTTCTTTTATCATAAGCGTAATATATATATATATATATATATATAGAGGGCCGCTCCAATGAGACCCCCTAATTTTAGTGAGATCTAGGGCACGATCTGGTGCGTTTATTTTATCAATCCTATGGCTGATATTATATCTGGAGGGTGATTTTTTTTCGCAGGGTTAATATTTTAAATTTTATTATTCATCAGTATATACTGCATTGTTCATCAATATATACGGCCATGTTCATCAGTATATATGTCTTATTCATTACGAATTTTTTAATTTTTATTTTTCATCAGTATATACATCTTGTTCATTAGATATACGTTTTGTTCATTAGTATTATATGTCTTATTCATTGTACTCATGTTACACGAAAAATAGGGGGTCTCACTGGAGCGCGTCCCTATATATATATATATATATATATAATTAAATATGACATATACAAACATGTGTTGTCATAATAAAAAATAAGTATATTTGGTTTTTAAAAACAAAAATATAAAGCGGTGCGGCGGCGCCCCCACAAAGAATTACAGCTTGAGAAAATTAAAGTGGAACTCTTGAGATCTTAGGAAAGTTGTCGAGTTATAACACTTTGTCGGCTTAATCTACCATCGTTATACTTTGAAAATTTATATGTACGCAGACAATATTTACACCTAGCCCACCCTACAACCCAAATTAATCATATTCTAGTTTCTAATGATGCGCTTTTCCCACTAAAAGGAAAAAAATATATAATCCCTCCGTCCTCAAAATAAGTTCCTCTTTGAGGACGGTACGAGTTTTAAGAAAAAATGGTAAAATGTATTAATAGTGGAAAAAAATATGTAATAATTAGTATTGGGAGTGGTGAAAAGGTGAAAAAGTGTTATACTAATTAATATTGGGAGTGGTGAAAAAGTGAAAAGTAATAAATAAAGTATTATTAGTGGTGGGGTAGTTGTCCAAAAAATGGAAAGAAAGAAAGAGGAACTTATTTGGGGACATCCCAAAAAGGAAAAAGATGAACTTATTTCAGGGACAGAGGGAGTATAATGCGTTTTTTTCCTTTCCAACAGATATGAATTTTTCTGTTTTTTTGGAGCAGATTACAGGATTTCAAGCTTTTAGTTTTCCCATCTTTAAAATTGTTTATTCATTTCATAAAAAAAGAAAAGTGAAAAAAATTATGTAACAGATAAGTCGTTACATATAATTAATCTGCAAACTTAAATCTTTTTTTCTTTTTAGAACAAAAAAGTTGAGTTGGGAAAATAGGAGAGTTCTATTATATAGAAGAGGTTCACTAATTTGGTGTCTTCGAACAAACAGTTATTTAATTTTTTTTCATCATATTAATTTTGATATTAAACCTCTAATTAATTAAGTTCATAGAAGAATGTCAAACTCAAATGTGATTCACCACAAATCATATACATACAAATCAAAATTTAAAAGTGTTATTATACACAAAGAAAGTAGGGTATACGAAAGTAAACCAACTAGTGAGATCAGGTCATTTTTGTAACATCCAGGTGTATCATATTTGAATATTTCATTATATCAATTTAATTTGTAGAATAAGATGTGATCAAGTAGCACTAGCCAATAATCACCATTTTCAAATTCAAACAAGTGAAAGACAATCTAAGCGTGCAAATTCAGTCCATATTTCCCAAAACCGACTTTTCAAGTCACAACGACAAAAAGCCTATTTTTGAAGGCCAAGAAACTCACTTGAAACATCATGGAAATATCCATGCAAATTAAATACAAGCCCTGTCTCCTCCAATATATACACACACACACATAATATTCAATACAAATCCTAATTAACATGGAATCTTTGATGAGACCTAAGATTCACAAGTACAATCAGAAAGCATACGGCAGAACCAAGGCCAATGCACCCTGCAAGAAACACCCCAAACACACACAATCTCCGGGCGTCTGCTCCCTCTGTCTCAACCAAAAGCTATTCCGATTAACAAATTCTGCTTCTTCCCGCCCCAAAAGACCCGCAAATTTGCCCTACTGCTCCTCCTCCTCCTCCTCCTCTTCCTATATATCATCTTCTGATGAATCTTCGTATTCATCTCCCGTGTTGAGCTACGCAGCCTCCAGGGCTACAAAATCTACGAGGCTTTTCAAGAATTTCGGCCAAGAAACACTCAAGAAGAGCCGATCAATGGCGTTTTTCCTGCAAATGAGGAAAGAAGAAGATAAAAAATGCGTTGAGATGAAACGTGGGTTTTGGTCGAAATTGCTGTCCACCAAAAATAAGGCGTTGATGCATTCAAGAACTACGCGGGAAAGAGTTGTTGCTGCAGTTCAATAATTGGAGTTGGAGGTGATTTTTTTGTACAAATTTTTTGTTGTGAACTCTTTGGAAAAATATATGTATGTCTTTGGGTTTTTCAATGATTGTAAATGTCGATCAGTGAAAAAAAACAAAAAAAAAAAAGTCGAGGAGTACGAAAACAATACATACGTCTGGGAATTCCAGTTTCTATTGATCGATCAGCATTTCAATTTTTGTTTCATCGATATTGTTATAATTTAAGTGGGTGAAATATTATGTTGGCTTAGCTCTTGTGTATGAACTCATTTACGTTAAGGGATGGTGAATATCTCAATGCCTATGTTTCTCATTAGTTTTGGTAAATTTTGTTTTTTTCTCTTCATTTCCTGTATTATAGTAAGAATGCCCACTTGAAAATAAATAGGCTCACAGTAATTTTAATTTTTAAGCATGTACTCGATTATTTTGTTTCAGTTTGCCTTTATTAATTGGATACCTAAAATCAAATTTCGTGTTGTTATTAATGGAAATGTGCAATGTAAAAAAACTTGATTCCCTAAAAAGTAAACAATGACCGTAGAATTACTTTCAATATTGGTAGCTAGCTAGGTTATTGATTAGGTCAATATATTGACTGTTTATTCGAGAATATAGCTATTATGTTATGTGAAAGTGAAATGATTAATTATTAGTCAAAAGGGAAATCTCGTGGTACACATTTCACACCATAAAACCACACTGATTTGTCTTTTAAATTTTATCTACATTTTTCTTAACTAAAAGGTATGTTCACTTTGAATGATTAATCTTGATAAATAAAAATAATAAAATTAATTAATTTGTCCTATACTTTTCTTATTAAGGAACATTTACTTTAAAGAATTAATTTTGATAAATAAAAATAATTAATAAAATTAATACTTTATTTATTTAGATAAATTGAAACTTTAATTTGGGATATCCCTAAATTCTTCATTATTTTCATAATTTAAGTTAGTTTTAATTGACATTTTTTATATATAAATTACATAAGTAAATAAAGAAATTTAAATACCGCACCACCGTAGATTCAAACTCACGACTAAGATTTTGGACATTTATCATCTATCATTAGCCCGACACATGCACATAATTTTGATTGATTCTTATCTCATTAAAAAGGTGAGCGGTAGATATTCTATTTTGAAGAAAAAATATTTAATCATGCATCTTATTAATTAATGCAAAGTAAAAGTTAATTAAATAATATAAATATTTAAAGCTGCTATCTAAAAGTTTTATACCGCATTCCTCGTAATTTCTTTCGAATGAAAATCGTGATTTTCTTAATTGAATTTCGGAAAAAGTAACAAAGCAGACGCGCCTTATTGGGTCAATTCTTATCGTCTTACTTTCAAATAGGTTGAATGATTTATTTGTTAACTATACGGTACGATCATATCCATATTTTATTTACACAAATTTTCTGTGCAGACTATTAAATACTCTAATCAAGGGGAGTTTATTTTATATAATTGATAAAAATATATAATTAAGTATTTTTTATCTTTAAAAGTATAATTTTTTTCAATCTCACATTTTTAATAGAATTAAAGGAATCAAGCAAAATAATCAAAGATCTTGAAATATCTCAAAATTTCAATTAATCAAAATAAACAAAAGATTAGACTTAATTACTATTTTTATCTATCTATCAAAACTAATCCTTAAAAGTAAATGTCCCTATATAGAATACTTATAAGTATTTTATTAGATATTCTAATAAAATATTTATAAATTTTTTATTAGAACATATATGTGAATGATTCGTACCGTGTGAACGTTTGTTTGGGAGACCTCTATTATATTTAGAGTTGGTCTTGGGTACAATCGGGTGTATCGTACAATCGGATTTTATCTTTATTCAGACTCTGATTCGCACCTTAATTTGAACTCGTATTCTAATTTAAATCGTATAAATAACACTATTTTGGGTGTGAGTTAATTCGATTATACGATACATTCGATTGTACCCAAGTTTTTGTATTGTATATATAGGCAAGTAATCGAATTCTGATGTTAAGAGATGTAATTCTTGTCTTGTACGCAACCAAATAAAATATCATTACTTTTGTTTTCTTTTAATTTGACTGCGTTCCTATAGTAAACTGGATATTGCGTGTACAAACTTGTTAATACGTGACCTCGGAAAAAAAAACCTACAACAAGAAAAGAATCATTCAAAAGAAACAATTAAAGTTAATTGAACCCTCGTGTGTGGGATTGATGAGTATAATATTTTTCTTTTGATTGGACACAATTCTGTACAATTGAATCCCAGTTCGGGACAGTTGAAATCTAGTTAATTAAGTAATTAAAAATTAAACTTTTCATAAACACAATGTCACCTACTTTGATATTATGTCAATAATTTGATGGTTGCCACCTCCTAACCACCCCCGCCGATCGACCCATTCACCTTAAGATTATCTTTAGTAATAATCGACTCAACCATCCAATTCTTTTAATATTTAATTAATTTTTCTCTTTTCGACATCATTAATATTTTATTTTATTCAATTAAATTTATGTTTTATGATTTTTATTAGTAATCACTACCACTATCCAACCACAATATTTTACATAATTATAAAAAAATGATGAACCAATAATAATTTTCCATGTGTCACAAAATTTAGTAATCAAATTGAGGTTGGGGTTAGTTGAGAATAGACCATGGACGCTCTCATGAAATGCATTTTTCATTTTCTTCAAAATTATCTATCCTAGTTGGCGGTCGATCATTTAGTAGTTTGCATGTAGTCTCGACTATGTACTAATAGAGAAATCATTGTTTTTGAATGATGAAGGTACAATTTCCTCTCTCATAGTTGGTTTCTCTTTATGATGTTGGAACCTTTTTTATTTGTTTGTTTTTGTTTGTTTATTTACTTGTTATATGGATATTCTGATGAAGATTAGTGTACAGTATTAAGGTTTCATCTTAGTTAATTTAAGTGAAAAAATGAACCAGTTTATGATTGATTGATTATTGGTGATAATTTTATTTTATTTTAAATATAAAAATTATTGTAAAGTAAACTATTAATTAATAGATGTGAATTACGTCCGTTTAATAAGTAAGACATGTTTAAACAATCATACAAAAAAGTATGTTCATGTTGAACTATTATAATATTACATGCAAGTTAATTTGTTTCATGTATCATGTAACAATCTATTTTAAACTATTACGCGAATGAATGAACATATATCAGTTATGTATGCCTGTGTAATTGTTGTACTGAATGGTGTTTTAATAATAATGGCTACTTTTGATATATTATTATAATTGTGACTACTTTATCATTGCAATAACAAAAGGCTATTTTTAAAATAGCCTTATTATTATAAATATAAAAAGTTGGTTGATATAAAAATTATATTTTATCGTGAGATCTAAGAATATTGTAATGAACGTACGTATAAATGGCGATTCAATGGCTGAAAATAATTATAAGATTCACATGTTAAAAATATGTAAGTAGCATTCAGTTGTTTTACAAATCAAATTTATTGTATAAACTACATCTCGATGAAACAATATGAATTTGATATGAAACATTATGAAATTGCCGTGAAAAAATAATGAATATTTAAAAAAAATATAATGTTTTTAATAACTTATGGAATTTGAACTCTAAACCACGAATTCATTTACCAAAACTATAAATTCATTGGAGATCTTCACGATCTAAGGGTCGAAAATTATTCTTATTTTATACTCACTCTGTCCCCCGTAAATATGCTTAGTTGACTAAGCACGAGTTTTAATAAAAAGTCATTTGAGGTATTGATAGGGGAGAAAGGGTCCCACGCTAAGGATATTGTTAAGTGGATTGTGGATAAATAATGTAAGTTACAAGGATAAAATTGCAAAAAATTATGTGGTGATGAGCTCAAAAATAATTCCAATAATAAAAGTATAAAAATATAAGACGACACAAGAGTTTAACATAGTTCAATCTTAAAGATCTACGTCCACGTAGAGAAACCCAAGAGAATTTACTATATGAAGAGAGTTATAATTACAAAGTTGAGTAGTGAAAATGAATTTATCCCTAATTCTATGCATAAAAACCCTATTTATAAATTACTAATTGGACCTAGCACTAAAGCCCATTAAACAATGCAATTAGGCCCAAGTCATTGACACAGCTAGAAGCCCAAGGGTGGCGTTGACACGGTTGGAGGCTGCCACGGGTGAAAATTGACATGGTTGGAGACTGCCACGGGTGGAAATTGACCAAGTTGGAAGTTGCACGGGTGGGATTCCACGGGTGGACTTTGACATAGTCGACAAAGTGTACTTCATAGCTAAACTGCCAAAGATGAGTTTCCACGGGTGTATTTTCCATGGATGAACTTTGACATGCTAAGTCTTTTGCCCTTATTTATATTTTTCACCCATTATATTTGACCTGATTAGGTGAATGTAATTACATCCTCATCAAGAAAGGTATGCATAAATGTGGGGATGGAGGGAATATGAGATATTCATGGACTCATTTAATGCACTCCATATATATATATATATATATATATATATAGGAAAAGGTTCAATTGAGAATGACATATGTTTTAAGAATTGAGAATGAATATCTACCTTTGGATTATACTAATCAAACGGACCTTATTTCATCTAATACCACACGCCTTTATGCTAATTGAGGTTAGTATAGTCATTTAAATATCAACAATATATGGTAACTCCCACTATAAGCGCAACAATATCATTTTTGGTTTAGAAAGATTTTATTTGTTATATATATGATTAATTATTCTGGCTGGCATAATTGCTGTTACTAGCAGTCGCTAAAACTTAATTATTCACACAAATTCATTATATTTGCATCGCCTTTGCGTCTATTTATTTATGTTGAACATAATGTACAACATGTTGAACTCAATAAAAATATCACTAAAATAATGAATGAACAAGTATTATTTACGAATTGAAAAAGATTAATGAACAACAATCGAGGAATTGTATAATTGTATATGTAAAAAATAATGAACTAAAAGTTTATTTTGATGAACAATCTTATAATTTTCTCGAGGAATAATAACAAATAAAATAATGAATGAACATGGTACATATTTTTTATGAACATTTCAGTATTTTCTCTAAATAATTATGATATTACAACAAAAACAAATTATATTTCTCATAATATGAATGTTTACATCTTTTAGATGCATAACATCACACCACAAATTTGACTGAACATAATGCACAATTTGTTAAACATAACGCACAATTTGTTAAAAATTAAAACAAGTTCATTAAAAGATGGTGTGAAGTTCAAAACAAATTTAATTCAATGTCTAATTACAGTCTATGAAAACGTACTGTGAAGACCTTAATTCTAAACGAGAAACACATAAATACAAAGCATTGTTATCAAATCAAATCGTAATTGATTATGGACATTGAGTATAATCTGGGATATTATTAATCCCCTAAATCTGGCAGAAAAAAATAGGACAAAATTAGCCCTCACGAACGGGAAAATGAATTTGAAGCTATTTTGCTTAATTTTAAAATTATAAAATCATCTTAGATCTCATCCGTTAGTTATCAATTAATCAATGGATGAGATACATTCTATATATATATAGGGAGAGGTTCAAGAAAGAACCATAAATAAAAGAAGACCGGAGAACCATTTTCAGCCATTCGATCATCAAGATCTACGGTGGATGCATCATCTTGTTGGATGAATGCAGATCCTGGGTTCGAATCCTGAAGGGAGCATTTTTTTTAAATTTTTTTAGTGCATTAATTTTAACAGCGAATGCATTAATTTTTACAGTGGATACATTAGATTTGATGGTTCTCCCGTTCTCACAAATAATGTAGTTCTCTCTAGAACCACACCCTATATATATATATATATATATATATATATATATATAGGGAAGAGTTCAGCGGAGAACACTAAATATTCAAATAACAGAGAACAAATCTCAGCCGTTGATCTTATCTAATTTAACGGTCAGTATTTATTCACGCCATGTTCAACGGATTTTTATGTTGAACATATAGGGGGTCGAACCCCAGAACCCCCAAAAATTCAGTATATTTTGATAAACGTTCAATGAAATAACTGATATGTTCAATATAATTTGATCAACATGGGCATGTTCGTGTTCTCCATTGAATGCGACCCTATATATATTTATGAGGTTAAAATATAAAGGGGTATTGGCCTATTAATACTCAAACTTAATTTTCTCATTTTTTTAGTTTTACATCCTAACTTTAAGATTTGCCTATAAATACCTAAGATAAAAGTACCTCTTAAAATAAGAAGATCTTAAAATACATCTCATGATGAAATTATTTTCTAACTGATTGTACTATCAATTGCTTGTAATTTTAATTTATGTTATTTTAATTATTGTCTTGAAGTAGTTTTCACTTTGTGTAATTCCATTTTTTGCTTAATCTACTTTATTAATATTCATTCTTTCTACAAAGTCACATGCATTTGTTTTGACTCTATCATTTTTACAAACTCACATGCATTTGTTGTTTTGTTTTTTTTCTTTTTTGTAGAGTCACATGTATTTATCCACAAATTCTGACGCACCAATTGTTCGTTCAGCATCAAGAGGTTGCTCGAAAAGATGTTGAACGAGCATTTGACATTCTCCAAGCTCGTTTCACTTTTATTAAGCGATGGGATCAGATATGATGGGGAAAAATAATGATTACTTACATAATTATGCACAATATAATAATAGAAGATGAACGACACACTTACCTAAACTATCGCGATCCCATAGAATTTATGAAGCTCGACCTACACCAAATAATAGAGAAAGTGGCGATGGAGAAGAAAATATTGATGCAAGTTTTGAAATTCTCTACTGAACAAATTGCAAGTCTATCTAGCTAAATGACAAATGGGGCACAACTTCACAATAGAGAAGCTCACGCCGCTCTTAAAAATAACCTGATCGATCATATCTGGCAAAAATTCACCAATGGTAAGTAAATATGTAGTTTTTCATTTATTAGAAGTATGAGTTGTGTATTTTTATTTTCGTATTTAGTAATACAATTGTTGTAATTTTTATTCTTAGTTTGCAATGTTTGAATTTGTATTATTTTGTCATTTTTTGAATTTTTATAATTTTCTATTATTTTAGATTATGTTTGGCATAATTAAAAATATTATAATTAACAGTAATAAGAAAATAATCATATAAAATATTATCGATGGAGTGGTTATTGATAAGTCATAAAACATAGATATGGTTGTGTTTGGATAGAATATTAATGATGTAGAAAAAATATATTAAAAAAATTAAATAATTGAATAATTGGACCGATTACTGTTGGGAATAGTCTAAATGCAACATTCTCACAATTCTGTTATTTGAATAATTTCAATCAATCAATCAGAGTTGGGGTCTTTAAAATATGATAAAACCCAATTCATATGATAACCCAATATTCAAGAGGCCCAAGGAAAATAAATAAAATTAACCAACTGCTATCTTGAACCCATGGACTAGAAAATGTGCGTGTGAATTGTATTATATGTAAATCGTTATTTATGTGTGTATTGTTATTGTTGTTGTTATTATTATTATTAAGTCCAAACCGAATATCCATCATTGATGTACATGATTAGAGACATTAGGAAAAAACATGTAAATTACAATGAGAAATAGAGAAATAACTTGAATAAGTTAGAACAAAAAGTGGCATTTCAGCGAAAGCATGAGCTATCTCATTCACATGTCTTGTAAGAAAATTGGATCAATAAAGCACTTATCTTTATGTGTATGTGTTAAGTCTAGTAATAGAGTAATAAATATATATCTACGTATGATCCAGTGTCTCACCAACTTTTAAATTATTTCTTTATCCACTACAAAAAAACGTACGATTACCGACGGCATTTTGCCGTCGGTAATAAGGCACGGCCGCCGGTGATAAAGGTTACCGGCGGCAAATCGTCGTCGCTAACCGGCTCGTCGGTAACGCCATTATCGACGACGATCGGCCGCCGCCGGCAATTAACGGTGCGAAGCCGCCGGCATTTCCGCCGTTAAATACCGCCGTTGAACGGCGGAGAGTTGCCGGAAAATTACCGACGGCATTTGCCGTCGGTAATTAGTGGCAGCGAGATCACCGTCGGTAATTTCCACCGGACGGTGGTGGCGCACACGCCGGAGTTGTTCAATGTATTACCGAGGGCAAAATGCCGTCGGTAATTACCGACAGCATTTGCCCTCGGTAATATTTTTTAATTTATTTTTTTTTATTTTATTTTATTTTTTTTTTATTTTATTGTATATCCACAATTTATTTCGGTATTTATACAGTATTGCATAATTTAGACGAACTTCTCAGTCGGTCACCCATCTTAGTTGTGCTCTAAGTCAAGCACGCTTAACCTTGAAGTTCTTTTCGAATGGTCACCAGTACAGAACACTCGTATTATTGATATATATAGTATCTATTAATTCATTTAAAGTCTACTTCAATATACAATATCATATATATTCATAACCTTATAATATGTCGAGATGATATACAAAAAATGTTGTTAATTACGGATTGGGCTCGTTTCCGTTCTTATTTTTATGTCGGAAAAATATTTATTAATTAATTTTTTATTAATTTTTTATTTTTTTTTATCAATCTAGTTTATACACCATTCATAACCTTAGTGCTGATTGATGAGTGAATCACTAATCAAATTAACATTCTTAAGTTATAATTATAAGTTACTTACTAAGAATCTTGAATTCTTAGTAATAATATAAAATTAGTGATGATTGATGAGTGAATCACTAATCAAATTAACATTCTTAAGTTATAATTACAAGATTTTTACTAATAATCTTCAATTCTTAGTAATAATATTAGATTAGTGATGATTGATGAGTGAATCACTAATCAAATTAACATTATTAAGTTATAATTATAAGTTTCTTAGATTCTTAGTAATAATCTTAGATTAGTGATGAGTGATGAGTAAATTACTAATCAAATTAACATTATTAAGTTATAATTATAAGTTTCTTACTAATAATCTTGAATGCTTAGTAATAATATTAGATTAGTGATGATTGATGAGTGGATCACTAATCAAATTAACATTCTTAAGTTATAATTATAAGTTTCTTACTAAGAATCTTGAATTCTTAGTAATAATCTTAGATTAGTGATGAGTGATGAGTGATGAGTAAATCACTAATCAAATTAACATTATTAGGTTATAATTATAAGATTCTTCCTAACAATCTTGAATTCTTAGTAATAATATTAGATTAGTGATGATTGATGAGTGAATCACTAATCAAATTAACATTCTTAAGTTATAATTATAAGTTACTTACTAAGAATCTTGAATTCTTAGTAATAATATTAGATTAGTGATGATTGATGAGTGAATCACTAATCAAATTAACATTCTTAAGTTATAATTACAAGATTTTTACTAAGAATCTTCAATTCTTTTATAATTATAAGTTTATTAGATTCTTAGTAATAATCTTAGATTAGTGATGAGTGATGAGTAAATTACTAATCAAATTAACATTATTAAGTTATAATTATAAGTTTCTTACTAATAATCTTGAATGCTTAGTAATAATATTAGATTAGTGATGATTGATGAGTGGATCACTAATCAAATTAACATTCTTAAGTTATAATTATAAGTTTCTTACTAAGAATCTTGAATTCTTAGTAATAATCTTATATTAGTGATGAGTGATGAGTGATGAGTGATGAGTAAATCACTAATCAAATTAACATTATTAAGTTATAATTATAAGATTCTTCCTAACAATCTTGAATTCTTAGTAATAATATTAGATTAGTGATGATTGATGAGTGAATCACTAATCAAATTAACATTATTAAGTTATAATTATAAGTTTCTTACTAATAATCTTGAATTCTTAGCAATAATATTAGAGTAGTGATGATTGATGAGTGAATCACTAATTAAATTAACATTCTTAAGTTATAATTATAAAATTCTTACTAAGAATCTTGAATTCTTAAGTAATATCTTACATTAGTGATGAGTGATGTGTGAATCACTAATCAAATTAACATTATTAAGTTATAATTATAAGTTTCTTACTAATAATCTTGAATGCTTAGTAATAATATTAGATTAGTGATGATTGATGAGTGGATCACTAATCAAATTAACATTCTTAAGTTATAAAGTTTTCTTACTAGGAATCTTGAATTCTTAGTAATAATCTTAGATTAGTAATAATCAATGTTTAAATTTTCACTTGTATTTCAATATATATTTAATTTTAATGTTTTTGTATTATTATCTTTGACAAATTTATTAGATGATAAATGAAAAAAAAAATGAAAAAAAAAAAAAAATTACTGACGGCAAACGCCGTCGGTAATTGGAATTTGCCGTCGGTAATTAGCGGCGGAAAAATGCCGTCGGTAATTTTGGCCGGGCGGCGGTGGTGCTATCGCCGGATGTCACCGGCGGTGGTGATTAGCGGCGGCCTCTTGCCGCCGGTAAATAGCGACGGCAACGCCGTCGGTAATAAATAATTTGTATTTAAATTAAAATATATTTAAATTAGCGACGGCACAACCGCCGCTAATTAGCGGCGGTTGTTTTGCCGTCGGTAATGTGCCGATAATAGGCAAAAGGCGGGTCGCCGTTTTTTCCGCCGCCGTGCCGTCGGTAATTGTCGGCGGCGGCTTCGCCGTCGCTAATTTTGGCCGCTATTTTCGTGTTTTTTTGTAGTGATCTACTTAAAAAGAAAAGTACTTGCCTCCTCCATAGATCATCACTCGCACCGGTGAATTATGAAGCCGATTAAGCTCCCTTAAACTAACTACGAAAAAGATTGAGCCACTTTTCTCCAATGATCGATTACTACATATGAATCGGAAGTTTCACCACATAAACGCTCACAATATTGTCTTATATTACAAGTTTTCATTTGCTTTAAAGTTACTCAACCTTGGTTTTGGATTTTGATGTAATTTTATGCCAATTGCATTTCTTGAAGACTTTTACCTTTAATTTCGACATACATCATATTTATTTTTTTTCTAATTGTTTACCGTTTTTAGAGAATCTTGCTAATAGGTTCATGATAGGTTCCACATCATTTAGGGGCAAAAAGAGAGAAAATTATAGCAGTTCTTTTAGGAGGTTTAAGAGCATCCGCAATGGGGTTACATAATAACTTACATGATAGCCTACTTTATAATGGGGGAACCACATGGTGTAAAGATGTTGCAGTGGGGTTACATGATAGCTTACATGATAGAATTAGTTTTGATTTTTATGCTTTTTACTTAAATTTAATTGCTCAAATTTAAATAACACATTTGACTAATGATTAAAATTTCATTAAAATAAAAAACCTAAAAATTACATTAAAAAAAAAAATTGAACGGACAAAATCACGCAAAACGAGGCAGCCAACGGTCAAATTCGATTTATTTATTTTAATAGGCGTGTGCATCACACGCGCCTTACACTATAGAGAAAATGGGCTACACGATAGAACGTGTAGCCCTCGTGTAAGGTGCTCCCGCAACGCTTACACGATAGGTGTTGTGAGTGCTCTAATATCTGGAGATGATGAATTTGTATATTTAAACATTCGTGATTGGCAACAGGCCAAGTTTACTCATCAGAAAATCCCCACAAATCATTATATAATACGATTTGAGATTTATGTTCTCTCTTTAATTTATGGTCTTATGTGATCAATGAGATATTTTTATTTTACTTTTCTATAATACTACATCTCTTTGTAGAAATTTCAACATGAAAATCTCTCTTAGTATAGAAATTTCAAACAAAACATAGATTTTTTTTTCATAAATTATACTCTCTCCGTCCACGATATCCTTTCCACTTTGTGGACGACACAGATTTTAAGAAAATAGTGGATAGTAGTGAGTATTGTTGTGAGTAGAATTTGAGTCTTTATTAAATTATATTTATAAAGTTAAATATGTGTGAATAGATTATTTTCAAGACATTTTTGTGATGAGAATGGGTACTAAAATTATTATTTACATATCAAATTCAGATGTATCGCTCTGATATAAAATTTATTTTAGTTATTATAACTATAAACACAATTAAAATAATTACTGGTCGAATTTCGACGAATTACACACTAATTTCTCTTTAATTGTTTTAAAATGAAAAATGGGCGTAACACAACACAACAACACAGTTACACAAATATGATAAGTTGTTACATACTCCCTCCGTCCACCAAAGGTATGCCACAATTTCCTTTTTCGTCCGTCCACAAAAAATATGCCACATTCATTTTTAGTACTAGGGTTCACACCATTCCACTCATATTTAAAGTGGGACCTTTACTTCACTACCAACTCCACTCACATTTTATTAAAATTCGTGCCGAAGGTAAAGTAGCATATCTTTTATGGATGAAAGGAGTAAAAGATTTATGTTGAAAGAACCATATTATCAAATACGTCTTGCTTAATAAATAAAATAAATTTTGAAAATGTAACAAAGATGAACTCTAGCATACAAGTGCAAGGCCATATGACTCAACACAAACACTATTTAAAAGTTGAAAGTCATGATTTGGTTTAATCTAAATGGAGTCTTAGCATCCACATCGGCCCGACTCATCATCGCCTGACTCAAGTCGATTTCGACGATGAACCAACCAATGCAGGGTCGCCATGCTCGAGTCTCGACTAATCCCCATGAGCCCGACTCATCCTCCCTTAAAGCGAAACGTCTGTAATGCACGAGCTATTAAAAAAAATCATACATATTTTACTGTGATTGAAGAGAAGCTCAAAGTTTGGCAGAATGAAAAAGAAGGCATAATTTCAGGGTTAAATTTTAAAACTATAATTTGGACTTGGGCTTCGATTAAGAAAAAAGAGAGAAAAATTATAATTGGGCTTCTTTTATTGATATTAATTTTTTACTTATTTTAATTTTCAATTTTTTTTAATTACTGTTATTTTCAGTTTATATATATATATATATATATATATATATATATATGTAATTTTTGATTTTTTAGCTTTTAAATTACTATACTTTGGGCTTTACTATTAATTTAAATTTATGTATTTTAAATCTAGCAATATCAAGTAATGCAATTTTAAATCAAGTAATTGTATTATTTAAATTTGTGTCATTTAAATTAAATGAAAAAAGCAAAAATCAAAACTAATGAATATGAGACAGCATGATGAGTCAGACCAATGCAGGTCTTGGCTCATAAGTGGTCCCGGAGCATGAATGAGCCAACAATTGGCTCAACGGACGTGGATGCTCTTAGATTCCTAATTCTAAGAGCATCCACAGTGCAGAGCCCCTTAAGAGGCTCTTAAATGATCTCCATCATTTTTTAGCCTCTTTCCCATAGTAGGGCTCTCTGCATTCGGGCTCTAATTTTTTTTTTCATTTTATCTTTATTTTTAATGTACTTTTTTCAATTAAATTAAACATTACATTAATAAAAAAATATGAAAATTAAAACAACATCACAATAATTTTAGAAATATAAATTCTACCTATTATAACTCGAGAGGACCAAATCGTGTCCAAATATATTCGATTTAATCATTTTCAAGATGGGTGTGCAATCGGCGGTTGCGAAGTTGCGACTCGAGACAAATAAGCATCAAATTCCTGCGGAGCTCCGGTATTCATCGGATTTTGATGATCGCTACTTGATCCCTCACCACCGGCCTCCATCTCCCGATCTGCCGCACTCTCTCCTTCATCCTTGATTATCATATTGTGCAAAATTATGCATGCAAACATGACATCGCGCAGTTGCTTCTTTTTTCATAAGTGAGCCGGACCTTTGATAATAGCCCAACGAGCTTGAAGAACACCAAAAAGTAGTTCTATGTTCTTCCGCGCAACTTCTTGCATCACTTTCAATCTCCTTTCTCGTCACATGGAAATGGGTGGGCTCTTGACGAAAACTAGCCAATCTGGGTAGATTCCATCTGTTAAGTAGTAGCCCGTAGTATGGTGGGAACTGTTGGCCACGAAGTGCACCACTGTTTGATTTCTCAAAAGAACGTGATTGAACAACGTCGATTGATTTAACACATTGATGTCGTTGTTCAAGCCTGCTACTCCAAGAAGACAAGCCAGATCCAAAGATCTTGGGATACTACGACCACAAATATTTCGAGCTAAAAATACAGATTATTGCTCGATAAAATTTCTTCAAGCAATTCGACGTCGTCGATGCTCCAATACGAAGATACTCTTTGTAAGAATCTGAGGCTATTCCATTTGCCAGTTGCCGAATAGCCACCGTGCATTTCTGGACTGGTGTGAAACTCAATCGCCCTCAAGCGTCTCCGCATTGAAGAATGGATTGGACTCCACCGTATTTATGATGCGCAAGAATTAAGACCGGCACCTACGAAAATGACGCCGAAAGAAGGATTTGCAATAAATAGGATCGGGGGCAAATTAAGTAATCCTGATAAAGTCATTCACCATCGGCTTCACGATTGCGGTGAACGTATGCTTTCTTGGCCTTATTTTTTGGAGGAGGATCGAAATTGATAGTACATGCCACTTGCATAAAATTTTTGGTAAAATGCATGAAAAATAATTCGAAATTAATATTCGGATCTGGAAATAAAAGATGATCGTCCTTCGAAATTTCATCGCCGGATGAGGTAGCATTAGAAGAAGAATTGGAGGAAGAATTATTGGAAGAAAACATTTTGTGGAGAAGAGGAAAATAGAGAAGAGAAAATATGAAATTGGTGTAAATGGTGAAAGAGGTATATGGGTATTCATAGGTAAAAATGGGGGGGGGGGGAAAGGACAATCGTTGCCAACAACTGTTTCAAATTAATTTTTTTAAAAAAAAGTAGAATTCGATCATTGCAAATCCGAATTTAAAATTTTTAAATTTTTTTAATTGAGGCGTGAAATACACACACCCCTTTCTATCTCCTCCCGCGCCCGCCTCGCCCATTCGTGCACTGCTCGCGCCCAAGGAGCTCGGAAACGGCAGGGGGCTCGCGCTCGCTCATCAAGTTCTGTTATAAATGCTCTAACATCTGCAAATTGAAAAACAAAACAAAATAAAATAATATATATATATATATATATATAGGATGACAACCTTCCACTATATCCTTTTCTATTAAATCATCAATTGCTAAAAACTCTTTTTGTTTGTGTGTGTGTGTGTGTTTGTGTAAAGATGATTAACTTCAAATACAAGCATTTCCATAATCTTTAATAGGAGTTTAATCTTGGAATGAATGATGACCTAACTACTTTTGATACATATCATTTGACAAGATGCCAATAACAACCCACAAAAAGATGTATTACCTTCTACTTTTTCAACGGT
Source organism: Salvia miltiorrhiza (assembly GCF_028751815.1). Classification (NCBI taxonomy): domain Eukaryota; kingdom Viridiplantae; phylum Streptophyta; class Magnoliopsida; order Lamiales; family Lamiaceae; genus Salvia; species Salvia miltiorrhiza. The sequence continues at coordinate 43,952,083 of NC_080390.1, read as the reverse complement.
AAAGTCTATGCCACACCCAGGTGCCCAGCACTCCCACTCCCGATGCACGCCATGTGGCACTTTTCATTTAATCAATTTATCTTTTCCTTTTGTAGTTTTGAGTTAACTCCGTTTATGGGTTCCGTCTAGCACTCAATTGATTCTTGGGAACCGTAATGTCATGGCATCAGAATTCGGCAAAATTTGTTGCCGAAACACTCGGCAAGCATGACACATGCTTAATTTTCCGCGCCAATTTTTCAATTCCAATTTTTGGGGGATTAAAACATGACTTTTGGGTTTACTTTCTTCCATTTCTTTCACACGAAGTCTGAGCTAATTCTGAAGCTCTTCATTTTTCTTAAATGAAACTTTATATTGTAAACTCGATTTTTCTATTGTGAAGTGTCCATATTCAAGCTATTTCAAGATCTATTGTAAGTTTATGTTTCTTTTTTAATTTTGACGGATTATTTGTGAATTTTGTTCATTTTTTAATCTTTTATTTTAATTCTTCTTATATGAAAATTGAAATTGTAAGCTCGATTTTTCTATTGTGAAGTGTTCATATTCAAGCTATTTTAAGCTCTATTGTAATTTACGTATTTTTCTAGTTTTGACAGATTATTAGTGAATTTTGTTCATTTTATTTGTTTATTGTGTATTTTTAGTTTGATAATATCATATTTTTATGTTGTTTTTTTTTGTTATTGAATATCATAACTACCGATTCTGGCAAGTACATATTTCGGCAAAGTTTTGTTTTTAATTCGAAAAGTGCCTTTTTGTAATAATATCATAAATTTAAATATTGGTAGAGTTTTGGCAGTTTTTCATTTCGGCAAGTACATATATCGGCTTGTTTTTTTATTGAATAAAAATATGCCGATATATGTACTTGCCGGTATTGGCAAGTCATTATTTTGGCAAAAGTTTACTTTTTAATTCGGCATGAGACTTGTTTTAATGGTATACGAAAGTTCGATCAATCTCAAACTACCCCGTCTGATAGTAATGCTATACTGTATGAAACTCCTTCGTTAATGCAAACTTGGGATAGTGCTTTTGGGTGGACACAGGCTGATGCACGGATAAACCCCACCCCTGATGAGGCTTATCAGGTTTTAATTTCTTAGTGCAATTTGTTTCCGTTTATTACAAGCTAATTTGTAATATATTTATATTCAGGTACAATTGCATAGATTCATGAATATTCATGACAATGAAGCACGGATAAACCTTATCCCGTCTGATAACTATCAGGTTTTAATTTGTTTCTGCAAATTATTTTCGAATATTACATGCTAATTTGTGATGCAACTCATATTGCTAGAGAATTAATTTAAGTTAGTCTTTTGAATAATGCAGAACTTGGACCTGGAGTTTAGTCTTTCAAGGAATTGAGAGCCCATTGTATACATTTTTTGTCCGTTTTTGATATGTACAGGTTTGTGTGTTGTTTGTTTTTTAATTCCAAAAAAATTGATGTTGGATTGTGATATGTACAGCCTCTCAAGGAATTGAGGTGTTTTGTGTTATGTGTTGGGCCATTTGTGATATGGACATGCGTGTGCTTCGTTGTGAAAAATGCGGTTGAATTTTATGCAGTAAGTTTATGTAATTTTTTGGGTATTAACTGACATTTACTTCATAAAATTCAACCAAATATATATTTAAGTGTTTTGTCTTTTGTATATTATGACCTCGCTATTATGAAATGAAAATATTATATAACTGAAATATATTGTACTATTGGTTGGGGAGGCTAGGCGTTGCTGGCAGGAAGTTATATTCTGAAGCCATATTATATGTGTTGTTTTTGTTGCAATGGCTGAAATGTACACGACAAAATATCTAAAAACATACTATTTTGTTGTCCTTCTAAATGGACTCCATTTTGGCAAAGATGCTGACTATGGAGTCCATTTAGAAGGTTTGGCTACTAATATTCTCCTATTCCCGACAGTTCAACATTTGTCAATTTTTTTTTCAATTTTTCCCAAAACATATAGTAATTGCCAATATAATAATTGCCTAAATACATAGTAATTTCCAGATATAATTGCCGAATAAAATATAGTAATTATCTATCATACAATGTCTCTTTAAAAATAAAACAACCGCATCTCTTTAAAAATAATTTCAAAATTAATATTTTTCATGATTATAAAATAATGTTGTTGCCGAACTAAAATAATGTCTGCCAAGCATTAAAATTGGCTGGCCGAATAACAGCTGCCGAAACCATGGAAAATGGTGATATGCATTACAACTGTATTTTGAAGGAATAAAATAAACATATAAATTCTTTTTAAAAAAAGATAATTTCTTATAATTGAACTTGCTACTATTTAGTTCACATAATCAACATACTTTGAAAATTAATATTTTTCTTAATTATAACTTTAATAATATATATAAATATAAAAATATTGTTGCCTAACTAAACTAATGTCTGCCAAGCATTCAAATTGGTTTACCGAATAATAGCTGCCGAAAATTTGGAAAATCGTGTAATGCATGAAAACTGCATTTTGAAGGAATAACAAATATATAAATTCTTTGAAAATAAAGTATATTTATTCACATTAAAATTGCTTCTATTTAGTTACATAATAGACATACTACGAAAATTAATATTGGTCATAATTATAATTTAATAATATAGTTAAATATAAAAATATTTTTGCCGAATTAAACAAAATTCTGCCAACAATCAAAACTTTCTTGCCAAATATATATACTAGCTACCTAAAATATGAAATCTCGTGAAAGGAATGACCACTGATCATTGATAAGACAATATATATATAATTTTTTAAAAAATAAGAGAAATTTATTCAATTTCAACTTGCTTGTATTTATTTCACATAATATACATGCTTCCAAAATTACTATTTTCAATAGTTATAAGTTTAATTATATATTTAAATTTAAAAATATATTTGCCGAACTAAATTATTATATGCCGAGTATTATAATTTTATTGCCGAGATTACTTGCCGAAACCATCGAAACGTGTGCCACGAATGACCGCTGAACCTTGATAAGATAAATGTTGAAAAATGGGGTTACTGCGAATGATTACATAGACGGACGTTAAAGCATTTATGCTTATTTTGAATTTAAATTTATTAAACCCTATAAAGTTAAAAACGCCACGTGGCGCGCATCAGGAGTAGGAGTGCTGGGCACCTGGGTGTGGCATAGAATTTACCTTTTTCAACAACAAAACATATAACAGATTGTGCATTCTTTACTGCTAACCAATCATTACTAGTACTTAATTTACACTGCATTAAAATTACAATGATGGTGGCAGAGAATAACCTTATAAGAAAAATGGTCTTGATTTTATCAATCTACTCTTATGTGTTCCTTAGATCATGTTCAGTTAGACCGAAAAAAAATCAAAATAAGTTCAAATTTTTGAAACAACATTTGTTAGTCCATTAAACATGACAAATAAGAACATTTTGTAATTCAAGTTACTCCCTCTATTTTCACTTACCATTTTAGGCTATCCCATTATTATTTGCTCATTCCTATAAAAATATAATTAATTATTCAAAATATACGGATCCTATTATTTTTAATCAATTTACATATGTTTCTTAATTTTCGTGCCCAAAATTTTAGAACAGAAATAATGAAGCCGAGGAGTAACATATTTGTCAACTTAATTGTGTACTGATTTAGTCCATCATATCAGTATGTATATCAATGATTTTATAGAACTCGAGTCAAACTAGAGAAACAGGTTGGATCAAACCAAAGCAGTTTTTTATATAGTTTCCTAAGTTGTATTTTTTTATTTTTTATTTTGGCATACCACTCTCAAATTTCTTTATCGAGTTTGTTCTTGCATGATTGTCCACTTTTTTCGTGTACAAGCAATTTTGGGATTGACACAATTTGACAAGTAATATATTGTTACTTATTGAAGAAGTGAGTAGATCCAGTATGAGATGATGGGGAAAACACGCAACATAGATGGTTGGCTGATAATGCACATCTTTCTCAATTTTTCGTTAATTGTTTGAGTTCGTGGTATCATGTAATAAATATTTATAACTACTTTTTAGTTTTGGCTTCTAGCTCCGGGTTAATAAGAGTACTTAGAGTAGATGATCACTATTAGTTTTACATGTTTTTACTTGCTATTATGAGAATAGTATTTTGAGCATAGTACATTAAGGTACAAAATAAGGGACTAGAGGTATTTGATCTTGCAGTTAGGGGCATTTACTTTTTGCATGATTGATAACATGTATTTATTAAGTATTTTTATCTTAAGAATAGGATATCTACAATTTCACCCTTTCAATGGAATAAGAATTAGGCAAAATATGTACATGTGTTGATCTAGCGGTAGAAAGTTAATGCTCAAGACCTGATGTCTTGGGTTCGAGTCATCCGTCACGCAATTTTTTAATTTCTTTATTTATTTATGTAGTTTATCAAAAAAATAAAATAAACAAAACTAGCTTAAATGATAGAAAAATCAAAATCTTTTAAATTTATATAGATTATCAAAAAAAAAAAAGAATTAAGCAAAACTAGCTTGAATGATAGAAAAATCAAAAGCTTTAAAGGCATTGGACATCTCAAACTTTCATTCCCTCAAAGTAAATAAGAGATTAATCTTACTATTTTTGTCTATTAAGACTAATCCTTCAAAACAAACGTCCTTTTATAATCTTATAGATAAAGAAACACATTCTCTTTGTTGATTTATCTTATACCCCAACACCCAATAAAGTACATAAATAATGTTTTAGACCACAAATCGGAATGTTATAGCTACTCCCCTGCTTTTTATAACAATAGGATTAACATTTCTCGATCTGGAGACAGGATTGATATTACAAATTATCTCGACAATTCAATGTTATTTGACAAAACTTGAAGAAGAGAAACCATGAACAACATATGCAATTATCTCTAGCTATGGAAGCCCAATTCATCACCAGCAAATACTACTTCGTTTTCGCATCAATGATCACGTAGATCACTCAGACAACCAATTAGTAGTCATTTTGTTATAAGAAAACCAAACACGAGAAACATATGCACATATACAGTCAATACATATGCGTACATGAGAGCGAGATCTAATCAGAAAGTTTGGTGAAAAAGAGCAGCAAAAGTTGCTTATGATGCCGGTGATGGAGCAACAACAAGTGATCGATTTCTAAATGAAACATACAAATCTCCAAACCCCTTCTAAGCTCTCTCTGTATATATACTTGAGCTTCAGTTACACACTGCACACTCAATTAAAACTGATCAAGTAATCATGGAGAGCCCCAACAGGAAATCTGCTCAAAAGGTGAGTTTTCATGGCTAATAATCTGTATTTTTGGCTTCTCTTCCCGCTCAAAGTTACTATTACTCCACAGCCTGCAGTTTCATCGACTAATCGAGGATCAGCCAGAAATACCACGGGTTTGTTTCAGCCATCCATCAGCAATAGCAGCAACAGCAGCAGCAATTCCTCTTCTGGAGTATGTTAACATTTCGAATGATCCCTTCTTTTCCTCTGTAATCAGAAATGTTGACTAAAACTTGATTGAAAAAGATGGATATGTTGAAAATGTTATTGTCTAGTATAGGTTGTTGACAAGTCTTGGATAAAAGAAAACACAAAGCCATCAGAGTTGAGACTCCATACGCAGCAACGAGCAGCACAGCGCGCAAGATACAACTCCTCTGTAAGCTCACACAAGCCTCGTTTCAAAACACAATCACCACGAGCACGTTGTGACTAGCGTAAGAAAATGCAGGTGGCAATCAAATTGTACATGATAGAGCAGCACAAGAAGCAAGTAGAGAAAGTGCTCAAGGTAATATATACATAAACATGCATCAAACATTTGAGACAGAGCCATATGTTCATTACAACGAAACAATTGGAGTTGTGGTAGGTGATCGAGGAGGAAGAGGTTCGGATGCTGAGACGCGAGATGGTTCCTAGAGCGCAGCTGATGCCACTCTTCGACAAACCATTTTCACCTCAAAGGTAACTAAAAACTGCAGAATCAACAATGTCCAATTTAACCTTATTAGCAAACACCTAACAATGTTGCTTTGACTCATCAAACAGATCAACGAGGCCTCTCACAGTTCCTCGAGAGCCAAGCTTCAAGATGGTTGCCTGCAAGCATGATTGCAGCTGCAGATAAATAATATTTCAGACTTATCCAACATCACCTAGATGGATAATCGTGCTTAGGATTTATGAAATGCTGAAGCTGTGGTGGTGCTCTTACTTTCCTACTTCGCTCTCATGAATCTTGTATTTTTTTTTACTTTTTTTTTTTTTTTGAGCGAGTGGTGGTGAGGTTGGAATAACTGAATGTACTTGACAAATAACTTTTTCCTCATCAAATTGGGCTATGAATAATGAATCTAAACTTCAGAATTCTGATGTGCATAGCTAAAGTGACATGCTAGTTGAACAGAGATTAAAGAAACATAGAATGGGGGAAAACTGAAAAGAAGTGTAATAAACAAAATCCCATTAAGAAAGAAATACCTAGAATTCTACAAGGCGAAGCCTTTCAAATATTCAGGATCACGCTTGGCCCGTTCCTGAAACTTCTTAAACCAGCGGTCCAAAATGTCGGTGGGCACAATGAGCTTGGACCCATCAACCGCACAAAAAGACTGCATGAAATTGAAGAGATTCTCCCCAACCTTGAGCGCCAGCCGCTCGATCTTCCTCTCGGCCGCCACGTCGAGTGACGGCAGTGCCGATAGGTCCTCCACCGAAACCCCAATCTTGGCCGAGAGGGGCGTGGAGTCGGCCGTGAGCTGGGGGATGCCGCCGCTGCCGGGGTCCGGCCAGGGCAGCGAGAGCACGGCGGAGGGCCGGGCGGGCGTCACGGCTCCGCAGAAGAGGAAGGGGCTGCCCGGAGACTGGATGTAGACGGCGAGGGCCTTGTCCGGCGGCAGCGTGAAGTTGTTGAGCAGGAAGATGCACACTTCTCGGATGGAATCGTAGGATTCTCCGACGAAGTGGTTCATGTCGAGGACCCAGTGGGTAGCGTCGATTTGGGAGAAGGTGGAGATGTCGAGAGGGAAACTGCGATTGGGGAAGACGACGCCGAACATCTTCGGGTGTGGCAGTGGGATGACTGCTGCTGCGATCTGCGATTCAATGCCGATTTGGGCTTGGGGGAGACATGAAGCGGGAATTTGTGGAGGAAGAAGCGGGTTTTGACAAGTCGTCAGAGGTCCTTTGCGTGGAACAATCCAGAAGCATCCAGTATAAAATGGAAAATTCGCAAGGGAAAAGGAAACCAGATTGTGCTAATAAACTTTCTGATTATATACATATTCTTTCGCATCGTTGCTACACTTTATTATAGGATTAGAAATGTTTTTTTTTTTTTTTTCTGATCGGGCAAAGTCATGTTAGATGTTAGTAATTAGTTCCCATAGGATTAGAAATGTTTTTTTTTTTTTGATCGGGCAAAGTCATGTTAGATGTTAGTAATTAGTTCCCCCATCCACTCCAAGAACCACCTTATCTCTCCATTCACCAAATCCACCTTATATCTCCAATCTCCAATTCGCTCCCAAGAGGGATCGAACCCGGGTCACTTCACTTAAGTGAGGACCCGGTGGCCAGTGGGCTAAGCCCCCTGGTTATAGGATTAGAAATGCTATTTTTGGTATTATTTTTCTTTATAAATCATAAATGAGAATAATGAATAAATTAAATATATAATATTAAATAAAACAGTATATAGTATTAAAATATTGATATTCGATTAATTGATAAAATTTACGTTCCTTCACCATTTGAACCTAGGTAAAATTTCTACCAAATATCAGCCTCATATATATATATATATATATATATATATATATATATATATATATAGAGGTGGGCTAAAATAAAAACAGATTTTTTTGTATAAAATAGGAATGGATCTCAACCCTTTATTTGTCTAGATCCTATGGCTTGATTTTATCCTAAAGATGAGCCTCAAAATAAACGCCCACAAGCTTAGAGGATTTTTTTTGTCATTTAAATTCATCAAATTCGGTTACCATATATTCATTAAATTCTTCCCATATCAAAACATATCTTTACATTCTCATAAAAATTAAAATATATCTTTACACATTAAATCATTACCTGCACGTAAAATACCTAGTAATTATTCATGTCTATCTATTTATTTTCCAGATGTATGCCAAACAGCACATACTTATTATTTGAATACAAATTCTTGCTTCTATAATAATTGTTGGAATTCGTTTAAACAATTAGTTCAACATTTTCTTACTTGTGGAGAAAGAACTTTCAATTAGTAATATGTAATATGGGATAAGTATATATAATAATTTTCCTGAACAAAACCACTATTTTTTTACGACATTATTTTATGAAATTATTAGTCCTAGACAAATTGTATGAATTACGTGTTGATACATAACAAATTGAAAATTAAACTGCATGAATCTATCAGGAATCGAAAATTATTAGTAACCTGATTTAGTTAAGTATAAATTAATTCATGTAATGAACTATGTGATTCATGCCTGCTGTACACATTAATTGTATGCAAGGTCTGAATTTTCCTTCAGAACAACGCGGCCTGGAAATTAAATTGCATGAACCACCTGTTGGTACAACACGAATCGAAAATTATGAGTAACCCGATTCAATTTTATATAAATTAATTCATGCAATGAACTATGTGATTCATGCCTGCTGTACACATTAATTGTATACAAGGTCTGGATTTTCCTTCAGAACAACACGAACTGGAAATTGTATCCAAAGTTCATGGTATTGTAAATTGCACACCGCACACAAATTTAAAAAAACACTCATTCATTTTCAACTCACCCAACTCGTTCATGGTCTGAATTATCATATGATTCATGCATTCGCTTGCATAGTTCCTACCATTTTCATCTACGAGACAACCCCAAGTTATTACTTGTCTACAGACTATGAATTCACACTTATTAATTGTTTTACAGAATGCATTTCATTAATATATTTCTCTATATATATGTTGTATGCACTAAAGATTCCAGCAGCATGAATCACAGATCATAACAGTTTGCACCAATTTAATAGAACCATAACAACCAATATACCAATATTAAATTAAATAGCACAAACTCCACCCACACATCACTGTCCAAAATAAATGGAACACGTCCACATACTACACATCATGCATCACATACTAGTCAAAACACGTTACATACATTTTCGACTCGATGCTTCAAGACACATCGGTTGTCAGTTCCATTCGCGACGTACGCACCCAACACCTCATTCAAGTAGTATTTAATACAACTATATCGAAATAGATTACAAACGACCACTACGCAACCTCTTTACCACTGTCTTAGGGTTTTCATAAACCATGTTTTCTTTACCATATTTTCACTCAATTCCTGCAATATTGGTCTTTGGCCCACGCGGAGGTTGCACGTGCTGGTTCCCAGCCTGATCAGCCTGACGATTCACCTGGCAACACAACATATTTTCGTTTGCATCGTCATTGATCTCTCCAATTATTATACCTTTACCCTTCTTCTGGGCCAGGTACGCTGCGATTCAATGACACTTCGTAAGGTTGAGTTAAGATTTCTATTCAGTAATACATATAGTTTCATATGAACGATATATATGGTTCATGCTTCAACTTCTGTGGTTCAGTCAACGAATCAGGTAAATAACAAAGAAAATAAAAACAATAAATTGGTTCATGCAAATATAACAAATGATTCAACCATATGATTTTGGCTAACCAAAATAAACTACTGGATCATTCAATACATATTCATGGTTCATACTACGCACTGACGTTTCATATACAACAAATTGTGCTTCAATTAACCATAATATGTTTATTCTGCCCACCAAAACATCATTTATCATACACCAACACCACCACAACCACCAAATGCCACATTGGTTCAGTCATACACATCCAACATACACACAAGAAACATAAAAAAAAAAAAACAAACAAACAAACAAACAAAACCTTTAAGCACATCATCTTCATTATCGCTTGTAACGATCCCTTTTCATTTGTCCTTCGCACTAGCTCGCTCTATTCATATTTCAATTCAGTAAAAATAGTTAAAAATAATGTCCGAACAAGAAAACTGCAATTAATAACTCAAGAAATCATAACATAGTCCTAATTTTTTTTCCCGTCTGATTCATTCAAACTACAATTAAAGTTCATTCAAATATAGGAATATGAGCGACAAAAATCCAAATTAATCAATACAAGATTATCATTGATCCAATTATCTAATGTACTGAACCAATGGTAAATGTCCATCAGCACGACAGAACAAAAAAATAAAAATGAACATAGATTAGGGTTTGCCAACAAAAGGTATATTCCAGCGGCGCGACAAAACTTTAAAAAATGTATAACTGGGGAGACCACATGGGTTCATGAATCTATGACCTTAAAAAAAATATACACAACACTAGATCCACCAAATCAGACACAAGACCACACAAAATTCAAATATCTGATAACGACAGTTCGAAGAACATTCTCATTTTGAAATAAACAAAACGAATGAAGACTACTTAAATTTATGATGTTTAAACAAAAAAAAAAAATCCTTTTTTTCGAAACCTATCACTATTGATTCATATGGCTTTTTTTCCAAAACAGTAAACCAAACGAAGACCACAAGACCAAATCGCACCAATTCGCCATTTTGTTCAACAAAGACACCAAAACCAAAACAACAAAACAAAATACATAAATGAAATTACAGCATTATCGTCTACATACCTGCTCTATTTGCTTTCGTAATCGCCATTGAAGAACCTGGTATCCCCCTTTTTTCACCCACCAGAAGCTTCGTGTGTTTTTCTTATAGTCGTCGAAATCACCCTCTAACGGCATAAAAACCTTAAATTTTTTGGCCTCCCTTTCATCTGAATCTGCCGCCGAGAAGGGATTAAGATAATTTATGAGAAATAAAACCCTACACCTTCTAATTCATACCATAAACAATAATTATTTATTATTTATCCACAAAATATATTAGCAATTACATTAATATTAAAGATTCGTCTAACCTAATCTAAACAATTGAAATCGCAGTCAAATTATACGAATTTCCAAATAAATGGGGCACTATTTTCGGAGCTAGTTTGGTGGAGATAATCTGCCCCTTTTTTTTTTTTTACCAAATTACCCATATCCGCAAAATTGTGTATGATTCAGAACATGTATTAATTTGAACCGAGCCGTAGGTCGAAATCAAATCTGGACCGCAGGATTAATTAAATCTATGGTTAATATTCATTCCTATTTTAAACACTAATGAGTGTTTTCACCATAGCCCAACCCTATATATATATATATAGGGAAGAGTTCAATGGAGACCCTCCCCTATATAGAGAATGAAGATCAAATCAGAGTCATTGATCTCACCAAAATTAATGAATCAGATTCATCCGAATTCTTCAAGTTTAGGAAATCCCGTAAATTCCTCATTTTCCAATTCTGGAAACCAACGAACATTATTATGAACTTACGAACATAAGTGTGTTCATTTATTTTTATACGAACACATCGACGAACATTAGTATGTTCGTAAGTTCATAATAATGTTCGTTGATTCCCAGAATTGGAAAATGAGAAATTTACGGGATTTCCTAAATTTGAAGAATTCGAATTAATCTGATTAATTGATTTTGGTGAGATCAATGTCTTTGATTTGGTCTCTATTTTCTATATATATAGTGGTCTCCATTGAAGCTGATATATATATATAGAATGGTTCCAATGAGATCTCTCATATATTATAAGATCTTATATTAATTTGTATGTATTGATTTAATATATCTCATGACTTACTAAAAGAGAATTTTTTTTACCTAGGTTCAAATTCTGGAGAAAGCGCTAATTTTACTAATTTTGTTAATATACGGACTTATTCAAACCTAACTAACTATATATATATATATATATAGGGAAAGACTACCGTGAGAGCACCTCTTAAAATAAGAAATACTCCCTCCGTCCCGTTAATCAAGTCTCCTTTCTTTTGGGCACGGGTATTTAGGAGACTAAAATTAAGAGTTAAATGGTATATTTAAAAAAGTTAATGTTACTTTAATTAAGGGTCTCAGGCTCTAATACACTGCCGCACCACCGCTTGTGCACTGCCGCGCCACCGCCTGTGCACTGCCGCGCCACCGCAATTTCTGAACCGCACCACCGTAGCCGCCAGAACAGTGAACGGAATGAAGGAACCATATTTTGATATATGATTCACGTGCCCGTGATCCATTTCGGATATCAAACGAATACATGCAAAAACCATGTGCCTATAGCAAGAGGATAGAATCTTACTTGCAAATCTGGCAATGATCGACTCCAGTGTTGTTCTTCCAACTTGTTCCCATGGCAAGACTTGACGTTGGATGGCAACGATCTTCAAGTCCTCTAATTTTCCTTGGGAAACGCACCGCCTCACTTTCTGTGCTCTCACAGATTTCTCTATTTTTTATCTCACGTAATGTCACAAGTAATTAGAATTAGGGCTGTACCTATTATTTATACTGGGTATTAAAACCCTAAATAATAAGCCCATCGTCTAATTAAACTAAGACAAAGCCCAAAGGCTTAAGTGAGAAAGAGATGGACGGACGCCCCATATGGAGTGAAGCCTTTAATGGGCCAAGCGGAGATCTACTAGCTTGAATAAAGTTTGGCCTCCCAGTGCTCAATTTTCCTATTCAGCCCAGAATAAAATCGAGACACAAGTATTAATTTATTCCACTAGAAAATTAATACTGAATTACCTCTTTATTCTTTAGGTGAGTCGGGGCTAGTATTAGACTTAATTAATCCCCGGGTTTTAGATATCCAATATCCATTAATTAATTAATTCCTCTGACGATCAATTAATTAATTAATCAGTCGTTTAATTATAAACGACATCTCGAGTGCTACCACTTAAACTTATTATCGTATTGGAACTAATTCCACCTGCAGGGTTTAATACGATAAACTTATTAAGTTCCTCTAGAGGATATTATCATCCTGTTATTAGTAGGACACAGATCCTTATTGCAATATAATCGCATGTCAAATAATAATTGCTATCACCCAAAGTATCGAGTATATTGAGCTTCAAGAGAACTCTCACCCATGATAAATCAAAGCAATAGTCAATTAATTATTCACACCTATTAATTCAATTAAGGTTAAGATTATTTAAGTCACCGAGATCTTGATTCTTAATAAGTCATAATATAAGAATTCATCTCACTGTGATCCTGTTCAATACACGAATGTACTAGCATAAATAAATAGCCAAGACAAACTATTTATCCATTTATGCTACAATCTAAACCAGCAACTCGTCCATAGTTGCCTCGATTGTGAACTCAATTTATATCTCAACTTTTTTCTAATTATATGATCTTCTGTGATCTACAACACACCATATAATCTATAGTATGAGATAAATTGGACTATAATAGGATTTGCAATAATAATATTTCAGATAGAAGAATCATAGTGAACCAATGAATCAATGTATACAAGCATAAAATCTTGCTTTCAGTATACAACCCTTCACGGAAATCAAAAAACGGAGGCGAACCCTAATTTCTGCCAAAACACTGGGCCTTAATTTCAATTTCTGAGCCGGAACACCAAAACACCACCACAGAGAAATAAAAAAATGGAAATCTTTCAATTTCTGAAATTAAAACAACAAAAATAATTGAAAGGGTGGAGGCGAGCCCTAATCGTTTTGGGCGAAACAACGAAAAATGGAAATCGTTCAATTTCCTCTCTGCAGCGACCGACGGCAAGAGGTGGTGGGCGAGAGCCGAAGGCGGAGGGCAGAGGCGGCGTTGGAGCCCGCGGAGGTGCGAGGCGGTGGAGGCGTTGGAAGCGGAGCAGGAGGCGGTGCAGGAAGATGGTGGTGAAGGCGCGAGGCGCCGGAGGTGCCAGGCGGTGGAAGGAGGCGGAGGGCAGCGCCTGTTGCAGCAGAGGCAGCGTTGGAGCTCACAGAGGCGCGAGGCGGCGGAGGCGTTGGAGGCGGAGCAGGAGGAAGGTGGAGGCGGCACAAGAGAATGGTGGTGGAGGCGTGAGAATGGTGGCGAAGGCGCGAGGCGGATGAGAGGTGGAAGGTGTTGGAGGCGGTGGAACAAGAGGAGAGAGGGGGGATGATTTAGAGAGGAGAGAGAGAGAGAGTGTGGCAGAATCGAGGTGGGTAGGGAGTAATTAAGTTACTAATCCATCCTTAATTATAGCTAAAAAAGGAAAGGGGACTAGTTACATGGGACGGCTCAAAAAGGAATACGGGACTTGAATATTGGGACGGAGTGAGTAAAAATTAGGGAAAATGTATGAATTTTATGTAGAAAACGTATGAATTCGCTGTATAAAGGTATGAATTGCGAAAAATAATTTTTTCCTGCTTCTGGGATTCGAACTCAGGACCATGAATTCATCCAACAAAATGATGAATCAACCGTAAATCTTGATGATCTAAAGGCTGAAAATGATTCTTATTTTATATCTTAAAAAGTGTACTTAATTATTTTAGCCCTCCCATATATATATAGGGTCAGGAGACCACTTCCCTATATAGAGAATAGATACCAAATCAGAGCCATTGATCTCACCAAAATCAATGAATCAGATTAATCCAAATTCTTCAAGTTTAGGAAATCCCGTAAATTTCTCATTTTCCAATTCTGGGAACCAACGAACATTATTATGAACTTACGAACATATTAATGTTCGTCGATGTGTTCGTATAAAAAATAAAGGGAAAAGGTGCAGATTGGCCCCCGAAGTAGTAGCCCCTATAGCGTATAACCCCTCTTACTCACTGTGTGTGCAACTAAACCCCTGAACTCCGAGAAAATGGTGCAAATTCCCCCCTCTGACCTAACGCCGTTAAGTGTCCGTTAACGTTTGGGTTTAATTGCACCCTCTACTTCAGGGGTGGATCTGTACCTTAATTTTTTTTTTTTTTTTTTATAATTTTAGCAACCCACCTCCGGCATCAACTTAACCGCCCCCCCCATACTCATCGACTCCAACTTACACTTTGTCAGCTCGCACGCGCTCAATCTCTTGATCGTCGACTGCTTACCGCCGACATACAACAGCATCACCAATAAGGTGTAAGTTGGAGCCGATGAGTAGTCGACGATCAAGAGATTGAGCGCGTGCGAGCTGACAAAGTGTAAGTTGGAGCCGATGAATACCAGAGGCGGTTAAGTTGATGCCGGAGGTGGGTTGCTGAAATTATATATATATATATATATATATATATATATATATATATATATATATATATATATATATATATTAAGGTGCAGATCCACCCCTGAAGTAGAGGGTGCAATTAAACCCAAACGTTAACGGACACTTAACGGCGTTAGGTCAGAGGGGGAAATTTGCACCATTTTCTCGGAGTTCAGGGGTTTAGTTGCGCACGCAGTGAGTAAGAGGGGTTATACGCTATAGGGGCTACTACTTCGGGGGCCAATCTGCACATTTTCCCAAAAATAAATGAACATACTAATGTTCGTCGATATGTTCGTATAAAAACAAATGAACATACTATATAGGGGAGTGGTCTCCATTGAACTCTTCCATATATATATATATATATATATATAGGGAAGGGCTAAAATAAGAGCATTTCTTAAGATATAAAATAAGAATCATTTTCAACCCTTAGATCATCAAGATCTACGGTTGATTCGTAATCCTGTTGGATGGATTTATGGTCCTGAGATCGAATCCCAAAGGTAGCAAAAAATTATTTTTCACAATTCATACCTTTATACAATGAATTCATATGTGTTCTACATAAAATTCATACATTAAAAATTGCTCTTATTTCTTATTTTAAGATGTGCTCTCACGGTAGCCCACCCCTATATATATATATATATATATATATCTACGAATATTGAATCAGATATCATAATTTCATATATGTATTAGTGGAGGGCCTAAAATAAGTATACTTCTTAAGATATAAAATAAGAATCATTTTCAGCCCTTAGATCATCAAGATATACGCATGTTGGATGAATTCATGGTCCTGAATTCGAATCTCAAAGATAGCAAAAATTTAATTTTCGCAATTCATACATTTATACAGTGAATTCATACGTGTTCTACATAAAATTTAAACATTTTTCCTAGTTCTTATTTCTAATTTTAAGAGGTGCTCTCACAATAGCCATCCCCTATATATATATATGATGGCCAGAAATTTTTCTATTTCTAAGCCCTGCAATTCACGCCAACTTAGTTTAGGTTAGGATGGTAATTTCATTCTTTTATTTTTAATTACTGCTTGATTTTGGGGATTACACCATTGATTTTCCATATCTAAACAAATCTTTAATTAATATTATACCTAAACGTAAAAGAACAGAAACATCATTCTTTTCATCATATTGGGGATTACACGATTGATTTTTCATAGAATTTTTTCTGCGAACTTGTTATGTGCATCATATCACATTTAATTCAGACTATTTCATTATTTATTTTATTGTTGATGCATGAACTAGTATGAAATCGTATGAACTAAATAAGTACTCATTATGAACTATACATGTCAGTTAATTATTTTACATAATTCATTCCAAGACAATAATATAATGAATTACTTGACGAATTATCCGTATAAGTTGTGTAACAGTGAATTATTTGTCTCATTTCATACAATTCATTACAGTTTGTATGTAGATCACTTTTGGCGGCCACTGACCATTGAAATGTTGCGTGATGTATCTATAATATTTTATGTCGTTACGATTACGGGGTCTTATTAATCATAAATAAATTTCCATTTATTAATATGTTGATTCCTTTATATCGTTCTAATTACAGACGGTCTGCACAATCAAGGCGAGAATGACATTCACCAGTTATATATACCAATTTGCGATACTATCAAGCCATATATAGGTCAAGCATTTAAATGTGAAGAAGATGCCTTTCAGTTTTATAGGACATAGGGATATTCGTCTGAATTCAATATTCGCAAAGACACTGCAAAAAAAGGAAAATATGGTCAATAATTCATGCAATATGCACTGTCAAAACATACATTAAAAAAACAATAAATATATTTTTTTACTACACCTCGCCTGCATTAAAAATTCTTAGAACTTAAGAATCAAACCTAATTAAGTGTATGAATTATTAGGCAGATGCAGATGCTTCAATTGTATGAATTATTAACATTTTTTTTACGAATTAACGTATGAATTATTTATCCTGTGCAAATGCATTAAAAAGTCATACCATTCATTCATTTGCACAAGCTAAATAATTCATACTAGCATTAGCACAAGCTACATAATTCATACTGTAAGATTTATTTAGCAGATGCAAATATTCAATCTTTCACGCAGGAATTGATGGTTCTCGATGAGCCCATTTCGTAAAAATTTAGATTTGAAACCGATGGTGTATTTTATTCAACCAAATTAGCGGCTATATCCTTCGGCCTAAATTATTATTTGGTTAAATGTTTTGAAATCCTAATATTCTAGAACATGTGATAGCCGCCATTATTCATCCACAAATCATAAATTCTTATCATTTTAGGAATCAGCAACCAAACCAAAAACAAAAAGACTCCATAGTTTATTGTATCAAATAAAAATTTTAATCACCAAAAGAATCGAAAAACTCACCATTCTTGTTCCCTTTTGTTTTCGCCATAACTTAATGATGTTGAAGGAATTGAGTCGATTCACAAGAGCAAAATTTTCTGAAGCTTGTGCACTAAAAATCGATTCAGAGTGTATTTTTAATTTTTGGAATTTCTTAGCCACAAAAACGAAAAAGTACCCCAAACCCTAGCAAATGCAGTGAAGGTGTTCTAATTCTGAATTTCGATGATAACATCTTCGTTTCCAAAATTAATTCGCTTTAATTCCGGAAACACGTAATTAAGAGAGAGAGAATTAAGATTCGAGTACCCAAATATACCCTTGACCGATTTATTGCTGTGAACTATAAGTATTTGAAGGCCGAATGTAACAGCCCATCAAGATTTAATCACATCCGTACAATAATTGATTTAAATGGTCAGGATTTGTTCTTATATTATAGTCTCAGGAGAGTTTTCTGTATAGCCCTCCCCTATATATATATATATATATATATATATATATATATATATATATATGGTCAGCTTCAATGAAGACCACTTTCCTATATAGAAAATATAGACCAAATCAGAGCCATTGAGCTCACCAAAATCAATGAATTAGATTAATCTGAATTCCTCAAGTTTAGGAAATTTCGTAAATTCCTCATTTTCCAATTCTGAGAACCAACGAACATTATTATGAACTTACGAACATACTAATGTTCGTCGATGTGTTCGTATAAAAATAAATGAACATACAAATAATCATACTTATGTTCGTAATAATGTTCGTTGGTTTCCAGAATTGGAAAATGAGAAATTTACGGGATTTTCTAAACTTGAAGAATTCAGATGAATCTGATTCATTGATTTTGGTGAGATCAATGACTCAGATTTGGTCTTCATTCTCTATATAGGGGAGTGGTCTCCATTGAACTCTTCCATATATATATATATATATATATATATATATATATATATTTGAATACTAATCGAATCGAATCGAATCGAATCGAGTCGAGTATTTGTTATCAAATATGAATCGAATAATTTCGAATACGAATAGGGCAATTTCAAATCTAATTTCAAATCGAGGAAAAATATTCAATTCATTTACACCCGAGTCTCGGTAGACAGTATGCTTGTATTAGGGCTGGGAATCGGGTCGGGTTCGGGTACCTTACCCGAAAAAATCGGGTACCCGAACCCGAAAATCCCCTAAACCCTATACCCGACCCCGACCCCGAAATTGAAATCGGGTACCCTAATACCCGACTCGGGTACCCGAGTCGGGTATTCGGGTACCCTAAATTACCTGAGTCGACTCAGTTTTCCGTTTCCAGTTTCCATCGAAATTCCACCAAAATTCAACCCAAAATTCCACCAAAACTCACAACGAAATTCCACCAAAATTCAACCCCCACCGTCGATTTGTAGCAACTTTCAAATCTGTACAGAATTTCATTTTTTTTGCTCAATTCTCAAACCAAGACAAAAAAAAGCATATCTGTTTATTTAAAAAAAAAAAGAGGAAGAAGAAGAAGCAGCAACGCCTGTTGGAGCTCGAAGGCGATGCGGCCGGCTGCTGCGGGGCGAAGTCGTAGGCGGCGGCGGAACGACGGGAACGACTGGCGAGGGTCGAGGGTATCGGAAACGGTTGGGCGACTGAGCAAGGGTCTCGGATCTGGGGGCGATTGGCGAGGGTCGCGACGTCGAGGAGACAGGAACGGCGGGCGGGCGAGGGGCGCTGGGTGGGAGGCCAGAGATTCTCTGGAACAGCAGGGCGGGAGGCGGAGACGAGACTCTGGAATTTGGCGAATAGGGAATTTGGGCGAATTTGGGAAAGGAAGGGAAATAGGGAATTTGGTGGAATTTGGGCGAATATGCCTGAACTGGCGAAGGGAATTAGGGAAATAGGGAATTTAAAATACACTTAATTAAAAATTCGGGTATTTCGGGTATACCCGATACCCGATTTTTTTAGACCCTAAATACCCGATCCCGAACCCGACCCCTAATTTTTCGAGTATAGGGTACCCGATACCCGATTTTTTCGGATCGGGTATCGGATACCCGATTACCCGATCCCAAAATTCCCAGCCCTAGCTTGTATGTAGCCATCTACTCCGCTGAGTTCTAAAATACTCTATAATTTGCAGAAGAAATAGATAAGTAGTTTTACTTCTATACCCCCATCGTTCAAGCGCCAGAGTTCTAACATCCTAGCTAGGGTTCATCACGACTCCGCGATTTTTCTCTCCACCTCTTTAATCCTCCGATTCCAGGTACGATAAATGTTCGAAGTAATCCGTTTTTCCTCGAGTTATGCCTTGCGAATTTAAGGCTAGTTGCTTGGGATAGTCTTTGTGCGTCTTTGCCTGGCGATTTCATTTGCTATAGTTATCAAAACAATAAATTTGCTTAATTTCTAATCTGTATTGTGCTCTTCTGAAGATTTGAGCTTTGTCTTTCGTGACTAGAATCTACAACTTTATTTATTTATTTATTTATTATTATTATTATTTTTTTTTTGGGGGGGGGGGGGGGGGAGTTTGATTTAGCAAAAATATGTGCAACTCTTCTCTAATGCAAAAGTTATGTTTATGGAGTTCGATTTGTAGTTGGTGTCTTGGTGATGTGTAACGTCGCGGATGCTCACAGATGAACATCGGATCAGGTCACTGACAGACTTTGTTAGTTAAACACTTTCCAAGTTCTTATAATCTCATCCTTTATTTGATGATCTGGAGAAAGTGATCATGTTCACTAGAAGTGAAAGTTTTGATCTATTATGTATGAACTTTATTAGAATGATGGTTTTCTAATTTGCCATAGTTTCCTTGCTAATTTGTTTAGATGCTTATTGTTTTTCCCCATCGTGTAGCTTTAAGTATGTTGGAAGAAGTACTTGGTTGTAATTCTTTTTGATGAAAAATGATTCTTTTAACATGATGGTGTAGGCAGTGGATGATTCATAATGGCGGAAATTAAGTCATCTGGGAGGCCAATTGATCAATTGTTGGAGAAGGTCTTGTGCATGAATATACTTTCTTCTGATTACTTTCGTGACCTATTGAGATTGAAGACATACCATGAAGTCATTGATGAGATATATGTTACTGTGACCCATGTGGAGCCATGGATGACTGGTAATTGCCGTGGTCCGTCAACTGCTTTCTGTCTTCTTTACAAGTTCTTCACCATGAAACTTACAGTCAAGCAGATGCATGGCCTGTTGAAGCACTCAGATTCTCCTTACATAAGAGCGGTAAGTAGTGTCTTAGCATGAAGCTGTTTTCTTAGTACATGTTTTTTCTTTTTCTTTTTTTGGGGGAGGGGTAATGTTTGGGTGTATGGAGATACATGAACTACTAATTAAATAGTTCATGAAATGAAAAGGAGTGGTATTTGACCAAATTTGCCTTATTTAAAATATATAGTAAAAACCTCATTTAATGTGAAAACTACAAAACTTGCACTTAACCTATAAAGAAATTGCACTTTCGTGGTCCTGTAACTGTACTGTAATTGCGCTCCTTATCGGATTCGAATCCAGGACCACAGAAGTGCGGACTTTATATATTTTATATGTTAAGTGCAAATAGTTCGTAGTTTTTACGTTAAACGAGGTTTTTATTTGAACCACTAGATACCCTTCCTTAGGTAGTATATAGTAGATCTAAATCTGGATCACGTATTATGTTCATGTGGCCACACTAGAAATGCAATTGTGGCAGAGCCTTCTAGTAAAAAAATGCAGAGGGGTATTATTGTAATATAATATAGGAAGAGATCACTTTCAGTATAAAAAACGTGGAGGGCTATTATTAAATTCACATGGATCTCAAACTTATCCACTTTTGTGTTTAACTATATGCATGTTGCACTTTTGTGGTTAACTATATGTATTTTTGTGTTCAAACAGCTTTATGTAAGATGTATTTCGAATTTTTGGAATGATATTTGACAGATATGCCATGTTTACTGTCTTTGTACAAAATTATACATGAGATTTTCATCTCACATGACACTTCGTTCAACTCTTTTGAAATCATTGGATCTTTTTTCAGCGCTCAAGAATTCTCACTTCTTTCTTTTTATATGAAGAGCTACGATCTGATGTTTAAATTGAACACTTCCAATTTTTGATTATTTTCGAAAGAGAAGATTATCTTCCTTACCAAACATATACGGTCCAATCACAATTTCATAATAAAAAATATATATTTCTCTATCAATTTCTTTAAAAAAATATGGTTATACTCTAATTTCATGATGGAATCCCGTAAAAATAGAAAGAGATCATATCAAGATAACTTAAAAAAAATTATATATGCACTTTTGTGTTTAACATTATTTAGTTTTGTGCTCAGTTCCAGATAACTTATATTTTTATTGAATTTATATGTGCACTTTTATGTTTATCATTTATTTTTGTGTTTAAGATTGATCGCAAAAAATATGGATATGTTCGGACTTTATGATGAAATTCTGTTAAAACTGAAAGAGATAAGTTTCAGATTAGTTATAATTTATAAATTTTTTGAAATTATCCATTACTTTTGTATGTAGCATTATGCATCCTAAAAACGCGTTTAAAAAAATTCTCAACCATCAAATATCTAAAGGACAATTACACCCTTTTACCCTAAAAATGCGTTAAAAACTTAAAAGAATGCGGAAAATTCTCAGCCATCAGATTTTTAAGATGTGTGGTTAAGATTATGATCTATATACTATGATTATAATCTCACTCACGTATATAGGGAGAGGTTCAAGAAAGAACCATAAATAAAAAAAGAACGGAGAACCATTTTCAGCCATTCGATTATCAAGATCTACGGTGGATGTATCATCTTGTTGGATGAATGCAGATCCTGGGTTCGAATCCTGAAGGGAGCAATTTTTTTTATTTTTTTGAATGCATTAATTTTAACAGCGAATGCATTAATTTTTACAGTGAATGCATTAGATTTGATGGTTCTCACGTTCTCACAAATAATGTAGTTCTCTCTAGAACCACACCCTATATATATATATATATATATATATATATATATAAAACTTTTTAGTGGTTCTTTCTAGTGCTTTAAACATATGTGTGGTACTATACAAGTCTTATCTTGTCCTCATTCAAAGAAAAGTTAAGGAGGATGTTGGGTGACATTTTTTAAGGTGTTTTATAGATATTTTATTATCTTTTAGATCTTAAAAATTTCCTGAACAAGTTGTTAGACTCTTATATTCTTTAAAGTAAGGAGATTTTTAGCTCTTACTTCAAGTAGATTTCGTTTGCTCCTTTAGAATTGCACCATTGTTATGTTTGATAAGTTTCATGATCTTTTTTATCTAAGTATAAAAACATACTTGAATATACTCAAACTCCAAAAACATTAGGAACTTTATGATGCTGTGAATGAGTTCAGTGAACATCCTCTAATGTTTTGGAGTGAAAGTTCTGGTTTGAACTTCTGGTGCAACAGAGTGATTTGGAGTAATGAAGATTAATAAAATTAAGAGATGTACAATGAGAAATGCATATTCGGTTTGTACAGGCTACAGCCACCTTTTAAACTTCAGAGTGGAGAAGAATAGGAAGTTATTGATTTTGTATTGCAAATAGTCATTCAGGTTAACTTACCCCCCAAAAAACGAGGTAAATGCAAGTGGGCTTCAATGTTGTCACAGTGCAAGATATGTTGAAGCATAAAATTTGAGTAGTGAAAGACGTAAGATATGCTAACTGCTATGAGGACAGAATGTCAGTGGTTTTAAATTAAATGTAATAATCACCACAAGTATGGAAATTTCCTCACTAGCCCGCTCCCATGATTGTGATGGCTAGTGATGCTGGAAGATAAGCCATATCAATAGGAATTATGTGGCGAGATGGAATTAGTTTCCAAGAATTTGGAAGTCCTTTCTTCAGTGTTATCATAGACATAGATGTAGGTTCTGACTTGACCCTGTCATTAGCAACTAAATTTATGACTAATGTTAAACTAATTTTACTCATTGAATAGCCAGTTGTTTGGGAATGACAATACCACCCTGCCCAGAACATGGTACCTGTATAAGCTGAATCCTGCAGCCTGTTCGAAATCATCCCCCAACTATGATAATAAGGTGGGGATGGGATTGAGTTTGAGTCCCCTCGCCCTAGCCTAGCTTTGATTTATGTAAATTAGTATATTCATATTGTTTATTTCTTATTGTATGTTATTCTACATATATGCAAATGTAATATCAAATTTCACAAAAATGATCACTGATTGCTAACTGTTAGTAGCTTTTATGAAATATATTACTACTAAAAACACCTGAGCAATAACTGGAAAATGACATGCACTTCGATTTGAGGCCGTGGAACAAGGAAATGTTATATTTGTTCATTTTTGAAGTATGTTCAGTTTTGGAGCCATCACCCTTTTTTTCCTCGTCTCTTGCTGTCTAGTAGCACTTCTTTTTCTCTTATTCGCTTACTCTTGCTTTCTTGGGTGTGGGTAGATCTTGGATCACTAATCTGTCAGCTGTATTTGTTTGCTGATTGGCTAATATGCAGTCAGTAATATTAGTTGCTTCAAGCTTTTGCTGAGAAGTGAGAACTTGCTAATGATAAGTTTCGCAGGTTGGATTTCTTTACTTAAGGTATGTAGCTGATCCAAAGACATTGTGGAGTTGGTATGAACCATACCTAAGAGACGATGAGGTAAGATGCATATTCCATATCTGCTTCTTTCTGTTTGCTTGAAGTGGTTCATATAATACAACACCTTCATATTTAGTTCTCATGCAATCTGAAGAAAGTATATTGCATTTATCTGTTTTATTCTGTGGAGCGGGATGGACAATTAACATCAGAAATGAAATCAAGTGGTGACTGGCTTATTTGCTCTCATGGCTTTTGTTGTGTAGGGACTGATTAATATGGTTTAGCATTGCATTCAAATTTTTAGGTCTAGGGATAAGAAGTGGTTGGTTATACTTACACCTAAAGTATCTGCAATTCTATCTATTCTTTTTTGAATTTGGCATTCTAAGATAAGACTAAGGACATGCTTTGTATGATGGAATGAAGGAAGGAATGGAATGATGATGCCTACCTCCATTCCATTCCTTTGCTTGGTATAATGTTTTCTTAGGAATCACCATTCCCACTAGATTAGGCATAGCCATTATTTCCTTAACCGATGGGAATAGTCATTTCATTCCCCCCTCAACCCATGGGAATTGTCATTCCGTTCCTCCCTCCATTCCATTCCCCCCTCATTCCACTCCATCCCATCATACCAAGCATGTCCTAAGTATTTTGATATTCTTTACTGGTAGAGACTCAACAAGAAGCATCTCAAATTATCAATAGCTAGTATCATAGAGGTAACTGCTTTTGTCTGCTTCCAGTAGTCTGTGCATGCGGCAACTCTGTGCATCATTTCAGCTATCCTACATTTCTTGCTGTGAGTTTGTGATCTTTATGCGGGTTCTGTGTAAATAGAACCCTTGTATATGATTTGTGAAATATTTTTATGTGTTTCTGATACCTGATCGCTCAGGATGGAAGGATTTTACAATTCCTCAGTGGTGCATCAGCATGAATCCTGTGCAGGTGAATTGTGTTTGTGTGCAAACTATCATTTGGAATGAACATGGTCTTGCGTCTTTCAGTAATAGCTTTAAATGAATGAATACCATGACATCCCACTTTCCACTAGAGATTTTCTTTTATGTATTTTTGTGGAGGCTTCAGGGTTTTGAACTACTGCAGTGAAGCTGATGTGAGGAATTATATATCCAAACACTGAGAGTCATGTTATGAAACAGTCTGGATATGTACTATGTAGCATCTATTGTTATAAGTAATATTTTGTCTCCTTAACATCAACTTTGTTTCCATTTAAGCTTTGCTATCACATGACATGGGTGTTCTTAATTCTACTTTAGGAATTCTCTCCTGGTTCTAATGGCAAGATGACAACAATGGGTGTCTATGTGCGTGATCTGCTTCTTGGACAGGTCATATAGCATTTTCCTATTTTGCTTTGGGACTCGGTCAAGTTTCTTCCATTTCCTTTTATTTTGTTTTAGATAACACTAGCCTCACATGGCTGCTTACAAATTTGTTTCTTCTTGCAGTATTACTTTGACACACTTTTCCCCCGGATTCCTGTTCCTGTTATGCGTACTATTATAGCCAATCTTGAAAATATGAAATTACCTACAAAACACTGTGGTGTTACTGGTGAGACCACACGCGGATCTGAGGAGACTGCCAGAAGGCCCCCTTCAGTCAAAGCAGCCCTTTCTGTCTCTTTTGGACAGCGTGCTCCTCACCGTGCATCTACAAGGGATTCATCTCCTGTCCGTCGAACTGTTAATCCATCTTATGACAGAGCGGATGATTCAAGACGATCCCCCAGTCGCCACCGCAGCCAGAGCCGTGATTTATCTGACCGAGAATATTCCGACAGAGACAGGGGCAGAGAAAAGGACAGGGATCATGACCGAGATCGAGATAGGGAGCATAGGGAGAGAGTGCGTGATAGGGATAGAGAGAGAGATAGGAGGTATGATTATGATAGAAGGTCCCGTGAAAGCTATAGAAGGGATCATGATAGGAGTAACCGAGATGAACTGTATCATAGAGGTAGTTCCCACCGGATTCGGAGTCGGAGTCGGAGTCGGAGCCGGAGCCGGAGCCGGAGCCGGAGCCGAAGTCAAAGCATTTATGAACAAAGTGGACAGGACCAAAGTCGTTCTAGTCCCTCTGGACATGGAAGCAAGGACAAGATGTCTGTCTCTAGTAATCTTGCCAAGCTCAAAGATCTATACGGCGACTTGAGCAGTCAAAAGGAAGATGCAGGCAAGGACAAGGATCATGGCAAGCCTAGTGGCACTGAGGAGGTGATTAGACTTGGTGGTTCTACGTGGAGGTAGGATTTAAGCAATTGAAGTCTGCATCTTCATTTAGTTTGGTGCTGTATTTCGAACCAGTTTAACAGTAGAGATAAATGAGTTCAGTTCTGATCATAGCAGCAAGGTATGTCATTCCGCCAGTCTTCTTCTACTGCCATGATATCTATGATTATACCTTGAATCATATTCGGATATTCCTGTACATTATAAATCCGTTACAATTGATTAATAGCATAATTTAAGACGAAAAACATGCCATATGATGCTTGAGCTTCAAATCTAGTTATCAAGATGGTAGTTCCTTGCTCTTGCTACTGTACACCCATTCTCCTGCTGTCGACATGCGTTTAGGTAGCATTCTTAAGTATCTACGCCTGATACTAATATGGCCTTCTTTGCTCTGACCTGATAGTATGAATCCAATCCTATTTTTTATGATTTACAAGATTGCTTTAGCAAAATATTTCTTGATGCTTTTCTGGTTTCTTGCACATACAATTCCGTTGGAAGAATTTACAGAAAACTCGTATACGTATTCGTTTAGAATCTTAAATGTAATTTCATTTTCTTTCTGTAACTAGGACTTCCTCGCCTAAGGATTAAGTTAAATCCTGCCTGTGACTGTATAGTCAGATTCTGTTATTATTTCAGAAGTCAGTTAGAATTTATTGATTCATATTACATTTTGAATGAAATGCTATTGAATTTGTACAAGGAAATGAAATTAAATTTATTATTTGATGATATCACAACCCCGGATCATGATTCATAACAAATATAAAAAGGGTTAATTGGATTTAAAGTCGCGAACTTTTCGCAATTTGCGATTTTCTTTTGTAACTAGGACTTTCGATTTTAAATCTACAAAATTTGCAAGTATTAGTTGTTATTGTCGATTATTTTGGTGTTTTGGCTAAATTCGTCATGATTAACAAGTATTGATAGTCAAGTGATATGTCCATCAAAGTTCAATTTTTGTTTTCTTGAATTAAGGGTTCGAACAACAAGAATTTATTTAAAATTGAAAGTTAAAATGGTCCAAGTTGAGGATGATTCTAATTGTGACAAATTAAAAGGTTGGGTATTATTTTGCCAGGATTTGAAAGTGGGGTTGTATTTGTAATTTGGCCTTAATATCACGCTTTTAAATTTACTAGCTAACCCAAAATAAAATGATGAAATGAGATGTAAACACACTAAGGACATGTTTCGTGGGTAAGTTAAGCTCATGATTAGGGATGTCAATCGGGCCAGTCCATTGGGTTTTCGGGTTAGCCCTATCGGGTTTCGAGTTAATCGGATGCGGATTAATCGGGCTGGAGATTTTTTCGGGTTGTAAATCTTCAACTCTAACCCTAAACGTTCGGGTTTCGGGCTAGCCCATGGGAGCTAACCTGGTTATAGGCGTAAAAATAAAATTATCATTTGTATTTTATTATTATTATTATTATTATGGTAAATAGAGGGGTTTTATTACCAATGAGCAATATTGCAAAACTTTACAAGCTAACAAAACAAAGACTACTAACTGGGTCTAATTCTTCAAATATCTCATCACTTTCCTATCATTTGCTCCCATTGTAACTATATGTAGTTGACATTGTCTAACCACTTGCTCAATCGTACACACATTATCCCCAAAATTTCTTGCATTTCGTTCCTTCCATATACAATAAACCGCAAAGGATAGCACCAACCAATAGAGAAGTTGCCTTCCAGACTTGGTTCTGCATTGTGTCTCCATGAAGCTCAGCTCCCCTTGCCAATCTAACACCTGTTCATGAACCCCACTCCATTTAGCAAGTTGCTTCCAAATATTTGAAAAGGAGCACTTGAAAAATAAGTGATCAATAGTTTCATTCTCAATCATGCACAGAGAACACTCCTTGTCACAATAAATTCTAATTTTCTCCGGCTTTTTCACAGTAGATAGTTTTCTTAAAATAGCCAACCAAGTTATAAATATAAACTTGGGTGGTGCAATATTCCTTGTAAGCATCATTTGCCATTCCACCTTTGGGGCATCACCCCTCATTGCCACATACATTCTTCGAAGAGAGAATGTAGACCGAGTTAGGCTGCAATTACCTGAATTGAGTTGAGCAAAGTAGGTCTTGGCTCCCAATATTTTTCGAATAATCCATGAAGCTTGGTTTGGAATGACACAAGTAATGCAGCTATGTCCTATGATGTAATACTCATGAACCCATTTTATCCACAAACAATCTTTTTTCTAAACAACTTTCCAGAATTGTTTGCTAATTGCAGCCTTGTTCCACCATCTTATATCAGTGAGATTCCATCATCCAGCTTTTTTAGGCTGACACAAGTGTTCCCACGCCACAAGATCTCTTTTAGTAGCACCAGATTTCCCTGACCACAGAAAGTTCCTACAAGCTGCTTATAATAGCTTGATGACTTTCTGAGGAAGTAGAAATATTTGACTCCAATAGGATATTTTATTATTCTTAATGATCTAATGTATAATGTATAAAATATACATAGATATTAAAGATATAAATTATATATCTTTAATATATAAAGAGGCGCGGCCACGCGGTTGCCTGGTGGGAGTGGATGCGCCAGAGGGGAGGGAGGCGCGGTAGGCGTGGCTGGAGGTGGTAGATCGGTCGGCGGTAGAGGAAGAATGACTGAAGTGAGGGTGGAGGTGCACTAGTGACTAGTGAGGCTGAAAAAAATTTCGATTTCAGGCCAAACCTTAAAGGCCTAAACTCTAAAGTATTTTAAAATTCAATTAAAAAAAAATATAGTAGCCCAACGGGCTGGCCAGCCTGACGGGCTAGCCCGATTTATAATCGGGTTGCGATTTTTCAACCCTAACCCTCTAATTTTATCGGGTTACTCGGGTCGGCCCACGGGTTTCGAGCTGGATTGACATCCCTACTCATGATAGGGATCATATCTTGACTGTACCTATCGTTTGATCATAGCTTGACTATACCTATCGTTTGGTATTCTAGATTTTTACTACGAAAGCTTGAGATAGCGTTAGGGCCCGATAAAAATTCATTGTTCCTCTTTAGGTATGATATCGCAGCTCTTCCCTTTGATAACTTTAGCTGCTTTGATCAGTAATCAAGTATAATCTTTTATCCAATTATTTAGATCCGTCAGCCACACGGTAGATATAAAAAATCGGTCTCTCACTGAAGAATCACTAACGTCCATCGCCACCGTGACACACCTCCGCTCTACTGCTATGTAGCCCCGAAGTAGCCCATTGCCATTATTTGGGTGAAGGACGAAATTTAGAAAAGAAAACAGAAAACAACCTAATACGTGCAAGGGATGTTGAGCATATCGTGTAGATGGGTGGGTGTGTGATTCAATGTGTAAGTGTGAGTAGAGATTTTGGAGATTTTGTGTAATTGCAGATGAGTGAAAGAGAGGATGTGCGACAGATGGGGGTGCATCGAATGATGTAATTACAGTTGGTGTTAGGCGACATATGACGGTGTAGCGGCGGAGACGAGAATGCGGCGATGCCAATGGTATAGATCCAAATATGGATCACGCAATATGTGTATGTGGCGCGCTAGGAGTGTGACACGTGGCAAATGGTTTCCAAGGGCTTCTAAGACATAATTAAAAAGAGTTAAAATAAATAAAATAGATAAAAGCTGGAAAGAGTTCAGAATGAACAGCTTGAATCTTGAAGTCTTGCAGAAAATAAATCTAATCTATGAAAGCAATTAATTCTAAGTTACAACTGCGCGCGACTTTCTTGTTTCGGCCATATCTCCTTCGCCCGAACTCCGATTTATGATCCGTTTGCGCTCACTAACTCGTATCGCAATGATATACAACTTTCATTCAGACCATACTTTAAAATTTAGCTTCAATATTTTTATAGAATTCATGAAAGTATGAGCAAATATCACATTTTACAACATAAAACAATTTAAGCACAAAATAACTATCAAACACTCAATTCCCTATAAAATTGATATCATAAGAACATTAAAAATCATATAAAAGTGAGTGTTATCATGTACCATGCGCGAATTTTTCATGTCACTTGGCAATCTAACTACCACTTTTTTTCTGCTAATTGATTAATTGCTTTCGTATGCACTTTCTCATCAAAATTGGCATATCTTCACCTCTGTTGTGACATGATATTTTCTTCACTTCTCGCCTCTACTTCAATCTCTTCATCAGGGATGGCGCATCTTCCCTTCTGTCATGACATGATATTTCCGTTTCTCTTTGCCTCAAACTTAAATGGCTAGTTTTATTCTCGGTTATCAGCTCTGACTCAATTTATAAGTTTCCTCTCCACTGCCAGCTCTGACTTAACTTTCGTCGAGTATCATTGATTTATACTTCCCTTTTAACTTTGATTTTACTTTAATCGGACCTAAATTAAATATTTATATATAAATGAGATAATCAGCGTTGATGCATGATTTACTCCACATCAGAGCATATTTGTTTTGGGGACATGTAAAAAGTAAAGGATATTTGGATTTAATTATAAACACAACAAAATACTAAATGCTTAGGCGTGATTAGAATGTATATAATATACTTATAATATTCAAATATTATATTTGCATTAAAATATTAGGCTCTAGTAAAAACCACTAAATAAAATAAGAACGGAGAACTATTTTCAATCATTTGATCATCAAAATCAACGGTGGATGTATCATCTTGCGGATGAATACATCACCAGAGTTTGAATCTTGGAGGGAGCGAAACTTTTAATATTTTCGAGTGCATTAATTTTAACAGCAGATGCATTAATTTTAATGGTTCTCATGTTCTCACGAAAAATGTAGTTCTCACTAGAACCACACCTATATATGTAGAGTTAAGACCTAGTGAGAATGTTAACTTTCGTGAGAAATAGAATAATGAATACATCAATAAAATCCATGAATAAGCTGTTTGTAATGTACGAATAGTCGTATTCAGTTAATATGGTGAAATTTTCACCCCTACCCCCCTCCAAAATTGAACCCCGATGAGAATGACTATTCGTAAGTTATAAGCAGCTTATTCATTGATGTTATTGATTTATTAGTTAACTAAATATCTCACTATTAATTCAAATAAATATAAGACATAAGATTTGAATATCTTGCACGTTTCAGATTCATTCTCATTTCTCATCATATTTAGCCCTTCTCACTAAATCCTTAGCAAAATGCGATCATGACAAAATAGGAACTACAAATAGGTCACATTACTCCACAATTACAAAATATTCTAACAAAAAAGCTTGAAATTTAAAATATTAAAATTAACCATTCAATCTTATCCATTAATTTAAAGAAAGAAAAAAAAGGTCTAGATTGGTTCTAAGTTCTGACAATAATGTACACATGCTAACAAGGACAAAAGTAAACCGGTTCCGGTTATCCGGTTAAAATCGTAACCGAACCGAAAAAATCGGTTATCAGTTAATCGATAACCGATTTTAATCGGTTCGATTATCGGTTATCACATTTTCAGTTAACCGGTTAATCGGTTTAATCGGTCGGTTAACCGATTAAACCGAATTAACCGGTGTAATTGTTAAATTAATTAATTAATTAATACGTATTGTATTAGAATTTACAAAATACTCAATAATCACAAATTAGGGCATTCATTCACAGCAGATTTCGCATCTGCTGCCTAAGCCTTGCGCGGCGCCTCTTGCCTTGTTTCTCTCCCCACCGGCGCCTCTTCCCACCGGCTACCGGCGCTGTCACCGATCGTCCCCTTCGAAATTTTTTCGCTGCCTCTCATTCGCCGTCGGCACCTCACCGGTCGTCACCACTACCACCTCTTCATATCGCCGCCCAGGCGGAGATACAACGCCACCACCGCAGCGGAGTCCCGGCCCTCAGACGACCTGCCGTTCTCCGTGCTCCGGGAGCTCACCTCGGCCCAGCTTGTTTCGACGCATTTAGCGCTAGGGGTGAGCATTCGGTTATTCGGTCACCGAACCGAACCGAATAACAAAAACCAAATTAAAACCGAATTATATAATTAATATCCAAATCCGAACCGAACATGCTTAAAACCGAACAAAACCGAACCGAAATATTTTGGTTCGGTTTCGGTTAAAACCAAATAACCAAAATAAATATACAATATATTTTTTAAAGTTTAAATAACTAATTAACATTCAATATACAAGATTCGAAATCCTTAAAAAATAATAATCCAAAATTTCAAAACATATATATTAACCAAAGATTAAGAGTATAAATTAAGAGTAATTATTGAAAAGTTTATTTTTTTTAAAATTGACCGAGATTTAGAGTAATTATTGACTATTTTATATAGTAGTAATAATAATCATTTTAATTATTGCTCACTCCTATTGAGCGCCAAGCTCGCTCAGCCCAGCTTCTTTCTCTCTTTTTTGGGTTTTTGCTTTTGAGTTGGGGTAATGTACTGCTAATTCGAGAATTAGATGCAAGTAGAGCTTCCTTGCATTAATTTACCTTTTGCTAAGTACCTGCTGCTTTAGGTGAAAATATTAATCGCATATAGAGCTCCTTGAAGCATTTTCAGAACAGACAATGGCTATTAACATACCATGTTCCCTGGTTCAATTCAATGTTCTCTTGAAGAATTATTTAGTTGATGGATTCTTTGACTTTAGGCGGTAGAGATAGGAACTTTGGAATTCATTATTTTTAATTTGGCTTTCGTAATCAGAGGAGCATAAAAGTAGCCTCTCTTTCTCTCTCTGGATTAATCGGTTAACCGAAATTTAAATCGGTTCGGTTACCGGTTAATAAAATTGCTCTTATCCGGTTCCAGTTAACCGGTAAACCGGTTCGGTTTTAACCGAACCGAACCAGTTACCAGCCTTAGAAAGGAAGGATTTAAAGGGTAAAATTTTGTTTATCCTCCTTTTTCCATGATAAATTTATAACCAAAGAGAACACACCTTGGCCGTGTTTGATTAATTGGTTGGGTTAAGGCACTTTAAGCAAACTTGAGCAAATGTAATTGGTTCTGCGGCAGTTAAGGTTAATGGGCCATGCATTTGGTAGTAAATTTCCACTGACATATAAATCGAAGCCCGCTGTTTGATAAATGAGGTTAATGGGTGTGCTGGGTAACAAAATGGCAGAAATATCCTCTTCATATTTTCGTAATACACACCGTACCTTCAAATTTTACTTCCCGCTGAATAGTGAAATTCGGGGGAAAATCTGTGAATTCCAACCGTACCATCCCAAAGAAATTTGCACTACTTAATGAAGACAAATCTTAGCAAAGCGAAATGTTCTTTCCGAAGCAATTTATCCAAAAAAAAATCAAGGATTAAACATCATTCAGTCGACATACTTACTCCTTCAAAGCTCTAGCTGTTGCGAGTCGAAGGTCCACAATTGACCGGAACCCTTCAAATGGATATGGCGCTGAAAAAAAAAAATTCCCGAAATTAAAAAACCCGACAAATATTGCATTTAGGTACCGGGAATCAATTTGTTTTGAAATCACCTTCGCAGCGGTTTGGAGGGGATGAACTCAAATGTTCTTTCCGTAGGTTGAGAGAATATTGGATGAGCGGCGGAAGACCAAAAATTCAAATGATTTTGGATTGATTTGGGGGGTACAGTTGTAATTTTTTTTTAACAAGGTTTACTATAGCATTGAGATTGCCTAACCAAGGGTCACCCCTAGTAATCTTTCTGTAGATGAACAGTGTTTTTGGCCCGGGCCGGCCTTCTAGAGCGGGCTTCTCATGAAATCTCAATTGGTTATCAAACACAAAAATAAGCCCAGCTGAGGATGTAATATAGCGAATACTAACTTATCAAACTGGCCCCTTATATAAAATGTTGCATGTTGTGAAATACATCAAAATATTATCCACTATCCAGTGTATCCATATATAAGTTACTGCGTACATAAACTACAACTTTTATTATAGTATAATTTACCAAATATAGCATGTATCATACCTACCCTCCAGTAGTTTCCAAACATAGTTATGTATCAAACTTGGAAAAGTAGAGGTCGATTGATTTCTCAGTCACTCTTTATGATTGATCCATATATGTGCTGAACAAAAAGCAAAGCAGCATAGAAGCCTACAGCTCCAAGCATTACGAAGACAGCATAGGATACAAAAGCCATGTATGCAAAGAAAACTGAGGTTTGCATGACACCTGACATGCCCGAACGTGCATAGTAGTAATACAGGCAGTATCCGAAAACATAGAATCCACTGGATCCACCATACAGAAAAGACCTGACGAATTGAGGGAAACATTAGATGCGTATGATATGAGGTAGAGATCAAGTGTTAGGAGTTAATGTAGAAAATACTACATCACTTGTTAGTGGATATATAATTGATCACAAAGAAATAATGTAGCACATCGCTTGTTAAAAGTATATGTATTTAACAATAGGATACCTCCACCACCAATAGTGATCTTCAGCAGCAAGTTGAAAAAATGTTAATGCCACCGTAACAAATGCAGTGACAATGAGAACACCAATGAAGACAATGAACAAAGTACTGTAACTGGTGTAAGCTCGGTCACCCCAAAGACTGGCAAATATGTAGTGTAGTTCTCCATAAGAAGCACAGAATGGCATGAATCCAGCCACTGCCATCTGAGGCAGCGTCTGACGATACCAAGGTAGTGGTGGAATCTTTCTAGAATATTTTGAGGTAGGACAAGGTGCTTCAAAGTCTGCCATGCTACATTTTCCAGCTATCCATCCCAATAATAACATAGGTAATGCTGCAAGAGCCCATGTCTGAAGAATGTCTGTAGTTGTATCAAGTGGCATAACTGA
Organism: Salvia miltiorrhiza; assembly: GCF_028751815.1. NCBI lineage: Eukaryota > Viridiplantae > Streptophyta > Magnoliopsida > Lamiales > Lamiaceae > Salvia > Salvia miltiorrhiza. Next base: position 43,916,728 of record NC_080390.1, on the reverse strand, counting down.
TGCAACCTTGTAAGAGTTCTGGACAGAGTTAAGGAAGCTACAGATAAGAAGCAGTGGGCCGGAGAAGACAAACCCTGTGAATAGTAAATTGCACACCTGCCAGAAGAAAAAACTAAGATAAGGGACAAGCTAAAGTATACAAAAGAAAAGGAGACGATGATTTCTCAACTGACTATTTGGATTATTTCTAGAAAGAGCTTGACAAAATTATCGCCATAAACCAACTTTCAAGCAAGAAGGTCAGAAAACGAAAAGAGACTTGGATTAAAGAAATAGGTAAGCATAAATGAAGACATATCATAGTTCTTAGAGCTTCTATTGCAAGGGAAGTCGCTACTATTTATCTTCACAAGTCATCATATTGAAATCCTATCAACTCCATCAAAAGACAAGAACATATCATTTATATAGGGGGAAACAGATCATGTCCCTTCCTCAAATAATAAACAAGACTGAAATCAAGAAACAAAATGCCCAGCATGAGAATCAAGTTAACATCCATGTACTGGATAAAGCATGCGCAAAAATGGCTGGTTAAGCAAAACTAGAGCAGTATTCTGGTCCAAATTTACCTACCCAATATGTTCCCTCTAATTGGCTATAAAAAGAGGCTGTTTTATATCCTGCAATGAAAGATGTGACTGTGTACATGACCCCTAATGCAAAAGGATTTGCTTCATTGTAGATATCAGATACACCAACAAGCGCGATTAATAGTACAAGAGTAACCCTGGAAATGACAAAAAGATGCACGCAGTCAATGTTTTTCCAATACAACAACCAATGGTAAATAACCATGCAATGCCATACTTACAGGACAACAAGCTGTGTGCCACTTCCGAGGGCCGCAGCTAACAATGACTTATTCTTTGGGAACCTGAAAACATCACCATGAATGACTTTCCATCCAGTTTCTTCTTTGTCATCTGCTGTCTCCTGATCATGGGCATATCTTGAAAAACAAATTCATCAGTATCAGTAGAGATCTCATAGTTCCAACATGTTATTAACTGTTCATGAAGAGGTTAAATCGTTACTTTTCTAAATCATCTTTTAGGGCTTGTGTCAAAATTGCCACAAGAAATCCAGTAAGAAGGAGAATAGTCCCACATGAACCAATAACTGAAAAGATTTCATAGTAAGAACGATAGTTCTTGTCCATCCTCTTCTCAAATGATATGCCAGTTTCACTCCACTTGACTGTGTATAAGAAGTCAACAAGAATGTCCTTATCGTCAGTAAGCTCCACACAATCTTTCGGGTCTGTACGTGCGCTGATCCTAATGATACGGTCCTTGTTATAAAAGATTTCAAAGTGGAGATGCTTATATAACCAGTATTTATACTGTTTAGGATCAATACTGTCATTCTTCTCCACCCTCCCTAGAAAACCCCATATTGGCAGGTCATCATAGTGCATCTGAAATAAGTAGTCCCTTGAAACCGCACTTCGGAAGTCAGCAACTTCTTTCTTCAAGAGTTTCTTTTGGCAGAGGACTTCTGATTGTTTATCAACTAAGAACTCAAGATTATATGGAGAACGGACCACACGATTGACTTTTAGCCCTTCACCAGAGCTTCAATTTCATCTTTCATGCTAACTATTGACAAGATACTAAATGTAAGCAAAAAACTGGACTTGAATAGAGACAAGAAGTAAAAAGAATAACAAATAATATCAAATACCTGGAAAACAGAATGGGAGACTATAGTAATGGTATGTTTCACTGAAATTCATACAAACACGAGGCGAGCGTCATAAGATGAAGACAAATAATTGAATACAATGCCAAAATTCTGAAAGAAAATACTCTATAGATGACTGTTCCTCTTAATGAAGGAACATCATCTACAATGATATATATGTTAAGAAGATCACCACCTCAAAGCAACCTCAGGCACAAATATAAAGCTACAAGATGGTTTTACTTTCTAGCTTTCAATCAAACATGTGTATGAGGCGCTTCTGTGTATCTATATACAATATATATTAGTTCGTTTTTATCTGCATTCAATTTTAGTGTACCTCTCACGAACACTACAACACTTCTCTTACAATATCCAAACTCACAAAGGCGCTCTTCAAAATTCACATAACTAGTCATGACTCATGCAAGGTAAACTGCCTAATCTTCGTCATATCCACATATTTGAATCCCACCATTACATAAAATGCAAACAAACAGAAATTTTATTTTTCTTCTGCTACAAGTCAAATTTTGGCACTGACAATAGTTGAAAACAAAATCAAATCGAGTTGGAATCAGAAAATTGAAGTGAATTTTATGCCTGGGGTTTCCATAGGGGTAGACTTTGCGGGCGTAAAACGGCACCGCATCTCCAGCTTTGTATCTGTGATCGAAGGCGTCCGAGCTGACCCCAGCGGCAATCCAGGCCACAACCAAAATGCCGGCGTACCACGCCTCGATCGTCGTCATCGTCTTCTTCAGTAAATGCGCAAATCAATTTATGGAGTTGAGTTGAAATTATATTCGTATCATCAGTCGAAAACATTTTACGGAGTCAACGGCGACCTGCAGAATCTGCAAACAAATGGTCACGCTCGCTATAATCTTTTGAAAGCTTGATTAGGTTTTAATTAGTTTAAAAGCCCACGTAATTATACTCTAAAGTTGGGCCGAGCATGTGTAGTATTTGGTACTCTTACATGAGATAACTTATATTTCTCACCCTAACCCACTGTTTGATAGGCTTTGTAAATAATAATGAAGGCCCGCACCAAAATCAAAGCCCGCTCCAAAATCACTGTTCAGAAGAGAAAATACAACCACCGCTCACCCCCAGTTGAATAATATCGATTTGAACAGTGAAATGATATTAGATTTCAACTTTACAATTTTATCCCTCAAATTACTTCAAATCGGAGGGGTAGGGGTCTGCAAATCCGCCTCCTTCGACATAACGAAGACGAGTTATTCAGCTGATGAAGTGAGTTTTTGCGTCAGATCCTCTCGAAGGTGAGTTTTGTGACATTTTCGCGAAATTCATGTTTCAAAATCATATCTTGCTCATGTATTATAAAGGAGTATGCAAAATTTATTAGGATTTTTGATTTTTTTTTCTACACAATCGGACTTGGGTCTGCAAAAAATATGGAGCTCAATGGTTTTTCTTTTGCCGCTTTTGGACATTTCATGGTTTCGGCAAATTTTGTTTCTTTCGACTGTTTATTTCTTTGTAGGAGGTCAATTAGGTCTGATTACGAAAGAGTATTCACCTTTCGATGCTTTCTCTTTCCATTTTTTGTTTCAATCGTGTATATTCGCGCCTGCACAATCTGAATTGTGCTGATTGTTTTTACTACGGAAAATTCTCAAAAGTTCGAAATTTTCTTTCAGTACTTGCAGGTTCGGTATTTCGCTGGTGAAGGCCGCTAGAGTTGAGGGTGCCATCTTTACCCTGTTTGAAACGGGTACAAGTTTGTGCAATGAGATGCTTGTTTGGAGTCATGTAGTTTGTTTTCTGAATTTTGTCTTTCCTAAATAACAATTACAAGCATCAATTTCTTTCTGAATTCAGAACCTATGCTTCAAGTTCTCTGATTTGGGTGTTTGTGAATTGGGATCCTAGTCTTGTTTGTTTTTTGAATTTGGGTCTTTGTGCATCTCAAGCTTGTTTGGAAAATCAGATTTTGATGTATTTGGGAACCAAGCTTTCCTCTGTCAACCAAGCCTGTTTGTGTTACACATGCACATATTTATCTTCTTATGTAAATTGAGATTCTGGGCTCTTCTTATTTCTACTTTCCATTGGCCAATTTAAAGTAATGGTCTTGCATTCTTGCTGCAAACTTGAAATTGAGAGGTTACAACACTTTATGTTTCAGTTTCCTTGTTATGCTAGGTAACTATTATGTGGCAGGGAAACATATAACTGGCGGCAATGTATAAGTTTGTATTTGTGCGCATCTTAGAAGTGTGATCACATTCGACTGCATGTATTTAAGCCTAGAGCTTCAATTATTCACAAGGATTAATTATCGTTTAGCTGTAGGAACAACAAAGAATCTGTGACTGAAAATAGTTGTATATTGGTCTTTTGCTCAGATGAGAAATCGCGCCCTGAACAAAGATAATTTGGCACTCATATTTCATTTTTCCCCAAAATTTGCAAAGGGTTGTTTCTGAAATTTTCTGTTTAATTGGAGGGTATTGAGGTAGTTTCAATTGATAATCCAAATCTTATCCTTTCTTATCAAATTGCTGTAAATATACATTTTTTTTTTGTGGAGGGTATCAAACATAAAAAATGTGTTATATTGACATTAGTTATCAGCTATCAAACAATAAATTTAGTTAATTAAACTCACAACAATTGGATTAAATATCCAGATATAATTAATATCTACATATCTACATATCTACATATCCAGATATAAGTTAATACGCATGAAACAATTAGCAGCGTGTTTGGTAAGCATGGCTTAGACAAAAGCAGGAAATGACAAAACTACCTTTTTAATTTTTTGTAATGACAGCCGTGTCCTTACCCTGCTCAATTCCTGCGCAATAAGCAGACCGGGGGGAATTAAATTCCAATACAAATTACTCTTTCTTCTTTCATTGGCGACCTTTTTGGTAGGCTGCGATATTCTACCGGGCAGTACCTGCGAAGAATCAAAGCAATAAAAGAAATAGGTTCGACTCAGTAAGGTGCGAACCCTATATTTCAATTTGAATTGCTGTTGTGTGTACCGCGATTAGCTCCGGTGAAGCTCTAGCCAGTGCTTATGCGAATCCCCCCAGCTCAATTGAACCCTTCAATGGAGGAATTGAATCAGCGGCAGTTCACGGTACATGGGAAAACTGAAAGAATCACACAAAGAAATTCAGGAGGAACGTATATATATTCAAGGATTCATTACCATGCTCAAGGATGCGCCGCGAGTTCGTCGTCGCCAATTCTTTTGAAATTGAAAAAGTGAGCTGCCAATTCGAGTTATTTGATTTTTTAATTCGAAGACCAGGGGCAAAATCGCGATGAGTGAATTTAGAAAGGAGTTATTGTAGAGGGTGTTTGACTAAGCTTATTTTGAAGGGCTTATAATTGGTCAAAGTGTTTGGATAATTGAACTTATAAGCTTAGAGAGAGAATTTTTAGTTAGCTAGAGAAAATCTTTGATAGAGAGAAAAAATTGAATAAAAGTGAAATTAGAATGATATATAATGAAAATAAAAAATTATAGTTGAATTATTCTTGTAAAATCAGTGTTGCTTATAAGATAATGAGAAAATAAGTTGGGGTAGATGAACTTATTTTTTGGGGAGCTTATAAGCTCTTAAAGCTTATTTTTACAGCTTATAAGCTCTTTAAGAATCATTAAATTCAATTTGGCGTGCGGATTTCAAACCGCCGACGTTTTTTCAACTGCCCTAAGTAACTATTCTTCTTCCACGATCACACTTCATCATTACTTTCTCTCTCATCTCTACCAATTCCTTTGCCTACTTTCTCTTTCTTGCATGCAAACTAATCCCCTGCTCCACAGCAATCAACTGTGAGACTCTCTGTTCAAATCCTTGTTCTTTCAGAATCATAGAAATGGCGAGAACAGAAGACAAAAAGAAATCTGTTGAATGCGGCGTCAAGGATGTTTGGTATGAACACTCAGTGGATGCTCCATCATTCCAAACAAAACTATCGAAGCCGAAGAAATCATGTCTAGGCATCAATGGCTTCCCTTCGTCTTCAAGGAAGCGGCCCACTTCCTGAAATCTCCAATCAAACAGTTCTATCAAGAACTGCGCTATAACAAGTCCGGTGAACTTTTCTCCAAAGTTCAGGTGTTCACATCTCCCGACTTCAAAACACAATAAGAGGTTCCAATCAATGTCACCAAAGCAGTTCGAGAACTGTTCGGTCTGTCGAACATTGGTCCCAATCCATCTTTCATCACAGATGAGGAGGCGAATGAAACTCTCAAGGAAGCAATGGCTAAAGGGGACGAGACCACTGAAGGAACTCTCAAGTTATCTCTTCTCAAGCCTGGTCATTTCTTATTGGCCAAGATCATTCAGAAATGTTGGATCGGCGCCACTGGAACTCCTAACAAAGCTTCACAGCTACAGAAGAACATTTTGGCTGCTCTAATGAAGCCCGGTCCTTTTAACTAGGAGCAAACCTACCTCGAGTTACTTTGCGGCGAACCTCACAACTCCAAACCTGCAAATCTGCTCCGTCAAGGCAACAGAGTTTCACAAATCATCATTCACGGCACCAGTCATCTTCTTCAAATCTTCTGGCTGGAGACTTTGGAAGTAACTGATCAAATTCGCCTCTTCAAAGTGGCGAAGGGAGGACCCAAACCCTCCAAGAAGCCAAAGGTGATTGACATCTCATCACCTCAATCCGTGGAGACTGAACCCCTTGAGTCTCCAACTGAACCCTGTCCTTTACCTTCTCCAACTCCCACTCAAATTCCATCCCCTGTTCCTTCTCTTTCTGCAACAAACGTTCCCCGCCGTCCTCGTTCCACACCCAAAAAGACATCTTCAAAATCTGCCTCACAGTTAACCTCCAAACACACCCTCCAAATCCTCTACCAAAGCCCAGCCTAAACATAAATCCAAGGGCAAAGCAGTCCAACAATTCTCCCATGTGCCAACTCCTTATGGCACTTCTGAACAAATAAAGGTTGTTGCAGCAATGCAAGCCGATGCCAAGGGAGATGCTTCTCAACATTTGAATCTCCTTCTCGGAGACTTCAATACCTCTCTAGAAGTCTATAAGAACCTTCATAGACTTCTCACCTACACGTTCCTCAAGACTGCACCCTGCTCTCAAGTCAAGGAACTTCAACTGATTGAGACTGATAACTCATTTGCATTTGAAGAAGCGAAATTATACAGCATCTTCAACTTCCCCATATTATGGGATGTTATTTATGGATTCGACAAATTCGCTTTGGACTACCTTAAGTCGCAAGGCTTCACCAGAGGCCCCCCCTGATCACTCCCACCGATGCAGGGATCTCCACTTCTAAAGCAGCCGAAGAAACAATTGATGTTGTTCTTTTGATCTACGACTCATTTGATCCAGTGTTACCTGATCAACAAAGTTCGGTTTCTGCAGCCACTATCCAAGAAACTCATGTTTCTGACTTTGTTCCTCAGGAAACTCCTGTTTCTATGCATGCTCCTCAGGACACTCCGGTATCTTCAGCTCAAGATCAACGGATAATTGAATCCATTAGTCATCCAACTGATGATGTCACTACTGCTTTCCCAGCTCCGGATCAGCCAACTTCCCGGACAACTAAACCCATCAGTTATCCCACCGCTGACAAATCACGGCTGATGGTTGTTGATCAGCCTGAAGTCTCTACTGTTTCTCCTTTGTTGGAAAACCCAACAGTTGACACTGCAAATCCATCTACTCTGGAAGGATTTGTAGAGGACGTAGCTGATGATCCTATGCTGTCCTCCATGCCACAGGAATCATCTGACGTTCCTTCTCAAGTAGAGGACGCCACCCACAACTCCAGACGTACTTTTGCTCTTTCATTCCCTACTGATGATGTGCAAGTCATTCCCGCAGTTCCAGACTCTGAAGTTGCTCCTTCCACTTCCTCTCAAGGAGCTTCTTCATCAAGGAGACAACCCATGCAACCACACATTCCTCCAGAGCTGCCTGTTGAGTTCATTGAGATCCCACGCAAGCCAAGGTATGTGAGATATGACTCTGATGAAGAGACTGATGGAAGGATCACTCACTGGAAAGGAAGATAACCTCACAAGGTTACCTTCAAGATTCCCGAAGGCGCAGAAATCCAATCCAAGCTTTATTGGATGTCATTTCCGATCATCAATTGGAAATCGAAAAGCTCAAGCATGAGAAAAAACGCCAAGACATTTACAGCGCAAAATTCTTAAACAAACTGAGTGAAGTCGAAGCTCAGGCGACTGCTGACATGATCGACCATGATGTTCATATCAACACTCTTGCTCGCAAGCTTAGCCAACTCCGTGCCACGCACTTTGCCTATGTTGAAGAGATGATCCCCACTCAGGCCACTGTTCCGTTACTAAGAAAGGAACTCAAGGATCTTCACACGCACGTGCTGGAAGCAGAAATCTAGTCTAAACAACAGATTCTGGATGCTCAACATCGCCTTAACAGTCTCCGCATCGAATTTCTGAAGGAATTAATGACTATCAAAAGATCAACCTGGCATCTATGAATTTTGAAGAAAAGGCATTGCAATGGTTTCAAAATTTGGATAGTGGGCAGCTGGATGTTACTTGGAGTCAGTTTGTGGATATTGTTGCAGCCAGATTTGAAGGCATAAGGGAAGCCAGGGTGATAGTGGACTTTAACAAGTTGAAACAAACTGGAACATATGCAGATTATGTTGAAAAATTTGAGGAGCTTAAGTCTTGTATGCTTTTAAATAGCCAAAATAAGTTCTCTGAGGAGTACTTTGTGGCTAGCTTTATTAGCGGCTTAAGTGATGAATTGCAATCCTTTGTGGGCATGTTCAAACCCACTACTCTAGAGCATGCTATTGAATTAGGTGAGTAACAGACTGTCATCTTGGATATTATCTCAAAACGGATGAAGCCCGTAACCAAGACTTACAGTACCCCTCCTTCCACCTATAAAAAACCGGGGTTTAACAATCAAACAAGGAGTCTGCCATCTCCTATTCTCCAGCCACCTACCCAATTGCTAACACGTGCACAAATGGAGGAAAGAAGAAATTATGTTATAACTGTGATGAACAATTTACCCCTGGACATAGGTGCAAGAACAGAATCAGTTACGTAATGATAACAGAGGAGGAAGAGTTATCTTATATGCCAACAGAACCGATGGTTACTGACCATGAAGATTTAACAGAGGCACCTTATGAGAAAGTGCATATTTCTATTGATTCTATTATTGGAGGAGCAAGTTCTACTACATTGAGAATGGTGGGAGAATCAAATGGACACTGATAACACGCATGTTTCCATGGTTTTTAATGATCTTATGATGTTAATTTTATAGGAAATTGAGTGTTGGATGATTGTTTTGTGCTTAAATTGCTTTATCTTGTGAAATATGTTACTTGCTTGTACTTTGATGATTTTTACAGAAATATGGAGTTCGAATTTGGACTGTTGGTCTTAATGAAAGTTGCAGTTCGTCTCGATACGAGTTCGTAGGCGCAAACGGTTTGCAAATTTGAGTTCGGACGAGGAAGATATGGCCGAAACAAGAAAGTCGCGCGCAACAGTGACTAGTGCCCGACGGGAATTTCCGAATTTTCGGGATTTTGCGGGATTTTCGGATTTTATCAGTATTTTCGAGCTCTATACTGTATTTATCCCCTGTGCCTATATATAGGTCTTCTTTTGACCTATTCAGGGTTCCCAACTTTATTTTTCAGTTCCCAACTTTTATTTTTCAATTTCATAGCTTTAGAATTTATTGCTTTCCAGTTTTTACTGCTTGGATTGGATTTCTACAAGATTGAAGATTCAAGCTGCTACAATCGTTCTTATTCAGTTTTTATATAATTCAGTTCTTCCAATTGTGTTCTTTTTAATTATGTTTATGTTTTATTTCAGTATGTCTGGCTAGTTTCCTTTAGCTGATTCTAGGGTTTGTAAATAGTTGATTGAATTTATGTGATTTATTTGTTAATATCTTTGTGCCTTCCAGTTTATGATTCATAATTCCTGGTGCTTAATTTCTTGTGAATTATCTGATCAATAGTTTGTATGTTTAGCTATTCGGTTTGAGACCTAGCGGAGATAACTGTTTAGCGGATTCAGGAATGTATGATATGATTTTAACCTTGAGACCTAGCGGAGATAGGTGGATCATAGGGAGCTATTCTTAGGAGCTATTGGGAGTTAGTAGATTTTCTTGAGACCTAGCGGAGATAGAGAATTTACTAATCTACGATCGTTGCTGCTCTAGCGAGAGTGATTGATTAATTAAGTGATCTCTCATCATAACTGGATTAAACTGGTACATAGGATTAATAGATTTATTGCGTAGATCTAGTTAATGAATTTACTACCCTAGGATCAGTTGTCTTTAATATTTGATTTTTCTACGTGCTTTTATTTATTGCTATTTGAGTTTTAGTTTAAGTCAATCAATCTCTACTTTCGTTTGCCTGTCTACTGTTTAAGTTTGTTTAGGAGATAGCTAGAGTGATTTCGGTTTTTCAATCCCTGAGAATACGATACTCGATTACTTGTTGCTTGCTACAATTACCTGTGTTAGTTGCAGTCATTTTTGTTGCTAAGAAATTAGTGATCAACACCAATTACAAATCTTAATTGACACAGGCAGCACACTCAGTTTTCTATAGGAAGGCGCAGCCATGAGGTTGGGTTGTCAATTGGAACCAGATAAACGTATTATGGTTCGAGTAGCAAATGGCCAGAGGTTAACTAGCACTCATAAGGTTACTAATTTCAAGTGGAAAGTACAAGGACATGAGTTCACATATACTCCAAGGATTTTGAGCAGTAAAGGCTATGACTTAATCCTAGGAGGAGATTGGCTAAGGCATTGTACACCCATTGAGCTGGACTACAAAAGGATGAATGTTACAGACAATTTGAATGGGCACAAGGTTAAATTGAAGGCAGTAACATCCCCTGTTACTGACTGCCAATTCATCTAAGAGGATTCTTTGTATAATTTGATACATAAGAACCTGGATACTGTGAATGAAGTGTTTATATTGAAAAATCCCTACTCGGGGACCGATGAAAATCATGGGCTGGATGATTTATTGGAGGAATTTCAGGATGTCTTTGAAGAACCTCAGGACCTACCTCCATCTAGAGGAATTGAACACCAAATTTCTCTAAAGCCCAATAGTATTCCCAAACATCAATATCAGTACAGAACATCACACAACCATAAAGATGATATAGAGAAGATTGTGAATGAGCTCTTAAAATCAGGGGTAATACAACATAGTAGGAGCCCTTTTGCTTCTCCAGTTATTTTGGTAAAGAAGAAGGATAATTCATGGACGATGTGTGTTGATTACAGGTACCTAAACTCTCTTACAATCAAGCATGATTATCCAATTCCCTTAATTGATGAACTCCTAGATGAATAAAATGGGGTTGTGTACTTCTCTAAACTTGACATGAGGTCTGGGTATTTTCAAATACTAGTCAAGGCTGAGGATAGGTATCTAACTGCTTTTAGTACACATCATGGGCACTTTGAGTTTTTGGTTATGCCTTTTAGATTATGTAATCCTCCTGCAACCTTCCAGTCCTTAATGAACCAAGTGTTTCAAGGTTGTTTAAGGAAGTTCGTGTTAGTGTTTTTTGATGACATCTTAGTTTACAACAAGAATTGGGAGGATCACCTATTACATCTTAGAACAGTGTTGGAATTACTCAGGGAGCACACTCTTTATGCAAAGAAAAGTAAGTGTAAATTTGGGCAGACCAAGATTGAGTACTTGGGGCATGTTATCTCAACAGATGGTGTATCTATAGACCCGGAGAACATTCACTGCATGCTAAACTGGCCCGTACCTAAGACAATTAAGCAACTTAGAGGTTTCTTGGGGCTTACGGGCTATTACAGAAAGTTAATTCAAGTATATGGACTGATTAGTAGACCCCTGACCAACCTTTTAAAGAATGATGGTTTTCGTTGGGACAGCGAAGCACAATCAGCTTTCAATCAGTTAAAAGAGGCCATGTTATCTGCTCCTGTTTTGGCATTACCGGATTTTAGTAAGCCATTTATCTTAGAAACAGATGCCAGTGGCATAGGAGGAGTGGGTGTTGTTCTTATGCAAAACCAGAAACCCATCGCATACATGAGTAAGACCCTATGTCCAAGGAACCAAGCATTATCTATTTATGAGAGAGAATTTTTTGCAGTTCTTATGGCTGTTCAGAAGTGGAAGGCTTATCTACAGGGACATAAATTCATCATTCGAATTGATCAGCAAACTCTAAGGTACCTACTGGATCAAAAATCCATGAATCCTATACAATAAAAATGGTTGACTAAATTATTAGGTCTCAACTATGAGATCCAATATAGGAAGGGAATTGATAACAAAGCCGTTGATGCTTCATCTAGAATGGGCATGCAAGAAGAGGAATGTACAAGGCTTACTACTATCATTCATGTTTGGGTTCAGAAGGTGATACAAAGCTATGTGAATGATCCATTATTTGCCAAGATAATATCATCTCTTGCCATTGACAAGCTATCCTAGGGTAATTATACTCTCACAGATGGTACACTCAGGTATAAGTGGAGAATAGCAGTGGGTTCCAACACAAATCTTCGAGAAGAGTTGTTGCACGAAATGTACAACTCATCAATGGGAGGACACTCTGGAAACCAAGGTACTTATATGAGACTAAAAAGCTCTTTCTACTGGCTTAAAATGAAAGAAGCTGTGGTTAAGTGGGTGCAAGAGTGTGATGTCTGTCAGCGGAATAAAGTAGACAACAAACCTTATCCTGGACTCCTACAACCCCTACCTATTCCTACCACTGCCTGGACTCACATAACCCTAGACTTTATTGAAGGGTTACCAAAATCTGGGAGAAAAAATGTCATCTTGGTCATTGTTGATAGATTAACAAAGTACGCTCACTTTGTTGCTTTGTCCTATCCTTTTACTGCCTAATCAGTGGCTAAAGTTTTCCTAGACACATTCTACAAGCTACATGGACCACCCGTGAGTATCGTTTCAGATAGGGACAAAGTCTTTACCAGTAGTTTTTGGAGAGAATTATTCAAGTTTATGGGTTCAACTTTGGATATGTCAACTGCTTATCACCCGCAGAGTGATGGCCAAACAGAGAGACTCAATCAGTGTTTGGAGAGTTATCTGAGGTGCATGGTGGGATGTTGTCCTAAACAATGGTATAAATGGCTTCCCTTGGCAGAATATTGGTATAATACTAACTATCACAGTGGCCTCAAATGCACCCCCTTTCAGGCACTATATGGTTTTCAACCTGCTCGTATGTTGTTATCGCCCTATTTTGACTCCATTGATTCAGAAGCTAAGGACTGACTGGTTCAACGACAAGAGTTTTCCAAAATTCTGAGGGACAACTTACTTCAAGCCCAACACCGTATGAAGTACTATGCAGACAAGAAAATGAGTGAAAGGGAATTCATGGTGGGAGATATGGTCTATCTGAAACTACAACCATTCCGTCAGAATTCGGTCGCGCCGAGAAGGAATTTAAAACTCTCATCACGCTATTATGGACCTTACACAGTTTTGGAGAAAATTGGGCAAGTCGCTTACAAACTCGATCTACCACCTACATCACGCATACATCCCTTGTTTCACGTGTCACTACTGAAGAAGTGCATAGGAGAAAAGAAGGTACCTTTACTCGAGCTACCGGAAACAGATACTGATGGGCAATTTAAAATTGAGCCTGTGACCATCTTGAATTCGCGTACCATCTCTAGGAAGGGCGAAGAACTCACCCAGGTCTTGGTTCAATGGTTGAACGCAGGTCCCGATTGCGCCACCTGGGAGGATTTGAAGCACATCCGCACCAAGTTTCCAACTTTTGATCCTTGCGGTCAAGGATCTTCATCGCGGGGGGGGGGGTATTGTCATGAGAATGGTTGATAAAGATGATATGTTGCAGAAAAAAGCTAACTTTGCTCAAGGAAATGAGAAGCTAGGGTTCGCTGCTGATTTGGGGATCGCAATTCCACCTTTGACTTGAAGGAAGAAACGTTCTAGCTCATGTTTATTGAAAGTCGCTAGTTTGAGTTAAATTGTATTTACATTTTTTAGCCGTAAGCTTGTTCCAACCCTAGTTGTTTTGGCTTTTATTCAGCCGCAATTGTGGACTAGGAATTAAGCAATGAAATTTCCTTTTTTCTCCTATCTTACTTTCTCTATCTATTTCTCTCTATCATTCCTTCACTCTATTTAAGCACCGTTACATCTTTACTGATCAAACATTTAAATACAAATTGTGGGTCTGCTACAAAATTCCATCTCAAGATTCCTGTAAAATCCATCAAAGTTCGAGCAAGTATCATATTTCACAAGATAAAACAATATAAACACAAAACAACTATCCAACACTCAACTCCCTATAAAATTGATATCATATCACTACTACAAAAGTTTACATACATAACAGTGAATAGATAACGGTTTTTTTCAAAAACCGTTATGTATGAGCGCACTTTTAGGAATAGATAACGGTTTTGCGAAAATCCGTTATCTATGTAGTGTTGTCTAAATGCATAGATAACGGTTTGAGCAAATGCGTTATGTTTTTGCGTTATCTATTAGTTGCATACATAACGGTATTACAAAACCGTTAAGCCACCGTTATCTATGACCATCTTTTATAACAGTTATTTTATAACGTTAAAGAACCGTTATGTATAAGAGTCATTTACAACGGTTTTTGAACCGTTATGTATGAGCGTCTCTAAAAACTGTTATGTATAATTTTTTTAAAATAATATTATATTATATTATATTAAAAATAACAAATAAATTGTTTAGCCTAAAATCTGAATTTATTCATAGATATAGACTTTGAGAAATAAAAAACTCATAATATTTTTTTTATTAAATAACACTTAAATAAAATCTGAAAATATTATTAGAAACCTAAATACCTAAAATTGAATAATAAAAATTAAATAAAAGAAAAAAGAAAAAGATTTCCATTCCTAAAATTTGAAAATATTATCAGCCCTAACACTTCTCTCTCTAGTTCGCCTCCCCCCAAATCTCAATTTGTCGCGCCTTCCCCGAGTCCGCCGCGCCCCCCGATCTACCGCGCCTTCATCCAGCTCCCCCAGTCCATCGCGCCCTCGGTCTGCCTCCGTCGCGCCCTCGTTCTTGCTCCGGCGTGTTTTATTAGCCGACTGTGCGGCGGTGGCGGGCTAGGGTTTTGAAACCCTAGCTGTGATGAAGAGAATAAACGGGTCAGAAAGATGGGCTAGGGTTTTCCAGACTCCAGTCTTCGCCGCGTCTCCACGATCTGCCGCGCCGCTTCCTTTTCAGACCGCCGTCCGTCTATCCACCGGCAACTCATGCACACCGCACACGGTAAGCCCTCTCTTTCAGAATTTGAATTACAGTAGGCTTTTTCTTAAGTTTTTGGAATTAGAATTTCAAATTTGCTTGAATTTGTTTCAAATTTTACTCTGTTATTGTATAATGTGTATAGCTGTGTAATGAGTTTTATCTCTTTCCGATTTCTGGATCTTGTCAAATTTGACCTCTAAGTTTCCTTCATGGAGCATCGCCACCACTGATTTCAACAACCGCCGCCGTCTGATTCACCCGCCACTTCTCGGCCGTAGCAATCACACTGTGTTCTCTCTCTCATTTAATGCTTATTTCTAATCTCTTCAATCGATTTTGAGGCTTCTAATTTGTTATTTTGTTTTATCTTGCAACAGCAAAATTTGGGATTTCTTGATTTCTTAGATGAAGGCTGGCTGGATATCTCGAGGTTTGGGGAACAAATTAATTGCTAATTCTTTTCAAATTGGAAGCGTTTCTTTGATTTCTCTCCTGGGTTCCTCTGCTGCTGGTCTTACACAAGCTCGTATCACTCTGAATTTTGCATTTGTTTGTAACTTCTTGGTAGATTATTCCAGAATGGAAGATTTCAATGATAAACTTATCCGGCATCAGTTTTGTAGATCTTTTTTCACGGTAACTTTCGTCGGACTTAGCTATGTTCAGGGAATGGTTTCTGATTTATGCTTAATTTACTCTATTTTTAAGGGTTTGTTTGTGCATGTTTTAAGATAATCTTCTGAAAATTGGTGCGTTTATGGTGTATTTTATGCTTTGCAGGAGATTTAGGCTTTCGAGATGGAAGAATGCAGTTTTGAATGAATTTGGAAGAATTTGGCGTTCTCCAGGTGTTCTGGTTTCCAGAGCAGAAGAACCGACATTTCCAAAGCAGAGAAATCACCATTCCTCTGGAGTCAGAGAAATCAAAGTTCAGTGCAGCGAAATCCACGAATGCCAGAGGAATCGAAGCAAGCGCGGAAACGCCAGAGGACTCATAAGGCGCCAGAGGAGTCGCCATTCCAGAGGATTCAACCAGAGGAGTCGAGGTCAGAGGAATCGCCATTCCAGAGGATTCAACCAGAGGAGTCGAGGTCAGAGGAGTCGCCATTCTAGAGGAGTCGATGCCAGAGGATTCGCTTCCCCGCTGCCAGATCGGAGAAATGCCAGAGCGGAGAAATGCCAGAGCGGAGGTCCATTTCTCTGGCGCAACCTATTCCGCTGGCGAGGTCAGAGAAATCACCTATTCCTCTGGCAATACCATTCCTCTGGCGATAACAGGGAAATCATCCATTCCTCTGGCGAGAGCTGCGAAGTTGGCAAAAGTGGGAGTATTTTCCGGAGCGCGTATCCAGCTGGAGAGTTGCCTTATTTCACACGATTCTATTACCTTTAGAATTCTACTTTGCATGGCAACTTCCATGGTGATCCGAAGGAAATCTGAAGCTTATAAATAGGTCCTCTTTTGACCTATTGAGAGACAACACACATCCGAGAACCCTAGCATTCATACTTTAGTTTTTAGCTTTAGAATTTTTATTGCTTTCTAGTTTTAAGGCTTGGATCAAGATTGAAGATTCAAGCCGCTACTTCAGTTTTTCATTCAGTTTTTATACAATTCAGTTTTTACAATTGTTTTTTTTTTTAATTATGTTTAAGTTTTATTCCAGTATGTCTGGCTAGTTTCTTTTAGCTGATTCTAGGGTTTGTAAATAGTTGATTGAATTTATGTGATTTATTTGTTAATATCTTTGTGCCTTCCAGTTTATGATTCATAATTCCTGGTGCTTAATTTCTTGTGAATTATTTGGCCAATAGTTTGCATGTTTAGCTATTCGGTTTGAGACCTAGCGGAGATAACTGTTTAGCGGATTCAGGAATGTATGATATGATTTTAACCTTGAGACCTAGCGGAGATAGGTGGATCATAGGGAGCTATTCTTAGGAGCTATTGGGAGTTAGTAGATTTTCTTGAGACCTAACGGAGATAGATAATTTACTAATCCACGATCGTTGCTGTTCTAGCGAGAGTAATTGATTAATTAAGTGATCTCTCATCATAACTGGATTAAATTGGTACATAGGATTAATAGATTTATTGCGTAGATTTAATTGATGAATTTACTACCCTAGGATCAGTTGTCTTTTAATACTTAATTTTTCCTACGTGATTTTAATTATTGTTATTAGTGTTTTAGTTTAATTAATTAAACTTTCCTTCTTTCGTTTGCCTGAATATTACTAGAGTTTAATTAGGATTACTTAGAGTGATTCGTTATAATAGTCCCTGTGGATACGATACTCGGTTACTTGTTATTTGTGCTACAATTGCACCGTGTTAGTTGCGGTAATTTGTTGCTAATAATTTAGTGATCAACTTTTTGGCGCCGTTGCCGGGGACTATTTAGAATTTACTTTAATATTTTCTGATTAGGCTTAAGCATTATTTCAGGCGTTATAAGCTTATTTTTTTTTTTTAGTTTTTAAATTTCTGTTTTTGTTTGTTGTCTCAGGCGTGTATGATCACGAGATCCAAAGGAAAGGAACATCTAGTACCTTTGAACTTGGAAATCGAAAAGCAATACAAAAGAGACAACCGCGAAAAGAAGAAGCAAGCAATGGCAGAGCAACAGAATAACATGGACCTTGAAACTCTTGTGCGAGCCGTGACACACCTTCAGAGGCAGCTAAACGAAGAGAGAGAGCGCAACCGGGCTCCTCCACCAGAGCCACCACTGAATCACATGTATCAGCCTCGAGTTGATCAATTCCAAGGAGGCAGCTGGGGACCAACTGTGCAGGCTAACACGTTCGAGCTGAAGCCGGGATTGATAAACATGGTGCAAGCTGAACAGTTTAGTGGAATGGCTGATGAAAATCCGCATGTTCACATCACTCAGTTTCTAGATATCTGCGACACTATTAAGCAGAATGGAGTGCCATCAGATGCCATCAGAATGAAGATGTTTGGATTCTCTCTAAGAGATAGAGCAAAGGAGTGGTTCAAGAGTTTGGACAGAGGTGCTATCACTGGATGGGAGGATTTGTGTAGAGCTTTCCTGGCAAAATACTTTCCTGCTTCTAAAGCTCAGAAAATCATTGCAGAGATTTCTCACTTTTCCCAGCTAGGAGATAAGACCATTCATGATGCCTGAGAAAGATTTCGCGAGCTGCTCAGGAACTGCCCACAACATGGTTTCACAGAGGATCAGCAAATCATTCACTTTTATAATGGTTTGACTGGTCTGACAAAAAGTATGGTGGATGCCACTGCAGGTGGATGTCTTCTCCATAGAAATACAAAGGAAGCTTATCGTGTGATAGAAGAGATGGCCTCCAACAGTTACCAATGGCCGAATGACAGAAATTCCACGAGAAGAATTGCAGCTGTGAATGAGGAGAGAGATGATTTTAATGAGAAATATGAAGCTCTTCAAAAGTAGTATGAGTTGGAGAGAAAACTGCTAGCTAAAATTCCTCAGCAGCCGAGTTTACCTGATGTGTCGCAGCTGGAAGATGCTAATTATGTCCAGCGGCAGTACCAATTCAATAGACCAAACTATCAAGGACATCAGGGCGGCAATCCACCGTATCATCCAAATAATAGGAATCATCCAAATTTTTCCTATTCAAATCCCAACAATGCTTTGCAGCCTCCACCTGGATTTTCTGTTTCTAATGGGGGAGTAATCAATGAGCC
Source organism: Salvia miltiorrhiza (assembly GCF_028751815.1). Taxonomy (NCBI): domain Eukaryota; kingdom Viridiplantae; phylum Streptophyta; class Magnoliopsida; order Lamiales; family Lamiaceae; genus Salvia; species Salvia miltiorrhiza. The sequence goes on along the minus strand of NC_080390.1, from coordinate 43,897,991 downwards.
AAAGAAAGATTCAATGGAGGAAATGATGAAGCAAGTATTGGTAAAGGTCACCGAGATGGAGGCAAACTCGGCAAACTTGGGAACCAAAATGTTCAGCATGGAGCAAAATGTGTCAGCATTGTCCAAGCAAGTGCAGATATTGAAGACTCAAGTTGGTCAGATGGCCAACCAAGCAGCTGCGCAGCACAAGCCAGGCCAATTTCCTAGCAATGCTCAGTTCAATCCGAAGAGCCAACATCAACAGCCTCAGCAAAATCAGCAATGTCATTCCATCCGGGTGGTTGATAATTCAGTTGAGGATGAAGAGCAGCGGAATCATGCAGAGCAGAGGAATCACCATTCCTCTGCAGAGCAGAGGAATTGTACAGAGCAGCGGGACGGCAGGGACGACAAGGATGGCAAAGAAAAAAATGTAGAGATTATGGAGGATGATGACCTGGAGACGATTGTGTGCGATTCGCCACCTACTTCTAAGGTATCGTCGAATACCTCTGCTGTTAAGAAGCCTATTCTTACTCCTACGTTTCCCAGGCCAGAGTACAAACCTGTAGCACCTTTCCCTCTTCCATCCCCGAGGCCAAGATTAGATGAGCAAAGCTCCAAATTTTTGGAGACATTTAAGAAGTTGGCTGTGAATATTCCTTCCGTGGAGATCTTGAGAAATAAGCCAAATGAGGTGCAAATTGTGAAGGCTGTGATGGAAAAGAAGAGTGCATTCAATGAATTTGAGGAGGTGCTCGCAGTGAAGGAGTATCAGTTGGCTCCAAAGAGAGAAGATCCGGGCAGCTTCAATATTACTGTGAAGATTGGAAAGTCATTGTTTGAGAAAGTAATGTGTGACACCGGAGCAAGCATAAATGTCATGCCTCTCAAAGTGTATAGGAAGTTGCAGCTGGGGGATTTGAAGCCAACTAACAAGACAATTCAGCTTATTGATAAGTCTTGCTCTACACCTCTAGGAGTTGCGGAAGATGTGCTTGTGAAGGTGAGTGATTTTTTCTTCCCAGTCGACTTTGTAGTGTTGGATATTCCGGAGGATCCAAAGATGCCTTTGCTGTTAGGGAGACCTTTCCTTACCACATGTGGAGCAAAGCTAGATATGCAAAGGGGGACGATGACATTGGGAGCCTATGGGGAAACTGTGATTTTCAAGAAACCTCCACCAAAGGAAGTTCCCCAGAATGAAGTGGTTAATTTGGCTGACAGTTTTCTAGCAAAGTCGGAGGATGAAGAAGTTGAGAAAAATGAGCTGCCCAAGGATGAAGCCAAGAAAAAGACTCCAAAACTAAAAGAAGTTCTGACTTTTGAGATGTGTCTGTTTTTGGAGCATGATGGGGGGTCTTTGAAAACCCATACCCCCAAGAAGAAGAAAGTGAAATTCCAGATTTTTCGGAACAAGAATGAGAAGGGGGCAATGCTGGTGGAGGATGTTCGAGCCAAGAGAAGTGTTTTGGTGGAGAGGGCGCCACCCAAGAGTAGACAAGCTTTCCAATGGTTAAAGTGTTGTTTCCGACCTCCATGAGTTTTTGAGGTATCGTCGAGCTCTAGACGTTAAATTAAGCACTTGTTGGGAGGTAACCCAATTGTTTTTCTTTGTTTTGTTTTCCTTTCTTTCTGTTTCGTTTTGTTTCGTTTTGTTTCTCTTTGTCTCTTTGTTTAGTTTGGGGCAGGTGTTTCTCTGCCAGATTTCTGGAGGTCTTCATGTTCCAGCGCGACCACTTTCCACGCTGCACATGTCCAGCGCAACCTTTCTCCCCTCTGAAAAAGACCGCAAACCCACCTTTTTCACCGCCTCTCACGACGCTTCAGTTTTTCAATGCCGATAATCAGGGACGTTTTCTCAATTCTCCTTATTTCTTTTGTGCCCTGAGGACATGGCATGCTTTAAGTGTGGGGGAGTGGTGTTTTGTTGCTTATATTTTTCAAAAATTGGGCGAAATTGATTTTTCTATGCTTAGTTTTTTGTCTCGAATCTTGCTAATTTTTATGAATTTATGGAAGAGAAGATGGTTTTCGATGTGAATTTGGGTTTGTGAATGAATGGAGGATATTCTTGTTTTACCTTTGATATATGTTTCTTGATTGTGCAAAGAATTATGAGTTTTGTTGCAACACTTTTGTAAAGTTAGTAAAACGTGATTTGTCCGGTAGATGCTAGAAGGAGTGTTGTCATTGTGATTGCCTACGATCGTATCTTATCTGTGAAAATGTTGGACGAATTGCCAACTTCAAAATTGCCAGCTCTAAAACATCTGGCCTGTTCTAAAAACGTGATAGCTCTGAGTCTCTGCTCCTCTAGTCTAACTATGAGCATGGGAAACCACGTGAAAAGACTTTGGATTACATCCAAATGGTTTTATTTCATGAATTATGGCTCAACTGTCGAAATCTCAAGCACACAAAGTGTGAAAATTGGTGATATTGATTATAAAGGCGATCACATTAGGGAATTCACTTCTAGCGGAGAATTGGGTCTGATCGAATTACTTGCATTACTCTTGTGTTGTTTCTTAAACTTTGAGTTACTTGCATGACCGAGAGATGTGTGTTGATGGTAAAGTTTTGAATTGACTTTATGAATGTGTGGATGGAAATTTACATTGTTGAAATCAATCTCTTCCTAGGATTCATATAGATTTTGCTTGAGGACAAGCAAAAGACTAAGTGTGGGGGAGTTGATTTATGCTTAATTTACTCTATTTTTAAGGGTTTGTTTGTGCATGTTTTAAGATAATCTTCTGGAAATTGGTGCGTTTATGGTGTATTTTATGCTTTGCAGGAGATTTAGGCTTTCGAGATGGAAGAATGCAGTTTTGAATGAATTTGGAAGAATTTGGCGTTCTCCAGGTGTTCTGGTTTCCAGAGCAGAGGAACCGACATTTCCAGAGCAGAGAAATCACCATTCCTCTGGAGTCAGAGAAATCAAAGTTCAGTGCAGTGAAATCCACGAACGCCAGAGGAATCGAAGCGAGCGCGGAAACGCCAGAGGACTCATAAGGCGCCAGAGGAGTCGCCATTCCAGAGGATTCAACCAGAGGAGTCGAGGTCAGAGGAATCGCCATTCCAGAGGATTCAACCAGAGGAGTCGAGGTCAGAGGAGTCGCCATTCCAGAGGAGTCGATGCCAGAGGATTCGCTTCCCCGCTGCCAGATCGGAGAAATGCCAGAGCGGAGAAATGCCAGAGCGGAGGTCCATTTCTCTGGCGCAACCTATTCCGCTGGCGAGGTCAGAGAAATCACCTATTCCTCTGGCAATACCATTCCTCTGGCGATAACAGGGAAATCATCCATTCCTCTGGCGAGAGCTGCGAAGTTGGCAAAAGTGGGAGTATTTTCCGGAGCGCGTATCCAGCTGGAGAGTTGCCTTATTTCACACGATTCTATTACCTTTAGAATTCTACTTTGCATGGCAACTTCCATGGTGATCCGAAGGAAATCTGAAGCTTATAAATAGGTCCTCTTTTGACCTATTGAGAGACAACACACATCCGAGAACCCTAGCATTCGTACTTTAGTTTTTAGCTTTAGAATTTTTATTGCTTTCTAGTTTTAAGGCTTGGATCAAGATTGAAGATTCAAGCCGCTACTTCAGTTTTTCATTCAGTTTTTATACAATTCAGTTTTTACAATTGTTTTTTTTTTTTTAATTATGTTTAAGTTTTATTCCAGTGTGTCTGGCTAGTTTCTTTTAGCTGATTCTAGGGTTTGTAAATAGTTGATTGAATTTATGTGATTTATTTGTTAATATCTTTGTGCCTTCCAGTTTATGATTCATAATTCCTGGTGCTTAATTTCTTGTGAATTATTTGGCCAATAGTTTGCATGTTTCGCTATTCGGTTTGAGACCTAGCGGAGATAACTGTTTAGCGGATTCAGGAATGTATGATATGATTTTAACCTTGAGACCTAGCGGAGATAGGTGGATCATAGGGAGCTATTCTTAGGAGCTATTGGGAGTTAGTAGATTTTCTTGAGACCTAACGGAGATAGATAATTTACTAATCCACGATCGTTGCTGCTCTAGCGAGAGTAATTGATTAATTAAGTGACCTCTCATCATAACTGGATTAAATTGGTACATAGGATTAATAGATTTATTGCGTAGATTTAATTGATGAATTTACTACCCTAGGATCAGTTGTCTTTTAATACTTGATTTTTCCTACGTGATTTTAATTATTGTTATTAGTGTTTTAGTTTAAGTTTATTAAACTTTCCTTCTTTCGTTTGCCTGAATATTACTAGAGTTTAATTAGGATTACTTAGAGTGATTCGTTATAATAGTCCCTGTGGATACGATACTCGGTTACTTGTTATTTGTGCTACAATTGCACCGTGTTAGTTGCGGTAATTTGTTGCTAATAATTTAGTGATCAGTTTCCCCGCGCCAATCTCCAGGGCGTCGGCATCTCAAGGTTACGGATTGACACCGGAGAAACATCCTTCACTTGTTACAGATGAGTTATTACATACACTAAAGAAACATACTATGAGATGAGTTATTACATACACTAAAGAAACATCCTTCACTTGTTACAGATGAGAATGGAGGTGGTTTGTGGAACGAGAACATGGCAGCCGTTGACAACGAAGAAGTTGGCTGCAGTGATGCTTGGGAAGGAATAGGCTGCACCACGCTCGGGGGCATTGAATGGCATTAGAGGCTGATGGTACGACTCCTCTCTTTTGCTCCTCAACTTGCTGTATGAGCAGTCGTTGTCGTAGTTGTAGTTGTAGTAGCAGTAGCAGTATTCGTATATGTGAGACATGTTTTGAAACTGAGTTGCAGATTTTGCTCCACCATGGAAATATTTAACTGTAGTTTCTCTCATGTAAGTTTAAATGAATACAACTATTGAATATATAGTATTATTTGTATTTTGTCCTTATTTCCCATTAACATGAATGAGATTTGTTGCACTTTGTAGTGATTAAACCAGAAACTAAAAGCACCTAATTTGCTTTATACATATGGAAACAACTGTTAATGGGAAATGGTCTTGCACTTTTGTGACTCCGTGTTTTCTATGTGTTTAATTACCTTCACTTATGTTACTCTGCTTTATTTTAAATCAATTTCTGATTTAAAAATTAGTAGCTAATGTGAATGTTTTGTCTTAATTTGAGATATTGTAGCTGCTTCACTGATTAAGAATGATTTTTGAAGTGCGTTTTCAAAGTCCACTGTTTTGAAGATTTTTGAGCTATTCTGATGAGATACCATTTAAAGTTGGTGCTCCTGGTGCTTTCTCAGACCCAACATAAGGTAAATAATTTGTGCTGCATATTTGGTAAGTGTTTATGACTACAACTGATGCTAACCTCTCCACCTAGACTAGTTTCTCACCATGGTAACTGATGCATATTTTGTCTTAATTTGAGATATTGTAGCTGCTTCACTGATTAAGAATGATTTTTGAAGTGCGTTTTCAAAGTCCACTGTTTTGAAGATTTTTGAGCTATTCTGATGAGATACCATTTAAAGTTGGTGCTCCTGGTGCTTTCTCAGACCCAACATAAGGTAAATAATTTGTGCTGCATATTTGGTAAGTGTTTATGACTACAACTGATGCTAACCTCTCCACCTTGACTAGTTTCTCACCATGGTATCGCTGGAACATGTCATCTGCCTTGTTTTCCACAGTTAATTTATTTTGTCAACCTCCTGTTATGTATGGATCTTAAATGTCTATTTGAGATCTCTTTTCTTTGTACCAAGAACTCAGTGCATCATTATCTCGAACCATACATGTTATATTATGATCTTGTCTTCACATTTGGATATCCTTATTTTTTCTGTTGTTCAGTTCGATTCCTGTACTAGTGCAATCGATCAAAGCATAATTTTCTTTCAGAAACAACAACTTGATATATGGAACCTAGTTATGTGTGCAACTCTGAGGAACCTTGTGTCCGTCTAATGATTAATTATTCAAACACAGACAATTTGCAGAGAACAATCCTGATTTGATTTTTGTTGATTCTCTTATCTTTTTGCTAGGTGACAAGATGGCGCTAGATCAATTCATCTCATTGTGGATTCAAGAAGATACAAGTGCTCTATCTAGCATGCCTTTGAGTAAGATACAAGAAGAATTTGTGAATCATTTGCATACTTGATATTAATGTTCAAGTTCCCAGGCCAATCATTAGCTATAAGGTAGTTGGTATTTTCAATTTTGAATCGGAATATGCAATGATGATGTATACTTGATATTTGGTTCATTTGTATAATAATGTATGAATTTTTTGGATGATATATAATATTGTTATCGTTGATTTCATCATTTTGTCGTTTTATAAAAATTGCAAAATTTTAAAATATACTACAATTATATAAAGTGCAAAAAACTGTTATAAAAGGTGCAAAAAATCGTTATGTATTCTAATTAAAGATAACGGTTAAAATCGTTATAAAAACTGCAAAAATCGTTATAAAAAGTGCAAAAAATCGTTATAAAAAGTGCAAAAAACCGTTATGTATTCTATCAAAGATAACGGTTAAAACCGTTATAAAAAGTGCAAAAAACTGTTAACTATGATAAAAAAAAAAAAAAATTAATACATAACGGAAAAATCTTAATACATAACGGTGAAAAACCGTTATGTATTCTATCAAAGATAACGGTTAAAACCGTTATAAAAAGTGCAAAAAACTGTTAACTATGATAAAAAAAAAATTAATACATAACGGAAAAATCTTAATACATAACGGTGAAAAACCGTTATGTATTCTATCAAAGATAACGGTTAAAACCGTTATAAAAAGTGCAAAAAACTGTTAACTATGATAAAAAAAAAATAAAAAAAAATTAATACATAACGGTGAAAAACCGTTATGTATAACCTTTATAGATAACGGATGCGTACTGTTATGTATGACGCATCGTACCGTTATCTATTCCACTATACATAACGGTTTTGAAACCGTTGTATATGACGTATAGAATAGATAACACCACTATACACAACGGTTTTTTTGCTCATAGATAACGAAAAAAATCCGTTATCTATGATCGTTTTTCTAGTAGTGTATGAACACTAAAAACCATGGAAATATGAGTGTTATCATGTACCTTACACAAGCCACTCACTATAAAAAGTGGGCCCCTTATTACACTCACACACACTTAATTAAATTCTTAAAACTCGTGTCACCCTGTAATGAGTACTAGTTTGGTGGACAAATGGAGTAAAAATAGAGTTTTTTCCATCCATTTTTTTGTTACTTTTCCCTCTCTCTCTCTCTCTCTTCACCCATCAATTTTTTCACTACTTTTCTCTTTCTTTTCTTTTTTTAATTCTTTTTTAAATATTATCAAATTTGATTCATGAAAATTATTCAATATACATCTTAAATTTAATATTGTATAAAATAATAAAAAAATAAATTTAAAAAACGAATTAGTTGTGAAAAAGTTAAAATTTGAAATATTTTATTCTCTCCAATAAAATTTTACAATTTTTCATTTATATTTGTGTATGAATTTTATTTATTTATTTATTATAACGTGTAATACTCTATAATAATAATAATAATAATAATAATAATAATAATAATAATGTTTAATCCTAATTTTAACTACTCCCTCCGTCCACGAAATGAGTACTCATATTTCCTTTTTCGTCCGTCCACGAAATGAGTACCCATTTCCCTTTTTGGCAAGTGTACCCCACACATCTCTTTAATTAATACACTCAAAAAGTGGGGTCCTTAAACTATTCACACTACACTCCATACATTTCTTAAAACTCGTGCCGTCCACAAATGGGTACTCATTTCGTGGACGGAGGGAGTATTAAATAATTTAAAATTTATTTAATAAATACTTCCTCCGTTCACGAAAGAACTTCATACTTTTTCTTTTCAGGACGTCCACAAAAAAACTTTATACCTATTTTGGAATTATGACAAGTTACCCCATTTATCCTTCCTTTTTCACCAACACAATAAATTACTACTCCCTCCGTCCCACCGAGCTTGAGTCGTATTTCTTTTCGGGCTGTCCCACTGAGCTTGAGTTATTTCCTTTTTTTTGACAAAAATTAGTCAATTTAAAGCATTAATTTACAAAACTAATTGCACCCCTTATTACATTCTTTCTCCTACTTTATCACTTTATTATCTTTTCTCTCCAACTTTATCACTTTTATACTATACACTTAAAACACTAATCTACAACTTTTTAATTCTCGTGCCCAAAAGAAACGCTCAAACTCGGCTGGACGGAGGGAGTAATATTTTTTCACCATTCTCAATACACTCAATAACTTTTTCTTCATTTTCAATACACTCAACTATATTTTATTAATATATGTGTCATTTCCTTGTATGAAGTTTTTTCGTGAGCGGGGGGAATATAATTATTATTGCATTTTATATAAAGTTGAAAATTTATATTTTTAGATACATAATTTTAATGAATAATTGATGTGAATTATTTTATTCTATTTTTAAAATATAATACTTTTTTATATTTTATATTTTAATTATATTTAATATTTAAATATATCATTTAATTTTGATATTTGCCGTATGGATCTTAGTTATATGGAGTATAAGATTGCTGTTTGAGTTTACAGTTGCAATACTTTGATTTTGAAAATACTAATGTTTAGGTCATAGATGGTCTATGGTTGACAAATACGACTTTGTCCTCCTAAAATATTTTAAAAATGTTTAATGAGCTAGACCCAGTACGCCAGTACCAGCTTATAGAATCTACAAAACGATGGTAAATGTTTAAGGCGAATCCAATATACTACTAATATTTGACACGTGTGGAAAAATAAAAGTGTAAGTAAGTATATATATATATTTTTTTGAAACCGGTAATTTCACTATTTATCTTAAACCTATTTTCTACTCCATCCGTCCCATTGTATGTGAAATTTTTTTTTACACGGAAATTAAGAAAAGTGTATTTTATTTGTAGGTGAAAAAATGGAAATGTATTTAAAGGGTAAAATCTTTACCAAAAAATGAAAGAGTCTCACTTACAGTGGGATGCGTTAAATAGAAAGAGTCACAGATGCAGTGAATGGAGGGAGTATATTGATATTTCAAATTATTTTGTTTTATTTTCATAAAAAAAGAAATAAGAACCTTAATACCCCACCACTATTACGGCTATAGGCTGCTTCTCTTATCTTCTCCACTTCTCCCCTCTTCCGCTCAGTCCCTCCCATAGCTGTTCTATTTTACTGCCAAAAGAAAAAAGAAAAAAATAGAATAAAATAAAATTGATGCACAAAATCAAGAAGAAGAAGCAGTAGATTTGGAGTTCCAATCCACCCAATACTCGTGATGATCCTTGTTTATTGAAAAAAATAGGCACTAAATATATAATCATTTAGGTTTTTCCTTTTTCAGGATGAAACGAGGTCGTGATCGTGGAAAGAGGGAGGAGGCGGGGTCCGCCATCAAGACGTGGGCGGAAGAGAAGCAGGCGGGCGCCGGAATGGATGAGCTATTCGCCGTGTTGGGCTACAAAGTGAAATCATCTGAAATGGCGGAAGTCGCGGAGAAGATGGAGCAGTTGGAGATGGCAATGGGGTCGGCCTTTCTCTCCGACGATACGGTTCACTACAACCCCTCCGATCTCTCCGGTTGGGTGGACAGCATGCTCACCATCTCCAACCAGCACGGATCTTCCTCGTCCACTCCCACCACCACCGCCAAGTTCATCCGCGACGACGATCTCCGAGCTATTCCTGGCGGTGCCATTTTCAGCAACAGCGTCTCCACTAAACGACTCAAATTTCATGAAAATGGTGAGGCGGCGGAGGAGGAGGAGGCGGCGCGGCCGGTGGTGCTGCAGGAAGCGGGAGTGAGGCTCGTCCACGGCTTGATGGCGTGCGCGGAGGCCGTGCAGCAGGACAACCTAAAATTGGCCGATGCACTGGTCAAACATGTCGGAATTTTAGCCGTCTCGCAGGTCGGCGCCATGAGGAGGGTGGCCACCTACTTCGCGGAGGCGCTGGCCCGAAAGATTTACAAGATTTTCCCGCCGGATTCCTCCTACTCGGATATGTTGCAGATGCATTTCTACGAAACGGGCCCGTATCTCAAATTCGCGCATTTCACGGCGAATCAGGCCATTCTGGAAGCGTTCAATGGAGCTGCGAGGGTTCATGTAATCGATTTCGGGTTGAAACAGGGGATGCAGTGGCCCGCTTTGATGCAGGCTTTGGCCCTGCGGCCAGGCGGGCCGCCGGCGATTAGGCTGACGGGTATCGGGCCCCCGCAGCCCGATAACACAGACGCTCTGCAGCAGGTGGGTTGGAAGCTAGCTCAGCTGGCGGAGACAATTGGGGTGGAATTCGAGTTTCGAGGCTTCGTGACGAATTCCCTGGCTGATCTGGACGCAGATATGGTAGTCGGGGCGGGGCAGGTGGATGCGGTGGCGGTGAATTCGGTGTACGAGCTCCACCGGCTGTTGGGGCGGCCCGGTGCAATCCAGAAAGTCCTGAGTTTGATAAAAGCGGTGAGGCCGAAAATCGTGACGGTGGTGGAGCAGGAAGGGAATCACAATGGGAATGTTTTTGTGGACAGGTTTAACGAGGCGCTGCACTACTACTCCACCATGTTCGACTCGCTCGAGACGGCCGGGTTGACTCAGCCGGACAGCCACGACTCGCTCATGACGGAGGTCTACTTGGGGCGCCAGATATGCAACGTGGTGGCCTGCGAAGGGGCGGAGCGAGTGGAGCGCCACGAGACGCTGCCGCAGTGGCGGGCAAGGTTCAACTCGGTGGGCTTCCGCCCCGTCCACCTCGGCTCCAATGCCTTCAAGCAGGCCAGCATGCTGCTAGCTCTCTTCGCCGGCGGGGATGGATATAGGGTGGAGGAGAATGAGGGTTGCTTGATGCTGGGTTGGCACACTCGCCCGCTCATCGCCACCTCCGCCTGGCGCCTCTGACTCAAATTTTAATTAGTTTTTTTTCCTCTCAAATACTCGTACTTCATTTCATGTTTACTTTTTACCTCTGGGTTACTTGTAATTTACCTCATCAGATCTTCCTTTTTTCCTCTCCTGTGTAAAAGAGTGGTCAATGACTCAATAACCAGTGTGTAACATATTTTACTTGATTTGCAATTAAGAGATGAATTAGTTTTGGGTTCGATAAGAACGGAGAGTAGACATCTGAAATGAAATTCTAGGCGGACCTATCTTTTAACTTTACATTTAATCTTTTTTGGGGCATTTCAAGCTTATGAAATACTATTATCCATGTATGTCATTATTTGTATCGCAATTGGTGAGATATATAATTGAGAGAGGCTATTTTAGGATCATAATATCTTCTGTACACTTGTGTGCACGGTACACATGAGATATTAGTGTCATTTCGATATAGTGATAGTGTCATTTCTAGATAATATTATTTATGTAACATGATAGTGTCATTTATAAAATAAAATAATTTTAATGTCATTCCAAAATAGTGTTGATGTTATACCCAAGTGTACGGTACACCCGAATGTACAAGAGACCACATCTTTCGGGATTAGTATCTACATTTTTCAAATTTAGTAATGTATTTCACCTCCTATAAATATATTAGAAGTGATGTATTTGTATAACATTTATATATACTACTATCTCCGTCTCACAAAAATATGAAGATTTATAAGTGACACAAATTTTAAGAATTATTAAATAAAAGTGTATTGTGAATAAAAAAGAGATCTCACTTCATAAAAAGTAGATATAAAAAGTAAAAAAAAAAAAATTGTGATAGGGTGGTGTACAAAAATACAAGTGTTTATGTTTTTATGAGAAGGTCCAAAATGACAAAATGTTTATATTTTTGTGAGACGGATGAAGTATAAAAGATGAATTTTTTACTTCCAAACTTTTTTCTCTCCAAATTTTCTTCTTCTTTTTTCTTTTTCCTATTTTAATTCTTTTCAAAAAAAATGTTAATTCCGATTCATGAAAAAGTATTCAATATGAATGTAGGATTAAATATTACGAAAAGATCTTTAATTTGACCTAAATATTATACAAAATAAATTCGAAACGAATAAACTATGATCGTTTACAATGTCAAAATTAATTTTTGTCCGCTCTCATTTATCTCTAATGTTGAACACCATACATTTTTTTTATTTACGTTTTTTAGTGAAAAAAAATAAGTAGATATTATTTTTTTTCCTTTAAAAAAAAATTATATGGTATTTTTTTTAAGTTATAGTATTATTTTCAAATGCAATTAAGGAGAAAAAAAATTGTATTATTAAATTTAATATGAATTTATAAATACAAAATTAGTTATATATCTTAAATTAAAATTTAAAATATTATATAGAATTATTTAATTATGTATATGAATTATTTATTTATATATAAAAACATATTTATTGTTATATTTTCTCTTTTATATTATTCGTATTTTTCCTGATATTTTTTTATTAGTTTCGGGTGTTTAAATATAAACTTTTAATAGTGATACAATTTGAATTTTTAAGAGCCCAAAATTATTATATATATTAAATGACGATTATTAATTTTGTTATATTAATTGTTTATATGCTCAAAATGAGTTTACTTAAATTATTTATTTTACCATCTATAAATTTAATTATTGTTATACATATTTAATTATTGGTATACATATTTAATTACTATTACTTATGCAATACTCAGTAAATTTAATATTATACTCATTAAGTTGATAATATTGTTAAGAAAGAGCTTTTGAAATAGCCATTTTGAAGAAAGAAACACAATATTTGGCCACTAATTGAAAAAACATAAAATCTGGTCATTTATTACGAGTAAAGACTGTTTTTGCCTTTAATTAGGGCGGACCGAATTTGGATCGAATTCGGGTTTGCATGCGGGTTAGGCACATATCGCACTATTAGTGCCATATGTGCCAACCGAAAATAAAAATAAAAATTAAGTATATGATACTTATGGCCATATTAATGGCACTAATATGGTCATAAGTACCATTCGTGCAGCACACTAAATGGAGAATATAAACCTTAAATTGATAATCTAATTCCTACGAGTAAGTGTTCAAAATGGTCATATAATTGTACTCATCTAAATAATATCAACACACATGTATATAGCACTAATGATACTATAATATGGCAATAAGTACCATTCGTGCAGCATTGAGTATATGACACTAATGGCAATAATAGTGCCATGTGTGCCTAATCCGTGCGCAAACCTGAATTCGATTCGAATCTGGTCCACCCTAATTAAGGACAAAACAATCCTAAAACGTAAATAATGGCCAAATTTTGTGTTTTTTTCAATTAGTGGCCAAATATTATGTTTCCTTCTTCAAAATGGTCATGCGAGTATATTGTTTCATATTGTTATTATACACTATTTTAAATCAAATACTAATATTTAAATTAACATTATTTTTTGTTACCAATTAACGTAACTCATAAATAATGATATTTCTACATAATTTAAAACTCTTTATTCATTCGTAAAAATAAAAATGCAAACACCTTGTTAAGACAACCATTCATTCTCCGGCCTGCTTTTTCTTCTTCGCTTTATTTTCTCTACATTTTCAACAAAATAAAACCTTATATACATAACGTTTACTGTCAAAATAAAATACAGTATAAATGAACGTAGACGCAAGCTACTAGATTATTATTAAAATTGTTACGCAGGAGAAAGGAAAGACAAAACATAGATGAAAACAATTCCAACGTTCTATTTCGATCGGTTAATTAAATCAAACATCAATTCTTTGTCACAATCACATATCATCTTTTTACGAGTTCTCACCATGATTTATCTCAAAAAGCACGAAAAAAAAAATAAAGAATCTTGTTCCCTGCCTGTATTTTGTGATTCTTCCAAAATACCGTGAATTAAATAACAAAATTATCTTAAAAACGATAAATCTATGTTAATTTAAAGCCTGCGGCGGTGTTTCTTCTTTTGTGTTATGCTAATATGTTGGGCATCTAAGCCTGCAGATAAAGATGAGGTTCATTATTGTAATTGCCACATTTTTTAGGATCAAAAAATCTAATTAGGCTTTAATTGCAACTGGTCTCGGGAGAAAATTATTTGCCCGCCGCAAGCCAGTCATGTGTGGACCGAGTACTACAGTAGTAGTTAGTTGCCTAAAAAAGTAGTACACTAGTAATACAGTTAGTTTAAATTTTATCTAGCTATATTTTAAATTCTAGATTGATGAACAGTATGTATTAATTTGTTGAATGTGTTTATGGATCATCTTCTAATAACTGTAGATGGCGTGGATTAATTTTGAGTCTAGTGGTGAATAATTTGATTTGATTATTAAACGGTGAATTCGACAGGTAGCGAATTGATCACCGTGCCAAATGATTCTGTTCTGGTATTTGATTAAGACATGATGGGTCTATTCGAGCTGATTATGATGTGCATTAACCAATCTAAATTTCTCTTAATCATTCTTTCAAAGTGTGAATCAAAAACAATGACTACTCACTATTTCATAAACCAGTTTGAGACGAGGCACAGTTTAACCAAAAGTCTTAAAGAAGTGGTATTATATGTAGCTCTAAAACTTTCAGAAATAGTAAACTATTTGATCATTTTTGTGCTAATTTCCTCAAGAACCTTAAATTAATTTTATTGTCTTGATAATAACATTACTTTGCACTAAAAAACCTAAGGCTTTAAATATTCACACAGAGTACTCACTTATTAACTTTGAGTTTATATGTGAAAATTTCATGAAAAATGTGCATTTGTGCGTGACTAAGAATTCCTATGTTTCTATGTAAAAAGGGTACTTTTGGATCAACTTTTTTAAAGTTATTTGGCGATGCCTCCGTTGGTGGACAAAAATTGCAATTTATCCTAAAATAAAATCTCCGCTTGAAAGGAGTTCTAAACTTTTATTGTTTCATAAAAAGATAACGTTTACTTTGTAAATACATTTCATATTTTCTGGAAATATATGGATGGAAATCTTTCCGCGACTTCATGTTATCAAATTAGTGTTCGGTCAATTAACAAATGCATACAATCATACGCAATTTTGTGGGATAGAGGGAATATGAGTTTCTCTTAAATCGTTTTGTAAAGTGAAAACACACTATTTTATTCAATAATATATCTTTGCGACAATTTAAATAATAATATACTATTATTCAAGCAAATCAAACAATTTGAATTTTATGAACAAACAATTTAGTTAGACATTTCAAGTCATCAATGCACCCAATAATAATATGCTTACTAAGTAGTAAATGATTACAAGTCTGGAAAACAGCAATTCTTACATGTACATTAGTGGAAATCCGCATATCATTTCCGACGACAATTGTATTTTGTGGCGCCGGGAATCACTATCGGAGTAAAATTGTCACATAATTCGATTGATTAGACTTTAATGATATATTATTAATTTTAATTTAGTAGACTAAATTAATATATTTTTCATTTTTTTTAAATAACTCAAGATGCTATTTCAATTGATAAAGATGATTGCTCAGAATTTGGGAGTATTGTCTATAATGGTCGGAGGGTCAATATAATTCGAATGATCAATCCGAATTTTCTCCAGTCTAGAGATGCAAATATTGTGGCACATATTTAATTACCAGGTTTTGGGAATTTTATTATGAATTAATTGTCGATAAATATATAAACTATATTCAAATTTTATTTTTTAATTAAATCTATATATTTTATTAATTAAAAAATATATTTCCTCTGTCTCATAAGAGTGACACACATATGAGATGAGACAGATTTTAAAAAAAAATTTGGTAGATAATGTGTTGAGTGGAGATGTGACACATGGGATCCTCTATCCCACTATCTTGTGTATATCACCGTGCACCACTATTAATTTATTAATTTTTAATTATATTTTCTTCAATTTTAATTTATTATGCTTTAATATTATAAAAAGATAATTAACAAGGGTTCACTCATCCAATTAGGGTTTATAATTATTTTTTTTATATTTATTTGAATTAATAATTGATTATTTGGGTTCATTAATTCAAAGTTAGGGTATATAATTTTTAAAATTTTAATTTTTAGTTATAAATATTAATTAGTGTTCATAATATAATAATATTTTTTATTTTTATAAAAAATAATTATAAAATAGATAAATTAAGAGTGATACACAGTGGTATACACAAAATAGTGGGACAAATGATCTTATCTGGATATGTGATGAAGGATTGTGGTTAAATTGATTGTGGAGTTGTGCAAAAATGAGTGATTGTGGTTAAAAAGAGAAGTGATACTTTTTTATGGGACGGACGAAAATGAAAAATATGATATTTTCTTTTTCTTATGAGACGGAGAGAGTATAAACTTTTAATTTTTTGAAATTTGACTTGAGTTCAAAAGTTCATTAACTTGATTGTTTGAATTCGGATGGTACTGTTGGAAAATCTTGATGTTATCTTTCATGGCCTCAATTTTCATGTCATTTTTTTACCACTTTTGATAATCAAAATCCAATAATATAAGAGCATCCACAGCGCCAACTTATAAGCGCCGAATCAATGCACGAAATAGGGCGCACCTGTGCGCTGGAGTGCCGCGGTGGTGCGCCCTCGGGCCTTAGCTTGGTACCGATGCTTGTGGGGGAGAAAGTGAATTTCGTGCGCTACATGCGCAAACTTTATAAAAAAAAAATGGAGAGGATTTAATGGTGGGGGTATTGGTTTTGACGTTTTGTGCTGCTGTGGAGAAGAAGAAAATTCGAGAGGATTTCGTGCTGCTGTGGAGAAGACGAAAATTCATTTGAAACCTTCTTATGGTTTTGGTTTGGGGCTGCTGGGGTATTGGGTGGGGCATTGTTTTAATTTTTTATAATTTTTTTATATATTTTTTTAATCTTAATTTTGATTTGTTTTAAAATTTTAAAATTTTATTGTAATTTTAGTTTTAATTATGTAATTGTTATTTTTAATGTAATGTTTAATTTTAATTTCAATGAAATTTTTAAATTTAAAAATAAAAATATAGAAATAGAATTAAATTTAAGAGCATCAGTAACGCACCTACTCGAGTAGAGAGTTGACTCAAGTAGGGCGTTGCAGGGGTGGGTTACTCGAGTGCTACTCGAGTCTTCGAGTATGCACGATGGGGGGAGATTTAGGCGCGTGCATTTAATAAAAAAATGAAAAATTCGAATTTTAAATTAAAAATTTGACTGTTTTCCTCGATTTCCGTGCTTTGACCGATCGTTCCATTTTTTTTTTCTTCTCCTCTTTAAAAAACCCCTCCTCCTCCATTTATCCTCACACTTCTTCCTCTACAATTTTCTTCTTCTTCATTTCTCCTCTAATTTTTTTCCTTCATGGATCCACACAACCCTTTCTATGATCCTAATTGGTGCCCCGATCTCTCCGCCGATTATCACCCCGATATGGGGGGAATCAACTTGGAGGAGACCCCAGCCAGTGCCGAGGAGGAACCAGTAAGTGCAGAGCAAAGTGCCCCCAAACCAAATAAAGGCGGCCGGAGGAAGGAAATGGCCCACAAAATCAAGCACGACAAGGAAGGAAGGCTCCGTCATACTTACCTTCCCGAGCATACGGATCTCATCGTCCAAGTTTGGGAGGAGGAGACGAACGACGCCATCCGTGGGACGGATCAGAAGGGGGAGGAGTATTGGGGACGGATCCGCGAACGTGTCAACCCCATCATCGGCGTCGACCTTAAGATCCGGAAACTTTAAGGCCACTGGGCCCGAGTGAGCGCTGATGTGCGTCTCTGGGAAGCTATTTGGACGGAGACGTGCAACAATTGGCCTTCCGGTTTAATGATGGTTTTAGGTGTTTTTAATTTTTATATAATTTTTTATGATGTTTTAGGTGTTTTTAAATTTTATGTAATTTTTAATGATGTTTTAGTTTAATGGCGTATTTAACTATTAGAAAAATATGTTATTTAAATTTGAGCAATTAAATTTAAATGAAAAACATAAAAATCAAAACTAATGTTATCAAGTAGGCTATCAAGTAACCCAATGCAACACTACTTACTCAATGTGGTCCCCCACTATCAAGTGTTAGAGTTCGTTTCTAGTTTAGTTGCGGTGTCGAAGACTGAAGACTGAAGACTGAAGAATGAAGACTGAAGACTGAAGACTGGAGTTACCAACTGAAGTGTCAGTTGAAGAATCAGTTGAAGACTGATTATTTAATGCGCGCCATAGACTGATACTAAAGTCAAGTATCAGTTGAACATTCCTCCTAGGACTGATCTTCCAACGTTCAGAAGAAGCCACGTACGCTCAAAGTACAGCCGCATTAAATGCAGAGATATCTCAATATCTTATCTCTGCAGAGGTCATTCCTATCTGGTGGCTACTTTTCAGAGATGTCACATCTCCTGTCCTTCAAAGAGAGCCGTTTCCACACAGACAAGGAACCTCGAAGATTGAAGCCTCAGCCCAAATTCGAATTGCTCTCCAACGGAAGAAATCTTGAGGACGATTTACGCCAACGGATCTATTCAAGAGTTCTCCTACAAATAGCGCTCGAGGATCACTTCAATCTTCACCGATTCAACAACATAAGCTGAAGCTCTGCCGAAATAGCTACTCAGCCTAAAGCTTAACCGCTCAAATCTTGAATCGAAGAAGAGAATTCCAAAGCCAAAATCAGTCACTGCTGATTACATACATTCTCTTAGACCCTAGGCATATATTATGTGTACCCAGAAGCCAAAGGTCAAACTTGCTTCAAAGAACTTGTTCTTTGTAAGTATAGTTGGCACTCGTTTAAACCTCTCCCCCATAAGAGTGTTTGAGTGACTCGGAGTTCAGGAAGGTACTCTGAACTCTGAAAGGGAAGTCTGAGCACGAGGTGTGCTTAGCAGGGAAACCATACGCGAGTTGTGTAGGTGCTGAAATCCTACGCGAGGTGTGTAGGTGGGGAAACCCTACGCGAGGTGTGTAGGTGATGAATAGAGTTTATCTTCAGTTTACGGTTTGCAGTGCACCAGGCAAGCACTTGCGGAGTGGATTGTTGGTCTGATCAACCAGCCGTGGATGTAGGAAAGAGTTTTTTCGAACCACGTAAAAGTCTCTGTGTTATTTACAGCTTTCAGTTTTACATTCTTAACTGTGCTATTTCAACTGATAAAACTGAACACTGACTAACAGCAAGAGAAACCCTAATCCAACTATCTGCTCCACTGAGGCTATTTGAAACTAAGTTTAATTTCCGCTGCGTATGATATCAATCTGACTCACTATCCTCTGATAGTAAGGAAGAGAGATATCATCTTCATTTTTGCAAACACGACTGAAGCCCTTACGTGGATCAGTTAAGTTCTAGTGACTTAACTGATAACTCTTTACTGAAGAGCTTTCAGTATCAGTCGTCAACCCTGTTGGTCAAAACTAATTTCGGTTAAACAGGTGTCTGGTTTGCATGTAAAGTTTCTTTTCTATCTCTGACTGAGATCCCTCTGATTGAGGTTGGTAGATAGTCAAAAATAGCCTATAGGTGTATTCCCCCCCCATACACCTATTCGAGACCCCCCGGACCTAACAATTGGTATCAGAGCAGGTTGTTCGCAAGAACTATCTGTCTCTGACTAGTTCCTACTTGAACTAGATCATTTCTTAAAGGTCTCGAAGAAGTTTTACTCTTTCTTATCTTTGTGCTTGCTATTTGCTCTATCTGCTGTTATCTGTTCTCTCTTTTTTGATGGAGACTAACCACAGCAGATTATCTTCTCTACTTATGTTTAGTATTGAAAAATACGACATATGGAAGTTTCGGCTTGAAAGCTTCCTCACCGCCCAACATTGCAGAATGTGGGAAGTCATCACCAGCGGTCCGATCATCATCACCGAAACTGTAAAAAGGGTTCCTAATGACATCCGTCAGGAACCTTACGATGAGGACCAGCCCAAGTCAAAGGCAGACTTCACCACAGAAGAAAGGAAGCAAGATGAGTTAGACAACCTCGCCAAAAGCATCATCTCCGACACCGTTCCCAACAAGCATGTCATGAAGATCATCAAGTGCAGAACAGCAAAGAAGATGTGGGACATTCTGGAAAGAATGTGCGTAGGTTCTGAGGAAATCAAGGAGAATAAGCTATCCATAGCTTGCCAGAAATTCGACTCCTTCCACATGCTCAAGAATGAATCTGTCGAGGAAATGGAACAAAGATTCAATCTTATATTGAATGAAGTTCAATCCATTTCAAAGACAAATACACTCAACGAGAAATCAACCTGAAGATTCTTCGAGCACTGCCACGTGGAGAATGGCAGATCTACTCAGTCGCTCATCAGCATAAGCCAGGATTCAGTCAGCTCCCGACAAACAAGCTTTTCTCCGATCTCATGGCAAATGAGTTCGACCTTATGAGAAATCTTGGTAACAAGAAGGCTGGAGGATCAGACGAAGATGGTCCATCAACCTCAAGAGGAGTTGCACTGAAGGCCTCGACCAGAGAAGGCAAGAAGCAGATCAAGGAGCCAACGGAACTCAACCCTGAGGACTTCTTCAGTCAATATGCCTTGTTGACTGACAGATTCAACAAGATGGAGTCCAAGTTCCGGAAGTACAGAAGGTTCCACAAGCAGCACTACAAGGGAAAAGAAAGAGAAGGGGACTCCAGACATTCCACAGATCGAAGCGGAGAAAGGAAGTCAGCCGCTTACGACATCAAAGAATTGGAATGTTTTGGATGTAGAAAGAAAGGGCACTTTCGACATGAATGCCCTGATTTGACTCCAGCTGAGCGCAGGGAACTGAAAGCGAAGAAAGATCGTAGATCTTCGAAGAAGAAAGTGATGGTTGCTGATGATGCTGACTCTTCCAACGACACATCAGAATCATCCGACTTCGACAGTTCCAGCTCAGATGATGAGAGCCGAGCCCTGATGGCCAACGAATCAGAAAGTGTAGCTGACAACAGCTACGACAATGGAATAAATGGCCCAGCGGTAAAATCTCTCACAAAAACTCCATATACTGATAACTTCCTGATGCTTTCAGGAGACCACTCAGAATCTGGAGATAGCTCATCCTTTGAAACTGACGAGTTTGATCAGCTCCTGACTGATCACTGTCAACTGAGGAAAATGTTCGAAGATCTCCTCAAGCAGAATCAGAAAATGGACAAGGAGATCAATGATGAACGAGCTAAACATCAGACAATCATCTACTTTCCGGATGAAACTTGTCTCGATCAGCTAATCATGGAGAACAGCCGACTGGAAGAAGAGCTCAGAGTCTCCAACTCAGAAGGTGAAAGAGCATCTCATGAAATCAAGAGGCTCAATCACAAGCTGGAAGAAACAGTCAAGAACTGCATGATGCAGTCTCCCATGATGAGCAACTTTCCATCGAAAGGACTGGTCAACAGCATCGGAGGAAAGGTTGCAGCTGCCAAAGGAAAGGATATCATGATCATCTCTAAGAATGATCCTTCTGAAATCACAACCTCAGAAGAATCAAGAGACCATGATATGGATGAAGTTCACAAGCGCAGACTGATGGCCAGATCAAATGTTCCACCTCCACGAAGCTACAGACGAGCTAAGGAGGCTCCCAACCAGATCATCTTATTGAAAAGGCTGGAAAGCAGATTTCAGTCAAAGATCCGGGAATGAACATCAGGAGCCAAGAAGAATCTTCCTCATCAATCCAGGGGGAAGAAAGGCCACATCAGTCAGAAACTGACATCCTCAGTTCAGTTTCAGAAGGAACAACATCCATGGAGATCAAGCAATGCTGAGTCCAGTCGAGCCATGCCACTTCCTCGACGACAAGCCACTGGACGTCAGACAAATCTCCATAAGTCTGCAAAGACTAAAGTATCTCAAGGAAGATACTTCGCCGAGCAAAGAAGACCTCAACCACTCATCAGACAGAACTGCTACAAGAGTGAGGCCTTCAAAAGGATTTCCCAACAGAAGAATGCTCAAGTGCCACCTGAAGCGCCAACGACATCGATCAGACATCCAAAAATGCGCAAAAGATCAGCCAGACCAATTCTGAAGCAGATTTGGGTTCCAAAGGGAACTCGAACTAACATTGAAGGACCCAAAGCTTGATTGGGTGCCTGAAACAACTCTTCCTTGCAGGTCAATGTCAGGAAACATAAAAAGAAGGAAGAGGCCAAAGCTTCAATCAGAACATGGTATCTGGACAGTGGCTGTTCGAAGCATATGACGGACTACAAAGAATATCTATCCCAGTATGTTGAGAAAGCTGGATCCAAAGTTGCATTCGGAGACAACTCGATTGGAGAAACAAAAGGCTACGATGTGCTCAACATGGGTAACGCCAGTATCAGTAATGTTAGCTTTGTTTCTGGTCTTAAACATAATCTGTTGTCTGTGAGTCAATTTTGTGACAGTGGTTTCACAGTGAAAATCAAAAAGGATGAATTCACTGTTAGAAACGATCAGAAGAAGGTGGTTCTGAAGGGATTCAGACAAGGGAGTCTCTACGTCGTTTCTTGGGAAGACAGCCCACCAGAAACGTGCCTCATCAGCAAGAGCAGCTCGGAGCTCAATTGGCTATGGCACAAGAGACTCAACCATCTCAACTTCAAGACGATCAACAAACTTGCTAAACATCAACTGGTAGAAGGTCTTCCTTCTATTGTATTCCAGAAGAAGCAAGAATGTGAAGCATGCCTCAGAGGAAAGCAGACGCGGACGTCATTCAAGTCAAAGACAGGACACTCCTCTGGAAGGATTCTGCATCTACTTCACATGGATCTGTTTGGCCCGATCACTCCAAGAAGCTACAACGGTAGGAAGTACACCTTGGTAGTTGTGGATGATTATTCACGATATACTTGTTGGGAACCTTGTGGAATATCCTAACCCTTGTTTTGATGATACCAAAATTCATAGGACTTAAATGTAATAGACTAGAATCGTTTTGAACTCAAGTGTTAGAGTTCGTTTCTAGTTTAGTTGCGGTGTCGAAGACTGAAGACTGAAGACTGAAGAATGAAGACTGAAGACTGAAGACTGGAGTTACCAATGAAGAATCAGTTGAAGACTGATTATTTAATGCGCGCCATAGACTGATACTAAAGTCAAGTATCAGTTGAACATTCCTCCTATGACTGATCTTCCAACGTTCAGAGGAAGCCACGTACGCTCAAAGTACAGCCGCATTAAATGCAGAGATATCTCAATATCTTATCTCTGCAGAGGTCATTCCTATCTGGTGGCTACTTTTCAGAGATGTCACATCTCCTGTCCTTCAAAGAGAGCCGTTTCCACACAGACAAGGAACCTCGAAGATTGAAGCCTCAGCCCAAATTCGAATTGCTCTCCAACGGAAGAAATCTTGAGGATGATTTACGCCAATGGATCTATTCAAGAGTTCTCCTACAAATAGCGCTCGAGGATCACTTCAATCTTCACCGATTCAACAACATAAGCTGAAGCTCTGCCGAAATAGCTACTCAGCCTAAAGCTTAACCGCTCAAATCTTGAATCGAAGAAGAGAATTCCAAAGCCAAAATCAGTCACTGCTGATTACATACATTCTCTTAGACCCTAGGCATATATTATGTGTACCCAGAAGCCAAAGGTCAAACTTGCTTCAAAGAACTTGTTCTTTGTATGTATAGTTGGCACTCGTTTAAACCTCTCCCCCATAAGAGTGTTTGAGTGACTCGGAGTTCAGGAAGGTACTCTGAACTCTGAAAGGGAAGTCTGAGCACGAGGTGTGCTTAGCAGGGAAACCCTACGCGAGTTGTGTAGGTGCTGAAATCCTACGCGAGGTGTGTAGGTGGGGAAACCCTACGCGAGGTGTGTAGGTGCTGAAGAGAGTTTTTCTTCAGTTTACGGTTTGCAGTGCACCAGGCAAGCACTTGCGGAGTGGATTGTTGGTCTGATCAACCAGCCGTGGATGTAGGAAAGAGTTTTTCCGAACCACGTAAAAGTCTCTGTGTTATTTACAGCTTTCAGTTTTACATTCTTAACTGTGCTATTTCAACTGATAAAACTGAACACTGACTAACAGCAAGAGAAACCCTAATCCAACTATCTGCTCCACTGAGGCTATTTGAAACTAAGTTTAATTTCCGCTGCGTATGATATCAATCTGACTCACTATCCTCTGATAGTAAGGAAGAGAGATACCATCTTCATTTTTGCAAACACGACTGAGGCCCTTACGTGGATCAGTTAAATTCTAGTGACTTAACTGATAACTCTTTACTAAAGAGCTTTCAGTATCAGTCGTCAACCCTGTTGGTCAAAACTAATTCCGGTTAAACAGGTGTCTGGTTTGCATGTAAAGTTTCTTTTCTATCTCTGACTGAGATCCCTCTAATTGAGGTTGGTAGATAGTCAAAAATAGCCTATAGGTGTATTCCCCCCCCCCCCCATACACCTATTCGAGACCCCCCCGGACCTAACATCCTTTAAGCACCTCACATTGGAGATGCTCTAAGTATCATTAGAAATATAACGTCAAGAACTTTTTAACGATATCTTCAAATTGTGCATAGGAATTTAGACAATCAAGTTATTGATTAGACGAACTTTCAACTCAGATCAAATTCTAAAAATATAAAAGTTTATGTATTTTTTTATTAAAAAAAAAAACTAGATTTGATAAAAAAAACTAAAATTTAGGTATAATTCATATATTTATAGATAATTAACCATTTTCTTATTTTTTTTTTCTTTTCTTATTGTTCCTTAATTTTCTTGTTTTCATGATTGAGTTTGCACTTAATTAAGAAACGACAACGCTCCTTAAGACTTCTAGGCATTGTGGAAGATTTGTTTTTGATAAATTAATAATTAAATAAAAAAATTTAAAGATCGCATTACTTCTAGACCAACACTACATGCACACCTATGAAAGATATTCTTGTTTCTTATTATTGTTGTTGTTAATATATCATCTTCTTTGTTTTAAAAAAGAACAAGAAAAAGACAATAAAGATCGCATGCTAGTGAATATTATTATCCACCTCAGTGGCGGAGCTAGATATTTGTTCGCTATACCACAAGTGTACGGTGTAGTTGTAATAAGTGAAAGCAAGGTCGTATCCCACAAGAATTGGTGAATTCAAACTTTAAAATACTATTAATAAGTTGTTTTCAATTTATTTAGACAACCAAAATTCAAAAGATGTTTATAACTAAAACAAAGCTAAATTAAAGTAAGCAAACTAAATAACAATAACATAAACTTAATTAATAAATTGAGAATGACTCAAAGAAAAGTTATCCTATGGAAGATTTCGATGGATAGTAATGAATTTCAATCTAAAGCAATATTAATCTTAATATGGCCTACTTATCTAGGGCAATCTCCCCACTAGTTTTAGCCCCCTCCCGGACGACTAAAATAGTAGATTACGGGTCATAATTGTCGTCCCCGGTCAATTTCTAACCTATAACTCCCAAAAGCACAAAAGATTGATAAGCCCTCACCCAACTCTCAACCTCCTGGTTTATTGAGATGATATGTATCAAACTACTCCTAATCTATTATAATTATCCTCTCCCGATTCAAATCACAAATTAGAAATGCAAAAAAGGTGGCCAACCAATCATACAAGAGATAAATTTAGGGGTTGAAAAGATAACAACAAGCACAATCAAGATATATATTAAACAAAGAAATCAATCCATTATAAATCCATCTAATATAATCCCTAAGATAAGGGATTTTAGCCAAACATATTCATAATAATAAAAAAATCTCAAGTCATAAGAAAACATAAACAAAGATCTAAAGAGATAGAGATTCATAGACAAATTCTATAATCTTAATCTTCAATCATGTAGTCTTGATGAGCTCATTTTCAAGTCTTTCCCTTCTTTCTTTGATTTTGGTGTGGTTCTAATGTGTGGAAGAGAGAAAATGGTAGAAGAAAATGATGGGTTGGAAGAGAAAAAATGGAGGCTAGGGTGTTTGGAGAGGTGATTTTTTTTGTGGATGATGTGAAAAATGAGGGAAGAAAAGGGGTTAAGGGCTAAAAATCGCGTCTGGGCCCCACCAAAAGCATCAATTCCATGTTTATCCCGCGGACCGTGGGGGAGCTATTGGAGAGGCCTGAGGTCGGGCCCGCGGCCGCGGGTGCGGTCGTGCGTTCTGGACATTTTGGAGCATAGGCCCTCAGCCGCTACCGGGACCGCGGGGTCCTGGGCTCTGTGCGCAGTCTGCTTTGCTCGGCTCCGTTCTCCCTCGTCCGAACTCCGATTTGGTCGCCGTTTGCGCTCACGGATTCCTCTTGAGATGTACTTCAATCTCATATCTTCAAAAATACTCCAATTAATCCTTTATTTTCCCTGAAATGACTCCAAAACTACACCAAAGCATCAAATATTCATAAAACTAAACATTAGGGCACAAAACAAGCATTCACAAGCAAAACATGAAGGAAAATTGCAACAAATCATGTGGAATTGAGGTACGAAAACCATGTTTGTCAATATTTAGTTGAGGGGGGGGGGACTGAATTTGTACGGGGGTTCGGGTGCGGTAGCCCCCATTTTTATTTTTGGGCATTTCGTATATTTAAGGCACTTTTTATTTAAAGTCAAGCATAATAGTAATAATAACGAAAATATTTTCATAAATTATATTGTTTCAATACACTACAAATTTTTTTGGAGGCATTCTGCACATTTTAGACATTTTTTATTAAAAGAAAAGTATAATAATAACAATAACGAGTAACATTTTCATAGATTATATAATTTTAAATAACACAATTAACATTAAATTAAATATACATGAGGGGATATAACAAGTAAATAACCTTCTATGAGACAAAATTTTTTTCTAATAGGTAAAAACATATATATACTTGGAAAAAAAAAATCAAAATTTGGATGCCCCCGGAGTCCCCATGTGGCTCTGCCACTGGTCCACCTTGATATTTGAGTGGTTCATCGTCCCATGAAAATTTCTTTATTTAGAATATTAGTAAGCCCTCTCATGCGGTGCATGATGGATATCGAAATTAAACGATATTTAAATAAATAAATATAATATAAAATATAATTAAAATATAAGTAAATTCAAATGTATTTTAAAAATAAAATAAAATAATCCACATCAATTACTCAATAAAAATCATAATTTGAAAATGTAAATTTTTAATTTTATATAAAGTGTAATGATAATTATAGTTATTAAATCATTAGAAAATATATATTTGATAATAAAAATTAGCATTACATATTATTATTATAAGAATTACACAACATGATAATAAATAAATAAATAAATATTTTCATACACAAACTTAAATAAATAAAAAATCATATTTGAATCATATTTTTAATATATATATATATATATATATATATATATGTATAAGTAATTATTCATCTACAAAATTATACTCCCTCCGTCCCAACGAAAGCGGTGCGTATTCCTTTTTCAGCCGTCCCAACGAAAGTGGTGCATTTCATTTTTTGATAATAATTTTACACTACAAACAATGTGGCCTCACACACCTTTACACACTTTTACATTACAATCTTATTCTCCTTAAATCCCGTGCCGAAAAGAAGCGCACCGCTTTCGTTGGGACGGAGGGAGTATTACAATTAATACAAAAGATTTATTTTAAAAAAAGAGTTATAAAATGAATCATTATATTTTTTCTTTCACATTTATTACATTCGAAAGTTGATCACTAAAATCCTAGCAATATATTATTGCAATTAACACAGTGCAATTATAACATATATAACAAATCGATCTAGTGTCGTTTCCATAGGGACTGACAAACAAAAACACATATAGTATTACTATGTCAATATACAAGCAAGCAGACGTAAAATATGGTGAAATTTATTATTATTATTATTATTATTATTATTATTATTTGTGGTGAAAAACTAAAACTAGACTCAAGCAAAGCAAATAAATAAAATCAGATAAAAATCCAAAAATTAAAGACTGGTCCTAGCGAATGCAATTTCATTAATTAATTAAATTTACACAATTAATCTGTTAATCCAAATTACCAGTTTAATTCAATCCTGACGAAAATTCACAAAACTCACCATATACTATCTCTAGAGCAGTACAATAGATTAATATATTCTCTATCACTCGTAAGTATCAAGAAGAAATATACTAAACTCCCAAAAGGTAATTATTCTCTATCACTCGTAAGTATCATTAAGAATAATTTCCTATGATCCACCTATCTTCGCTAGGTCTCAAGGTTATCTCTGCTAAGTTCAAACTAAACAATTAGACATGCAAATTATTAGCTAGATAATACGCAAGAAACAGACACCAGAAATTGTAAATCAGAAACTAGAAAGCAACATGGCATTAATAAATCAATCTCATAAATTAAATCAACTGCATGCAAACCCTGTAATTAGAAAAGAAAATTAGCCACACATAATAAAATAAATCAAAGAAATGATTATAAGAAACCAATTGAAATAAATAAAATTGATAGAACCCCAAAATAATTTAGGATGAACAGTTTGAATCTTCAATCTTGCAGAAAATAAATCGAAGACCTAAAATCTATGAAAACAATAAATTCTAAAGCTAAAAACTGAAAAATGTAAAGAAAAAAGGGAGAAGAATGTGTCTAATAGGTCAATAAAAAGATCTATATATAAGCACACGGGGTGAATATAGTACAGAACTAAAAAAATGCTGATAAAGCCCAAAATTTCGTCCCAGCTAACTAACTTGAGACATTTCTTTTTGGCATACAATTTAAGAAATTCTTACTCCCTCCGTCCCAATTCAATAGGACACAAGGCTTGTGCACAATTGTTAAAAAATAAATAATTTATAATAAAATATGAGAAAGAAAGTAATTTTTTTGGAAAATATATTTGTACAAAAAGTAAAAGAAAGAAATAAAAAAGAGGTAATAATGTGTAACTGTAAGATACAATGACATTTGATGTAAATTAAGTTATACGAGGATATTTATTAGAGTTAATATATCAAACTAGCCTATTTCTTATAGTAAATTTAAAATTTACTCACTCAAATAAAAAATAATAGCCAATTTTTTTGTTAAATGACTAAACTGCCCCTAAGATTAAAATTAAAAAATTACCCACACCAAATCTCTATCTCTCTCTTTTCGGTCTCTCTCTCACTCTGTACACACTTCTCTCTCTCATGTGTTCGACTGGCCAATCTCTTAAGGTTGCTACGGTGGAAATCAAACACTTCAACGGAGGCGAAGCTGAGAGATTAGATTGGGTTGTCGGTGTTTTGTCGTAGACCAAAGCACAATCACATAAACTCTGGTTGGTGCGATTCTGGAAAATAGTTGAAGAGTCGGTGAGAAAGTTAGATAAATTATCGGAAAAAAAAAAGAACACATGGAAGAATTTTGGGGTATGTGCCAGAGCATTTTTCATTTTCGCAAATTATAACTTATAAGATGACCTATTGCTAATGTAGTTAGAACTCCAACACAAGTCTTCAACATTTAGATCGAAATAACATCAAATGAAATAGGAAAGTGATAACACACTTTGGGGAAAGGATTTTTTCAACAAATTCAATTTTGTGAATTTTATTGGAGAGATTTGATCGATTGAAAGAGAAAGAAATTTTCGATAATTGATTAATATTCTTGAATTCACAACCAGATCTATGAATTCACACTTAATGTTCTTGAATTCACAATTTAATATTCTTGAATTCACAACTTAATGTTCTTGAATTCACAACTAAAACTATAATTCACAATCAGCTCGATAAATTCACAACTCAATTGTTAGTGCTGGTTGTGAATTCAAGATTAAAAGCTCAAATTCACAACTAGTTGTTTTGGTTGTGAATTTGAGTTTTATAACTAGAATTCACAACTAGTTTGATGAATTCACAATTGAATTTCTAGTATTAGTTGTAAAATTCAAGTTTTAAAGCTCGAATTCACAACCAACTCTATTGCTAGTTGTGAATTCAAATTTTAAAATTTGAATTCATAGCTAGAAAAAGTGGTAGTCGTGAATTTTAGTTTTAAAACTTGAATTCACGACTAACAATATTTATAGTTATGAATTCACACTTTAAAACTTGAATTCACGACTAACACTATTTTTAGTTGTAAATTCAAACTTTAAAACTCGAATTCACAATCAATACTAGCTATTCAGTTGTGAATTCGAGTTTTAAAGCTTGAATTCACAACCAAAATTAATGATAGTTGTGAATTCTACTGGTTGTGAATTCACGGACAATTTTTAAATTTTTTATATGCAAGGGTAAAATGGTAAGTGTGGGTAATTTTTTTTTTTTTTTTTTTTTTTTTTTTTTTTTTTTTATCTTTGTGGCTAATTTTTAAATTAATTATTCTAAAGTGGCTATTTTCAAAATGCACTCTATTTATTATTTATTGGCTTTCTATTTTAGAAAGTTGTCTATTGGATTGAGACATCCTAATAAGAAAATGCAACCTATTAAATTGGGACGGAGTAAATAATATTTAGTATTTAAGTGTATTTAATAATAAAATGAACATTCTTTTTTTTTAGATTATTTGTTTTCTTTCACCACTACAAAAAAAATGCTCAATTTAGCTACGGATTTACAACGGATTCGTGACGGATATATTTTATTAAATTTAACAACGAATTTCATGATGGATTTCTATTGCAACACTTCGGCTACGGATAAAATCCGTCATTAAATTAAAAAAAATTAATATTTTTTGTTAAAAAAATTTAGGTACGGAATAATCCTAACTAAGTCTGTAGCTAAACTTGAATTTATTTCGTAGCTACAGATTCTATCCGTAGCGAGATACTTTGTAGCTTATCAGCTACGGAATATCCGTAGCAACTTCGGTCACAAAGTTAAATTTTCAAATTCAAAATGCAGGCACGATTCTATCCGTAGCGAGATACTTGTTCTTCTCATTTACCCCAATTGCAAACCCTAGCATTTTCTCACTTTTTAGGTCGCCGTCCATCCTCTCTCTCACCGCCGTCAATAGGTAGATGTCAAGATATTCACACCGCATTCACTATGGGTATCTATCTCTCTCACCGTCTCTCTCTCTCTTTTACAGTTTGTGGCGTTGCCACCGTCCTCGCTCACGTTGCAGCCGGTGCCAAGCTCTCGCTGCCGCCATCAGTTGGTAAGTTTCTTATTAAAACCGCTTAATTTATATCTTCCTCAATCCTCACTTGACATAGGTATCTTTATCTGCCTACGTACTTTTTGATTTCTTTACCCCAAGTATAGTTTCTATCTTCCTCAATCCTCACTAGACATAGGTTTAGGTTGAAACTTTTATCTACTTCTCTGCTTCTGAGTTCAAAGGATAATGCTGCAAGTTCAAGCTTTCACAGTCACTTAACATCAATGCTCAACTACTTCACTACTGAACTTATTTCTCAATAAATATTCAACAATTAGTTTGCCTTCTTTATCTATTTTCTTGCATCAATGAAGTCAAAGGAGTCGAGAGTACTAAGAATGAAAGAAATCTAATTTTGTCCAATTTTTTTGCCAGTTTTTATAGTTGCGGGAGTAAGCCTCCCTGTGACTATCATAATAGTACTCTCATATACTTCCTATTCGGCCGGGGAAGATGACGGTAAAATTCTTTGATTTCATTTTCATTTTTAGTCTCACTATGTGTCTTTCACTCCTACTATTTTTCTCAAATATTCTTTTTTATTTACCATGTAATTGTGTTCTTGTAGTGCCCAGCAAATTCACTAATAACTACTTATTCCCTAGTGGAGTATAGAGATTGGGAACTAATTTCTTATTCATTGGTAGGCTCAAATTTATGTTGGTTTTTACTATTTCAAATTATAACTTGCACAAGTTATTCTTTCATTTTCATATGTTCAGGCATAATGTTGAGAATCTTGTGGAATATCATAATCCTTGTTTTGATGATACCAAAATTCATAGGTCGTATTTGTAATAGACTAGAATTGTTTTGAACTCAAGTGTTAGAGTTCGATTCTAGTTTAGCTTGCGGTATCGAAGACTGAAGACTGAAGACTGAAGAACGAAGGACTGAAGACTGAAGACTGCAGATACCAACTGAAGTATCAGTTGAAGAATCAGTCAGGAACTGATTACTTAATGCGCGCAATGGACTGATACTAAAGTCAAGTATCAGTTGAACATTCCTCCTCGGACTGATCTTCCAACGTTCAGAGGAAGCCACGTACTCACAAAGTACAGCCGCATTAAATGCAGAGATCTTAGGATCTTATCTCTGCAGATGTCATTCCTATCTGATGGTTACTTTTCAGAGACGTCACATCTCATATCCATCAAGAGAGTCGTTTCCACCCACACAAGGAACCTCGAAGATTGAAGCCTCAGCCCAAATTCGAATTGCTCTCTAACGGAAGAAATCTTGATTACGCTCTACGCCAACGGATCTATTCAAGAGTTCTCCTACAAATAGCGCTCGAGGATCACTTCAACCTTCATCGATTCAACGACATATGCTGAAGCTCTGCCGAAATTGCTACTCAGCCTAAAGCTTAACCTCCCCAAAGCTTGAATCGAAGAAGAGAATTCCAAAGCCAAAATCAGTCACTGCTGATTACACATATTCTCTTAAACCTTAGGCAAACCTCTGTTTACCCAGAAGCCAAAGGTCAAACTTGCTTCAAAGAACTTGTTCTTTGTAGTATAGTTGGCACTCGTTCAAACCTCCTCCCCAAAAGAGTGTTTGAGTGATTCGGAGTTCAGTAAAGTACTCTGACTCTGAGTGAGAAGTCTTAGCACGGGTTGTGCTGAGCAAGAGAAATCCGACGCGAGTGAAGCGTGGGTACTGAAGAAAGGGTTTTCTTCAGTGGTACAGTTGTGTGCACCCGGCAAGCACACGGTTTGGTTTGCAATGCACCTGTTAAGCACTTATTTTATAGACTAAAATTAGTTTTTATTTTAGCGCTATATATATATATATATATATATATATATATATATATATATATATATATATATGTAGGGGCCGCTCCAATGAGACCCCTTAATTTTAGTGAGATCTAGGGCACGATCTGATACGTTTATTCTATCAATCCTATGGCTGATATTGTATCTGGAGGGTGATTTTTTTCGCAGGGTTCGAATCCTGGAGGGAGCAGAATATTTTAAATTTTGTTAGAGCATCCGCAATGGGGTTACATGATAGCTTACATGATAGCCTACTTTATGAGGGGGGACCACATGGTGTAAAGATGTTGCATTGAGGTTACATGATAGCTTACATGATAGCATTAGTTTTGATTTTTATGCTTTTTACTTAAATTTAATTGCTCAAATTTAAATAACACATTTCACTAATAATTAAAATTTCATTAAAATAAAAAACCTAAAAATTACATTAAAAAAATAAAAAACATAATTTAAATTACATAAATTAAATTCCTAGTCTAGATAAGACCACGACGCTTGAGTATTTCTTGGACCATGTGCTCGTGGGCCATCCTCTGTGCATCGCTCATATGCGATGTATCCAGACTGAGGAGTTGCATGCCGAGCTCCCTCTCCTTGAGCTCGTTCTTTTTGGCATATTCGGCTGTGATTTTTTCAAGTTCTGATCGGACCGATCCAATGCCTCTTTGTACTCCGATGACTGCTCGGAGCTTGCCGCCGCCTTCCCCTTCCCCTTCGCTTTCGCCGCCCTCGCCGCCGCCTTGTTCCCAATCGGCCGGGCAGACGAGATCTCCTCGCCCGACGCCGAGGTGGTGAAGGCGCCCTCCTCTGTCGTCTTTGTCCTCTTCGAGGAATGCACGTCTCCCTCGAGGTACATCGACTTGAACTTGTGGTTATTCCGGAGAATTCTCCACGCATTCCAGTAGTTGAAGGAGGCGTTATTTGCGCTTCGACTTTTGAAAAGAGTTTGGGCCTTGTCCCGGAGCATATCGTTAGAATGGCCGGACGGCCACCGGCTGCGCGCCTCCACCCAAATACTCTCCCACAGCCGCACCTCTTGGGCCACTCGGGTCCAGTGCCCTTGAATCTGGCGGTGCTTGAGGTTGGCGCCGATGATGGGGTTGACACGGGCGACGATCCTCTTCCAATAATCGTACCCCTTTTGATTTGTCCCACGGATGGCGTCGTTTGTCTCCTCCATCCAAATTTGAACGATGATGTCCGTCTCCTCAGGGGTGTAGGTATGACGGACAGTCTTTCCTCCGTCAGCCTCCGCCCCCTCCTCCTCGGCCACCGGCGCCTGCCTGCCATGTCTGATCTTGTGGGTGACTTCTTTCCTCCGGCTGCCTTTCTTCGATTTGGCGGCACTATGGGCTGCCGAAGGCATCTCCTCGTCGGACTGTGGAGCATCCCCCAAGTTACACCCCGATAAATCGGGATGATATTCGTCGGATAGATCGGGGCACCAATTTAGGTCATAGTAATTTGAGTTGTGTGGATCCATGGAGTGTGTAGAGAGAGAAAGAAAAGAAGAAGTGAGGATGAAGAAGGTGTAGGGAAAAAATGGGGAAGAAGAAGAATAAATAGAAGAAAAGAAGAGAGAAAACAAAAACAAAAAAAATTGAACGGTCAATTCACGCAAATCGAGGCAGCAACGGTCAATTCGATTTTTTTTTAAAATTGGCGCGTGCATCACACGCGCCTTACACTATCAAAGAAATGGGCTACACGATAGAACGTGTAGCCCTTGTGTAACCCTGTGCTGCATCGGTTACACGATAGCAAGCTTACACGAGTAAGCTGCTAACGTGTAACCGTTGCAGATGTTCTTATTCATCAGTATATACTGCATTGTTAATCAGTATATACGGCCCTGTTCATCAGTATATATGTTTTGTTCATTACGAATTTTTCAAATTTTATTTGTCATCAGTATATACATCTTGTTAATTAGATATACGTTTTGTTCATTAGTATTATATGTCTTATTCATTGTACTCATGTTACACGAAAAATAAGAGGTCTCACTGGAGCGCGCCCCTATATATATATATATATATATATATATATATATAGTTGGGATTTATGGAGAAGTCAATATATTTCGTTTTGAATAAGTTAATAACATAACCGAATAAATTAAGAGACCGCTTGAATAGACATTCAATAAATGACATGCCACATTTATTCCGTTCAGTAAAATTGTTGGGTATTCAGTAAAATTATTGACTTGTTCAGACCGCCTTTCGCCTTATCTCATTCTCTCTCTCTCTCTCTCTCTCTCTCTCTCTCTCTCTATATATATATATATATATATATATATATATATATATATATATATAGGGTGTGGTTCTAGAGAGAACTACATTATTTGTGAGAACGGGAGAACCATCAAATTTAATGCATCCACTATAAAAATTAATGCATTCGCTGTTAAAATTAATACACTAAAAAAATAAAAAAAAAATGCTCCCTTCAGGATTCGAACCCAGGATCTGCATTCATCCAACAAGATGATGCATCCACCGTAGATCTTGTTGATCGAATGGCTGAAAATGGTTATCCGGTCTTCTTTTATTTATGGTTCTTTCTTGAACCTCTCCCTATATATATATATATATAGGGGGCCGCTCCAACGAGACCCCCTAATTTTAGTGAGATTTAGGGCACGATCTGGTGCGTTTATTTTATCAATCCTATGGCTGATATTGTATTTGGAGGGTGATTTTTTTCGCAGGGTTCGAATCCTGGAGGGAGCAGAATATTTTAAATTTTATTATTCATCTGTATATACTACATTGTTCATCAGTATATATGACCTTGTTCATCAGTATATATGTCTTATTCATTACGAATTTTTTAAATTTTATTTTTCATCAGTATATACATCTTGTTCATTAGATATACGTTTTGTTCATTAGTATTATATGTCTTATTCATTGTACTCATGTTACACGAAAAATAGGGGGTCTCACTGGAGCGCGCCCCTATATATATATATATATATATATATATATATATATATATAATCAAATAAGTCACTACATTGCACGCATGCAGGGATCTCTACATCACACAAAGGTGAAAAATATATACTACACCGCACACATGTGAAACCTCTATAACACATAACTGTGGGTAAATATTAAACTGTACGCAGCGGAATTGAATCCAAACCTCTTGCGAAGGGCAGTGTTTGGGTGCTTCAACTTTGCTACATGAGCTAGGCCTCATTGACGACATTACACATTATAATTATAGAGTATTACGCGTAAATAAATAAACAAATATATTCATACACAAATATAAATATTTTAAATTTTATTTGTTTTCATAATTTATTTGTTTTGAATTCATTTTTAATAATTTTTATATTATACTCCCTTCGTCCCAAAAATAAGTTCCTCTTTGGGGACGGCACGAGTTTTAAGGAAAATGATAAAGTGTATTGATAGTGGAAAAAAATATGTTATAATTAGTATTGGGAGTGGTGAAAATGTGAAAAAATGTTATAATTAGTATTGGGAGTGGTGAAAAAGTGAAAAGTAAGAATAAATAAAGTATTATTAGTGGTGGGGTAGTTGTCCAAAAATAGAAAGAAAGAAAGATGAACTTATTTGGGGGACGTCCCAAAATGGAAAAAGATGAACTTATTTCAGGGACGGAGGGAGTATTAAAGATCTCATCACAAACTTAAATTTAAGATGTATATTAAGTATTTTTTTCATGAATCAAATTTGATGATATTTTAAAAAAATTAAAAAAAAAATAGTGAAAAAATTAGTGGAAAAAGAGTGAGAAAAAAAAGAGGGGAAAAGTTGGAGGAAAAAAAACCCCTTTTATATCCACATGGATAATATATAGATTAGTGATTGAAACTGATGTTTTGGATTATACAATCATGTTTTATAATTTTGTTAATTATTTTAATAGATTCTTTTTTAAAACTTTTAGTAGATTATAAAAGAAGGAATTAATTTCATCGATACAAAAATTATTAACAAATCAATCGAGATACAGATTTCCTGAATTATTAGATAACCTAAATTTCGGTCACAGATTAAATAAAATCTTCCATTTACTTTTCAAAGAAAATGTTCCAAACAATATCTCTCAAATATATATTCGTCCTATTTTCAAGAATGAACAAAAAATAATTAACTTGGAAGAAGTAATAATAGAAACATATTTGCTTTTATAATTCTAGTACTAAAATAAGAAAATATTGGAAACAGAGTATAAAATATAGTATCAAGATATTTTGTTACTCCTATTATAATATTATAATCTCGTATTTATTTTCATGAATAATTATACAAAAAAAAAAAAAAAAAACCATGAGTCACAGAAATGTCTCATAGAACCCCAAAAAAGGTATCTAAAGAAAAATCCTATGAGAAAGAATAAAATAAATATCCAATAGCAGAGATAAAAAGAAGAAGAAAAAGAAAACAAGAATTCTATTATTTTGTTTGTAGTATATCATTAGTGTTCTAGTAGTATATTGATGGGCTAAACTTTAAAAACTTAGGAACCATTTTGCAACTTTTACATCATGACGAGGTACGATTAATTCATTATTTTACATCCAACCGAAACTGTTTGTGGTTGACAATCCATCGGGAGATAAACGAAATTAGGTTTGAGGGTATAGTGTGTATCAAAGGCGGTGGGATTAGTGGTATAAATTTACTTAACTTATTGCAGGATTAAAAACTCTTATTTTTTCTTAATATTTATTATAAATGAAAACATAACAAATTTTGTGGGACGGCCTAAAAAGTCATATTTTGCGGGACAGAGGGAGTACAAATTATGATAGTTTTCTTTTTCGAAATATGTATGAATTCGCTGTAATAATGTATGAATTCAAAAGTTAATTTTTTCGCTTCCTATCGATTTTAAACTTAGGATCATGAATTTATTTAACAAAATGATAAATCTATGGTGGATCTAAATGGCCTAAGGGTTAAAAATTAATGATTTTTTAAGGGTTAATAGCCGTAAAATACACGAACTATTTTGACATTTGCATATTGCACATGACCTTCAAAATTAGCCCCAGAATACATGACCTTTCAATTTAATCGCAATTTGCACCCGCGTTGACTAACACTTTGATCGGTGGTGACGTGGCCGTCGGATTTTGTTGACGTGGACGATTTTCCGATATAGTAAAACGACGTCGTTTCTTCAAGCTCTTTTAAATTAAAATAAAAATAAAAAAATGGAAAAATCCTTTTGTTCCTTTGAAAGGGGAACCGCCAGCCACCTTCTTCCCCAGCCAACCCTGAAAGGCGCGGCCTTAATTTCCGACGCCGAGCAACTCCACCGCCATTACTGCTCCGGCTGCTGTACTACGACCACCGCGCTCCTCCAATCGCGCCGCCGAGATTCTGGAAATCGGCTGTGTTTGCTACTATCACCATCGGACCCCCAAATCCGAATTGCAGGGGGGAGGGAGAGAGGCTGCTGCGTCGACGTCGGAGTTGCAGGCGGGGGGGAGAAGGGGTTAGGGTTTCTTCCAATGGAGAGGCAGATGCTCGAAGGGGCGTTGGAGATTTCTTTGATTTTGATGTTTGATTTCTTCGATTCAAAGGGACGGTGGTGGTGGTTATTTGGAGATCTGGAGATCTGTGGCGGTGGTTATGGTGGAGGTGAGGCGGCGCGACATTTCTTCGATTCAAAGGGACGGTGGTGGTGGTTAGTTGGAAATCTGGAGATCTGGAGATCTGTGGCGGTGGTTATGGTGGAGGTGAGGCGGCGCGACAACTTCTCCGGCGCCATCCCCCTCTTCCTCTTGCCCCGCCTCGCCGTCGTCGATCTCGCCGCCATCCCCCTCTTCCTGTGGAGGTGAGGCGGCGCGATTTGGTAAGTTTTGGTTTTTGATGGTTATGGTGGAGGTGAGGGAAAACAGTGCTTGCGGTGGTGGTGGTTATGGTGGAGGTGATGGCTCGCCGGATTCTGGAAATGGTGACGACGGCGTGGCGGACCGCCTAGACCAGGAAGAAGGTCACCGGAAAAGCAAGGATTTTTAATTTTTTTTTTTGAAAATATCAAAACGACGTCGTTTTTCCCACGTGGCTTGCCAGCGTGTAAAAAAAAGCCACGTGGCTGTCCATGTCATCGTCGGTCAAACTTAAGAGTTGCCGGAATTTTCGCCGTGTGCAAATTGCGATTAAATTGAAAAGTCATGTATTCTGGGGCTAATTTTGAAGGTGATGTGCAATATGCAAATTTCAAAATAGTTCGTGTATTTTCCGGCTATTAACCCATTTTTTAATTTATATTTTGAAATAGAGTTTTTATTTTAGCTCCATTATATTGAAATAAATTGAAGAAAACATACAGAGAAAAAGAGAGGCAATGACACCTTGGAGATGACATGCCTTTAATAGTAACTTAGGACAAGGAGCCCATAAGCCCTCCCATGTGCACATCATGTTCACCTCATCTCATGTCTCCAAAAACATCAGTTTAAATCTGGAAAAAGCCATTCTTCCCATTCATTTACAATTTTTGGGACCCCAGACGTTTCTTATGTTGTATTAGTATTTAATTTAAATGTATTTTTGTTTATACTACTATTAAAATATAAGTCATAATATTACATGTGAAGAATGTTATTCATCGAAAGAAGACACCATCCATGAGACAACCTTTGAGGTTTGAGGTTCAAACCAAATTCCACATGTCAAATACTTATGATATTGGACGTCACATTGGGGCTTAATTCTTATGAGGATCAATAGATACATCGACATACATGTTTCATATGTTTTGTAAGAGAAATTTGAACGACTTTTAATATTTTTCAATCGCATGGAACATTTTCATATGTTATTGTCACATCACATCACATACATGTTATAACTTAATTTGGAATGTGAAAGGGGAAGCAAACATCTTGAACCATACTATGTTTTGCTCTGTTGAGCCATCAACTTTATTTTTGTTAGTTTTCTGTATGCATTGTATTTGTCGCCTCGATCATATCTTTTTAATTATTCATGTTAAACAGCTTGCATTAATGTTCGTATTCTAGCATCCAAACTACTCCCTATTTAAGAATATACAAAAAAAAAAAGTTAAAATGAGTTATTGGCGCATAAATGCACTATCGTTAGATTAATTTTGATTTTTAACATGAATTTAAAAAAATGTTAAAAAAAATACATTAATTATTGATTATAGTAATTTTATCACGAATTTTATTTACTTTCATAGATACAATTCAAGATGAACCAAAATAATGTCTTACAATTTAATCTGACAATCAAATTCGTATTAAAATTGCTACAATTCGATTTGTCCACATCAACATTTTGACATGCCAAGTAAGCTTTAATTTAGCCGAAAATAAAAATCGTGTTAAAATGACTACAATCAATAAGTTGGTATATTTTTTGATATTTTTTTAAATTAATGTTAAAAATCAGAATTGGTCCAAAATTGATATATTTATGTGCCAATAACCTTTAATTTTAAACTCGAAGTTAATAAGGTAGTTTAATTCAACACCAGCTTCACTTCCAGAAGTCATGCAACGTACAATGAAAATAAATCTTCATCAATAGTTTGAGGGCAAAAACACATTTGTCGAAGATAAATTAAATTAGTTTTAACCAGACATGTTCCAGCCAAATTAATCATCCGAATTTATTTAATTTTGATTTATTGTATAGTGTAGCTCCACTAATGAAAATAGCACATAGTTAAATGATTGAACAACTCATATATTAATCAATTAAGTCATGTAAAGTTATGGCAAAGATTGGATGTGACATAGAAGCATATCACATTTAAGCACCGGCGGATCCAGAGTGAAATGAACGAGTAATGTTTAAAATTAAAGGTCTCAATTTTTTTTAAATTTAACAATTAATTTATATAAAAAAAAAGTTAAAATGAGTATATAATTAAGCACCGGCGGATCCAGAGTGAAATAATGGGTGTACCTCCAAAATTTTTCAAAAATCATTACTAATTTACTAGTATATGTAAATTGAAAGCATTACTATAGTTCAAAACGACTTGTATATATTAAGAGATATCATAAGTGGTTCACTTTTAAATGATTGTTTAATTGATCATTTGTTTGAGAGAGAAATTTTTCTAATATCACTAGTATTAAATATTCTCTTCATCTCACAAAAATATAATTTTTTTTATTATTTTAGATCGTTTCACATTGAAACATGAATATTTTTATTTTGTACACTATCCCATCACAATTCCTTTACTTTTTATTTTTATTTTTTTATAAAGTGTGACTCATTTTTCACTCACACTAAATTTTTATGTAATAATTCTTAAAACTTGTGACACTCACGGATGTTCGTGTTTTTGTGAGACGGATAAAGTATTTTTTATATCTATATTTATGTAATTATGCGTGGCATCCCAAATATAATTATGTAATGGGTCGGTCTCTGGTGCGACGGGTCCGCCCCGACCCAGCCCGTGCCCCAGACCCGAAACCCTGAATCCTAAATTATTACATTTGTTTATAATAATTGTTACTTTTAATAAGCATGACATATACATTTGTTCGCACAAATGTATACTTATATAAATATAAGTATTTACCTTTATTTAATATAAAGTATTATATTTTTTCTAAACCCTAAATTCTGTAAACTAAACCCTAAACCACGTCCTGTAAGTTAAACCCTAAATATGAACACTAAACCCTAATAAGAGTATTTACTTTTAATAATCATAAGATATACATTTGGTCGCACAAATGTATACTTATGTTAATATAAATATTTACCTTCATTCAATATATTATTAAATTGAGATTTATTAAAAAGTAAAAAAGAAAAAAACATCCCTTGAAAGCACAAGATGCAGACTAAGGGTACAAAACTTAAAAAGCGAAGGAGAACAACTCAAAAAGGAAAGTCAGGATCATTATCCAAATCATCCGACCAACGCCTATGGACGACATTATTCATTGCAATCATACTAGGCCTATTGGTGACGTCAACCACAAACTCCCTCGGCTTGTGACCCATTTCTTCCGCATTCCTGAGACGACTTTTAATACAACCTTCCGGAATTACATGTACAGGCTCTCGTTCCTTTACCGAGCCCTTTGGATGACCACGTCCGCGCTTCTGCTCCGAGAGCAACTGCATCCCCTGATTAACTTGCTCCTCTAACCTAATAATACGACTTGCCATGTCATCCGGAGAAGGAATGGATGTCTTATCAAAATCAACTTCCTTCATCGGCGAATTAACCCGTTGGCTCGCTGAATCTTCTGCCCCAACTACCGGTTGTTGCTCTACCACAGCTCCAGGATACAACTCCAAAGTTCCCTCTACATTCGAGCCTTCCTTATCACTAGCCTTGTCCGTGTGAGGCGACCCATCATTTTCCTCCTCATTTAAAGCCTCTGCTTCATAATTGGAGTCCGCAATGATAGTCTCTTCCACTTCCTCTTCCTCATCCTCATCAAGCGCTTGATATCGATTAGCATCCCCCGCCAGAGGGAGATCATTTTTCTTAACCGGCACTGTAGCCGCGTCTAGAAGATCAGGACTTGAAAGAGGTTTAAGAATATCAACTTTGGGCTGCCATGCAGGAGTCGGACCCTCTCCCTTATCAAGATTCTTCACAACCACAGCAGGAGGCTCTTGTCGCGCCTCCTTCCCTGACTTCTTCACCTGCTTCTCTACCGAACATCCCTCCTTTCTCGGAGACCAAGAGTTTCCACCTTTTCTCCCCGCAGAAAGCTCCGTCGGCACCTGATTCACCTCCCTTTCCTGCGTACTAAAAGAAATTTCATCCTCATTTAAGACAGCATTCGCTAAAGGGCCAAAAGCATTGGCGTTCGTGAAGACCGCCTCCACCCCTTTTCTTCTTTGATTCAAATCCTCCAGCTCCTTCAAAATATTCTCCTCTGCAGAAAAAGGTTTTCGCTGTTCAGCCATAAGAGTTTCTCGGCCTGTTTCCTTAAAATTATGATCAATAGGCTGCCAGTTTTTGCCTTTTAATCTAGGAGCAGGAAGCCCAACCCCTTTGATGTTGTTCTCCCTATTAGCATCAGTATAATTCATCTTCGGAACAACGTCCTTCTCTGTCACTTTGCATTTATTGCATTTATCCCTACTGTGGCCTGTAATCTTACAAAGAGAGCAATAGAGCGGCAGTTGCTCATAATAAAACTCAATGTAGAAAGAATTAGTACCACACCCAAGAGTCATCGATTCTTGAAGCGGTTGAGCCAAGTCTACCTCCACCAAAATCCGGGCAAAATGCCCAACTTCTTTATACGCCGAGGGGCTATCAAAACATATGCTCAAGGTAGTCTAATAGGAGAGTTCATGGATGGATTGGAAGTATTTATCCATTATGCACTTTCTCGACCGGACTTAATGATTGGAAATAAGATCAAATGCCCATGCACGAAATGTAAGAACAAAAAATTTGATACTCCAATGACTGTTAGGGTTCACTTGGCAAAGAATGGTTTTATCCCTAGATACCATATATGGACGATGCATGGTGAAGCGTTAGTGCAAGTCCCTGATGTTGCTAGGCGTATTGTAACCATTGAGGAAGATAGAGAAGTAAATCGTTATGAGACGATGGTGATGGATGTAGCGACAGCTCAATTTCACAATGTCGATGATTTAATTGAAGAATCTCCAAACCCAACAGCCCAACATTTGTATGATATGTTAAAGGCGGCTGATAGAGAGTTGTGGCCTGGCTGTAAAACCCATACCCAATTATCTCTTGTAGCTCGATTGATGAGTTTAAAATCTGATAATAATATGTCTGAGCGATGTTTTGATCAGATTTTGGAGTTGATTGTTCCCGATAATAATTTGGTGACTGGAGATTTCTACAGTGCAAAGAAATTGCTTCGTGGGATGGGTTTGCCAGTTGAGAAGATTGATTGTTGTCGTAATAATTGTATGCTTTTTTGGGGGGATGATGAAAGCTTGAACGAGTGTAAGTTTTGCGATGCAAAACGTTACAAAGAATCTTCTGGTCCCAGTGGTAGTCGCCAACGACGCCTAGTTGCAGTCAGTCAGAT
Organism: Salvia miltiorrhiza; assembly: GCF_028751815.1. Lineage (NCBI taxonomy): Eukaryota > Viridiplantae > Streptophyta > Magnoliopsida > Lamiales > Lamiaceae > Salvia > Salvia miltiorrhiza. The sequence goes on along the minus strand of NC_080390.1, from coordinate 43,854,106 downwards.
GCATTACTTTCCCATCACCCCAAGATTGCAAAGGTTATATGCATCTAAAGCAACAACAGCTGATATGCGATGGCATGCTACATCAGTTAATGATGGTGTGATGAGACACCCTGCAGACTCACCTGCATGGAAACATTTTGACAACACATTTCCTGATTTTGCGGCCGAGGTCAGAAATGTGATATTGGGGCTTTGTACTGACGGATTCTCGCCATTCAACAATTTTGGAAAGCAATATTCCTCATGGCCAATCCTACTTACTCCATACAATCTTTCTCCTTGGATGTGCATGAGAGAACAACACATATTTCTCACTGCTGTCGTCCCTGGGCCACACAATCCAAAGGATATGATTGATGTTTTTCTTCAACCGTTGATTGCTGAGTTATCTCATCTTTGGGAAGTGGGTGTCCAAACGTATGACATATCATTGAAGAATAATTTCTAAATGTGTGCTGCACTTTTGTGGACAATTAGTGACTTTCCCGCTTATTCCATGCTTTCTGGTTGGAGTACAGCTGGTAGATTGGCATGTCCACGTTGTTGTGATGATACAGATTCTTTTCGATTACCTTTGAGTTGTAAACAATCCTGGTTTGACTGTCATAGGAGGTTCTTACCCACTGATCATCATTTTCGACGCAACAAAATTGCGTTTATAAAAAATGCTCAAGTAAGAAAAGGTCCTCCACAAACAAAAAATGGGTACCAGTTGTTGGCTGAGATTGAGGGATTGGGGATTAAAAAAATAACAGAATTGACAGTTGAAGAGACTCGATTACGGATATCTAAACGACAAAGAACTACGTATCGGGAGACCTATTGTACGACCAATGGCAGCAAACACTTCCGGATGCCATAACTCAATCGGAAGATAATATAACCTGACCCAAACATGGCATAGAGAAGATATTTCTTTGTAAGGGTCAAAGAAACGAACCCATTCCCTGATTCGGAGAGAGCCTTTGGATAATTCCCATCCAGTTCGTTGCTTCGCCAATGCCTTATCCTCAGCATATGTGAAAACAATAGTGTAAAACCCTTTGGCCATAGGAATGAGAGACCAACTTTCCTTAACTTGCCATAGCTGCTGTAGTTCTTCTTTAAGGGCAAGGGCCGTTATAGGCTTGTCTCCCTTACGGAGCAATAATCTACCAATGAGAGCATGACTGAAATTTTTGACTTGTTTCTTATAGAAATCCAAAGGAATATCAAGATTATAAGAGTCACCAATCTTCTCGGATTGCAAAGAAACAAATTTGGTTGCCAAAATATTTGCTTTACGTACCGCACGTGGCCGAACAATTGCAGAGTAAGAAGGCTTTAGCGCATCCTTATCAGCATCATCGGTTTCCTGACGATTGTCAGTGGAGGAAGCCGCCACCCCTCTAACTGCGTGCGGTGAGGAACGATCGGAAACGAGGTTTCCGTTCAATCGGGGGCCAGCAGCAGTAGGGGACATAGCGCTAGGAAAAGGCGTAATCGGCGAAGCCCCATGTGGCAGAAAATTAGACGACACCGGAGGCAAGTAAGTTCAGGCCGGATCTGTCGCTGGTGACAAGTCCGCCGGAAACGAGCGACAAAGAAGCCATCAGTGAAGGAAACGGCCATCAAAGCTAGAGGGAGGGTTTTCACAGCTGTACATAGCGTCGTCCCCCTGGGCTGAGTGGTGGCGGCGAGCGAGCAACGGCTGGGGAACGGCGCGGGAGATACTCGCTGAAAAGAGTTGACCCGCTGTTCCGGATCGGGATGCAGAAAGCGGATCCGTGGCGGCTCCGGATCGGGATGCAGAAAGCGGCTGCTCTGGATTGCTGGAGAACCGACGTCTTCTGCTCCGAGCACAGGTACTCAGATCGGCACAACTGCAGCTACAATCCGGTCATCGGAGCGGCGAAGCAGATGAAAGCTGAGGCGGCTTTGGGCAGAGGCAGGGGCGGGGCGGGGCGGGGCCAGAGGCCGGAGGGAGGCGCCGACTCGAGCTAGCTGTTCCAGGCGGTGGCGGACGGGCTCGCCGCGAGTGGAGGCGTCGGGTGAAGCAGCGCCGAGGGGCGGCGTGTCTGGTGTGCGATAGTTAAATCTCCTAGAGCTACCTTCATTCAATATAAAACATTATACACATCAATAATTACTTTTTCGTACGATAATAATTATTTGATCAAATAATAATGTAATTATTTATGCTTATTAAAAGTAATCATTGTTATAATAAAAAGTAATATTTGATATGGAGAAATGTAATTTTTCAAAAATATTGTATTAATTGTAATTATTATTGTAATAAAAATTATTATTATTATTATAAAGAAAGGTAATATTTTTAAAATATTATATTTCTTCAAAATATTGATGTTAACTACTTATATTAACATAAATATACATTTATATGTACAAATATATATATTATGTTTATTAAAAGTAACAATTATTATAAACAAATGTAATAATTAGGAACATGGATCAAACTCACGCGAATCAGAGTTCTGGGTCAGAAGGACGGGTTTGGAGCCGGGTCGACCCGCCGCACGCCTGTGCGACGGTCGCACCCAATAATCCGCGTTATGTAATTAGGTTATTGATTTTCCCATTGATTTTGCGGTCACGGTTGAAAGAGGCATTCAATTGAGGATGCTGAAGTATTGGTGTGAGGACCTCGACATTATAAATATAGTGGCGCACCATGTGCATTTTATCATATGTCTACATGCAAACATCATATCATTGATTAATATGTTCAACTATTGATTGAACCACTAGGGTCCCACCATCCATTCCATATTCTGACTAGCCAAAAAGAAAACGAAACAAATAAAGAAAACATGGCTATTTTAGATAATCGCACCTTACTTTTAAATTTGATTTAGTTGTTACTGTAAAGAAAAAATTGAAAAAAAAAAAATCAATTATGTGATTTTCTAGAGCAGAATTATGTGCAGTACATAGACTCAAAAGCCGAATAAAGTACATAGAGAAAATTCAATAAAAATGTACAGTACACAGACTCAAAAGCACATTCTAATTAGAGGCAAAATGAGATATACATTTTTTGAAAAATGAAACATAAAATATACCTATTTTTTCCAAAACAATAAAATCTACCCACTTAAGATATTTTTATCTTTATGTGTAATTCGCGCATTGCTCGACATTGAAGCGTCGAGCATTGAACTATCGAGCATCAAGGTGTCGAGCAATAGTTCAAATTGAACATTGCTCGACACCTCGAGCATCGAGTGTCGAGCATCACGTATCGAGCAACTAAGAACTGTCGAGCGAGGCGGAGGCGTCAAGCGTCGAGCATTGAACTGTCGAGCAAGGCGAGCAATAGTTCAAATTGAACTATTGGTCGACACCTCGAGCATCGAGTGTCGAGCAACTAAGAACTGTCGAGCGAGGCGAAGGCATCGAGCGTCGAGCAAGGCGGAGATATCGAGCATGGCGAGCAATAGTTCAAATTGAACTATCTCGACATTAAGTGTCGAGCATGCCGAGCGAAATTCGCGAATGGGGCACTATAGAACAAACACGCGAATCTTCGAAATATATCAACTCACTTCAAAAATGTTGTTCATAAACCATAAAATAGTTTTGAATAATTGTAACTCATGTATAGAAGACCTCAATATACCTTTCAAATCACCGGATTATGATCGAATCGAAGAAACCCACAATTGAAAAAGCTTTGTGGGTTTTGAAGATGAATATTTTAAAATTGTTTCGTTTTGTGTTTGATGTTGAAGTTGCAGAGATATATTCACTACCAATTATAGGCGCCGGCGGCGTGGAGGTGCCGGAGGCCGCGGCGGAGGCGCGGAGGCGCCGGAGGCGCTGTGGAGAGAGAGAGAGTCTGCGATTTAGGGATTGGGATGGGGGAAGGGGATTTGTTTGGTATTTTCTTTTTGTTTTAAGGGTATCTTAGTCCTTTCAACCCCAAAAATGGTACATTTTATACATTTCTTTTATAGTGGGTATATTTTTGCTTTTGTCTTTCAAATAGGGTAAAGATTACCATTAACCCTTATAATTAATGCCTTTATTTAACTAGAGATTTTCTAGGCAAAATTTTGTGAAACAATTGATCGCTTAAGAGAAATAGTATATGCTATGTCAGGTCTTCTTTAAAAAGACACTAAAAATTGTTTGAGAACCACAAAAGACCTTACAAACAATTATACCTTAATACGTACGTAAACTAGAATTATTCCTTGAAACGTATACACTGCTACAGAACATCGAAGGACTCTGATATGCGGTCCTTGGTGATTATCGACAGACGACGAAACACCGATAGAGATTAGGTTTGGTGGTCTTAAAAATTGTACTCTCTCCACAATGGCGGATCTAAGATTTAATATCTGGGGGTGTGCATAAACGTAAACTAGTACATTCTGTATATTGTTTAATTTAAAAATCATAAACTATATTTCTTTCTCCTCTAATGCCACACTACTAGTACTTGGACATCCAAATTCATAATTTTTTCTTGAAGAATATGTAGTACGTATTTTTTTTAGATCTTATTTAGATGAACAAGGTATAATAAGAAGATTTTTTTTGTTCTTTTCATTGAAATTTTTAGCTAGTTCTTCTACAAATGGGGGTACAAATAAAAAATTAAAAGCAATTTTTCATTTTTTATATATAATAATATTTTTTTTATAAAAAATTTGGGGTACAAGTGTACCCCCTTTGTTCAATACTATATCCGTCCATGTCTCTCCATTACTCATAATTTCTAGGGGAGAGAGACACATTTTAAGACTAATTAAATTGTTGATTGTATTAAATTGTTGATTGTATTAAAAGTGGTGAAAATTGTTATAATTAATATTGAAAATGATGAAAAATGTATAATTAGTATTGACACCGGTTACTATTAAAAGTGGTGAAAAGTATTCACTTAATATTGACAATGGTGAAAAGTTAAAAAATAAGAAAAAAGTTAATCAGTAAGAATAAAATGAGTATTGTTAGTGGCAAGAAATGAAGTTGTTTGAGGAATAACTCAAAAGGGAAAGTTAGAATGTTACTCGGAGGACGGATGAAGTATATTCTATGGTGTTGATTTGGCCTTTTGTAATATTATTAATTAATGGTTTGTGATATTGATTGTTCATAAAACTTATACAAGATGTCGATATATAATTGTGTACAATAAATTTTATTTATTATTTTTATTTTAAAAAAATCGACGAATACAATTTCGTAGATGGCAATGTCGCCTTTCAGCCGGTGACAACAACAACAGACTCACTGGGGTCTATAGACACCGATAGCTATATCTGTCAACAATGACGTTGAAAGTAGAAATACGATGCCAACAACATTAAAGGACTATGACGGCATAATCTTCGATAAGGACGTCGATAAAAGCACTGACGAATAGCATTCCATCGCCGGTTGGAATATCAACGACGACCGCGTCATGCCATAAGCATTCCGTCGATAGACATGATTACTGATGAAATATGGGTCGATACTGACAATAGTTTTTATCAGTGTCCAAAAAAGTGATAGAAATATTTTATAGTTAATTTAATCATTATTTAAGAAAACAAATAAATAATAAAAATACGTGTGGTTCACCCCGATTAAATTAATTATAATCACTGGGAAAGAGAAGAATGCTTTACTGATCTATAATTAAAACTAGTACATCCTTACGTGTGATCACGGCGAGCACTGAAAATAAACAACATGTTTAAAAATAAAAAAATCTAAATACTAAACAAAATTAAAATATAAGCAAATGTCATATGTTGTAAAAATAAAATAAAATAATTCACATCAACTACTCAATAAAAGAAAATAAAATTAAAAATTTAACTTATTTGATAAAACTAACTTATAGTAAAATAAGAGAGAATAAAGAAAAAAAATGCTTACTTTAAATTTGCATAATTTTTTTAATCTATTTTTATATATTATATATCAACTTAAAGCTATTGTTGTGGCAATATTTAATTTGAATACACATATTAAATATTTTATTATTAATCAAATTGCACAATCTTTAGAAAAGTAAAAATTCTAAAAGTGAAAAATAAGTTAAAAAGAGAAAAAATTAATTAAAGTGAAAAATTAGGAAGAAGAGAAAAAATAATTAAATTACAATATTAGTGTTTTCTTGATGTAAAATAGATGCACCTTCTTTTGAAATAAAACTAAATTTTTGTGCAATTATTTTTTTGTCAGAAATTCTATTTTCATATATATATATATATATATATATATATATATATATATATAGGGAAAGGCTACCGTGAAAACACTTTTTAAAATAAAAAATAAAAACGTTTTTCAATGTACGAATTTTATGTAGAACACGTATGAATTCATCCAACAGGGTTACGAATTGTGAAAAATAAATTTTTGCTACCTTTGGGATTTGAACTCAGGACCACGAATTCATCCAACAAGGTTACGAATCAACCGTAGATCTTGATGATCTAAGGGCTGAAAATTGTTTATATTTTATATTTAAGACGTGTTTTTATTGGGAGAGGTTCAAGAAAGAACCATAAATAAAAAAAGAACGGAAAACCATTTTCAGCCATTCGATCATCAAGATCTACGGTGGATGTATCATCTTGTTGGATGAATGCAGATCCTGGGTTCGAATCCTGAAGGGAGCAATTTTTTTTATTTTTTTAGTGCATTAATTTTAACAGCAAATGCATTAGATTTGATGGTTCTCACGTTCTCACAAATAATGTAGTTCTCTCTAGAACCACACCATATATATATATATATATATATATATATATATATATATATATAGTATTGATGAAGATTTTTGTGTGAATTGGTTTCTCCATTATCATTAAGCTATGAGAAAAAGAAAAAAAAATCTTGTTCCTAAATGAAAAAAGGTGGTCGGAAGATTTGGTGGAGGATCGTGGGGCCCAAAAAAGGAAGAATACAACAATAAACCCAATAATTGGAACAATTAAGTTGAGCCCAAATTCGCCTTAAAAAATAAAAGTTGAGCCCAAATTATACTCATAATAAAGGAAAGAAATCCTCAATCAAAGAAAAGGAAAGAAATTACACGGCGCCGCAGTCGCTCTTCCTCTTCTTCTTCTCCACTCTTCACGCCTGTTAGGTCCCGGGGGTCTCGAATAGGTGTATGGGGGGGATACACCTATGGGATATTTTCACAAATTCCTCAATCAGAGGGATCTCAAGATAGAAATCTAAACGAAACTTTACACGCAAACAAAGACACCTGTTGACTGAAAACAGTTTTGACCAAACAGGGTTGACGACTGATACTGAAAGCTCTTCAGTAAGGAGTTATCAGTTAAGTTACTGGAACTTAACTGATGCACTTATGGGCTTCAGTCGAGTTTGCTAAAACAGAGATGATAACACTCTTCCTGACTATCAAAGGATAGATCAGTCAGACTGATATCATATGCAGCGGAAATTAAACTTAGTTTCGCAATAGCCTCGGTTGAGCACGTTGTTGGTCTTAGGTTTCTCTTTGCCGTTAATCAGTATTCAGTTTATCAATTGAAACAACACAAGTAGGAATGTAAAACTGAAAGCTGTAAACAACACATAGACTTTTACGTGGTTGGGAAAAACCCTTTCCTACATCCACGGTCGGTTGATCAGACCAACAATCCACTCCGCAAGTGCTTAACAGGTGCACTGCAAACCAAACCGTGTGCTTGCCGGGTGCACACAACCGTACCACTGAAGAAAATCCTTCTTCAGTACCCACACTTCACTCGTGTCGGATTTCTCTTGCTTAGCACAACCCGCGCTAAGACTCTCAGAGTCAGAAAACCCTTCTGAACTCCCTCAAAACACTCAAATCTTTCTTTTGGAAATGAGGTTTGAACGAGTGCCAACTATACTGCAAAGAACAAGTTCTTTGTAGCAAGTTTGACCTTGGCTTTTGGGTAAGCAGAGGTTTGCCTAAGGTCTAAGAGAATGTATGTAATCAGCAGTGACTGATTTTGGCTTTGGAATTCTCTTCTTCGATTCAAGCTTTGGGGAGGTTAAGCTTTAGGCTGAGTAGCAATTTCGGCAGAGCTTCAGCTTATGTCGTTGAATCGGTGAAGGTTGAAGTGATCCTCGAGCGCTATTTGTAGGAGAACTCTTGAATAGATCTGTTGGCGTAGAACGTCCTCAAGATTTCTTCCGTTTGAGAGCAATTCGAATTTGGGCTGAGGCTTCAATCTTCGAGGTTCCTTGTCTGGTGAAAACGGCTCTCTTGAGGGACAGGAGATGTGACGTCTCTGATAAAGTGACCACCAAATAGGAATGACCTCTGCAGAGATAAGATCCTGAGATCTCTGCATTTAATGCGGTTGTACTCTTGTGAGTACGTGACTTCCTTTGAACGTTGGAAGATCAGTCCGAGGAAGAATGTTCAACTGATACTTGACTTTAGTATCAGTCTGTGGCATGCATTAAGTAATCAGTTCCAAACTGATTCTTCAACTGATACTTCAGTTGGTATCTTCAGTTTTCAGAACCGCATACTAAACTAGAAACGAACTCTAACACTTGAGTTCAAAACAATTCTAGTCTATTACAATTACGCCCTATGAATTTTGGTATCATCAAAACAAGGATTAGGATATTCTACCAGGTTCCCAACAATGCCCATTTCTGAGAACTGCACTGATAGCCCCGCCCAGGGACGGAGCCAGGAATTAAGTTCGGGGGGGTTGAATTTGTACGGGGGTTCGGGGGCGGTAGTCCCCGAGAATTTTTGGGCATTCTTTCTTATTCTAATAATAACGAACAATATTTTCATAGATTATATAGTTTCAATATATCACAAAACGTTTTTTGGACATTCCGTATATTTAAGACATTTTTTATTAAAAGGCAAGCATAATAATAATAATAACAAACAACATGTCCATAGATTATATATTTTCTATATATTACAAATTAGTTTCAATACATTATAATTTTTTTTAGCATTTCATACATATTAGGCATTTTTTATTAAAAGACAAGTATAATAGTAATAATAACAAACAATATTTCATAGATCATATAGTTTTAAATAACAAAATTATCCTTAAATTAAGTATATATGAGAGAATATAATAACCAAATACTCTTTTATAAAACAAAATTATTTTATAATAGGTATAAACATATATCTATATATATTTTAAAATTTAAAATTAAAAAAAAATCTCAAAATTTGGGAGGGGGCTCTAGCCCCCCTGGCTCCGTCCCTGGCCCCGCCCCGTCTACTCTGGCAGCATCCGCACGTCTTCTCTCTCTCCGCATTTCTTTCACTCCATGTCTCTCTTGTAGCCTCGCATCTCTCTTGACTATCACTCATCACCATACGGTCCACCCCTGCCTTCTAAAACAGCAGTCGGAGCACCGCTAAGGCACACAGAAGTCTGCCTCTCCGGCCTTCATTGCTCCGCCTCGGCTCCACCATGCTGCCTTAAAAACATCAGCCAACAAGTAACTCATTTATGGCTTCAAACATCCCATTTTCCTTCTCTCCATCCATGAATTTTGAATACATAGAAGCCGTAATCTCGTGCGTTCGTGAATTTTTGAGTTTTTCCTTGGAAACACCAATTTATAATCTGTAAATTGGACTTTTTTTTCAATAGTAATTCTTCACAACTTTAAGTAGTGGATTCTTGCAGTTTATTTGTTAATGGGCGTAGTGGGTAGTTAATTTAAGAAACATGGTACTTATGGAGAAAAATGAATTATCTTTAAATTGTTGTTAAATATCAGCATATAACTTCAATTAACTGTCATTAATATTTAAGAAGATTCTGTTAAAAAAATGACGGTAAACTGAATGCTGTTAAATTGGTTCTTTATATAATATATATTCTTTATATAATATATAGAATATATAGATAAGTTTACAAATACATATGCATGTACGTGTATGAACTTTATGTTAAATAAATCTCGAGAAGATCGAGACGCCATTATTTGTAAAATTTTGACATAGTGATAATTTTGTATGACCATGATATATAGACATTAAGCTGAAGATCTTCACTTAATTCCAGTGACTAATCTTGTGGACCAAATATGGATATGGTTCACTATGAAACTTATTTTGGGCTGTAGCCCAACACCAGAATTTGCACAAGAGTTCCGACATTTAACGACAAAACCCTTACGTACATAATTCTTAAATTTTCATTTATGCAGTACAACGGATCTTAAAAAAATTATTACTTCATCCATCTCATTGACCTAACTTGTATTCAGTTGAGCAGTCTAATTTTTAGTGTATTTATTGATAAAATGAGTTATTTATTAAAATAACCCTAATATAAATAAATAACTACCGTAATTTTTATCACATGATAGAGTCTAGAGTTGTCAACTGGGCTGGGCCAGCCCGGCCCGGCCCAGGCCCGGTTGAGCCCGTAAGGAGTTAGGCCCAACCCAGCCCAAGCCCACATTTGAAATGGGCCGGTCCTGGGCCGGGCTTTTTATAAAATATCGAACCCAGCCCGATTCAGGACCACATGTCTAGTGGGCTTGGGCCTCAAATGGGCCGGGCCTCACATGGGCTTATGCTGGGTCGAGTATGATGGGCTTATACTGGGTTGTACTTCGAATGAGCTTCAGTTGGGTACGAATGGGTTTTCAATTTTAGATTGTTTTAAATTTGTAATTATTATCTTTAAATTATTTTGAGCTTATTTATATATTTGACAAATGGTCCTTGGGCTTTAAATAGGTTTAATATTTTATTGGGTTTAATATTTTAGTATTGCTAAATTGTGTAGGGAATTGAATATTGAATAAGAGGAATAAATATATAAATAATATTTAACCTAAATTATTGGGCTTGGACCGGTCCTGGGCTGGGCCTGGTCCTGGTCCTGGGCCGGGCTTGGGCTGGGCTTCTAACGATCCTGGTCCTGGGCCGGGCTTGGGTTTGATAAATAGCCCAAATGGAGCCCATTTCAAAGGGCTGGCCCGGCCCAACTAACCCATTCGATCAAGTGGGCTGGTCCTGGGCCGGCCCATACCGGGCTTGGGCCGGTTCGGGCTGGGCCGGCCCGGCCCAGTTGACAACTCTAATAGAGTCTATATACTGATAAAGGCTAAATGACCAAGGCTGAATTGTCTTCATTCGAGAGAATATTAGAACCGCAGGTGTCCCGTGAGACCAGCCCTGTGCTGAGCAAAATATCTAAATAATAATAATAATAATAATAATAATAGAGGGAAAGGTTTTAGTCCTATCTTTGTATGGTGCCGGTGCATATTTTACCTCTCATCACCATGAAGTCATCAAATAAGTGATGAATCAGTCGTAGGTCTTAATGATCTAAGGCTGAAAATGGTTCTTATTTTATACTCCCTCCGTCCCGTTATTTATGGCTCGTATCTTTTCGGCATAAAAATTAAGAAAAGTATAATTAATTAAGGGAAACAACAAATTAGTGTTGTTTAAATTAAATTTAAATTATTAAGTAATCTTCACTCTCTTCCTTTCTCCCTCACGCCGCCGACTTCCCTTTCTTCTCTCTTCCTTTCTCCCTCACCGGCGCCGTCGCTGCTACTAGGGTTTAAGAATTTTCTCATCATGAATTTGTTCTGCTCGAATTCACCTGAATAATTATGCAAAATCTAGAAACAAAAATCGAAATAAAAATCTAGATCAATGGAGTTTTGATTAAAAGAAGCACGCAAGGTCTAGCATATTGCCAAGATAAGTCCGTCATATACGTACACACAAGAATAAAAGAATGTGAGTCATGATATGTACAACAAAAATTGGCTCAAAAAACTCACATGGTTCATGATCAATTCAATTCTTCATATATATCTACATACGATTATGCAAAATTGGAAATTTTCTAAAAAGTTGTTTGGCCTTTATTTTCTCCATGCTCAAAGTAGTAAAATAATTCATATCATGCTGACGACATACTAAAAAAAAACAAGACTCCGAAGTCATGTAGGCGTCCTCTCCCCCCTCCCCCCCACTCACACACTTTATCTTGGGTAAAGTAAGTCATGTAAGGGCCGACTCATGGACCTAGAACGCAACAAAAAATAGACACACCTTTCCCTACTCATACACTTTGCCTTAATTTAGCAAAGTGAGTGAGTAAAACAAAAACACAAAACACAAAAAGGTGGCTATCCTCTTCCCCTACCCACACACTTTTTTTTATGAAATTACATTATAAATAATACAAACCACACACACACCCCACCTAGTGATTATTGTGGCCGAGAGTACTCGAACCTGTGACCTCTTGGACAACAGGCAACCACCCCAACCACTAGGCCATCCCAAGGGGACGACCCCTACCCACACACTTTGCCTTGGGCAAAGTGGGTGGAGAAGAGGGATAGGCCATGACACAGACACAAAAACAAAAATAAATAAATAAATAAATAAAGGCAGATCAACGATTGGAAAGACATACCAACCCCAAGCCTAAATTAAACAAGACACACAAAACGAAAGACTAAAAACCTAAAGACCTAAACAACTAAAAACATGGGAGGACAATAATCAAGAGGGGGAGGGTACCTGAATCCAATACTCTCGAAGAAGGCAATGAGGGTGTTGTAGGTGGCATCCAATTTCTCTTTAATGGCAACTTGATTATCCTCGATACGAGCTAGGCATTCCATCACCTCAGATTATCCTGTCTCGGGCGGGACACTCATCTATCTTGCAAGCTTTGATGAAGAAGATGACTTCATCGCGGCCAGGGACTCATCCTGCACTGGCCAAACTAACTTAAGGGACTCATTTTGGTCATCTCACTCCATTTTTTGTATCCTCTAAAGGCAAAGTAGGTCCAAGTATTCCTCCTGAATACTGACCATTTCTGTTGTCAGCTCATTCAGGATGCCCAAGCTCTTGGCCAAGGTGGTGACCAATGAGCCAAGAGGAGATCCTCTGTTTAGCATGTCCTGTGATATCCTTAAAGTGATTCACAACATATACCCCAAAGTTTACCTTCTTGCCAATGACCATACACCAGAGTAGGTAGAGTTGTTATTGGGCAATAGAATTGCTACTGACCTTCTTGCCAAAGAAATTATAGGCAAGAATTCGATGGCAAATTCTCAAGGCGCTGCTCTTTAGCTTATAGGCTTTTGTTGCTCCCGACTTGAACTCACTTTCTCTCCCAACCATTTTTCACTTCTCAGCCCACTGTGCAGCGTTCTACTCCAGGGTGCCTTGCACTGCCCGCTTATACTCCTCTATCTTGAGCTCGATGAGGGTCGTCATGCCCAAAAACTAGTTGAGATCATTTATCGAGATGGTGTAACCCTGCTTCATCGGCTTGAACTTAATGATCTCCATCCCGAGCGCCTGCTTGCCTAGATGTTTTACATTGAAAGTCTGGATGAACTCCTGCGTCAAGTTGCCATAGATTTTCCCAGGCCATTCCAAAAATGTCCCCCACCCAATTGCTCTGAAATACTTTCTCACTTCCATCTCCACACTTAAGGCTTTCAAAACCGCAAAGTCCATAATTTTGGGGTTGACGATAGCTCTCGTCGGAAGGCCCACAAAATGGGTACTCTTCGGCCCCATGTACGGCTGAACTTCCTTCTTCTTTGTCGCTACCTCGATCTACCTGGGGTATCACCCCTCATTTTCCTGTTCAACTGCGCCAATGATGATGTCTTGGTATCGGTCTCCGTCTCAGTGGTTTCTGTCAATTCCTTCTCATCCGCTTGCTCTTCATCTTGCCCAACTTCCTCTTCCTGCCCAGCCTCATCCGCTTAAGCATCTGCCTCCTCCACGGCTATTTCTTCCTTGCCGGCCTCCTGCTCTTCTCTTCCTCCTGCACTAGGGCTGGAGGCGAGGCCACAACTTTCTCAGGACTCTTTCCAATGGAAGAGGATTCCGACTCTGATTTAGTGGTAGTGTGCTCTTTACCTTTCTCTTTCTTAGTTGGTACCTTCATGTACCACTTTCATTTGGCGGGTTCCTTCTTCGGCTACTCAACCTCCACCGTGTCTAAAGTTTCTCTCCCGATCACATTTTTTATTTGCTCAATTTTTGTTGGGGATGGAGATTTGGGGGCAGGTTCGACGGGGTTTTTTCTGTTGGGGACAATGTCATCTTACCTTTTCTTTTTGATTTGAGGGTGTTGGAGTGGTGGTTAAATCTAGGAGGCGTCGGGTGTGATTTTCTTTGGGAACTTTGGTCTGGTACTTACTATGGTGAAAAGGGTGAGGGAGAGAGATTAAGATAGTTTTTAGAGTAAGAGAGAGAAGGGAGAACTTATCGGAGGGAGTTGGGAGGCTATGATTTGAAATTAGGGATATTGGCCCCAAAATATATGAACTTTGCTCTAATTCTTGTTTTGCCTCCTAGCTTTCCATAGTTGTGAAAAAATATACCAACTTTGAGATTTGTCTCAAATTGCACTTTTCCAGGTCTTGAAAATTTAAAATTGACCCCCTTGAATGATTTGTTTTAGATTCGCCCCAGTAACTTTTGGTTTTTGACTAAAAGACAATTTATACCTAAAACATGTATAAGATTGGGCTTAAATGGTATATCGGCTGGAAACTTTCCTCGTGCCCGATAGATTACTTTGTGATCTGGGTCTGGACTGTGAGACAATGCCACGTACTATTAAGCAAAAAACAGTTTAAAAAAGATCCTTGTTTAAAATGGTATCAGAGCGGGTTTTTATAGAGGGATTATATTATTTTTAATTTATTTTATTATTAACCCATGTGGGAGGAGACTCCATTAAAAGTTTATGGATCCGGACGAGTGTCCGAGATGTGTACACTACAGGAATGCTCTCCAAAATTTGGAGATTGAAACCAGTCGTCTATTAGGTGATCTCAAATGGAACAATCGAGCCCTCGTTACCAATCTACGACGAGGAGGAGATGTCGAGCTTATTCGCGATATTATCGCGAGTATTCAATTCTACCATGAACACCTCATGAGATTCGCCGTAACCAGAACGGCGATTGAACATAGAAGAGACGAGGCCCATCAGTTACACGATTGATGGAACAAAAAGACAAGGCAGGAGTGGCTTATCCAAGCTACCACAAGATCGAGCCAGATTCTTCCGACAACGTCAACTTGCGGGAGATTCAGAAAACGGTGGAATATTATGGCAACAAGCTATATGAACTACCGATGGAAATGAGCAGAATATCACTCAAACAAGAGGAAATCCTAACCCTCTTGCGTGATATCCAGAAGAAGGTGGAGGAGATCGAAAGGCGAAGACCATGTTCCGGAAAAATTCGGAATCAATGGTCCAAAGACCCAACGAATCCACTCCTATTTGATGCAGCACCCAAGGAGTTGCAGCCGGAAGATATAATCCGAATCATGAAAGGCAAATATCATGAATAGCCTTGACAGAATCGGATTAGAAGATTTACAGGAGTTAGCAGAATCTTTTGCTAACCTCAATATGGTTGATCTAAAGATGAACCAAGGAGATGAGGTGCCCAAAACCGAGCCTCAAGAAGGAGAACCATCAAAGAAGGGACCGGCTCAAGAAGATGCAAGCCAGTTCCAACGAACCAGACGACGGAGGCCTCAGATGCAGGATACTCCTGTAGGAAAGATCACACTAGAACCAATCCATCCATATGGATTGATTCTCAACCTCGACGAAGCCAGCTTCAAAGATTGGGAGGGTCTCATCGACGAATGGGCTTTATCATTAAACGTCGTGATTGCTACAATTGATTACGACAAAAAGGAATTTGCCAGAATCTTTGAAGCCAGTTTGGCAGGCATGGCAAAACAATACTGGGATAAACTTGAGATTCTAGCAAGGGAGGAGATGTTTAGTAGCACGTCGATTTATGAAATCATCAAGGTGACTACTAAACAAATTAAAATCCATTTCTTGGGAATGGGTTTTTTCGAAGGATCCGCAGAGGAGAAGCGCAAGAAATATCAACAAGCACTTTACAATCTAAGATTGATGGTGCTAGAGCCAAAAGCTCTCGATGAATTTCTGCGCCTATATTCCCTATATGTCCATATGGGGGAGGTTGAAGATCAGAAGGCCATGGACCTCTTTTTTCCAAAGTTTCCAAGTCCATGGAGGGAGATGCTCATCAATGAGTATGTTTCACCAGGAGGATATCCACTTGATAGCGCTTCAAGAAGGATGTCTTATGTTCACAAGAAGCTGTCCGAATGGTGCCAAAAGGCAGCAGACCAGAGGAATCTCAAGAGATTGAGGAGACTCAACAAGAGATCCCCATTGATATGCAACAACATTGATCTTCCAACAGAGATTGGTGGTGAATTGCTATATCAAAGGAAAAGCAGAAAGAAACATAGGTACCAACCCTATGAAAGAAAGTCCAGAAGGAATTCTTGGAAGCCAAGAACTATGTGGACCAGACAGAAGGCACGCTCCTATAAATCAGGCCAACGGAGCGGACCCTCAAGAAACCGATTCTCAAATCAAAAGAGAATCCCGGTGAGAAAAACTTTCAGGCGTACTCAGGCTAAAGCGAATGAAAGTTTCAAAGATTGCAACTGCTGGACGTGCGGTGCAAAGGGGCATATCTCTACCAATTGTCCCGACAACGAGAAAAGAGGGATAAAGAAATTCGAATCCACACAGGATATCGAAGATGCTCTCTATTACCAGAAATTGATACCCGTGTATCAATTTGAAGATATATCCTCTGATGAGAGTATATATGAGCAAGAAGAAATCTTTAGTTCTGAAGATTCGGATATGTCCGATGGATCAACCGGAGCCGAGTCAGACTAAAGAAGAGCACGAGGTTCACCATACCCAGAAGGAGGATCAGAATGGATTTACCAGCCATTTTCTGATTCCACAAGAAGAGGTGGTGAAAAAGCTCGTGAAAAAACTCAAGAAAGAAACCGATGAGGTACAAACATACCAAGGGTTTTCCAATGGGAGATTGAATCGAGTTTTACATAGCTTGATTCCATCCAAAAGGAAGCATCATGTCTATTTTAGCGTTACAAACCGAGAAATGGCGCTTCCAATTGAGATTACAAGTAATCAGGTGGAAATCCAGCTGGTTCCAGCCGAAGAGATAAGGCAGGATCTTAAGAAAATGAAGCCAGAAGTCGCAAGCACGATGAAATGGATTCATATTGGAGCAATTCAGTTGGTAATCAAATCTTCCCTCTTCCCAGGGACAGACCAACCAATTGACGTCGCACTTTGCGATAAAAGGATCAGAGATGCCAGAGGATCAGTTCTTGGAGCTTTTTCAGGCAATCTCTATGCCAAGAAGATTATAACCGAATTTTACCCACAAATCGCTTATAATCTACAAGATTCATCCTTCAGCCGAGCCCTGACTCTCTATCAGGACTATAAAAAGAAGGAGTATATGACAGATGGAAATAGGCCATACTCATTGACTTATCAAGTCTCGTATGCCTTATCAAATTCTCATCACACAGAGTTATTTCTGGGAAAAGAATTTATTGAAATTCCAAAAATATTCAAGGAGGTAGCCAAAGCAGCCAATCCAAACCGAGTGGAGATTCCCCGGATCGGAGAAATCGACATCGATGTTGGAGACAAACCAGTGCTTAGCCATACCCAGAGTCTCAGATTGGGAGCACCAAGACTATCATTTCAGGGAAATAGGCTAACTTCAGGGCCTATTACAAGAAGTTTCTCTCAGTCATACGAGAGAAGGACGATTCAGGAAACACCAGTTCCAGACATAAGGGTCAAGCTCAAATGTCCCGAAGGATGGAGACAGGTATCCACAAGATTTGATACAACAAACAGGGAAAACAAGTTTCCTTGTAGTTCGTTGTATTATTTGGCAAATCCAGGAGACAACCGATACATCGGAACTCTGGAGGTGGGAGGTTTTGAAATCCAGACCGAAGGCCAAGCCGGACAGGAAGCGGACGTCCTAATCTTAGGACGAGATTTCCTTGACAAATATAAACCATGGTCATGGAAATCAGGAGGAATGGAGATCACAATTGGACGCCAAAGATTGATGATCCAATGACAAGTCCATTCTCGATATACATCTCTGTAGGGATGTTATATGAGAAATTCAAAGCAGAATATTTCGCTGCTTACGTGGATTCAGGAGCAGGAATCTGTACAGCAAAACGAGGAGTCTTTCCAGCAGAAGTGGAAGAAGATCTACCTCGAATTGCAGGAAGGGATTTCTCCAAAAAGATTTTGCTCTTATCAAAGGGAGTAAAACAAACGGAAATATTGATCGGCGGAGCAGGACAGACACCTTGGTACAAGGTCAAAACTCCACCAATTTATTTCCATGATACCGGAGCAGATATATTATTTGGAAATAATTTTCTGCAAAGCTTCAAGAGGTACATACAAGACAATGAAGCCAGGAGGCTTGTGTTCACAACCAATTGTGATCACAAGATCGTTGTGCAAAGGCTCAATGGAGCTTTTCATCGCTCGATGCCAATCAAATTTCGCAGCAAGCGTGGTGATGATGGCAGACTCCGGAGACCCCAAATGAAGGATCAAAGGAGATTCGGAGAAGTTTTGCTCAAATGCAGAACTGAGGGATTCCCAGATCTCTCCGAGGAAGAAACTCAAATCCTCAAAGTATCCCTGATATCATACAAAGATATCAAGGAAGAAGAACAGGTGTCCATTGCCGACGTCAAAAGGAGAATCCAGAAATGTTACCACGAGGATCCTTTGGCATGGTGGGACAAGAACCAGCTCAGAGCAACCTTGAAAGTTAAAACTGGAAAGGAGCATGAGTTCGTAAGGTTCAGACCTATCCTGATGAACCCCCGAGATCAACAGGATATGATGAGTATAATCAAGGAACACCTTGATTTGAAATTGATTGAAGAAGGAAGATCACCCTACAGCAGTCCTGGATTTCTAGTGAGAAATCATAGGGAGATCAAGCGAGGAAAGCCAAGATTGGTCATTAATTATAAAGGGATTAATGACATTCTTGAGTTTGACGGATACTTCATCCCAAGTAGAGAACACCTCATCAACTGCATCAGAAGTGCAAGGGTATTCTCAAAGTTCGATTGCAAATCAGGCTTCTACCAGATTCGCATGGAGGAAGGGAGTAAGAAGTTCACAGCCTTCTCAACTCCACAAGGACATTATGTCTGGAATGTCATGCCAATGGGGTTAGCCAACGCGCCTCAGATATTCCAAAAGAAGATGGATAATCTCTTCAAAGATTATTCTTCGTTTATGTTTGTTTATATTGATGACATTCTTATTGCATCAAAGAACATTCATGAACATGTCAGGCATCTGGAGATATTTGCGGATGTTTGTCAAAAAGAAGGACTAGTGCTGTCAGAAAAGAAGGCAGTCATAGCCACCCAGAAGATGGAGTTTCTGGGGATCGAGATCGATGAATCTGGGATAATTCTACAAGATCATATTGTGGAAAAAGTCCAGGGATTTCCGGAGGATCTCAAAGAAAAGAAGCAGCTCCAAAGCTTTCTCGGAGTTGTTAACTTTGCAGGAATGTTTATCAAAAATCTTGCAGAGCACCGGAAAATCTTTAGTCCATTACTAAAGAAATATGTTCCATTCATATGGAAAGAGGAACATCGAGAGGGTATGAAAAAGTTGAAAGAGATTTGCAAAAATCTCCCAAAACTTTCAATACCACAAGATGAGGATGACCTGGTCCTCTATACAGACGCAAGTGATTTCTGGTGGGCAGCCGTGCTCACAAAGATCACCCCTAACGGAGAAGAACCTTGCAGATATTGTAGCGGTCTTTTCTCTGACGACGAAGCTGTGCGATGGCACATCAACGAAAAGGAATTCTTTGCAGTGCGAAAGGCGTTTAAAAAATGGCCGCTTTTCTTACTTGCTAAAAAATTCGTTTTGAAAGTAGATAACACTAACGTTAAAGCTTTCTTAACCAAAAAGATTGAATCTAAGCCCGAAAAGGCTAGATTGCTTAGATGGCAAGCAGAATGCCAATATTATGATTATGATATTGTCATTTTGAAATCTGATCAAAATGTTCTTGCAGATTTCCTGACAAGGGATGGAGCTCCCTGAAGTGGAGGCCATCGAGGCAAAACAGGCGCAGCTCTTTGAAAGCTTAGAGTTGCTACAACAGGAATGGCAAAAGTGTGTACTACACACTAAACAAGCAGGGAAGATACAGGCGACTGATGAAGCCCAAGTATCTAACCAAATCGATGCCTGCTTCATGAAGATGTTCAATCTTCAGGAAGCAATCAACAAGCCGCTCTTGCGCGCAATCCGAGACGATCGGGTTAAAGCAATACTTTCCGTACAGGGCGGATTACCTGTAGCAGGGGATTCAAGTACCCCTAGCCCAAGTCCTGAGAGGATGGCTTCACAGCCGGATGCTCAAGGAAAAAATGTTGTTAAGGGGTCACACCCTGAATCAACAGGTCAACCCTCCACCTCTGGGGTAAAAGAGGAAGAGATCAATCTTAGGCCAATGACAGGCCAAGTTAAGGTTGATACTGATTTTATTGATATTTCTCCTTCTTGGCAGATGTATCAAGATAGGTGGGAAAAACTTCTCACAAGAAAGGGCATTAATCCGGGAAACTGCCGGGTTGATGTTGCAGGAAAATATCCACGGGTTTGGACGACTCCAGGAGCCAATCCAAACGAAGTCAAGGAATGGTATGAATTTGGGGCATTGGCCTCAGTTTATACTACCTCTCCAGCCTTCACCGAGATCAAGGGTCTACCCAAATGGATCCAGAAAACGGTGTTCGATGCCTGGGAAAACAACGAGTCCCTCAAAAGGGGAGATGTTCTGGAATTGTACTTATTCAGTGCAGCCCCAGAGCCAGTGGGAAAAGGAATCTATGAAGCTTTCCACTTCATCAAGCTTCGGAGACCTGATACGGGAGCCCTGAACAGAATCAAAGTTCCCGATTTCCAGGCCGCAATCGTCTCAACATTCAAGGAGGATCAAATCTCCACTAGACGAGCATGGGGCCTATGGGTCTGTCTCACAGAGATGGACAAAATGAAGTCCAGATTCAAGTTCTACCAAAGTTCGGATCTGGGAACGTTCCTGGTTAACACAATGACAGGAACTACAACCTCTTTTGCCGAAAAATCTTTCGAGAATAAACGGTAAATGCTATGGGAAAATAGGATAGCGGGGAGCAAGGAGACTCGTCGCAAATTTTGCAACATGGCTCATCTGGGCCAGTGGATCGAGAAAATCTGCGACCAATGCTCGACGCAGAAGGAGCCAGAATTTGGCAAAGGATTCTTCCCGAAGCCTGACAGAAGGAGGTTTCGGTCTGATGAGCACGAAGGGCATCAGACTCCAAAAGGAAGAAACCCTCGGGCACCAAAAAAGTAAGGTGGCCGACAAAGCAAAGTGAATCATGTGATTCACAGCAAGGATCGCACCCACAAAAGAAACGACAAAAGTGGGTGGAATGACAGAAGGACCACTCACCAAACGCTCCAGGACAAATGTGAGTGGAAGGAAAAAGTAGCCGGCCCCTACCAGCATTATCACAAAAAGATAAAGCAATGGGTCCAGCACCATGTGATGATACTTACTAGTATCGGCAATCAAGGCCGACAAAAGAAGGTGGATGTCACATTCAAGATAGCTGGCCACGAAGATAGCATCCGAGGCCAACTACTAAGCAATAATAGAGGATATCAGACCTCTATAAAACCACAAGTGCTGGAGAGAAGAAGATCATCCGAAAATCACAATACATTTTCACACACCACTTCCTCTCTCTAGAAAAATTATCTTTGTAATTTTAATTTTGTTTTCAAAGTTTTTCATTTTAGTTTAGTTTCTTTTTATTTTATGTACACAAGTATTGGCTACTATGAGTAGCTAAACAAGTTGTCTCCTCCCTTGGGGAGAATTTTATGAAATAAATTAATTATTATATAATTCCTCTATAAACGCTTAGTTTTATCCAACTATTCCGGTTGAGTAAAAATATTTTCTTTATTTTTCCAACAAAGTATTGAGTCGACACTTAGTGAAGGAGAAAGGTTGCAACCATCTCTTGCGAGTGTGTGGTTGGTGCGTGCCAGGTGGGCAGACGAGCCGTAAAATGCAACAAGACTGACTCCTGAAGAAGACCAGTCGACAAAGGTATAATGTTGGTTTAAATTTAAGATTTATTTCGAAGTGTTACGGAAGCATGTTGGGCCTGATTATTTATTAAACTGTTTTAGAATTCATAATTAGGGTATTTTGTCTTGGGTTTGTAATATGATGGAGTTATTCTGCACTTTTCTATTCTTGAGGGTCGATTTCTAATTAATTGAAAATGGGAATTTCAAGATTTGCTACAATTTGAAAGGTGATATATTTCTTGGCAAAGATTGAAAGGTTAGAGGCAAAATAAGAATTGAGTCAAAGTTGGTATATTTTGAGGCAAATTACCCTTGAAATTAATAATGATGAGGATGATGTAAGATGTGGGAAAGTGGAAAAGTCGGGGGCAGAGTGCAATCAATTTTTTATTTTATTTTTGGACATTATTTCACTACAAACCCCTAATATTTTACATTCACTTTATCAACTTATTTACAACTTTATTAATTACACATAACTCATCGTAAATATCTTATTTTCTTTTTTTTTAATCTCACTAATCATCTAATATTTAACATTACAATAGAAGTGGGTCTTTTCCTCCACTTATATATAACACATTCATTTAGTATTTATTAAAAAAATTACCATAAAAAATGATGGTTGAAAATAATTCAAAATAATTACATATGATGTTAATTTAAATACCTCGATTTTGGGAGTATAAAAGTTGAAATGTGTCAGCCGTTTGGACGTTCGGAAACTATTCTCATGGGTGAATTGCATGGCTTGCTTGTTGCTATCGGGTTCTGTTTTGAAATGTGTCAGCCGTTTGGACGTTCGGAAACTATTCTCATTGGAGTATAATTACATATGATGTTAATTTAAATACCTCAATGTTCACGGACTCTCTACTTGCAATACATGTGATTCATGATACTTATAAAGGGACGGAGTCTTTGAGCGATGATTTTTGGGAAGCCTTCCAACATGTTAGGAATACTGTGGTTTTTGAGTTTTGTCATGCTCGTAGAAGTGCCAATAAAGCAGCTCATGCTTTGGCTAATTTTGGTGTTGAGTCTGGTGTTGTTTCGGTTAGGAAGTCGGGCTTTCCGCTTTGGCTTCTTGATATTGTTCGCACAGATTTAATAGAATGATTTCGTTTCCCTCTAAAAAAAAAGTTGAAATGTAGAATTCATGAGGCGGAGAATTAATATCTCCAGTTTCAACATCAATTGACACTGTAAGTGTGGATATATAGTTTTTACGTCATAAAATCTCAATACAATCATCATGGATTTATTAAGATAATTTCTTAAAATTTTAATTGAAAATGTTGGTAGGTATATATCTATCGGTGCTGGTGATTTTTAAAAAAAGTGACAAAGCAAAGTAACTATTGGAATAGGATCACACACGAACAGATTCGACTTAGAAAATCCAAAATGTTATTCATCGTTGCGACTACAACTCATATCCATTCAGCATTTGTCTCTATATATACATGTTTGGACTCTCATGCTTTGAGTTCATCATATTCTCTAATTTTCATTGTAGTTTTCCCTGTCCGAGTAAATAATATATTTTCAATAATTTGGTCAACACATTAATTTTATGAGGTTGATAGAGATTTCTGTATTTAATTCGTAAACATCTGTTGATGTCTCAATATTACACCCATATATGAACATATTTTGATGACAATAATCATCGTGCTCATCCTGTCTTATAATTAATTTATTAATATATAATTAGTAGTTATTGAACTATACAAAAATACTCTCCCGTCTCATTTTTATATCACAAGTTTTAATATATACTCTCTCCATCACGCGAAGCTTGAGCAAATTTTTTTCGGCATGAAAAAGTGAAAATGTGAATAAAAGGAAAATTTTTTGCCATATAAGTAAAATGATCAAACTTGGGGGACAGCTGAAAAAGAATAATGTTCAAGCTTTGCGGGACGGAGAGAATATTATGTGCGTGTATTATGAATTGAGGAAAAGATCCATTTTAATTTATTGTAGTGGTGAATCAACTACCAACACCTAAACTAGAAAGCAGTTAACGACACCGGATTTACGTGGTTCGGTCGAGAAGACCTACGTCCACGGGGTGTTTTTGGGGTTTTTCCACTATACTTGGAGAGAATTACATTTTACAAGAGATGAATGAGTAAAAATGAGATGATCCCCCCTAACCTACTACTAAGTCTCTATTTATAAGCATGTAAATAAGCCTTAGGGCCTCAAGCCCATTCCCTAAGATAATTGGGCTTAAGCCCCCTTAATACATTGAAGGGTAAGATAGTAATTTCGGTTTTACGCGGGAGACCTCCCCGCGCTTTTGGTGACTCCTCTGGTAAAAATGTCTTCTCTGGCGAGGGCGTCCTCTCTGGCAAATACGCCTCCTCTGGGGAGGATGACTTCTCTGTCAGATGCGACTCCTCTGGCGAGGATGACCTCTCTGGCAAATACGCCTCCTCTGGGGAGGATGACTTCTCTGTCAGATGCGACTCCTCTGGCGAGGATGACCTCTCTGGCAAATACGCCTCCTCTGGGGAGGATGACTTCTCTGGTTTACACCATTTCCCTACTATGCACATATCACTCCTCATCAACCACTCCCCCCTCTGGTCTGGTTGAACCGGGTATTCTTCGTGTTCAACCAGCGAAGTATCGTTAAAGCCAGCGCTGTGCTGTTTTCCTTAATCCCTGCAAATCATGAAGACATAAGAGT
The DNA here is from genome assembly GCF_028751815.1 of Salvia miltiorrhiza. Classification (NCBI taxonomy): domain Eukaryota; kingdom Viridiplantae; phylum Streptophyta; class Magnoliopsida; order Lamiales; family Lamiaceae; genus Salvia; species Salvia miltiorrhiza. The sequence continues at coordinate 43,829,362 of NC_080390.1, read as the reverse complement.
TTTAATACTTTAAGAAAGCAAAGATAAGCATTTTTCCCTTGACTTTGGAATTGTAGTTCCAAATTAGATTTTGTTTGTTGAATGTTGACAAAGATAAATAATTTCCATTTCTTTGGGCGCATAAGAAAACCAGCGCTGAGAATACCCCATATTGAATACTTTGCATAGATAAGCAATATGAATGCTTTGTGTTAGATAAACCAGAAGACCGCTGCAAGAATACCCGAATAACATAGGAAGACCCGTGTCGAAGTTGAGAAATATGATACTCTGATCATGTGAGAAAACCCGTCATAAATATTTGTTGAGTCTGAACAATATACCCCCTGTTGTTGAGCGCGTAAGAAATCCAGCGCGTGAGAAGACCAATAGATAGCAATAGCATGCCAAAAGGCGACTTATTTCTCGCTGAGTAGCGATTAGAATAGATCAAAACAATCCATAAAGCAGAGGCGCAAAATAGTGTAGCCCGTAGAGTAGAACAGAGAAATACCCCAGCCCGATCAGAGCAGAGAAATGCCTAGCCCGGTCAGAGCAGAGAAATGCCTATCAGATCAGAGAAATTCCCATCAGAGCAGCTCGGTCAGAGCAGAGAAATACCTATCAGATCAGAGAAATTCCCATCAGAGCAGCTCGGTCAGAGCAGAGAAATACCCCCGCCCGGTCAGAGCAGAGAAGTACCCCAGCCCGATCAGAGCAGAGAAATGCATATCAGATCAGAGAAATGCCCGTCAGAGCAGAGAAATGTCTTTCAGAGCAGCTCGGTCAGAGCAGAGAAATGCCCTTTCAGAGCAGAGAACTGTCCCTCAGAGCAGAGAACTGTCCCTCAGAGCAGCCCGGTCAGAGCAGAGAAATGCCCTTTCAGAGCAGAGAACTGTCCCTCAGAGCAGCCCGGTCAGAGCAGAGAAATGCCCTTTCAGAGCAGAGAACTGTCCCTCAGAGCAGAGAACTGTCCCTCAGAGCAGAGAACACCCGTCAGAGCAGAACATTGAAGTCATGGCGAAGCATTGAAATCCCGACAGAGGATTGAAATCCCGGTAGAGCATTGAAATCCCGACAGAGGATTGAGATCCCGGTAGAGCATTGAAATCCCGACAGAGGATTGAAATCCCTGAAGAGCATTGAAATCCCGACAAAGGATTGAGATCCCGGTAGAGCATTGAAATCCCGAACGGTGGCTGAGCATTGAGATCACGGACGGTGGCTGAGCATTGGGATCACGGACGGTGGCTGAGCATTGGGATCACGGACGGTGGCTGAGCATTGAGATCACGGACGGTGGGTGAGCATTGAGATCACGGACGGTGGCTGAGCATTGGGATCACTGCAGAGCAGTGAAATCACAGTAGGGCAGTGAAATCACGGCAAAGCAGTGAAATCACGGCAGAGCGGTGAAATCACAGTAGAGCAGTGAAATCACGACAGAGCAGTGAAATCACGGTGGAGTATTCCTCAGCTGCTTCCCTCCTTTGTATGCATTCCTTTGCTGCTTCCCTCCTTTGCTGCTTCCCATCCAAGCTTGAACACTCTGCGCGGAGCATGGAAGACCCGGGGGGGTGCAACCAACTTTCGCGGCTTACGATTAAATAGTAACCCTCTGCGCGGAGCATGGAGGACCCGGAGGGTGTAACCAACTTTCGCGGCTTACGATTAAATGAACACCCTGCACGAGGCTTGGCAGACCCGGGGGGTGCACACCACCTCTCGTGACTTACGGTTAAGGACAACCTCTGCGCGGAGCATGGAGGACCCGGGGGGTGTAACCAACTTTCGCGGCTTATGATTATGTGCCACCTCTGCGCGGAGCATGGAAGGCCCGGATGGCGCGACCAACTTTCGCGGCTTACGATTGAATAGTAACCCCCTGCACGGAGCATGGAAGACCCGGGGGGTGCGACCAACTTTCGTGGCTTACGGTTAAAGGTCCACCCTGCACGGAGTTTGGCAGACCCGGGGGATGCACACCACCTTCCATGGCTTACGGTTAAGTGAACACCCTGCACGAGGCTTGGCAGACCCGGGGGGTGCACACCACCTCTCGTGACTTACGGTTAAGGACAACCTCTGCGCGGAGCATGGAGGACCCGGGGGGTGTAACCAACTTTCGCGGCTTACGATTATGTGCCACCTCTGCGCGGAGCATGGAAGGCCCGGTTGGCACGACCAACTTTCGCGGCTTACGATTGAAAGAACACCCTGCACGGAGCATGGAGGACCCGGGGGGTGCCACCAACTTTCGTGGCTTACGGTTAAAGCAACCTCTGCGCGGAGCATGGAAAACCCGGGGGGTGCAACCAACTTTCGCGGCTTACGATTAAGTGCTATCTCTGCGCGGAGCATGGAGGGCCCGGGTGGCGCAACCAACTTTCGCGGCTTACGATTGACAGGAACACCCTGCACGGAGCATGGAGGACCCGGGGGGTGCCACCAACTTTCGTGGCTTACGGTTAAAGCAACCTCTGCGCGGAGCATGGAAAACCCGGGGGGTGCAACCAACTTTCGCGGCTTATGATTAAGTGCTATCTCTGCGCGGAGCATGGAGGGCCCGGGTGGCGCAACCAACTTTCGCGGCTTACGATTGACAGGAACACCCTGCACGGAGCATGGAGGACCCGGGGGGTGCCACCAACTTTCGTGGCTTACGGTTAAAGCAACCTCTGCGCGGAGCATGGAAAACCCGGGGGGTGCAACCAACTTTCGCGGCTTATGATTAAGTGTTATCTCTGCGCGGAGCATGGAAGGCCCGGATGGCACGACCAACTTTCGCGGCTTACGATTGTCAGGGACACCCTCTGTTCTGGTTGAGTATGACCCCTCTGCTCTGGTGGAGCGTGATCCCTCTGCTCTGATGAAGCATGATCCCTCTGTTTTTCCCTTGACTTGCTGAGAAGCAATTTTTGAATTTGAAAATTGGGGACTACGGGTATACACCCTACTCCCCCCTCTGGTGACATGTGCAATACTCTGTTATGAACATGTTAAGTGTGTGTGTGTTTGGTGCTCATGCTTATGATGATTATGAGAGAGTTAGCATAACTACAGTTCCCAAGTAACATAATTCAAGTTGCAGTTCAAGCCCTAGCACATATGCAGAAGGTGTGCAGCTTCGTGTATTTAGTCAATTCATAATCCAGCCCTAGGCACATATGCAGAAGGTGTGCAGCTTCCAAGACATAATTATTATTGCATAAATCCCAGCATAGATCATATAAATCATGGTTGTGCCCAAATAAAGAAGTAGAATATTTCCCAAATCCCTATCATGCTTACATGTTCCCATAAAACACCCGAAGAACATAATTTTGCCCAGTAATAAAGCATAATACTCCCCCAACATGCTCACATGCTTCCACGAAATAAAGTTCAGCGAAGTACCTGAATTACCACTTACAAGTGGTTTACCGTTTTCATGTTATGGCGGTTCCCATGTTTTGTTCAAAGTTTTCCCAAATTTAATTTCCCTGTGCTACAAGATCTCTTAGGCACAGACATTAGTATAAATATGAAAGCCCCTTTAAGACAGGGCTGCAAAGAGAATTCGAACCCTAGATTATATAATCCATTGCCACAACTTGATTCCCATATTTATATCCCGATGAATTCATTCAAATTTTCAAATCCCATCAAAGATCATATAAATCATGATTTTGTCCAAGTGATAAAATATCACATATCTCAATCATGCTCCTCTCATTGATAGAGTTCAGCGAAATACCTGAATTACCACTTACTAGTGGGTTACCCCTTTTTACATTATGGTATTTACCATAATTGTTCAAATCATTCCCCAAATTTGTTTATCCTGTGCTACAAAAATTCTTAAGCACATATATATTAGTAAAATATGAGAGCCCTTAGAGATAGGGCTGTAAATCAATTAACAAGTAAAAAAGTGTACGCTTTGCTTTTCCCAAGCAACAGTGCCGCCCTAAACATTTATTCCACCGAATAAAAGTTGTAAGAATCCCCAAAAATGACATATAAATTAGGATATTTGTGTCCCAATGGCTGAAATTCACAATCCTGAAATCACGATTCTCAAAGAGAAAGTATAATGAATAAACAATAATTATTCATCAGTGCAGAAGATATGAAACCACGAATTCAATAATGTCGTTAACCCAAAAACCCATGTCACGATTAGTCTCTTTTTTGTGAGTGTGTTCAGCAACCCTCTTTTAATGCTGTAACATTCCCCAAAAGTTGAGCTTGGGACCCGAGCAAGTCATTTGTCCCCTTTTGTCAAGAGCTCCCATGAATAAACCATATTTGGCTCAGCTAGGCAATCATAGTGTTCTCAACAGCGAGCAAATGTTGAAATACCCGTCTTGGTGGTCCTGAACTCACAATGCGAAATCAGGGCTAAGTTAGTCCCACAAAATGACAGAATTAATCCCCAAAATTAGAGCAAAAATCATAGCTAAATCACTCCCAAGTTCACAGCTATATTACAACAATATCAAGTCCCAAAAATCATAATAGCATCATAGCCTTATCAAGCTTACAAATAAAGTAAAATCACAACCCTAATAAGCTCAGAAATCCCAAGAATCAGCACACGGCAAATGATAAACTTAAAAAAGTCAATCGCTACATGATCAATGTATAACGCATTTTCTCAAACCCACCACGTTTAGCACCACAATATCTAATAAATTCAGAAGAGAAGCATGCATAGCAAACAAAAATTAAAGGATTAGGACTCAGATAAACCATAACAAATAGAGCGAAATAAAAATCAAGTAAGCTTTGATACGGATAATAATTCCTCAAGACCCTCAATTAAAACCAACTCAACTGTGAAATATTTGATTCAGAGCAAAGGAATGGAAGATTTAGCAAGCAATGGATGACTTGAGAATGCCGCGACTAAAACAAATCAAGATGAATAATGTGTTTATCCCAAATTGACACATATGACCAACATATATTTAGAGGAAACTTCAACTGGAACTTCGACGAATCAAGACCATGTTAACTCGACCTCAACCCAAATATTTGAATCTTCAAATCAGGAACGCATAATATACATTTTAATGTCTAAGATATTTAACAAAATTCATATGTTTACGCACAAACATTCTTCCAAAGAGAGAGATAGATAACTTAGCTTTTTATTTGTGTCACCGCTTGTTCTTGTCGTAATGGCTCTGTCAAGGCTGAATTAGCAGTGCTAAGTCCGTCCTAAATCAGGTTTGGCGAGACTTGCAGTATTTAATTGCAGGTTATATCCCCTTGAATGAGCTAAAATATCAGCTTTGTCGATTGTGCTGTATCTGTGTCCCAACTCAGCCCCCACGTGAGCCCCATGTTAGCTTTCTCATTCAGCAATTCCCTTAAGCAACAAGCATTGCTTGACATTCCGTTTACCCTCGCACCAGAAATTGAACAAGATTATGAGAAATTGTGATTGAAATAAGCAATTAAAGAACTAAATCCATCATGAAAAGAATTGGGAAAATTTTTAGTAAATGAAAGTATCCCCTATTAAATTAGGGAAAATCCCCCGACGGAGTGATTCCGGCAGAGATCGGCGAGATTCCGGCGTAAACTAGTCCGCTGCAGAGCCTCAACACCATCAAGGGATGGCGAATTTTATCTCCCAAGTCAGACCCCCATCGGAGATCTCCTCTGCCCTAGACTGACGGAGTGGAACTGGAGAGGCCTTGGCGCGGCGCGGACGAGCCCAGGCCGTGACTGGTGGCGCGTGCGGCGGTGGTGCCCGGCACCCTGACGACATTTGAGAGAAACTCCAGTACTTCGTGTATTGCCGGGGATTTTTTGTGGAAGAAGAACAGGAAAACGCGACGAATCGTCGGGCTTCACCGAGACTTGTCCGAAATTATTTGGGAAACACCTATGTGGCGACGCCGGCCAAGATAACCCCCAACTTAAATGAGCCGCGCTTTGCTTTAAAAGAGACTGGACTAAGATGAAGAGAAATTGGGAATTTTGGGGATGATCTAAATCTAGATCGGAGCACATGCACTTGATTCGATTTTTCCTGAATGTAGTTGATTCTCGAAGATAATGATAGATCTGATACTTTTACAGAGAACTAAGGTGATTTCAGAAATGGGAGAACATGTTTTTTCGATGAGCAATGATGAATAGTCATGAATAGTGCCGATGAACAGTGATGAATAGTGATGAATAGTGATGAATAGTGATGATGGATCTGATGAACAGTAACCGGAAACAAATGAATCTCACGCCTTAGCTCGATTTTCCCACAGACGGCGCCAGTTGGTGAATCAACTACCAACACCTAAACTAGAAAGCAGTAAACGACACCGGATTTACGTGGTTCGGTCGAGAAGACCTACGTCCACGGGGTGTTTTTGGGGTTTTTCCACTATACTTGGAGAGAATTACATTTTACAAGAGATGAATGAGTAAAAATGAGATGATCCCCCCTAACCTACTACTAAGTCTCTATTTATAAGCATGTAAATAAGCCTTAGGGCCTCAAGCCCATTCCCTAAGATAATTGGGCTTAAGCCCCCTTAATACATTGAAGGGTAAGATAGTAATTTCGGTTTTACGCGGGAGACCTCCCCGCGCTTTTGGTGACTCCTCTGGTAAAAATGTCTTCTCTGGCGAGGGCGTCCTCTCTGGCAAATACGCCTCCTCTGGGGAGGATGACTTCTCTGTCAGATGCGACTCCTCTGGCGAGGATGACCTCTCTGGCAAATACGCCTCCTCTGGGGAGGATGACTTCTCTGTCAGATGCGACTCCTCTGGCGAGGATGACCTCTCTGGCAAATACGCCTCCTCTGGGGAGGATGACTTCTCTGGTTTACACCATTTCCCTACTATGCACATATCACTCCTCATCATGTAGTATTATGATAGTGGGATAGAAAAATAAAGGAATTAATTTGTGGTGGACCACGTGTGATAAAATTATCAATATATAAGTTGATAAAGTATGGGTAAAAACTAAGGAATTTGTTGTAAGGTAATATCAAAAATGAAAAGAAATGGATACTCTCGTGGGACGGACCAAATGATAAAAAGTGCACAAACTTATATTACGAAAAAAATAATATTTATGAGTGTGATATGACATTATTATTATTATTATTATTATTATTATTATTATTATAACAGGATGCATGTGGGTAAAATCAATCGCATAACATTCATGATTTCATGGTAAAAAGAAATTAATATACACTTCATCCTCTTTATCGGGTATTTAATGCTTCTTCCCATTCATAATAATAAAAAGAAATTAATAATATACCTAAATTAATCTTAATTAATAAGTATTATTTATCTTTAATGACGCAATTATTATCTACTGGAAAACATTTTTAGAAAAAGACCTAAGATTCAATGACGGTAACTATAGTATTAAACTATTAATTATACTCGATCAATCACATTATTTAAATATAAAAATTAGAAATTACAAAAAGACTTACATTATGAATAGAGTACTTCTTACAGACATGAATAAAATAAGGATTATAGTTTGAATTACTTCCTTATTTATTTGATACAAATATCATGTAATGAGAATTCATATATGCTAGAAAATATGCAAGACGATTTCCCATATTTATATGAGGTTGATTCTTTAGTTAGAACTTTATAATTATATTTCATTTTTTGATATTCCGAGTATTTCTTATTTTGTTATTTGATGAAATAATGTTGAATGTAAAATTATTATGTCATATGATCGAATTGGCAATAGAAAATTTTAAATGGTCATTCACATCACAAGATATATATCGAATGTATATAATGCACATTACTTCCTCAAATTAAGAAATGCATAATTAAATCACTATCTCATATTTAGACCAATTTGATTTTATTTTAAAAGAATTGTATTGCATCTTTCACTTACTAAAATTAATCCTATAAAATATTAATATATATAATTGATCGAAAGTACGAGAATTGGTCATATAAATTAAATATGATAATATATAATATAGTTGGTGACAATAAATCTCTGGTTGTTAGGTACACTATAAGACTGAAAATAAAACAAAACAGCATCTCACCAACACACACAAAAAATATACACATGGATTCACACACACACAATCAATGAATATATCAATTGAATCATTGATATATAAGTCACACACATTGCAGTGTGTCCACAACTCAAATTAACCATGGCATTTGTAGCAACCAGCCCTATCTCCCTAAAAACAAACTGCTTGAAGCTCAAACCCCTTGACACCCACCAACAGCCCCAAACCAGGATTTCCTGCAACAAAACCACTCCCACATCTTCAATCGAAATGCAACAAACCCTAAAAATTTCCCCAAATTTCAAATTTGAAGAATACATGGCAAGCAAGGCAAAGAAGGTGAACACAGCCCTGGACGACGCCGTGCCTCTCCAAAACCCCTTGAAGATCCACCAGGCCATGCGCTACTCCCTCCTCGCCGGCGGCAAGCGCGTCCGCCCCGTGCTCTGCCTGGCCTCGTGCGAGCTCGTCGGGGGCGAGGAGGCGGCAGCCGTCCCCATGGCCTGCGCTCTTGAGATGATCCACACGATGTCTTTGATCCACGACGACCTCCCCTGCATGGACAACGACGACCTCCGCCGGGGCCGCCCCACGTGCCACAAGGAGTTCGGCGAGGAGACGGCCGTCCTGGCCGGCGACGCCCTCCTGGCCCTGGCCTTCGAGCATGTGGCGGCCAAGACGCGGAATGTGGATGAGCGGAGGGTGGTCCAGGCCATCGTGGAGCTGGGGTCGGCGGTGGGGTCGGAGGGGCTGGTGGCCGGCCAGATTGTGGACTTGTCGAGCGAGGGGAAGCTGCTGAGTTTGGGGGAGTTGGAGTATATTCACGTGCATAAGACGTCGAAGCTGCTGGAGGCGGCGGTGGTCTGCGGAGCCATCATGGGCGGCGGAGGAGGGGCGCAGGTGGAGGCCTTGAGGAAGTACGCCAGGTGTGTTGGGCTGCTGTTTCAGGTGGTGGATGATATATTGGACGTCACAAAGACGTCGGAGGAGCTGGGGAAGACGGCGGGGAAAGACTTGGTCACCGATAAGGCCACTTATCCAAGGCTGATGGGACTCCGCAAGGCCAAGGACTTCGCCGCCGACCTCGCCGCCATGGCCGTCCAAGAGCTCTCCTATTTTGATCCTTCCAGGGCCGCGCCGCTCTATCACTTGGCTCAATACATTGCTTCCAGACAGAATTGATCTCTCTCCGGCCCGGGGATTCTCATATTATTGGTTGATATAATCGATAAATCATGTAACAACAAAACTTATTGATTCACAACTGTGTATTCGGTAAATTCAGCGTATCTAGTTATTTAGCATGGCATCTTCCTAGTTGGATGATTTACAATATTTAATGTGCCAAAAATTAAAATAACTAGTATTTCATTTATATAAAAGTTTAGAGTAACCACAAATTTAAAAGGGAAAATTGCAGTAAAACACACAAAGTTTGGACGAATTCTAATTTTGCACATAACCTTGGAAATTTGAAAGAAAATACACCAATTTTTTTTTTCTTCTAATTTTTCCCATGATTTAAAATTTGCCCTAAAATTAAAAACAAAAAGTTGCTACTACAACATAACACAAAAGGCTCATAACTCGTACATATAATGTATTTAATGAACTCCGCAATTCTGCAATTCAACAATTCAATATGAAAATAAAACTTTCTCTCTCAATCGGACATTAATTCACAAGAAAATGAAAAAGAAATAGTAATAGTTTAAAATTTAGTGTATTTTATTTCAAATTTTAAAGGTTGTGAGTAAAATTAAAATTTTGTTTTTATTTTTTCATGGATTAATGTTTGATTGCGCATTTATGTGATTTTGTAAATTTTTAGATTTGTGTGTTTCTGTAAATTTTTCGCTTTTGTAAATTTGTAAATTTGCTGTCATTTTTTACTCCCTCCGTCCCTGAAAGTTGTAAAGTGTATTGATAGTGGAAAAAAAGTGTTATAATTATTATTGAAAGTTGTGAAAATGTGTTATAATTTGTATTGATGGTAAAAGTGAAAAGTAAGAATAAATAAAGTATTATTAGTGGTGGGGTAGTTGTCCAAAAATAGAAAGAAAGAAAGAGGAAGTTATTTGAGGGACGTTCCAAAAAGAAAAAAGAGGAAGTTATTTCAGGGATGGATGGAGTATAATTTTGTAGACTTGTGCGATTTTGTTTTTCTCTTTTGTAAATTTTTGACATGGAGATATCAAATTCTGAAGCTACGAATATGGAGGTGAATTTGAGTTGTTAATTAATGTTCTTGAATTCACAACTTATTCGATGAATTCACAATTGAATCGCTAGTGTTGGTTGTGAATTCGAGTTTTAAAACAAACCTAGCACATGTCAACCCTGCCGTGAGTATCAACGTTGATTCTTCAAAGACCAAAAAGGGAATATGTTTAGATGGTTAACATTGAGACTAGTAAATGAGTCAAGGGAGCACAAGATGAGTTTGATATGTGCTAAATCACAAATCTAGCACATGTCAGCCTTGTCGTGAGTGAACAAGTTTGATGCTTATGCAAGGGACACTAGCGTAATTAATTTAGCTGAGCATGCCTTACTTATAAGCTTGTGAATAGACAATTTTCCCCCTAAGAAGTGCGTGGGATTGCATTAGAAAGTTGAAGATTCCATGCAATTAGATTTTTTGTCTATAAATACAAATTTTTCCTTCATTGTACACAAACTCCCAAATTTTAGTGAAATACAATCCCCACTTTCTCATGCATGCTTATTGTTCTTTATTTTCACACTTTCCCTTTCTTTCGTACTGTTATTATCTGCAAATCACCAAAAACTCATCATTTCTGAGTAATTCACATGAGTTGAGTTGTATATTCGATCCCCCCCGCTGTGTTGATTTCACAAGATTCCTCGTGACTTTATTTCAACACCAAGTTCCATCTCTTTTTCTTCAAATTAGCCATTTATTTTGCTATTGTAAAAATCGGAGTTTTTCTCAATTATTGGTGTGATGTCATTTTATATAATTTCATCTTCAATAATTTGAATTTATATACTTTCACTTTCAGTTTATGTTATTTCACTTAAAGAACTTCTAATTTATGTATTTCTAATTTAATTGACATGATTTAATTTATATCGTTGTGTATCGCACTAGCTATTGAAGAGACACATTATTGACTGCAAAAGTTATTACCTATTCCACATTACTATAAGCTTTTGTCCATTCAACCAACTAGTTATTCAACATTATTGACCGACAAAAGCTCTAATTACTTTGGTTGGATTTCACTAACAATTCTACTAGCTATTCACATTTTTTACCAACAAAAGCTTTAATTATTGTGGTTGGATTCCACTAAAACAAGTTATCACTGCAAAAGCTTTCCATTCCTATACTAATTCACTCAAATCACAAAACCAAATCTCCCAACAAATACATTTACTTGTTCTTTAGTAATATTTATCCACCCTTATCTAAAATATTTTGATGACGGATTAAGTCCTAGTTTTGATCCTATCGATTTCACCAAACTTGATTAATTGCATGAACATGTTGTATTACAAAATCAACAAATTGACTCCATGATCGATGAAGTGCTTTTCAGATTCCAACTATGTCCTTGCAACCTACAAACAACATTGACAAAGCAACACGACAATGTCAACGTAAGCAAGGCCATGAAGTGTGCTCGAGCAATACTTTTTAAACGATCTGATATATACTCCAGAAGCTTTTCGAAAAGGTTTCGCATGCGAAAGTCATTATTTGAAAGAATAATAACCAAACTTGTTGCCATTGACATTTTTTTTATAACAAAATTGTGATGGGACTGATCGTTTAAGTGTATGTCTTTGATTCAAAAATGTATTACACTATGACAGTGTTGGCATACAAAATAGAAGCAGACTTGCACGACGAATACATCTATATGAGCACACAAACTGTAACAAAATTAGTTGAAAAAAAATCTTCAAAGGTGTAGTTTCCAACTTCGGTAATGAAAACCTCACAAAGCCAACCGAAGAAGACCATGCTTATATACTGAATGTAGGTGATCAATGCAGTTTTCCAGGTACACTGGTAGTATTAACTGCATGCACTGGGAATAGAAAAGTTGCCCTACTACATGGGCAAGAAAAAAATATAAGATGAAGCGGTAAGACAACAATCATCTTAGAAGCAGTTGCATCACAAGACTTATGGATCTGATATGCATTAATTGGAACTCCGAGTTCGAGAAATGATAATAACGTGCTTGAACAATCTCTTATTTTTAAAGATATCTTGAAAGATCGAGCACCAAAGGTTACTTATATTGTAAACGGTCATGAAAAGAAAATATGATATTATTTCAATGATGGCATATATCCTTTATAGGCGGTATTTGTCAAATATGTTAATGGTCCACAAACTCAAAAGCACCAACTGTTTTACTCAATATCAAGGTGATGTGGAGTAAGTTATGCGTCAGTGCTAAACCATTCATTTATTTTTAACATTTATTCTTTGAAGGAATATTTATTCATTTCCAGTCAAGTAGTCTCAATAATCATCGCAAGGATTAATGTAATTAGATGGCATATTGACTTTTTGTGATCAGGGTTGACCAACACAGAGAAATGGGACACTTAAGACATAATCTTGATCTATCATAGAAGAAAATAATAATCAGGGTGTAAATTTTATTTTAATGATATATTGAATTCTATATTAATATTATTTTTAATTTCATTTTAACATAATAATGTGATATCAAGGTTCGTTACATCCCTTTAATATTGTAAATGATTATAGATTGTGCGAACTAAAGTCGAAAGAAGGTCTTGGATTTCAGAAACTCATAGCATTTACCAAGCTCTACTCGTCAAGCAAATTTGGCGGCTGATTAAGCATCTGAATACTCTTCTTGCTCATGTGTTGAAGCATTGGTACTTCATAGAGTTGAACGTTATAGAAGCGAAAGTTCCCTGAATAGCTCATTCAAGGTGGAAGATTGGAGATAGAAGCAAATTTTGGACTATTAAAGATATGTGGATATCAAGTGTGAACATTGGTGGATCTTTATGAAGAGGATAATGAGAGCCGATTGTCTCAGAGGTGATTGAGAAACCTTTATGTTGCATGTTATCGAATGAATAATGGAAAGCACCAAGGACAGCAATGCTCCGGTTGGATGTGGATGTCGCTATTTAGAGTGATGGCTAGTGGGTAGGCGTTAGTTTCTCCTTCGAAATCAGTAGTTGCGACGATGAGCCGCCCAATTAGTTACACTACTATAATTTTGATGGGCGAGCTTCACGCTATGATGTTAATATCAGGTTTTGTCTAGAGTATGATCTTAGGCTTGAGATATTGTTCACGGATTCATTCTTTGCAATCCATGTGTTAAATTATATGTATAAGGGTTTTGAGATGTGGATAAGACCACTCATGAGTGTGCTAGTTTTGTTACTATGATTCTGAATGTAATGATCTGATTGCATAATCTTGCATCCTAACTTTTTGATATTGTACATTTGATTTGAAAGTAAAATACTCCATTCGTCCTCATAAAATGTATCCACTTTTAAATGATACATGTTTTAATTAAGTGATTGAATTTGTTATGAGCGGAGTAATGATTCCACTTTATTGTGAGTAAAAAACTTATCAAAAATAGACCAAATACATTTTATGAGGACCAATGAAAATAACAAATTGGATATTCCCTCCGTCCGCGATATCGTTTCCACTTCCATTTATAGAAGTAGGGTCCACAAACTTCCACAAACTTCAATAGTGAGACTTAAACTCCACTCACTATAATATCCACTACTATCTATTAATATCCACCACTTTTCTTAAAACTCACGCCGTCTATAATGTGAAAATGATATCACGGACGGAGGGAGTACATTTTATAAGGAGAGGGAGAGAGAGAGTGAGAAAAAAGTATTATCTAATATCTCTATGTAGCATCTTAAAATAGTAATTAACGGCAAATGCCAGTCATTTCGAATTGAATGTCATTTGACAACTAATCAATGGGTAAAATTAATAGGCACAAAAAAGTTAGATGCCTCTATTAATGTTATATAGAATAAAAAATGAGTCCCACCATTTTATGAAATGAGTGATTGAGATTGAATTAAATGTGAATTTTTTTTGTAAATAAGAGGTTTTTATAAAGATAAAATATAATAAAAAGAAATGGGCTCATGTACTAAAAAGGAAAATACCCCATTTTTTGTGAACGTCAAATATAGTAATTATGCTCCACTAATAGTGGACGGAGGAAGTATTACTATTTTTCTCTTCAATTGTCCGCAGACCCTCAATATATATATATACTTTATAGTAAAATGGTAGCAAGTAATTAATTAGAAAATTCACAACGTTACACAAAGAAGACATGGTTTCGTGAACAGTGTGCTACGCAAACATCATAAGTCAAATCCTACGTTGGAACTCGATATAATCTCATATACTATTTCACTAATATAAACAAGCATACAACATCATATCGATATGTGAAATGTTACAAGAACTGCAATTCAAATTTTAATAAACGCTGCTAATTGCAGTTTTTGAATTCGTTGGACAAAATCAAGATGTGATTTACATGGTGCAAACTAATGTGATGAGGGCAGCACATCAAAATATTTCAATATCAACATCGCAGGATTCATTGAGAACTTGACACATTTCGATCTGAAATTAGAGTAATAGATTGTAAAATAACAAAACGGCAAGCTAAGTAATGATTATGTAGGATACGACCTGAAGCTTGATGACAGAGTATAGAAGATAAATCAACCTTCAACCTTTGGTCGCCAACCCTCAATCACATCTTGTACTAGAGCTCGTGTTTTAATGAATGAATCCCTCGAGAATATAGTCTGAGAATTGAAGCCAAACAAGTTGAAAACATCCACATGTAAGATCAAACTGTGAATATTCTAATGTCTATTAAAATCTCATCCTAGAGTGAAGAACATGCACTAGTTCTCAAATCTAGGTACTTTTGGATAAGCTAAATACATTTGTATCGACTGTTCAAAAAGTATTGCTATATCCAGTATCCATTTGGAGAACTATAGAAATTAAATTAATCAGCTGTATTTCAATAAACTAAAATGGAAGAAGAACAGAGAACTTCATGCATCACAGATTCACAGGTTGGTATTCACCCAGATAACAAGCATACACACAGGAATTGCCAAATCAATGAATCATAAATGCATAGTATGGTCTACCTAGTTTTGTAGGACATAGATGAGTACCATAATGTTAAAAGCAATATATATGCCTCTGAGATCACAAAATACTACTTCAGCTGCTGGAAATAAAGAACTTCTGATGCATATTTATTTAAATGTACCTTCATGTATGACTTGACGTAGGTAAGAGAGTCTGGAACAGACCACTTCTTATAGTGTCCCAAAGCAATTTCTAGATGATATAGCTTAGGAGCAAGAGACAAATCCGCAGCAGATATCCCTTCCCCATTAATAAACGGGCCCTAAGCGTGGAAGGTTGAAAGCAAACAATGTTACAAATAAGATTTGGATACATCTCACCATGAATTAAGTTTTGTAGTATGCCCTAATCAGACAATAATGTCACTGTGATTGGGTCTTAAAACATATGAGAGAGAGTAGAGTGGTTTTTATAGCTGTTCAGAGAGAGCTAAAGTTTATTTGGCTGATAAGTTTAGCCCGATCAGCATAACACTTTGATCAACTGTTAGAACAAGCGAGCAAATTGGAATCTGATAGCGTTCAAGTTATTATTTCTCTGCCTGAATATGTTCTCAGGACAAGCTAACAATTTCTGGAAGGCAGTTGAAGATAAAGAAGCTATGCATTTGAAACATAAGATGACTTCAACAACTCCTAGGAAAGGGACCAAAGCAAGAATCTGTTACATAGTGGCCTGTTCACCCTCAGAGATCCCTCTTATATTACCAGTTCCTCGGGCATTTGGAACTTCATACATTACAATCATGAAGGATAATAGTACACACTAAATTTTCAAACCAAGTAGTCCTAATTCAGCGACATTGAGAAATAAGAACAGATCCCTCACATTTTTTTCAAGATAACTGTTGAAATCAGTCAGCTGATCGAGTAATGCCTGCTCCGTTCCATCACTGGAGTCTTTGCTTTTAAGAAAACCAATAAACGTGGAGAAGATCTTTGAACCACTAAAAACAAATAATGGAAGTATATTATAGGCTGTTGATCCATATGATGTTAGAAAGCAGCTCGATAGTCGGTACTAATAGAACCCATAAAATGTTAGAAACTATAGACAAAAGGTACAAGTTTCAGCCCATGTAAAAGTAGGAGTAGGTCTGCCTAATATATTGCCAAAAAAAAAAAAAAAGCTTGATAACAGCACCAACAGAACTCGTACTACTTGCTAAAATTGACAACAAGAAATTTAGGGGTGCAAAGAACATTTCAATATAACCATAAGTTAGGAGAAAGGAAGACAAACTGCATTGTGCCCGAAAGTAAATACGGAAGAATGGCATTGAAAGAAGGCTGTAATGACCATTACGAGAGAAACCAATAGAAGAAATGCATTTCAGTATTCAAGCATGTGATAAGTTATCCTGACAGCCACCAAAGAACCTAGAGGAACACTCAGAACCATATATACCTTTTTCGTCCTTATTAAGAGTCAACTAAGACCAGTTTTTTCACACTCCAGAAAATTGAATTCCACACTCCACTTTTGAGTTTCCCCTCAAAACAGTTCTCTAGAATGTCAACTGGTTTTAAGAAATCATTCTTTTACATCTACCACCAGTAAATACAATGAGAAACTACATCATTTCCTGAAAAATAGTACCAAAAATAGATCATATAAAAAGTTCAAAATTCATGTAGTTCAAGAAACCTGTCTAGACAAGATTAATATATAGTCAGAGAAACTTCAACCATATTCTAAAACTTCCCCAAAGGGTTCAAAGAACCAGCTTGATTTGTAACATCTTTGCAACAAGTAATGAGAACATGAGTTCAGGCAGCAACTTATTTAGCAGATATTCGAATTCACAGACATATTTATCTTTAAAGATGAATATAACAAAGTGCAGTCAGAAAGTTAGCGCAAATGTGCACGTACACTGCAGCTTTCTCAGGCGGTGTAGCAAGAGATGGTTGAGGGAATTTTTCTTCCAATGCTTGCGTTATAACATCGGAATCTGGAGTCCATTTCTCGTCAAGCTTTATCAGCGGAACTTTACCTTCTGGACTAATGTTTAAGAACCTAGCAATACCGAAAAAAGAGTACATATTCATGCAAACAGCATCAATGATCAAGACTAGCACGGATAGCACCAAATACAAACAAATAACTAGGGCCATTACCACTCGGGTTTGTTCCTGAAATCAATCAACTTCAAGTCATAAGGAAGGTTCTTTTCCTCCAATGTAAGCAAAACCCTTTGCGTGAATGGACCTGTGAATAAGTTTAGCATTATTTCACAACTCCTACTGCTCACCTTAAATGAGCGGAAAGGCATATTTCAGAAGATGGTTTTTATTATTTAAAAAAAGAAAAATCAACAAACAGCTACTGACAAGCTCAAAACAAATCCACAAGAAAAGTCCATGAGTCATATTAACATACATTATCTCTTATTGACATAACATCGAACACCAAATACGGATTCCGGCTCATCATTTCTCCCTCCGCACCACAATCAGATAGTAAAAGAAACTAAAATTGTGAGTTGAAGAATATATTAACTCACAGTCTCCGAGCTTGTTGGGAGTAGTGAGAGATTCTTTGGCACAGACTTCGAGCGGCTCCGATGCTTTGGAGTATATTTTTGCAGCGTGGTCTCTCGGTCGTCGGCCAATTAACGGCGTGGGTATCAGAGTGATAAGAAACGTCCGGCGGGTTGGAGAGCTCAAGGAAAGGTGTTTGATGGAGGCGGAGATTGCCGTCGCTGACGGTGAGATTCTCGCCGTCGACATTTCTCCTCTTTCTTTCGTAGGAAAACAGAAAGCTCTGGAGAGGGGAGAATGGCGCTGTGCCGTGTGTGATGTGTGCCAGCCACAAAGATTAAATTGTTTTGGGGAATTTTGCTTCACATTTTTTATTTACACAAAACAAATCTTACATCGTCACATTTTTCTAATTTTACTATCTCCGTCCTACGAAGCACGACTCAGTTTTTTCCGCACAAAAATTAAAAAATTGATATTTTGTGTGTAATAGATGAAAAAGTAAAAAAATGAATAAATGACAAATTTTTTGTTATTTTTAAAAATAGGTCAAAATTTCGTGAGACAAACCAAAAAAAAAATTGAGTCATGCTTTGTGGGATGAATGGAGTATTTTTTCTGACGGAACATCGTAACAATTTTAAATTACTTAAAATTATTTATTTAGCACTGACTTAGATATAGAATATGAGCAAAGTTCAAAATCATATAAGTTGGGAATATAGATTCCAAAAAATTAAAAAATCATAAAATAGTAAAATATAATATGAAGACTCGTAAGTATATCATGAATGTACTCAATATAACACTTTAATCGTAATTCATAGAAAGTAGTATAATTTTTACATAGATTTTTAATTGTAATATCAATAATTTTAATTATTTCAGAGAAATAGTACGATATAATTTGAACTTTAGAACTCATTGTTCATATACAGGAGTTCGCATCATTAGGAAAGATCAATAAATTGTTTTGATTATTGACAATTGACAAGTCAATTCAAAATAATTATTCTCTTCAGTTCATTATTGTTCTGCACGATTATTAAGAACAAGAGTGATTAAAAGATAAAAATAATAAAAAGTAATGGAATTAATAAATTTTTATGAGATAATATGATTTTTTTTAAATGTATCATTATAAATGAGACAGATAAAAATAAAAAAATGAGTCATTATCAATGAAAATGAATGAGTAATGCATTACTCAATATTTCTTCTAATTTTGAGAAGGAATGAAGCATTGCTCAATATTTCTTCTAATTTATATGTATAGAACAAATGTAACAAAATCAATCCATGCAAAATTGATCTGTCAAAGTCTTTGGCTAAATAGAAATACCAAAAGTCCCCTGATATTAATAAATTTTGAGAAGTAATTACCAGGTTATTAAAAATCAAAATCAAAATCAAAATGAATGCCCTTACTAGTGAAAAAATAATAGCCCTAAAAACGAAAAGAGAAGAAAATTGCAATTAACGATAGAGGTTGAGGTTGAGGTTGAGGTTGAGCCCCAATTCTGCAGTTAATCAGCATGGACTCCACGCTAATTCAACCCCCAAACAACAACACATCGAAGCTCCCCATCAAACGCAAAACCCCCGACCCAAATCCTCACACCACCGCCACGCCGCCCTTCAAGTTCCACCGGATATGGACCGAACCCGACGAGATCCGATTTCTGCAGGGCCTATTGGACTGCTCCTCGCAGAATTTAGCCTTCCCGCGGGACTTGGGAATCTTCTACGCCCGCTTCTCCGCCACCATGTCTCAGCCCTATACCAAATCGCAGCTCTCCGAGAAGCTCCGGAGGCTCCGCAAGAAGTTTCGGGTCATCTCGACCCGCCTCTCCAAGGGCATGGACCGATCGCAGTTGTCCTTGCATGATCGCGCGCTTTACGACCTCTCCAATCGCCTCTGGCACCCGGAATTCGCCGCCACCTCGCCCTTCAGTGGTGCCAGGAATGTCGGCTTCAATCATTCTAACAATGCCGTTGCCGTTGGTGCTAGGGATGATGACGCCGATGGGAAATTGAAAAAATCGAGTCTTGTTGGCATCAAGGTCGATTTTTCGCCTACGTTGCCGGTGATGACGAGCGGTTTTGTTCAAGAGAATTGTGGGAATTCAGAATCATATTGTGGTGGTGATGAGAATGGGGACGGCGGCGGTGACAGGGTTGGATTAGGAGACTTGTGTGATGAGGGAAATGATGATGAAGAAGAGGAAGAAGAAGAGGAAGTTAAATTGAGTGAGGTGAATGTGGAGCTTGAAGGGGAAGAGGCAGCTGCGGAGGATGATGCATTTGGGGATGCGGAGGTGGAAGTGGAGGCGAGGCAGAATGTGGATTTCAGATGTGAGAATGAAATTGGGGAGGTGGCGGCGAAGGTGGTTTTAAATGTGTTTGATGAGTGTTTCAAGGAGGTGGGGAGGCTTATAGCTGGTGGAAGTGGCCATGGAGTGGACTCAGAGAGTTTCCATGCGCGGTGGCAGCACCAGCGGATTGCTGAACTCCATGTATTAGGGAGCAGATTGAGGTTGGTCCTCGAGCACTCTCTTAGAAAAAACTCAAGAAAGCATGACTAGTTTCTTTCAAGGGGTTGGAAAAGTAGATTATATAAAAGAAAGCCCTCTTTTTTGCGCTGCTTTATAGCTTCATCTTTCTCGGGTTATACAACTTGAGATACCTGTAAGTTTGGTAGCATAAAGAATTTTTTGTTCATACATTTTCTTGGTCTTTAGTGTGTTTTATACAGCTTTCTTGTCTGTATATCTTTCATTGAAGAATTTTACAAGGATGGGGTATCATATAGACGTTAGTCAGAGGAAGTTCATTCGCGTCTTGTGCATGATTTGCAAACCAGAAACTGGGAAGTTAAATAAATATATAAAAGAAAGATAAAGAAAGCAGTTCAAGAAACCCTATAGATTTGATTAGGAATAACAAGAAGTAAGCGAGTAGCACCTTGCTTTTCTGGACATGAAAAAGCTTATATGTCCACTACTTTGGTTGGTGTTAAATGTGTGTTGCTAATTTAGTATTAATCCAAGCCTGCTTAGTTGATGGGATCAAGAGCCTAGTAGGGATGAGTCTTGCTTGTGGTGGAATGGAACAGAAAAGTCACTTGCTCTGTGGATGAAGAAACTTTGTATCTGAAGCTTTTGCACAATTAGGGAGCTTGAACTTCTTTGACTATCTGAGGAAAAGAAGAAAGGTATCTATAATGGCATCACCTTTACCATTTTCTGTTTGCTATGTTAGGTTATTGAATGGTATTAGTCTCCCCAATAAAACTTAGTACTACTATATTAGTGGTTCTTCATCTGCAAAACAATGTAAATTTGTATTCTTGGCTACGATCATGAATTTCTTTGATTGATGGAGTTACTGTAGGATTATGTTGGACTTTTCCTTTCTTTTATAGTCCATTGAGCTTTGAGTTTTTTTTTTTTCTGAGACGTTAACAATGGAGACGATGAGGTCCCAGCTGTGTGTTAGTACGGTGTTGGAGATGTTAATGGTTAGTGCTATGTGGAGTATATATATATATTGGAGATGTTAGTGTGTTTGGTGTTGAATACTCATCTTGGTTTTCTTACTTATGTGGTCAGAATTTCATTGACTAGTGGTGAAAAATGAAGGTTTAATTTGGCCCTTTATGAGACGTTGATAATAATGGATGCTTTTGCTGGTTGATGTTGCTACTGTTAATATGCATTTGTGTTCTCTTCTTTTCCTCTGCTTTGGCTTTTCAGGCAGACTAATCTATCAATCTGCTTGTTTGTGTTTAGGTGTTTTTACATGCCAATTTCTCACTTCTTTCATTCCAATATTCTTCTACATACATTTCTTTTTTATGAACTAAATCAATCCAACATTTGCTTTACCTAATTTATCATCAGTCGGGAGAATTGTTACCTGATAATATATATATATATATATATATATATGTATTTAGGAACTCTAAATTAGTTGTCTGAGTTCGTAATGTTTATGCTACGAATATGTGCTCGGGCGAAAATCGCTTGGTTTTTGGGAAGGTGGATTCAAACAACACCAACATGATTTCAGCTTTATAAAATACTGCATGACTGAAAATTCACTCAAAAGTTTTTTAGGAAAAGACAAGGTTTGGTGTATAATGTAGATGTGGATGACATGGTGCGCATTATGCAACAATGCAAATCCTAGTAAATCTCAACTTATATTATTTGATAATTTGAGTCATTGTGGTGTTATTGTCTAATTAACAAGTCCGAGGGAGGAAATGCTTTACGAGCAAGTGTGCTGTGTGCGACTCATTAAATAATTTTCACACGTATAGATCAACAAATAAAGTTATTCATGATTTGGCACAATTTGCAGTGTATTGTTCTCAGCCAACTTGTTGGATTGATAATTTTCGATTTGAATGAAAAATATTGTAAAAATTGACGTTATTAAAATATCTTATCCCTATTTTTTTAACTTTATAGTAAACAAAATTTGGAAAAATAAACTAACACCAAATTAACATTTACAAAGTTATAAGAGTTTAGAGAATACAATATGATATACAGTAAAAAAAATTAAAATAATGATCAATTAATTAATAAATTCTCTAAATTAATAAATTTATTTGGTCTCTATTTGGGTCAATTCAAAAAATCATCAACTTGAATAAGATGATATAATAATATTTTTTTGAAAAACTTCTTTATATATAATGGAGAAAAGATCTCAATTAGAAAATAATGTTAATAATGATAATTAATTGTATTGTGAGTAAAAAAATGGATCCACCACGTAGTATTATCCAAAAATAAGAAATGATCGTACTAATTTTTGTGAAGGTTCAAAAGTGACAAGAATAAAATGGGTGGGAATACAATTATGAATAGTGTGGTAACTTGTTAAAATACTAGTATAATGTGTCTCATTTTTTTAAATTAAAATATTTATGAATTTCATCCATAACTTTTCTAATTACATCTAAAAAATTTGGTCTTAGAGTTTTTCAACTGCAATAAAAAATTGTTGCTACTTTCAATGCTTCTTTTTATGTAATTGCTTATAATGATGTTAAATTAGATATAATGAATTAGTAGATGCATGAAAATATTTAATTAAATTATACTTGAATTGAGGAATGCATGAATTTAATTAATCAAGCATACATAAATTTTCTTTAATTAAAAATCATTATAGCATTATCTACGATTTATTTGCTAACTAGATTTGGGGTTTTTTAATAGAACATTTGCTTGGAAATTCTATTTATTATGATGATTGATATTGACCCAACAACTCCGGCCGCATCTGCCTCATCAACTTTCACCTGGTTTGCATCTCTCCAAATTCCCATCTTTGTCGTGTCTTAGATTTCACTCATGTGGCCCTCCAAGATTCTTGCTCTGCATCTATATTGCATCTCTCTCTCTCTCTCTCCATCACCAACCACCACTTTTGCATTTTATTCGTTGACATCGTCAACTTCCTACCCATGATTCTTGCGGGCAACCACGCCCTTAATACGCTAGCTCTCACTGGTAACTAACTAAAACCCTCTTTGGTAATTATTTTTAGTGGGGTTTCCCTCTTAATTTAACCATCGTATTCGTATCCACTGTGTATTGTTTGTGATTTCAAATCTTAGATTGCATTTATTATTTAAGTGCGGAAGGGGCGTGGTCTTTTTGGTTTTGCAACACTCATATGGGATTGAAGGGAAAGAGTAAAAGGTGAGATTTTTAGCTAATAAAGTGTATTGATGTTTAAAAACTATTTGCCAACTTGTTTTAATTTTGGTGGAATCAGTTTATCATACTGTTTCCTGTGTGATGTTGCAAATAGTAAGGGTTGGTATTGAAATGTATATAGCATTTGTATTTTGTTTCTAGTTCTTGATGGCCTTTTGATATTTCTCAACAACAGTAGGACGAGAAACTAAGACTGAAACTTTTAATTCTGAAATGATAAGTAAGTTGATTTGCTGATTGAAGAGGCGAATGTGTATCGTATCCGAGTGGCCTGCATTACATGGATTTCCTATGCAGTCTTAATGGGTATCTGCATTGTAGCACTATCCTTTGTTGAGCATTAAAAAGATGTCATATAGAAAATTCAGCCCTTCAGCATGTCCCTGTTGTGGGCATACTAATGGCAATAACACCTATTGCTTACAGCTTATACAGCTCTAAATTCATGTTTATATTTCAATCAAGGAATGAAATATGGGTAGTTATTTTGATATCCATTTATGTGACAATGAACGTATACTTTTAACTTTGAACGCGAATAATTGTCTTCATGTCGTGTGTCATCCCAAATTTTACCTCCTAAGATCTATACCTTTATCTTTAATTTAAAAATTAATAGTAGTTAACTTTCAAAATTAATTTCTCTCATTATCTGGATCTCAATATGTACTTGCTAAATCTGCTCTGATTTATCATCTCTTGTGCTACAAACTGTGTAGATGGGTGATGTAGCTAAAGATCTAAGCGCTGGGACTCTGGGAGGGGCAGCACAGTTGATATGCGGGCATCCGTTTGACACCATTAAGGTCAAGCTCCAAAGTCAACCTGTTCCGCTTCCTGGACAGGCTCCAAGATATTCTGGTGCCATAGATGCCGTGAAGCAAACATTAGCTGCCGAAGGTCCAAGGGGTTTGTACAAAGGCATGGGAGCCCCGCTTGCTACTGTGGCAGCCTTTAATGCAGTGCTCTTCACTGTTCGTGGCCAAATGGAGGCGTTCTTGCAGTCTTCTCCTGGTACTCCTCTTACTGTCGGCCAGCAGGTTGTTTGTGGAGCTGGAGCTGGTGTCGCTGTTTCCTTCCTGGCTTGCCCCACTGAATTGATCAAGTGCAGGTTAGTATTCGATTCTACTTCTAACTGAACCAAAACTGTATATGTACCCTTGAAAAGCTTAATCTGGTGATGTTAGGTGTAATATTCACAATCTAGATAACACATTCGTACATGCATTCATCTGGATATGTGCAAACATGGTGTATTTTACCTAGAATAGCATTACCTATAAGGAACTAAAGATTATGATTTTCATCTAATCACACGAATGTAGATTACAAGCCCAGAGTTCAATTGCAACTATTGGGCTGGCAGTTCCATCTGGGGTGGGTGTTCCAGGTGCTGCTGTTGCTGTCAAATATGGTGGGCCGATGGATGTGGCAAGACACGTTCTTCGGTCAGAAGGAGGTGCGAGGGGTCTGTTCAACCCAACCTTTGCGCGTGAAATTCCTGGAAACGCAGCTATGTTTGGCGTGTATGAAGGACTGAAGCAGTATCTTGCAGGAGGGCAGGACACTTCTAGTTTAGGAAGAGGTTCACTAATACTAGCCGGGGGGTTGGCCGGAGCTTCATACTGGGGTTGTGTTTATCCAACAGATGTTGTCAAGAGTGTGCTGCAAGTCGATGACTACAAGAACCCCAAGTATTCGGGCTCTGTTGATGCATTCAGAAAGACATTCAAGTCCGAAGGAGTTAAGGGCCTGTACAAGGGATTCGGGCCTGCAATGGCCCGTAGTATTCCTGCAAATGCTGCTTGCTTCTTGGCATATGAAGTTACTAGGTCTAGTTTAGGATGATTACCAATTGTATTTAGGGGTGAGCAAAATAATCGAAACAGAATAATTGAACTAATGCAAACTGAAATTTTGAAATATGGTTCGATTTTTCGGTTCAATTTGGCTTTATAAAAGCCGAAAACCAAACTATATTTACTTAATAATATATATATATACTCCCTCCGTCCCACCTCTATAGTCCCCTATTGTTTTTCACACATATTATGAAAATATAATTAATATTGCTTGGAAGATATAAATTTTGTGTAATGGTTCAATTTTGCCCTTTTTATTGTTTCATATATTCTTTTGACATTTTTCTTATTTATTGATCCAAATTTACGTGTACAGTAAAATTTAATTTTGGATTTTTGCACTATCAAATTATTGGTCAACTTTACTTTTCAAAGGAAAGGGGCAAATGCATTTTGTTTGTCGCTGTTACAAATGATGGGAACAAAGGAGTTTTCTCTCTTGCAGTTGAGATTGGTCCAACTGAAAATGATGAGTCTTGGACTTGGTTTTTCCACCAATTGAGGAGTTGTTTTTATCAGCCCGATGATCTCTTAATTGTGTTTGATCAGTACAAGAGCATCAGAAAATGTCGCGGAGTGTGTGTATCTGCATGTCCCGCATGTGCTGTGTTATTACCATTTCTAGAAGAATCTTGCGCATTATCAGTTGCATGTAGCTACAATTTTCAAAGTATCGACATATTCCTATGGATCAGAGGATTTTTATAGGAGTTTTTCACTGCTTGAAATCCTCAAAATTCATGCACGCAGACATTTGGATACTATTGGGATCGAGCGATGAGCTAGATCGAAGTGCCTTGTACAACGTATGAGTTTCATGACTTCGAATGATGCTGAGACAATGAACGACAGATTATTAATTATGTTCAGATATTTTTGTTTTTCAACAATTTTTTCAAGTAATTTGCAACTTATTTTCGGTATGAATGTATGATATTGTGATCTACGTGGAAAAATAATTTTATCTAGATGTGGTATCTCTTTGGTGTAAATTGCTCTTCAAGAATTAGTTCTTTAATTTTGTGGAAGCAATTGAATATCGAAAGTTAATTAGCTAAATATTTAGGGGTCTTCAATTTATGCTCTATTTTTTTTATTAATATATCTATTGGCACTTGTCAAAAAGTTTACTCCAAGATCACTCATTATCCATTAATCAACAATTGAACAAATTACGGGATTTAATTGATTGTAATAATTTCCCATGTTGCAAAATTGTACTATTAATAGTTCCATAATCATGAAATGCCATAGAATAAGAGCTTTAGGTTGTGATAATAATGACAATTGTGGGATTTTGCTTAAAATGATAGTATCCTCAATTTTATTTTGTCTCCTCTACTGCACATGCCTCGCGCATAATAAAGGACCTAAAAAGCATAGACGACAAAAAAAATAATTTGATACTATAAAAATTTATAGTGTATTACAGTTCAATGAGATTTTGTGGAAAAAAAATGTTGCAAATGAAAATAATTATTCGGGTTTCAGAAAATATATGGACGAATGATAACGCATTTTAACTTCTATATATAGAAAGTGAATTATATACAAACATTTTTTTATTAGGAATATCGATCATATTTTTTTTGTCAAACAATAATCCAAAATCGTTCGAATGCGAACCATGATGATGATTCGGAGCGCATTCTGCTGAAATCTCGATCTCTCTCCTGACAAAAAGCGTTAGTAGAGAATAAAGAAAATACTAGTATATAATTTAATACCCTAAAAAAGTGCTTAATTTAGTATTGTTGTGAGCCAAAACCTTACGCTTTACCAGCCTAGCAACTCATTATGCGGATGATGGTGGGCCGATTAATCTTCTATATCCTTTTTTTTTGGGGAAAATAATTTCTACTTTCTACAATAATAAATAAATACATACTAAAAAGGCCCTAAAATAAGATATAATAAAAAGATCAACTCTGAAAAAAATTCAAGAAAACCACTCTTTCAAACTTTATCAACATGATTTCATTATAAAAATATGCAGAATTATAAAATATAGAATAATTATATAGAAAAATAATAATCATATTCTACGAAATTATGTAGTACAATGAATGTGAAATGTCGAAGTCGCAAAGGTAAGTTTTTGTTTGGTCCTTATTTCCAGTAATTTGTTTAAGAAAAATAATTTCGATAGAGAAATAGTAATCAATCTCTCTGTCCCTTATTTTCAAAAGGATAGATACTTTGAGTTTAATATATATATATATATATATATATATATATATATATATATATATTTGATAGATTAATAATATTAAATAAAAAAAAATAAGCCCGCATCACGGTGAACACGAACCCAAAACCTTTTATTTGAAATATTAAACACTATATCGCTTGAACAACACGCACACTTTAATAGATGTTTTGATGATGAATTACGTTGTTACAATTATATTTTCATTTTCCATATAGCGAATGGTTTTTCAATTTTTATCAAAAGGAAAAAAAACATTAAAATCAACCATTATATCATATTAACAACACACGATTTTGAATTGTACTCATCGATCAGTATCATCATAGGAATTTGAAATTATATGTCTTTAAATGTGTATTAATTGAAGTGTGTTTTTAACTCAATCCAAGCACAAATCAAACCTTTTCTCAATAATAAGAAAAACGCCTTTCTAAATTTTCAAAAAGGTAACTAATAAGTAGGAAGAACCAGCCCGCTCTAAGAACTTCAATCACATCACAAAAAATACTTTTGCACATGACCATGGCCCATGACCCGATAATTTAAACAAAATTATTTGCAACTAGAATTTAATATAATTGTTATTTTAATGAAAATGAAAACTACCGCATATCTTTTAATGCGATTACCTAAATTTCCTCCATTCCACAAAGGGCAGCTTTTCATTGTGTGTCTCACAGAGAAAAATCGATGGCGGGCAACAAGTTTGCAAGCATGCTGCACAAAAACTGCCCAAGAATTATAGTGATTCTAGTGTATGCACTTCTTGAATGGATCCTAATACTCCTCCTCCTCATCAACTCCTTCTTCTCACATCTCATTGCAAAGTTTGCGAAATTCTTTGGCCTTAAACCATCGTGCACATGGTGCTCCACACTTTCCAACTCCAAAAGAAATCCTCATTTTGATCATGTTTGTGAGGCACATGGCGCCCAGATAAGCAACCTGAGATTCTGCTCTGCTCACAACAAGTTGGCTGACTCCCACCATCTCTGCACCCGCTGCTCGCCCGCGCTTGCATTCTTTACAGGGATGAGCATGAGTGAGAGTGAGAATGCTTCTCCACAAGGAGGCGACTGCAGATGTTGGTGCTGTGATGATCAAATCCTCACCACAAGCCTCTATCCTCATCAATCTCTCATCTTCAAGCCTACTTGGGATTTTCTTCTTGAATATGTTGATAAGCATAAGCTACAGTCTGAGGCAAATCTAGTAAAAAAAGAGATTGATGATGTCGGAAAGAAGGCTGAAATTGTTGAAGATTCAAACCTTGAGGTTCAAGAATGGGATTCTAGCCAGACAACCGATGATCCCTCGAGTCTAGGATGCAACGAAGATGTGTATATAGCAGACATGAATGCAGAATTGATGGATTATGATAGATTCATATGCATAGAGCTGATTGACACAGATGCCGTTGCTCTCACACTCACAAACACCTCACAACAAGGAATTGGCAGCAACAGAGGTAAAGTCTTTCAAAGATTCGCTACTTGAATTCAATGTGATGATCCATCCATCATTTGATCTGCAGCGGCAAAGCAGTTGAATGTGGAAGCCGAGCTAGAAGAAGAAAGAGAAGCTGCAGCAGAAGCAGCCAAGGAAACAATGGCTATGATAACGAAGCTACAAGAGGAGAAGGCGGCAATGCAAATGGAAGCGGCGCAGTACCAAAGGATGATGGAGGAGCAAGCCGAATACGACCAGGAAGCGCTGCAGCTCCTCAACGACCTCATCACCAAACGAGACAAGGAGAATAAGCAGCTCCACAAGGGGCTCCAGATATACAAATCTCATTCCACTCAAATGGAAGATGCATCTTTAGCAGAACTCGACCAGGAAAGGGTGTCCATCCTCCAACAAGTTAAGCATTTGGAAGCCAAGCTCCCACTTTTTGAGGAATTAGGGCATGTGTATGAGAGGCTGCAAGCTCTTGAAGCAGATAGCGATTTTCTCAAACACTGCATACGCTCCATGAGCAAAGGCAGTCAGGGGATGGCTCTTCTCCAAGAGATTTTGCAGCATCTTCGAGATCTCAAATCGGTAAACCAGCTGCCTCATATTCCATTATCAGAGATCGAACAAGATCATCCACAATTTTCATCACCATAATTACTAGGATACAAAATATGTTTTCCTTTTCAAAAAATGTTAAAGCTACATTGTGTTGCTTCATCATCTTGTACATTACATTTACATGTATCAAGTGAGCAACAATTCTCAAAGAGTCGTTGCATTAGTTCATTCTATGGATTTAAGTTGAACATATGCTCTATGTATTATACTATGTATTATTATAAGTGAAATTAACATATAACTAATGTCCGATATTTAGGAGGAATACCACAAAGTTTCATACTAGATTAAAGAATTCTTGTATATTAATTTAGATTTTTTTTTCCGCTCGAAAATACCTATGTAGGGTTGAGCAAACGCTATCCGGATATATTTTCAAAAAATAAATCTATGCAATGTCGTTATTTTATTATTGAAGACAAATTTCAATTTATTTTTTAATAAAGATATGAAACAACATATATCGTTTATTTTTATTTTGAATCATTAGAATATTTTTGTTTTTTAATGAAACAATAAATAATTTTAAAGATCGTGTGACGGAATACATATATACATATATTAGAATATTTTTGGTATTCAACATTGGAATATTAATTTATATTTTTTTATTAAATTTATTACGCACATTGATTTTTTTAGGAACACATATCACACATGGTGTATATTAATATGACAATAAGAAATAAAAAATCTCGTGTGTACGCTAGAATCCATTTATCTTTAACCATCTAGGTTAAACATTATAATTCAAGAAAGACAACTTAAATAGAGCACATCTACATCTTCAACTTTAGTAGGAAAATAGTTTATCAGCTTATAACTGAGGTGAATAGCTTCCCTCCCTCTAGCAAAACAAAAAAGTTACGTGCTACGACTTACATCAAATTTAGCTTTAATTTAAACATTTGAAACTTTGTTTAAATTGATAACATTGGTAAAAAACTGTATCTTTAAAAAAATAGGGCTAAGTGTCTCTATATTGTTGAACCAAATTCTAATTTTGTATACAAATTTTAAAAGATAACATGATAATTATTTTCTGATCTTGCATATAAACTTTAAAAAGTAATGAAAAAAAAGTAATGTGATAGTTACTGAACTATTGATTTAATCTAATCTTGCTACCAATCGAAATTCCGAACAAATTTACTGTTAACATGGAATTAGTCGAATAATCTAATTCTGCATACTTTCAAATAGTGGTTATGATATGTCATCATAGACGTCATTTAATTCCTCCATTGACTATGTCACATCAATTATTCGACTAACCATATTCATAGTAAATTTGGCTGAAATCTCAACTGGTAGCAAAATCAGATTAACCAATTGTTCAATAATTATCATACTAAATCTTAAAGTTTGTATACAAAATTAGAATTTAATAAAAGTTCAATAATCGTTATGCTACTTTTTAAAGTTTGTATACAAAATTAGAATTTGATGAAAATTCAATAATTAATAAGCAATTCACCCTTAAAAATATATAATGAGCTTGTCAGGTAACTTTATTTTACACAATAAGTCTATATACATTAACTTTCTTTTACAATTTTTTTTTTTTTTTTACAGAAAATAACAACCATTATCTTTGGTGTAAATTCGCGTTCTCATACTATGCAAATCACACAGGACGAATAAGCTAAGCTTAAAAAAAATATTTTCGGTGCCCACTTGATAAGTTCATTTGAGTATTTTTTTTAATGTTTGAATACCCACTTTATCACTAGAATATCGTAAATATAAATTAACTTTCATTTTAAACTAGTGTTTAAAGATTTTGATGAATTTCAAAATTTTCACATTGGTCCCCCGCTCTCCCGTCCCACCCAAATAAAGTGGGGAGCTTAAAGTTGAGAATAATTATGACATGAGACTGTTTAAATTTGTTGTCGCGGATAGGCTAGGCCGCTAGAGTTAGAGTTAGATCCTTTCAAATTTCAACACATAAAAATAAGGGATAATTGCCCCTAAATACATTACATTTCCTCATTTTTTGGAATTGCACATCACCTTTAAAATTCGCCTCCTAATACATAATCTTTCTTTTTTTTTTCTTCTAAAATTGCACATGGTCAGCCAACCACCAATCGGAAAAATGACGTGGACATCGGAAACGCCACATGTACATGCACGCTGAAAAAAAAAATTGATGTTGCAGTCATGTAAGAAATAACACATTTTTTTATTTTTTTTCTTATTAAATTCTAGTTTTTCATATTTGATGCCAATGTACCGCCACAATTCCTCCGCCGTGCAATTACAAGAAAACATGGAGACGATGGGTTAAGAAAATGACAGCAAGAACAAGGCTGGTGCCTCCGACGGCCATGTACATTCTGCCGATGAAGTCGTTCTTGCCACCAATCCCATTTGTTCAATGTGATCCCATTTGTTCAAGAAAAATAAGAATAAGAAGATTTAATTAGGTGTTGTTTTGGAAGATGTATATGCAAATTGATGATTCTTGCAAGAAGAGGCAAATAGTGATCATCCCATTTGATTAAATATTCAGACAATAGAAGACCACTCCCATTATACGAACACATTCAACTGGCAAACATCATCTACATACCCAACTTTGCAGCAAACAACATTTAAGAAAAGATCACAACTACTAATCTTGCATAAAGAAGGCATCAATCAAATGAGAAACTAATCTCTATTAACACAGCTAGTCAATTCCCAAAGTAGCCATCTAATCTCTATTAAGAGTCGGGCCGTCGCACGATGGCTTTGCTGGAGCCGCGCTGCTGGAGGGATTTCTCGCTGGATTCGCGCGCCGTCGGAGTCGTGCGCTGGCTAGAGGTGAAGGCTGCTGGAGTAGTGCAAGTGTGATTGGTACGACCAGAATTGATTTATCAGCTAGAGAAGATTGCCCTAATCTGGTGTAATTGGTACAGACGTGAATGTGTATTGTGGTGTAAGCCGATTTAGAATTTAGGATAATTAGTGGGTTTGGCATCAAATATGAAAAACTAGAATTTAATAGGTGTAATGGGAAAAATTCGTATAGCTCATTTAAATAAATATCTTAGTCCAAATAATCAGCCCAGTCCAAAAATTGAGTTAATTATAAATTAATTTGGCTCATACGCCAAGTTATTAAGGCCCACCCGCACTAAACCCTAGAAGGGGCAGCGATTCAGAGGAGAAAGAGGTGGAGCAGACGATCCCGGAAATACCGGAATAACTAGGGCTTCACGGACGTCCCAGAAAAACCCTAGCCGTCAAGACACCATACTATATAAGAAAATCAACTAGGTCACTCGGCGCATCCAATCATTCACGCCTTAACACATTCTCTCCGCCTTCTCTCCTCACACGCACTACTCCGCCTCCACGCTCTCAATCTAGGAGATCCCAGCGACCAGTTGATCCAGGACGCCCCAGCGACCTTGGCTCATCGCGACTCTCTGATCCACCAACCCGATCGATCCGATCTAGTCGTTCTTTTTAATATACGTTTTCTTGTACTGTTACTGACTTGAGCGTCGGAGGTCCTTCCATCGACACCCCCACTGGTGTTCCTAGAAGGGCTCTAACGTATTTGTGGTTTCAGGTTGCTAGTGCCCACCGTCCAGGACGACCCCGACGTCCTTATCCGTAGTTGTTGGACGTATCCCCAACAATAGGATTTTTTTTAAATGTGTTATTTCCTACATGGTGCCACATCAATTAATTTTTTTTCTTCGGCGTGTACATGTAGCGTTTCCGACGTCCACGTCATTTTTCCGCTCGGTGGTTGGCTGACCATGTGCAATTTCAGAAAAAAAAAAAAAAAAAGGTTATGTAATAGGAGGCGGATTTTAAAGGTGATGTGCAATTCCAGAAAATGAGAAATTGTAATGTATTTAGGGGCAATTACTCCTAAAAATAATACTCCATCCGTCCCACCGAGTTTGGGGCGTTTCTTTTGGGCATAAGAATTAAGGAGTTATTGTTTAATTATTTAAGTATGTTTATAAATTTATGGTTAAGTAATTATTTATATAATTAATTATTTTAAATTATTATAAATATATAATTTAAGTTAATTAAATATGAAATTTAATTAAAATAATAAAATTAATTTAATTATTTTAAATATAAAATTTAAATATTTAAGTATGGCCGTAAAAAAGTTTTGATTTTTGAGAAATGGGGATTATTTAGGATGATTAAAGAAAAATAAGGGGTGCAATTAATTTTATTAATTAGTATTTTAAATTACCTAATTTTTATCAAAATAAAAAACGATACAAGCTCGGTGGAACGAAGGGAGTACTACTCCTTAAATCAATTTCTATCAGAAAAGGATAAGAAAAGAAAAACCTAAAACCACTCTTTTCTGTCTTCTTTTGCTATGAAGAGCATAAGATAAAGCCTTGAATCATGGAATAATACATCGCACAAAGATTCTTATGTTGTATGAAGAAATAAAAAATTTGCCCTTGGGGCATTTTGAGTGATATGTTATCCCCTTTTACGGAAGGGTAAGATTTGGAAATCAAACTCCACTATTCCCTTCCTAAATAAAAAAAAGAAATTATTTCTTAATAATATTTTAAATCTGCATATATATATGTAAAATAAAACAGAATAATAGAAACAATGATATAAAAACTTAAAAGAAACAACTCAGAAAAAGCTTGTAAATTTAAAATCATACCTGGGACCCCAAGTAATAATTAGCAGTTTGGTAAAGTCAATTTAGTTTATTTTTTCTCTCAAGTCCGATCCAAAATAAAAAACGGCAATACGGCAATATCGAAGTCTAATCCACGTCACCGATCCGCAGATATCAGTATTTCCCCTAATTACACCCGTTAGATCATGCGAATCTGAGCCGTCAGATTTCATTATTTTTCAAATTTAATAGAACTCTTGTTGTTTTCATGATTCCATCTAATCCTTCCCTGTCTGTCTCTCTATCTCTCTCTCTAAAATAAAATCCTTTTTCTTTTCACTGCGAAGCTGACCGCCTGACCCCTAGCTTGTGAGTGAGAGTTCCCTTCTCGTGGATTTCTCTCTCTATCTTTTTTCCGTATTGTCCTTTTCCTTTCCTGTGTTTCTCTCTCCACACTGTTATCACACACCTCAGCTTCAATGGCTACTGAAGAGCTCACCAAACCTTCCTCTCTCCCCCCTTACCCACAGGTGAAATTTACTTTGCATGTTATGTTTTCAAATCCAGCGTTTCTTTTTCTTTTTGCTTTTTATTTCGCTTATTTCCGGTCTTATATGCATTATTTCTGCTTAAAGCTTAGTATTTTCTGTTACTGCGCTTTTTTTCTCGAAAGATCCTCTCTTTTTTTTTTTCTTCTTTTTTTTTTGTATATAATCAAACCCTCATTTTTATCGTTGTTTGTGAATTTATGCGCTTGATCTAGACAAATTAAGTTAGGGCTACATTTTCTCTGAATTTTTTTGCATATTTTTTCAATAATTGGTTGGTCTAGTTAGAAAATATGTGTATTACTCTTAAAATATAGAGAAAAGATTCAATCTTTCATAATTGTGAAGGTTTTAGTGTGAGAATAAGTATGAATTTAGTTGTAAAATTGATTAATTTGGTGGTTGGGCAGATGATTATGGAAGCAATAGATGCAGTGAAAGAAGCGGATGGTGCAAACAAGTCAACAATATCGAAATACATGGAGTCCAAGTACGGTGAATTGGGCGGAACACATACTGATTTGCTGAACCATCACCTAACCGCCATGAAAGACAGCGGCGAGCTTGTGTTTGTGAAGAACAATTACCTCCGGCCGAGCTCCGATGCTCCTCCGAAGCGCGGGCGGGGACGCCCCCCGAAGCCCAAGGATGCTCAGGCCGCAGTCGTGGCCCCATCCCCATCCCCTCGCCCCCGCGGCCGCCCAAAGAAGGACCCCAACGCCCCGCCCGCCGCGAAGAAGGCCAAGAGCTCTGCCCCGGCGGCTGCTCCGCCTAGCGGGAGGCCGAGGGGCAGGCCGAAGAAGGTGCAGCCGTTGCAGAATGGTGTGGAGGCATGAAGTTGAAGTTGTTCCATGTTGATTTGAGTTTTCTGTGACTTTCTATGTTATTAAGTTGATGTTTGTATCAAATGATCGGCCATGTTTGAGATTTAGTGTACTCGGGTAGCGTTTTAGATGTAAATTTGGTAAGTACTTGCTTAATCAAATGCTATTTGCTGGTCAACAACTCAGATTTACTGTTGCATTGCATGCATTTCATTGCAAATATTGCCTGCCAAATCTTCTCTTGTATCTTTCATTTTATCTACTTCTCTATTATTGTGTCGGTTTTTCTAACCTATATGGGGAAACTATGTTTTAAAAAAATAAATAATAATAATATAGTATTGTTTTTTTTTTTCCTCCAAAATATCTCGATAAATAATTATATATATACTCCTATTAATTACACGATAAATAAAGTTACAAATATAGCATGTGACTACTTTTTTGTTGTTGAAAAAATTAATTGACAGTTGGATTTATGAAATAAAATTAAGGATGCTTATCCTTCTAACGCCCAATGAATTGGAAATTTCGATTCCCCGCGCTACTTTAAAACAAAGGGTATTTGAGTTCAAACACCTTATGGGTTTTCCAAAAATCAAATAAATTCGTATACTCTCTCCTTCAACGAAAAGATGTCATAAAGAAGGATGACACAAGTTTTAAAACAATTTGTGTTGTTTATTTAGTGATTGAAGAAATGATTCATAAATTAATAAAATTGGAAAAAATTAATTAAGTTAGTCAGTGGAGAAAGAGGTCCACAAATTAGTGAGTGGGAAAAAATACCCACAAATTATTACTAAAAATAGATTATGATATCTTTTTGTGGACATAATAAAATATTAACAAATTAAGACATTTTTTTGTGGAAAGAGGGAGTACAACTTAACCTTTATCGTAAGTACAAATAATACTGATGAGGATGTAATTACGTTCACTTACTCGGGTCAAGTACAACGTTGTCAGATTAGCTTAACGGGTGAAAAATATAAATAAGAACAAAGAATCAACCTTAGAAATTAGCTTTGGCAGATTAGCCTTAGCGTTATACCCGTGGAAGCTCACCCTTGACAGCTCAGCTGTGACGTCCACCCATGAAAAATGAGCATTGACAATTTAGCTATGAAGTTCGTCTTGACAACTATGTCAAATTTAATCTGTGTCAAAAGCTACCTTTGACATCCAAGTGTGCCGAATTTCACCTGTGACAATCGTGTCAATACCACCCTTGGTGCTTCCAACCGTGTCAACGCTACCTTTAACGCCTTCAACCGTGTCAATGTCATCCTTGGGCCTCCATCTATGTCAACGATTTGGGCCTCCATCTATGTCAACACTACCCTTAACGCAAGTCAGAGTGTGGAAAGATTGACCTTTGTTGAATTTTTGGGTGATCTTTCCCCAATAGATGAGTGCCTTTTGATCAGCACGTACCCTTGATGGTGTTGTGGATCACCTTCGCCCAATGTGTACAAATGATCTCGGTCTCAACTAGGTTGTAGCTGTGACGTCGTCATTTTGAGGAGAGAAGGAATCTCCACTACATCATCATCTTGAATGAAATGAGTGTCGTTCAAGTTGATGCCTTCAAAGCCCACATTGAAGGCATTTGAGCTTTGATAGAATGGCGAGAAGCCCATCAGAGAAGAATTTGAAATCCCCGTGAAATTTTGTTGATTGCTCCACCAATTATTGAAGTCACCCTCCATTTTTTCAAGAAGAAATTGGGATGAAGAAGGTGTAGATTAATGAAGAAAAAAAATAAGAAGAAATGGAGAGGGAATATATGAATTGTGGTGTGAAAATGGTGGATGAAAGTTGTTAGAGTATTTCTATACTCTAAGTTTTGTTGTCATTATGTAGACAATGTACAAGCAGTATATCAGGAAGTTCAGATTCGATTACAAGCAAAGTACCATTCAGTGTCTGGTACTTTGGCTGATACTTTCTTGTGCAGGTGTCCAGCAGCAACTTTGCGATTTTCCAGCTCATTAGTGTTTGAGTATATCACGTCTCTTATGGTTATATCTCACATTATATCAGTTATATGCTTCAAGTATTGAGGGATTATGATTATAGATTGAGTATATCATCTTTATTAGAGTTCTACTCAAGATATAACTCTTTCTAGGGTTTGCCTATTTAAGGAAGAGAAGGAGGACGTTTTTGGTGGCTGATTTCATTGATATTCTTCTACATATTGGAGAGTAATTTCGTGGGTTTCAGATCATACAATTTCGTGAGTGTGTGTGATCTTGTTCGACTGCTTTTTCATGGGTTTATTGAGCAATCTGTTGGGGTAGTGTTTTCTTATTCGTTTGTTGCTTTCTCCAGCCTGTTGGTGGATGATATTTTCATGGGTTTAGGTGGTGAATGTGTAGTATTCACGCTTAGAGAGTTGATTGTCGTTCTTCTCTCAATTATTCATCGTTGTGAGGGTTTGGGAAGATATTGAGGCTAGAAGGCTAGAGAGTCTGTCGTATAAGTCCTGTAAATATCTTATCTTCACTAGTGGATAATTTACCCTGGGCGTGGCCCTCCAGACGTAGGTTGTTTAACCGAACTGGGTGAACAACCCTTGTGTTCAGTGTTGTTACTTTCGTTGATACTTTGTGTTGCACGTTTGCTGTTTTTTGTGTGTGCGATATATGCAATTGGATAGGCAACTTTTCAAAAGTGAAATATTTATTGATAAATAAAACAAATAATAAAAAAAAAGTCTCATTTTATTTTTTGAACCATCGCATCTTACATTTTTTCGTATATTTACCTATAAATTGTACATTTATTCCACTTTTTTGTAGTAACATTGCTACAAATTGTACATTGATTCCACTTACAAAAACTTTAATAACTTTATTAAAATTCATATTCAACATACAATAAAACTCTTTTTTATGAACTAAGGGAGCATATGAATACATAGTTTTATCTTCATCACCAAGGTTTCTTTATTTTTATCATTTTACTAAAATGAATCAAGCAAGTTAATTCAAATTATAGAATGAAATTGTTTATATCTTCCTCGTGTCCCATTTGAAACGTCACATTTTTGAATTTGGACATTCTCATTTGAAATATTTGAGACATTCAATAAATAATAAGGACTCTATAAATATACCAAACACCTTAAATGTCTCATCCAATTGGAGCAATCCCATTGAAATGTCTCATTCTACATTCTCTCTTACTTGGTTATATTTCCGTTCACGATACATTTTCCTAATTTTTTTCAATTTCGTTCGTTCATAAAATATCTTCTTAATCCATATATTTACACACATTGTCACTAATTAACCCACACCCCTATTATTATCACATTTTCTAATTTATGGGACTTATTCTCCACTCATCAAATATACAATTTTTTTTTAATTGTGTTCACTCCCTTTAGGAGGATGTTTCAGGGACGGAGTGAGTATTTTCTTTTTTCAACTTTATTATAAATAATTTATTTTATATTTAAATCACCTATACCCTAATACCCGTGATCAAAACAAATGAGGCACTTTGAATGGGACAGAGAAATATTATTTTTAATCTATCTAAGTTAATCCTCTATAGTAAAGCCCTCTAATAGTGCTACTCTAATATTTTATCTTTTGAAGAATAACATTTAAAATTTATTAATCCATCCGTCCACAAAGATTGTGTGTTTATTACTCTCTCTGTCCCGGCCTAATAGTCATGTTTCTTTTCGGTACGAAGATTAAGAAACTTGCTTTTTGGTAGAAAAATGATGTGGTCCACTTTATTTTAACCACTTAACTACACTCCTAAAATAAGAATAAGACTATTATAGTGGGACGTTCCAAAAAGGAAAATAAGACTATTAGAGTGGGACGGAGGGAGTACCATTTTTGTCTGTCCATAAACATTGTGTCATTGTGTGTTTTCCTTTTTTAGAAACATCTTTTATACTTTAAACCTCATTCACACTCAATATTTATAAAATATCATCCTTTATTTTTACAATTTGGTAGGTCCAATAGTACCCTTTAACACTAAAATTACATGTTTCAATTTTTTTATTAAAATTCGTGCCCTCCATTTCACCACACACTCTTTTGTGGACAAGGGAGTATAAAATTAAGAAGGTAGTGTAAATCACTATTAAAATATGTACTATCAATTGTTAAACTAAAATATACCAAATTAAAATAATTAAACCAAGAATAAAAAAAAATCTATTTAACGTAAATAATTAATTATATTATCTAATAACAATTTTAAATAATATAAAATTGAAAGATATAGGTACATCTTGAAGCAATTTGGATAAGGGTTGGAATGGGCTCTTATTCATTTTAAAAATTCGTATATATTACGTGCGCTTCTTAAAACAGCTAGGACCACCATAAAATTTTATTTATATTATTACAAGGTTGTCTCAACGCTTTTTATGCGGGAAATTATGTTAAGTATGTAGGGACTCAGCAAATGGATAAAATCCTTAAAAGCTCTTGTGTGGATATGGATAGTGACTAACAAGTTGTAGTAGTCTAGATGAGATGAGACATTTGGAAATTTCCGGCGAAAAAAAAATGTTATATTATATTCTAAACATGCATATCGCTAGGGGTGGGAATCGGGTCGGGTTCGGGTACCCTACCCGAAAAAATCGGGTACCCGAACCCGAAAATCGGTGAAAAACAGTACCCGATCCCGAACCCGATTACTAAATCGGGTACCCTAATACCCGACTCGGGTATCCGAATCGGGTATTCGGGTACCCGAATTTACCCGAGCTGTTAATGAATTGGATGCCCAAAAATCAAAATGCATGTCCAGATCCAGAAATGTAGGGGTGGGAGAAGAGGCAGAGGACGATGGTCGGAGGCTTGGAGCTCTGTAGGGGTGGGAGAAGAGGCAGAGGACGATGGTCGGAGGCTTGGAGCTCGGAGGCGGCGCGGCGCTGTTGCTGTGGGAGAAGAGGCAGATCCAGAAAAGAACATGCCGGAGGGGGCTGTTTTATAATCACCAGCGAAAACCCTAATAATTCTTTTCATAACAGATCTTTTCATAACAAAATATTTCATAACAGATCTTGTTCATAACAAAATTCGAAAACCCTAATAATTCTTTTTTTATAATCACACAGATCCATTAATCCCCACTAAATAAATTCGAAAACTGTTTTTTTTTTTTAAAAAAAAAAAAAAAAAAAAGAAGAAGAAGAAGCGAGGGTTGCGGTGGGAGTTGCGGCGACGGCGGGGCTGCATCAGCACGGCTGCTGCGGCGGCGGCGAACGGCGAGGCGATTGCTGACTGGGGACACGGGCGAGGGTTGCGGTGGGAGTTGCGGCGACGGCGGGGCTGGACTCTGGTGTGGGCGAGGGGCGCGGCGGCCGGGCTGGCGAGGAGCGAGGGGCTCGCGAAGGAAGAAGGGAAATAGGGAAATTGGCGAAGGAAGGAGAATTAAGGGAAATAAGGAATTAGGGGAATTAGGAGAATTAAGGGAAATAAGGAATAAGGAGAATCAGGGGCTCAACCGACTTCAATTTCAGATATTTTAAAATTAAATTTAATTATATAATTTAAATACATTTAATTAAAAAATCGGGTATTTCGGGTATACCCGATACCCGATTTTTTAACACCCTAAATACCCGAACCCGAACCCGACCCCGACCCCTAATTTTTCGGGTATAGGGTACCCGATACCCGATTTTTTCGGGTCGGGTATCGGGTACCCGATTACCCGATCCCGAAATTCCCACCCCTACATATCGCTTTTGGAAAACAACTGATTTAAACAGTGCAAATATATGTAGGAGTTTTAACGGTAATAGTTTTGGGACTTCGATTTTGGAAAACAACTGATTTAAAGAGTGCATAATATATAGGAGTTTTAAATTGGTAATAGTTTTTGGACTTTGAGGAAGAGGAGCGCTGGAGTTTATATCCTAGACCTTGTTGTTTACATATATAAATTTGTACTGTTTGGATGTTTTTTAGAGAGAGGGTAATAGTTAGTGAGATTATTTAAAATAAAATAAGAAAAGTTTTTATGAACGGACAAAAGAAATTAAGAATTTTTGTAGACGAAAAAAGTACTAGTATTATTTATCACAATAAAAATAGATATTATTTTTTTCTTACTTCAGATTTTTATAAAACACATGTTTTTATAAGGTCCATTATTTTATTACTCCATCCGTTTCATTATAAATGTCTTATTACTTTCGGCACAAAGATGAAGATATGTATAATTAGTACATAAAGTAAATTGATGGAAAGTGAGAAATAAATTGATATTTGTAAAAATAGGTATACAGACAGAGTATGTGGTGGGCCCATTCGCTAATTAATATTTTAATTATTTATCAAAAAAAGAATGAGATTTTTGTAACGAGACATTACAATAAAAACTGAGGCATTTAATTACAATAGAACGAATGGAGTAAAATTTATATAGATAAGCCCAATAGAAATAAACCCACTGGCACTAGCTAGTTGATTAGAGGAGATAAAAAAAAAGAGAAAAGACGTCCAATATAAATAAATAAGCCCAACTAGTTAAATATCAGCCCACGAAAATCTTTTTATTTAATTTTCTTTTCTCTTTCACACTGCGTTCTTCTTCTTCTTCTCGCTCACCGGTTCTGTCAAAAGAAATATCAGAATTGATGCTTTTGCCTGGCTTCAAAAAAAAGTATTGATGCTTTTGGTGTTGGTTTTACATTTACAGAGCAAACGCGGTCCATCACCAAATGAACTCAACGAACGTAGGTGACAGCAGTCTGTGACAGAAACTCTTCAACGCTCACGGTGCCTAATTCCTCACGCATCGTCAATTATAAATCTGGAATGCCATTCAAAATTCTTTTCCTAAAGAATCGATTTGTTATTCTTAAGCAAATATCAGGATCATCACCACCGTGGTTTGGTCTTTGCAAAAGATTCAATTTTTCTTCGCAAGCTGATTCTTGCAGCTGGGTTCAACACAACCAGTTGTTTCAAAGGCACCCCAGATTGCAAATTATCGAGAAACAATGCATGAAAACACTTCATCATCTCAAGCAATTTGTTGCTTACGTATTTGTATCGGGTCTTCACCGCAACCCGTTCATCATGGGTCATATACTCTATTTGAGCTTGATTGAATCGAAAGAATGTGACCGCATCGAAAATTCGGAGTTTGGGATTCAGATCTTCAGTAGGATGGAAAGACCCAACATTTTTTCTTGGAATACGATGATTAGATTCTTCGCAGGCTTCGATCCAGCGATTGCTCTACATTATTACACCAAAATGCTGAGAGAAAATATGCTCCCCGACAAATATACATTCCCATTCTTGCTCCAGGCTGGCGGGCCTAGTTTGGATTTGGGATTTGTGAAACAAGTTCATTGCCCCGCCCTCAAACTGGGTTTTGATCAATGTTTATTTTTTCAGAATTCCGTCCTTAACGCTTATGCAATCCGGGATTCGTCGATAGATGCACGAAAGGTGTTTGCTGAAATGTCTGAGAGAGATATTGTTACATGGACAAGCTTGATATCAGGACTCGTCGCGCAATCCAGTTATGGTGAAGCACTTGGAGTTTTCCGAAATTTGATGGCTGAAGATTGTGAGCCGCAGCCAAATGTTGTCGCAATCATCTCTACAATGTCAGCTTGTGGCGGTCTAGGATATGCAAACCTTACCAAATGCTTGCACACTTTCTTAGAGAAGGCTGGATGGATGGAAACCGATGTATCCGTTGCTAATTCTCTGATTGATGCCTATGCAAAATGTGGAGACTTGAGCAACGCAGCCAGAGTTTTCAACGAAATTCAGAATGTGAAGAAGGATTTGTATTCTTGGACGGCCGTTATCACAGCATACGGTATGCATGGCCGAGGACTGGATGCGCTGCGCATGTTCTCTCAAATGGAGCAACTCCACGGACTTGTGCCCGATGCTGTGACCCTTGTCGCGATTCTTTCAGCATGTGCGCACTCTGGCCTGCTCGACCAAGGTCTATCCATTTTTGAGTCGATGAGCAGAAAGCACAGGATTGAGCCTGATCTTCGGCACTATGGATGCCTTGTTGACCTCTTGGGGAGAGCTGGGATGATCGAACGAGCTTATAGTGTAGTTGAGAGTATGCCGATGGAGCCTAATCTGACTGTGTTGGGATCTTTGCTGAGTAGTTGTAGGCTTCATAATGAGTTGGAGTTTGGTGAAGCTGTTTTGAGAAAGATGGAGGCGTTGAAGGAGAGAGGAGGAGCCGCCGTGCTCGCATCTAACATGTATGCGAGTAAGAAGGAATGGGATAGAGTGATTGACATAAGGAAAGAGATGAGAGAAAGAACGCAGGGAAAGCTTCCTGGTAGAAGCTGGATTCAGATTAAAGATGCAGTTCATGAGTTTGTAGCAAGAAATGATTTTGATCCACAAGCTACGGAATTGCACATGCTCCTTCAAAGTCTGGAAAAGATCTCGATATTGTTGTAAGTGTTTTAGTAATGTCTCTCAATTTGATTACAATGTTAAGGTTATAAAACATTTAGTTGAGAGAAAAGAATGCTAAGAAAACACAACATTTAGTTGAGGGAAAAGTAAGGTTATAAAACATTTAGTTGGATTGCCAGCCAGCAATTCTGTTGTATAATTAAAAAATGCTCTAGTACAAGTGTACAACATATACCACTATTGAAGAAATATATGTTAAGACTGTTTTACAATGATCTGCACACTAATTTACAACTGAACAACAAAATAATATTAGTTGAGAGAAAAGAATGCTAAGAAAACACAAACAGAGATAGATACAAATTTGCAGAAACTGGTTAATTAGTTAGAGCATTTTATGGACTCAGAG
Source organism: Salvia miltiorrhiza (assembly GCF_028751815.1). Taxonomy (NCBI): domain Eukaryota; kingdom Viridiplantae; phylum Streptophyta; class Magnoliopsida; order Lamiales; family Lamiaceae; genus Salvia; species Salvia miltiorrhiza. The sequence goes on along the minus strand of NC_080390.1, from coordinate 43,784,998 downwards.
ACATCTCTTTTGAGGAGCATTTTCCCGGATTCGTTTTTCTTGAAAAGCTTCTCAACTACTTCGTCCCAGTTGGTCCTCGGGTCTTTACAAACTGGTTTTTCCTTTTCTGAGGAATCTTCTGCATTGTCGTTGCAAGTTTCCAAGTTTGTGGCTTGTGAAGTTCCCTCTTCATTGTTGCCAGATGATTCTTCGTATGATGTTTCAGCATGAGGTATATTCAAACTTACGGCTCTCTCCAATGCATCCTTGTGCTCCTTTTCTAATGTCAGCTTCCTATTGAATTTCTCTACTTTTGGCGGAGTCATGACAGTCTCCTTATTAAGCTCCTGTAAATTCTGCATGGAAATACACTTTTTCTAAGAAATATTTGAAGAAGAACATCAAACCAGCTTGCAAGAGACTGGAGTGCATAGACAGATGATAAAATATGATGAAAAATGAAAAGGAGATTAATGCAAATACTTACTTTCAAGGCCTTCTGTGCCTCTCTTTCTATCCAAACAATAGCATGATCCGATGTAGCGTTGCATGATAAGACAATATGCTCAAATCTTCCATCCACAGGAATAGCTGTTCTAACCTCCGGAGGAAATCTTCCACATCTGTTAAGGCAAATTTCAGAGAAATCAAGGTATTTATGCTGAAACAAGTAACTCTGATTGTCTTTAGCAGTTTACCGGCAAAACTTTCTTTCGACAATATGATACATGCGACCAGGAGCATAAAGTCGTCTTTGATCCTTCAGTTTTCTGCCTTCAGGTATGAATGTATCCCTCAGGCACACGAAAAACAATAAGCAGGGCAAACTGTCCAAAGCATTACGGCCTGGTTTAAATGATGGTAAATTTCACTCGTTTTAAGTGGCAAAAACTGAATAATACATAATCTTTAAAGGGTTCATATGGAGTCTGAATACTATTAGCTAGTAATAACTTACCAGAAGACAGATTTGAATATGTCTTCTAATGGGGTTGGTGTTCTTGGCAAGAAATCATCCTGATGGAAGATGAGGTATATGTATTGAGTTCTTTATGCCATGGTGCTGACATCAAAATCTTAGACAACAGAGGCTCGAATATAGAAGGTTCTCCATCTGACTCAAGGAGGTTAGTTGTGACCAAATTTAGTGCTTTGCATTCTTAGCACCATGTGAATCCAATGTAACATTTTTCAAAGATTTTCATGCATGTAGTGGCAAGATAATGCAGAAAAACTTTAACTTGCAGATGCTTAGTTAGCAAAGCAAAACTTTTGATGTCTCTATGCACATTTCACAGCCTAAAATTCTTTTGCCACAGATATATTTTTATCCTGATATTGTCTTCTTATAGTCTTTTAATGTTTGCTGCACATAGTGCTTTCTCGTTCGTGGCTGTTATTGTCTTGATGACATTTTTGTCTCAAGATTCTCAATTTATTTTTTGTCAGATATTTTGCCTGGTGTCATGCATATTCTGTTGGTTAGTATCTCGATGCATAATACTGGTGCCTCGTATGCTCTACTATTATCTTCTTAATGTGAGGAAGAACGCAATATATACATAACATTTGGGAGTCTGTTTAAGGTTCTATCTTAGTTTTTTGCTTCTCATTACTTATTTGCTGGTCATTACTCTAGGTGTGCATCACTCAAGGAGTTAGTCTACTTGATAGCCCTTTCATCTCTGTGGTCGCCAGCATCATTTCAGCAGTTATATAGTTGCAGGACAAGATTCAAGACTTTCACCTCTCGGTTTAGAAGGCAACACCACAAGTAAACACAAATACACTTAAATTTTTCTGCCACTCTACTCAGCTTGCTGCGTGAGTCAAAGTTATGCTAAAAGTAAGCAAGTACTAACTCCAATTTTCCTTTCATTTGAAACGCTCTTGCAGAAGAAGAATATAGAAATTGCTAACGCTCTAATTTTTGTTGAGGAAAAGAACAGCTTTCACTTGGTAGAAGATTATTGTGTGTGATTGAAAAATGGTCTCCTACTGTCATCTTTTCTTTAGATGCTGCAAGTTCTTAATTACTAAAGCAACCGCTATTATTCTACAAGCTATGCTATTGCTCTAAGACAAAGAAAAAACAGAGATGGGCTTATTAAGTTTCAATACTCTTTCCCTCAAAAAAAATAAAAAAAAGTTTCAATACTCAATTAGTGCTTCTGTTATACAGTTTAAATGCCTCAATGTTCACCTTGACCTTGTTCTCTGGCCAGATGCCATTGGTTCCATTACAAAGTTTGTATGTTGGGTCATAAATGCAGAATTTGTGATTAATCATATGGTGTAGATGGTTGTAGAGTTTTTGTTGATGAACAAGGGTGGGTTTATATAGAAATTGATTTTGGAGATAAGAGAGAGTGACCTGCAGCACGAGCGAGTGTATAATATCGGCGTACTTAACGGCGAGGTTGAGCGACATGCAGCGGGCGGGCGCCACCGCATAGCACCTCAACAAAGTCCTGGGAAGGCCGCCAAGTTGGTGGGCATGGTTGGCGACGATGACGGCGAGCAGAGCCGCAACTCCGGAACCCAGAGAATGCCCTGCAAACACCATCTTGTATTCCCTCCCATTCTCCTCCCACAACCTCCTCAACGTCTCCGACTCCCTCTTCAGCATCCACACCGCCGACTTGAGCAGCCCGTTGTGCACGTAGCCGCCGTCGAACATCTGCATCCCCAGCCGGTTGTCCAGCAGCACCCTGTAGTCGCTCTGATTCGCCAAATTCAGGCCGCGGATGGCCAGGACTATCTCGCGGTTCTGGTGGTCAGCGTAGATCAAGTAGGGCGGAGCGTTGCCCAGGGTCTGCTCGTAGTTGGCGCGCTTCACCACCCACTCCGGCTTCACCCATTGGGTGCCGGGCTCGTACACGCCCAGGATTGTGCGGCACGCGCGGGGGATCGCCTCGAATTCGTCTGCGCTGGCGCTGCCCCACGTGGCGCTGTCGTCGGAGCCGATGTAGGTGCAGCGCTTCCACGCCCACCGCATGCACCCCAGCACCACCACCCATTCAGCGCCGCACGAAACCGACATTTCCCGGACACGGAATCAGGAATAAACCAAAATATGGGTTGTGCTTGCCTTGCCATGCCATTTAAGTCTGCTTTTTTCAAGATAGAGTTGACTAGCTGTTAATAATGTGCCTGCTGCTATGTTTATTTTTATTTCTTTTAAAAATGGGCCTTTTCAAAGCAAAGATGCAATTGCTTCGAAAGCAAACACGTGGTTGCAAACCCATTTATTTCCTTTTTTTCTTCTACTCTTCTCTTTCTTCGGGTTAGAAACAACCAAGGGCGCACTAGTAAAGTGGTTTATACGATACACATATATTCCTTCAAATATAAAAGGGGAGATGCTAAAGAACAAAGGTAAATATCAATAAAGGGTTTAAATTATAGTTCTTGTTTTAAAAATATCATAAATTATCGATAATATCAATAAAAGTTTCAAATTATTAAGATTGTAACAAAAATATCATGACTGACAATCTTATACTAAGAGCATCTTCAACGCGGAGCGTTCGCCCGACGTTGAAGCGATGCGAGCGAAGACGCGCCGCACTGGAGACACGAAGGGGGTCGAAGCCGAGATGAAGCAGCGACCTGGGGTGATGGTGGAATATGTATGGTCCGCCGGCGGACGCACCCAATAAAAAAAATTGAAAATCGATTTTATTTCCATTATTTTTACCGTTTCATTTTTTTTTAATCTGACCGTTGCATTCTCAACGGTAGTTTAGGTTTTCAATTTTTTTTTTAACTTTTCACATTATCGTATTTTTTTTATTATCGTATTTTAATTAAGTCTTTAATTTTATTTTAATTATTGTAATGTTGAATTTTAATTTTAATGAAAATTTGGAATTTTAAAATTAAAGTATAGAATTGAGGATTTTGTGGAAATGAAAATCTAAGACACAACCTAAGATACAAGGGTTGTGGACCTAAGACACAACCTAAGACACTTGCATTGGAGATGCTCTAATAGAACGCCATTGTTGTATTTTAAACAAATGAAAATTTAATAAACACAATTATATATATATATATATATATATATATATATATAACAATTGAAATCTAGGAATTAATGGAGAATCCTATAAAATAATACTACAATTCTAAATCAATAATGACAAAATATAGACATTATTTAAATGGATTGTAAAATCCGAAAGAATTGGTGGAGATCTCCACAAATCTACAACTTCTAGTCACCTCCTGTCCTAGACAAATCAACAATTTTTTTTTGAATAATATTATTGGCAACAAATTAATATTTCATATATTCCTTCCCCGTCGACGACGGCACCTCAAACGACTCACAAAATCCAGACCGTGGTGGAAAACCGAGTGTCTTCCTTCAAGTGAAGAACAAAATATGAACTTGCTAAATTCGGTTCACAATAATTAAACTCATCTTTCGCCCTAGTGAAAGAAGAAGGATATAAAAATAATACTCACGGAAAAGTGGCATATATTCTATTTTGGGTTATCCTGCTATAAGAGGCATATTTCTACAAATGGCAAAGTTTAACCTTTCAAAAATGTATGGACCCTACCACTTTTATTACATTTACACCTTCTTCATAATTCTCGTGCCGAAAAGTTTTGAGTACCTTATAGTGGGACGGAGGAAGTATATATAATCTACAATTGTATCAGAATTCAATTCTTCTGAGAGAATATCGTAACGACGGCTAAGTTCGACTCGATTCTTAGTCAAGAGCGTGCCAAGTTTTATACCCGCTAACCAAATATGTTGTCCAAGTTGCCAAGAAATCGTTTTTTTCTTTTTTTTCTTTTTTCGGTATGGAGCTCCGCGAGCAAGGAGCGAAAGAACGAATGAGTCGTAGCCTGCTAATCCTAGGAAACTACGAATCTCATGAGGTGTCGTTGGTGATCTCCATTCTTGCACTGCTTGAACTTTGGCGGGATCCACTTTGATTCCTTCAGCTGAAAAGCCTGAAATGACGTGGCCTAAGAAATTGACTTCTCGTAGCCAAAACTCACATTTGCTAAACTTGGCATAAAGCTTTTCAACTCTTAGCTTTTCTAGCACAATCTTGAGGTGTTCTTCGTGCTCTTTCTTATTCTTTGAGTAAATTAAGATGCCGTCTGTAAACACTAACACGAATTGATTCAAAAATTCGCGAAAACACTCTTTTTATAAGATCCATTTATATTGCGGGGGTGTCTATTAGTCCAAAAGGCATCACTATGAACTAATACTGTCTGTATCTCGTGCGAAAAACCGTCTTTGGAATATCCTCAGGTCGTATCCTCAATTGGTGACACCCTGTCCTTAAATCAATGTTCGAAAAGGCGCGTGCTCTTTGAAGTTGATCAAATAAATCATCTATCCGTGGTAACGGATACTTGTTCTTTAGGGTCACCTTGTTCAATTCTCGATAGTCGATGCACAATATTAAACTTCCATCCTTCTTTTTGACAAATAGGACCGGAGCTCCCAAAGGCAAAACACTGGGTCGAATAAATTTTATATTCAATAACGTTTGTCATTGTAACTTCAGTTCTTGCAACTCTGTCGGCGCCATCCTATATGGTGGCTTGGATATTGGTGTTGCTCTGGGTTCTAAATCGACCGTGAACTCCAATTGTCGCTTCGGTGGCAGTCCTGGTAGAATATCGGGGAAAACGTCTTAATACTCTCGCACTATGGGTACATCTTTGATCTTTATTTGTGTTTCATCTTCTTGGTTCAAGTATACTAAATATGTTGTCGCACCCTTTTTCCTTTAGTATCTTGCTTGCTTGTAAAGCTTACATGATCGATGTCTTTTTCTATTTTCTCTCAATAGCATAAAAACACGTAGGTTCCTTGCCTGGTGGCTGGAATGATATTCGCCTTTTCTCGCACTGTATTACCGCGTAGTGCTCTGCTAACCAGTCCATTCCCAAAATGATATATGTGCTCCACATCCGCATAAGTCTCAACGTCTTAGCCTTAAGCTTAAGAGGTCCTAATTCGAATTCTAAGTTAGGACACACATGCGTAGCTGTGGTGACCTTTCCTAAGGGACTGGCTACCCTTAAGTGTTGTTAGGCTGGTTCTACGTTCAGTTCTAACGTATCCACACATGAATATGAGATGAAAGAATGTGATGCGCTCGTATCAAAGAGAATAATAATAGGTACACCTTTCAGTTCCCCAACACCTGTTAGGTTTCCTCGATTCTTATCCTGATTTTTCTGGTCGATAGCGTACATCCTTTTATATTGCAGTGGTTTCTCAGCTTGAGGTACATGTAGATGCCTATTAGGCTGGTTTTGACGGCGGAAAGGTTGTTGTTGCAGTAGTTGAGGTAGAGGAAGAATTCCTTCCATTGCCCTGAGTTGTGGGGTTGGAAACTGATTGGGCCTTCATCCACTCATCCCGTGCGGTCAATTGGGGCACCGACTCGAGTAATGCCCCGATTTCCCGCAAGTGAAACAGGTAGGGTTTCCAGCTCTACACACTCCTGTATGTAACTTGTTTCACTTAGGACAAATGGGTATCCCTCGGGGTCTGGGGTGTGATGTTGGTCCACTATAAGGTGTTGGCTTATCGTGCTTCATAAAAGAAGGCTGAGCGTTTTGGCCTTGCCATGGCCTCTTAACCTCGGGTCTGTGGTTCTCCCACTTGCGTTTCTCTTTTTGTCCTTGACTGGAGTAGGGAGTGTTTGATACCTGCGTTATTGGGCTGGTGAGGGCACTGGTGCGCATGCCGCTTTCTCTAGCTGCATTGCTAACTCCATATCTAAGGCTCTGTTTAAGGTCTCGGCGTAGGAAAGTGACGTCTGACTTGCTAATACAACTATTTATCTCTTGCCGTAGTCCGGCGCAGAATAGCTCAGACATTTTCTCGTCCGTATCCACTCTATACGGTGCATAGTGAGCCAAATCGCAGAATAGTCGATTGTACTCCGCTACGGTTCTGTTATCTTGTCTTAAAGTTGTAAATTCCATTTCCCTCTTTTTCCTATAGCTCCTAGGTATGAATTTCTCACATAGATCAGTCTTAAAAACATCCCAAGTAAGTTCATCTAATTGATCCGGGGCCATAGTTTTTTGCTTAACTTCCCACCAATAGTTTGTTGTTCCTTTTAGCTGGTACGACATGCACATAAAACGCTCAACGTCATTGTATCTCATAAATCTAAAGATTCGTTCCATTGCCCTAATCCAATCTTCTGTCTCTGCGGGGTGTATAGTGCCCTCGAAAGTCGGTGGGTTTTGCCATAAGAAAAGGTCTTATACTCTCTTATCTTGAGGTGGTGGCGGCGTAGGCTGTCAATATGCTTCTATATCATCGTCTAGATTTCTGTACCTTCTTCATCGAGGCATTTTTAACAATCTACGAGTTGGACCAAAAGATAAGTTTCTCTATGTAATAAAGCTTTCATAATCTAATCTTATGGTTGAACAATTCGTCATATAAAATCATACATTTCATCAATGAACAAATATACTTACATATTATCACATAGGACATACTTAATGCATCAAGATAATCAAATACTCTCTCCGTCCCACTAGACTTGGCACACTTGCCTTTTTTGTTTGTCCCACTAGAATTGGCACTTTCCTAAAATAGTATGTGGTCCCTACTTTCTCTACTCACATAAAATAAGTGGACCCTACCTACTTTACACTCTTAACCCTTTATTCTTAATCTCCGTGCCCAACTCAAAAGTGCCAAGTCTAGTGGGACGGAGGGAGTAACATCTTAACACATTGGATCAAAATGGGCCGTTTAGGCCATATATATATATATATATATATATAGGGAGAGGTTCAAGAAAGAACCATAAATAAAAAAAGAACAGAGAACCATTTTCAGCCATTCGATCAGCAAGATCTACGGTGGATGTATCATCTTGTTGGATGAATGCAGATCCTGGGTTCGAATCCTGAAGGGAGCAATTTTTTTTATTTTTTTGAGTGCATTAATTTTAACAGCGAATGCATTAATTTTTACAGTGAATGCATTAGATTTGATGGTTCTCACGTTCTCATAAATAATGTAGTTCTCTCTAGAACCACACCGTATATATATATATATATATATATAGAGTGGATTTTTAAAATGGCCACTTTGAAATAGTAAACTTAAAAATTGTCCACTAAAATAAAAACATAAAAAAATGGCCACTGTTACCAAAATACCCTTCCACATTAAAAATTAAAAAAATGGCCACTTTACATCACCCCTTTAAAAAATCCCGCAATTCACAACCAGTGTGAATTCACAACCAAAAATTTTTGGTTGTGAATTCACACTGGTTGTGAATTGAGAATTCACAACCAGTCGAATTCTCAACCAGAATTTTTTGTTTGTGAATTCACAACTAGTCGAATTCACAGCCAAAATTTAATTCACAATCAGTCGAATTCACAACCAAAAATTAATTCACAACTAGAATTTTTTGGTTGTGAATTCACAACAAACGAATTCACAACCAAAATTTTATTCACAACCAGATTTATGTTGGTTGTGAATTCACAATCAGTCGAATTCACAACCTGAATTTAATTCAGAACTAGAATTTATTTTGGTTGTGAATTCAAGTAGTTGTGAATTTGAGTTTTTAAAGTTTGAATTCACAACTAAAACTAGAATTTATTTTAATTGTGAATTCAAGTTTTAGTCGTGAATTCAAGAATATTAAGTTGTGAATTCATAGATGTGGTCGTAAATTCAAGAATATTAAGTTGTGAATTCATATATGTGGTCGTGAATTCAAGAACATTAATCAATTTTATATTTCTCTAAGTATTGAAAAATGAACTTCTAATCCTAAAAGAATCACCAGATGAGAGAGAGAGATATTAAAATCTATTTCAAAACTTAAAGAGAGAGAAATCAGATAGTATTTAAAACATAAGCAAATGAGAATTATTATTCACGAAAAAATAAAACTAAAAAATTGTACAGATAACAAAGCATCAATCCACAAACAACACAAGCAGCAATGATCTTTCTCAATTAATTCCTCGTATACCACACACAACCTCTCCAAAAATCAAATAAGTAGTAATCTCAAACTAAAATTATAGAAAAAAAAAATTACATAATTCGACATAATTAGCATCACCGGAGAAATGGCTTCATCATCCTCAGTTCCGGCAACAAGTGATAGCTTCTGGCGGAGATCTTCTCATCGAAGCGGAACCAAGCGAAAGCGGTGCATTGAACAATATACATAATGAGAAAGCTTCCAATATGTGTTGATTCTCTCCAATATGATAATCTCGATATTCAACGCAAGAAACTTGGATGTCCAAACATTTCCACCAACACAATCCCCAAATACATAATTAGAGGAAGGAAAAACACTCAAATTCTCACATTCACAATCAACAGTTAATGTCATTCAATCTGTTTGAATATCAATTAAATACTCTCATCAGCAACACATCTTTTACATCTACCTATATAAACAAACCATAAGTTTGATTACCTATTCCTAGTAATTGCGAGAAGTTACTAGTCTCCAGCAGCTCCTTCGACTTCTGCTTGCACCCGGCGTTGCCGGTGTACACCTCGGCGTTGCCGTTATACACCTCGGCGTTCTCGCGGTGGGACTCGATCTGCTGCGACGACGACATCGCGGTGGCGATTTTGGGGGGCGGTTGCATTTTGGGGGTTTTGAAAAGTGGTTGAAACTAAATGGGGATTCTCTTCCACGATTCTCCTAACCTCAAAATCAACAGTGAAGACCACAATTGACAACTATTTCGCTCAATTCCACGGAGTTCAGCAAACAATCCAGGAAGCATCTGACTGCATAATCCTCCTCAGAAACAAGCATCCAACAAACCGCAGCAACACAAAGCAGCACATCATCCTTTCCAGAATCCATCGCCTCTGGATTGAGTTTCTATCAGCGGATCATTCGTCGGAAAATCAGCAGGCGGCGGCGGCAGCACCGGGTAAAGAAGAGAGAGCGAGAGCGAGAGCGGAGAGAGAGCGAGAAGAGAAGAGACGAGAAGAGATAGGGATTAAGATTTCAGTCTTTTCACCCATTTATATAAAGGGGTATTTCAGTCTTTTCGCATAAAAACTGGCTAAAATTTTATGTTTTTATCCTATAGGCTAAAATTTATTTTTACTATATGAAAGTGGCTACTTTTATATATTGACACATATATATATATAGGGTGTGGTTCTAGAGAGAACTACATTATTTGTGAGAACGGGAGAACCATCAAATCTAATGCATTAACTGTAAAAATTAATGCATCCGCTGTTAAAATTAATGCACTCAAAAAAATAAAAAAAAAATGCTCCCTTCAGGATTCGAACCCAGGATCTGCATTCATCCAACAAGATGATGCATCCACCGTAGATCTTGATGATCGAATGGCTGAAAATGGTTCTCCGGTCTTCTTTTATTTATGGTTCTTTCCTGAACCTCTCCCTATATATATATATATATATATATATATATATATATATATATATATGAGGGATCTATAGAGAATAAGTGATTAGTAGAGAATAGAGAATAGATATCTACCATTCGATCTCCCAAATCCGACGGCTTGTGATTTTCAGCCAAATTAAAAAAAAAAACACGCCACTAATTAATTGCAGCCAATATTTTACAGCTTAGGGGGTTAATTGGGAATTTACAAGATGAGGTAAATCTGGAAGATTTCTCCACATCCCAAAATTCACGCCAGCCAAAAAACTCCTTCTATCTTCTTTCTGCAAATTGAAGGCCACCGAACATATTTCACATTTCGATTCGAGCAAAGCGAACGAGGTTTGTTCGAAAAGGAAACAAAACTCGGCTTCCGATTCCATCAAATCGAACAAGGTCAGTTCGAAATTTTTTGGCAGCTCTGTATGAAAAATTATTTCAAAAATTACTTGTTGTTGTCGTTTGCATAGTGATTTCATTCGAAATATGATGCTGGCAATTGCATTTTCTGATTTCTATTGATTTTTCAGCCCTAAGAATGTAAATGACAATTTTTAAAACATATCGAAAACTCAGATCTGCTATACTGTGTTTGAATATTTATGGTTTCATGGTGGGAAAATACTTTCATGGTTTTGTACTGTGTTAGACTATTTAATCGAAAGTAACTCAGTACATGTTTGGTTCTTTCTGTCGAGATGGTCCCCCCTTCACCCAACCATGTTCAATTCCCCATATGTGCATTATTTAAAAAGAAAAATTCAAAAACAGACAAAAGAATGTAATATAACAAATTATATTTTATGTTTTTTCGAGATCTATAAACTCATTTTGTTTTGAAATATGGATTTGTTAATTATTGCTTCTACATACTTGAATGAAACAACTATTCACATTCATAAGGCTATATATTTTTGTTTAGAATAATAAACATTAATCTTTCGAATAAGAATAAATAATTAATGAATCTAATTTTTTTTGGTTTTTGACATATCTCGTAAATCCATATTTATAATAATTTTAGTACTAATTCGATTTATTAGGCATTGTATTCGAAATTATTATAATGATACATGTGTTATTTTACGTACAGCTAATTACTCATAATTGAAGTTCGATTCGTTTTTGTAAATTATATATGATATTCATTAATAACACTACTTTATTCAACAACCCATTTCCATAGCTTGAAGAGTATGCTGGACTGAAGCGCAGTGCAGAGATTTTTCATCTGGAATTTTGTTCATTGAAGAATTTGTTCATTGAAGAATTTATTTTGTTTATTGAAAAATTGTAATTATCCGTTACGTGTTATATTTATGAATAATATTCCTTTATTCAGCATACAATTTTTCTCATTCGCACAAATATTATTTTTATTTGGTACATCTTGTACAATATTCGAACACGATGTATTCATAAATGACCCTACTTTGTTCAATAAAATAGTTTACTTATTCACTATTTATGAGTATCAATGTATCAGGTACGATTCAGTAAACAAATTTGCATGGAAGTTTGTTTAAATTGAATAGATATTCGTAATGTTAAAATAGGTATTCAATTACTTTTGTTCACATTCATATTATTTTCATTCGTAAAAATTTGTAATATATTTTGAATAATATTATTGATATCTAATGATAATTGTAAAAATATTTAACACAAAATATTTAGAACAAGTGAAAAAAAGTTACGAACATCTAAATAAGATTTCAATTTTTTTTTGTTGATATAAAATATTTAACATAAAATATTTCGAACAAACGCAAAACAATTATGAACATTTAAATAAAATTTTTGAATTTTTTTAACATAAAATATTTAACATAGAACTTTTTGAACAAGCGTAACAAAATTACGAACATCTAAATAAAATTTTTGAATTTTTTTTAACATAAAATATTTAACATAGAACTTTTTGAATAAGCGTAATAAAATTATGAACAACTAAATAAATAATATTATACATATTAAACTATTCATTGAAAAATAACAAATTAATTGAATAATTTACTAAATAATGAAAAAATATATTGCGAATAAATGAAAACAAATATTGATTTACAATATTTGCTTTCTAACGTTTGTTGAAATATAAATTCCAAAATTCATAATTCATTTTCTTTTGTTGAATAAATCAATTGTGATGATAAATAACACAAAACAAATATTATTAATTTAATATCTACATAATTAACGCAGATAAGTGAAATAAATTGAGCAATAAAAAAAGTGAAATAAATTGAAAATACATGATTACAATAAAGATATGGTAATTATTGTTCATAAATAGATTGATTCGTTCCCATTAAATAACAATCTTAAAATATAGGAGTAGAAAATACACAAATAGTAACTTCTACCAAAATTAAAAAAGATTCGGTCAACACTTAAAAAGCTAAAGACGGTTACCACAATTAAAAAATTACTTAACTAACCTTAATGAATTTTCAGCAATTAATTAAACGCCTTACTCAGCCTTAATCATAGTCGTCCGATTTGCAAGATCTAGCGGTTACTATTAATTTTCCATTCTCAAAATACTTAACATTCTCTATGGATCTTCTCCATATATATATATATATATATATATATATATATATATATATATATATATATATATATATATATCATGAAAATTATCTCAACGAAGACTTCTTTTGTACAAAAGCTATACCATGATTTACACACTACTATAGGCCAGTACAAAGTACTACTCTATTACAGGCCTAGCTACTGCGTCTATATATAATCAGCCCTATGATTGGGTACAGATACTATCTGTTACCCGTCTACTGCAAAGGCCTAATACTGCGTCTATGTACAATCAGCCCTATGACTGGGTACAGATACTATCTGTTACCCGTCTAACATAAAGGCCTCTCAAAAATAACAAAAGTCATATGGCATGGTATGGAAACTACCCATTACCAGCCGTAGATAAAGGCTATCATGAACCCTAACTATATATATGCATCTCTACAATCATCTATATTGGGTCCGGAAGGTCTCGAATAGGTGTATTGGGGGGGGGGAATACACCTATAGGCTATTTTTGTTGAAAATAACTTTTACACAAACTAACACAACCTTTTAGATTAAAAGACTTTGTTAAGGCAGAGGTTGTTGACTGATACTGAAAACTCTTCAGTAAGGAGTAATCAGTTAAGTCTTGAGACTTTAACTGATACACGAAAGGCTTCAGTCAAGTTTGTATGAATAGAGTGATGTTATCAGTCTAGCTGATTATCCTAAGATTTATCAGTCATACCAATAGCATATGCAGCGGAAAACTTTTCTTTGAGAAATAGCCCGTGTGATTAATCACGTTTGTCAAAGTTAATGTTTCTCTTTGCAGTTAATCAAATTTCAGTTTACAAAGGATTGAGCAAGTAAGAAGGTAAATACTGAAAGCAATAAACAACACAGAGATTTTTACGTGGTTTGGAAAACACTTCCTACATCCACGGTCAGTTGATCAGACTGACAAACTTCACTGGGCATGTGCTTACGGGCGCACAACAAACCGAAACAACTGAAAAGCCTATCTTCAGTACCAACACACTGGGTTGAATTTCTCACTCCTAGCGCATACTGGGCACGGAGACAGAACACTGGCCTGAATTCATGTTCGACACAAACTCTCAATTCGGTCCGCTGAAAGGAGGTTTGAACACTTGCCAACTAAACCACAAAGAACAAGTTCTCTGCAGTCAGTTTTACCTAGGCTTTGGATATACAATATCTGCCTAAGTTCTAAGAAAATATATTTAATCAGTAGTGATTTTTTTGGCTTTGTGATTCTCTTCTTCGATTCAAACTTTGGGGAGGCTTGGTTTGCTGAGTAACGAATTCGGCAGCGTTTCAGCTTATGTTGTTGAATTGGTGAAAATTGAAGTGATGCTCGAATGCAATTTATAGGAGACGTCTTGAATAGATCCGTTGGCGGAGATGGTCTTCAAGATTTCTTCCGTTAGAGAGTAATTTGAACTTGGGCTGAGGCTTCAATCTTCGAGGTTCCTTGTTTGGTAAGAACGGCTACTTTGAGGAGCAGGAGATAGGACATCTCTGAAAAGTTAATCATCAAAAAGGAAGGGCCTCTGCAGAGAAAGGACGATCCTGAGATCTCTGCATTTAATGCGGCTGTACTTTCTGGAGTGCGTGGCTTCCTTTGACCTTTAGCATTTCAGTCCGAGGAAGAATGTCTAACTGATACTTTAACTTTTAGTATCAGTCGTTGAATCCACGTGGCGCGCATTAATTAATCAGTCGAAACTGATTCTTCGACTGATAAGTCAAATATCAGTATTTGACTTCTGCAATAGTCGACGTCTTAAGTCATCAGTCTTCAGTACTTCGTTCTTCAGTCTTCAGTCTTTAATACATCATCTAAACTAGAGAAAGAACTCAAACAGACGAGTTCGAACAGTTCTAGTCTATTACAAAAGTCTATTGATTTTGATATCATCAAAACAAGGATTATGATATTTCATTAAGTTCCCAACAATCTATCTCATCAGAACCATAACCAACCACCAGTACCCTCAACCTGACACCCGTCCTCGCTGCTTGCCCCGTCCGATCCATCGCCCTCATGAGCATTCCCTAAACGTAGGATCAAAGGTACGCCATCCTCACTATTAGAGTTGGCGCGCCTAAAGGGGTTGAAGGCTGCTCTATCTCTGATCGGGTCCCCTCGGGGCACGTTCGACTCGAAGGCTAGCCCACTGAGGCGAAGATCGAGTGGCTGCGAAGAGAGAGTCCCAACAATCAGGACTACTCCAGTCTCGACCTCTGTGTCTCTAGCCGTCCCGGCGGGGTCATGAAGGCCCTGGCGCGAACGGGTCAAACTCAGTCGTATCAATCTCGCCCTCTTCCCCAACAGCAGAGAGAGGATGAATAGGGAGGGTCTCATGAATGGGGCTCATCTGTAGCTCAGTGGTATCAATGGCCATCGGGGTAAGGAATGATAGAAATCCAACATCACCAATCCCGGCAACCTCCGACGACGCTTGGTTACCCATGTTAAGCTTTCTCCCTTCAACAGCCTTGTAGGTTGAGAAGCGCCTCTTGTCGGAGCACACGTGCACAGTTGTGCCTGTGTCAATGAACCAACGATGTGTCCAAACATGGACCCAATAGAACCACTCGAAGTGGAACCAAGCATTGATCCAAACGGAGTTTGGCCAACAGTGTCCGTTCCTTGCACGAAACTATCTCCTCCAAGAGTTGTTTGGTTAGCACCAAACATGAAAGGAAGTGGGGTTGATCCACCAAAAGGCCCACCATGAAAGGTGGAGGTAGCAGCAGTAGAGGTGGTAGCGACGACGTTGGCAGCAACAACAGCATTGGCCGCTTCGGTGGAGTTGGCAAGACCGGTTGACATCTCCAGCAAAGGTAATTAAGTTGCGAAAGGTTTAGGTTCAATTGTAAGTAAAAAACTAATCTCCCGATGCAAGCCTATCTCGTCTTGCGATTGTTAGAGATACAATGCTTGCGGGCGTATTACAATTTAAACAGAAATGTAGGGGATGAGATTACAAATAACAAACTGTATTGAAATTACAAATAAAGTGAACCAGGAAAGACAAAGGCCGAGTCGAGGAGGATCCTCTATCCGCAAGACGAGATACGCCCCGATAGTGCTCTCGGTTTGGCGTGTCGTCTCCAAAGATGAAACGGCTTCGTCTCGTGGGTAGCAGCACCGCAGACCAACGAGCTCCGGCGAACTGGAACGAGGCGAGAACAGAATTCATGGAGGTTGTCTTATTTATAGGCACAGACAGGCCCAAACGGTATTGGGCCTCGTTCTTTGGACCGAGAAATCGTTGGTCCAAAAAGATAAGGTCTGTTGGGAGCTAAGGGTAGGCCCAAAGGCTAGCCCAAAGACCACCCAAAGACCAATTGCCAAGATCCAAGGCCACGCGTCGGACGACAGGGCCGGGGCGGGCGGGCGGCGGCGGCGCGCGCTTGTGGGCTTTACAACCCGTCACATGTGCACACAGTTTTATTACATACTCTAATTTAATAACTTTTATACTGCAATAAATGTTATCCACAAATCAATGTGGGATAAGCATTAATCTTTCTTTAATGCTTATCATTTCCCACAACTCCACATTTCAAGTACCTAACTTTAATTAATTATTTTCCACTCACCGAAAATCGTTTTGAGTAAATAAATATACTGCGACCATCTACTCGAAACGTAGATCGATCATGTGCCATTTAATTCTGCTAAATTAATTGTTTTCGGTACTCGAAAATATTGGTTACTCTATAACCAATTTCCAACAAATTTTTATATATATTTGATCCCTCCTTATATACATATTATATAGGGTTATTTGTATGTAATGTAAATACACGAACTTTCAGCATTTTTTGATTTTTTTTTTCCAAGTGTTGCTGTTGGAAAAATCATATGAATATAAAGTTCGTATATTTATACTCAAAAGGTAAAATTCATGAGAAAAACTAAAAATTATATTTACACGCAAATAATTCTATTATATATATATATATATATGTATATGTATATCTGAGTATGTTTGAGAGAGAGGAGGAGAGAGAGAGACCGGTCAAAGTACGAAAGAGAAAATAATGGTTTTTTTTGCTACCTAACGTATTAATTCAAGAAAAACAGCCATAACTTTAAGAGATTCAGCGGTTATTTGGTGTGGGGGGACTTCCATAAATCTAGCTACCAGATAGCTTATTGAGTTTTTATCTATTTATTTTTCTTTTTATTTTTTTTTATGCAAGAGAGTGTATTGAGTTTATGGCTGCTATACAAAGTTGTAGGTCTTGCTCCTTAGTCCTTACCCAAAATTTATTCATGACTTTCGAGCAATTTGTATAATTTATGAGCATAACATTAAATGCTGAATTAACTGTTCTATGTATATAGTTTGATATTATCATTTATTATATTTCTGGTCGATTTTCTTCCAATAATTAGCTTTTTTATGCCAAATTTTATTTTATAGTAATTAGATACAAAAAGGAGTTCAGGAATGCTTCAAGAATTGAAATTGTTAATCAAGGAGGAAAATTGAAATCAAAGATTGACGGGTTAATTTATTTTTAAAATAGAATAATCTCGATATATTTTTATTTTGTGCCATGAGACAATTTATTCGCGTAAAAAAAATTCAAATTTAGGGAAAGTAGAAATGAACAATCGGTTGATGCATCCAAAAAGGAAATGAGAAATGATGTAGAAACAAGAGTGGAAATTTAAAATGACTATTTTTATATTAAGTTAGTGTGAAAAATATTTATTTTTTATAATTATATCCATTATATATCAAGCTGATTAAATTACTTCTAGTATCGCAAATTGTAGTCGTAGGTAGGGTTGTAAACGAATCGAATAGTGTCGAATATCGTGATTTTGTTTTCGTTGAATACTAACTGAATTGAATTGAATCGAATCGAATCGAATATATATATTTCGAATCTAATATTTATCGAATACGAATATCAAAATTTGAATATTGAATCGAATACAAATTATTTGATTAATTTACAATCACAGTGAAGAAGCACGACTTGTGGTGAAAGAATGACTTCAATTTAAAATTTTAATTTTATAAATTGTGAGATTTTACTTTTTAAATTATTAAAATTGACTTTAATGCATGTACATTATGATTCTTTGACTCCGTCTTCTTTTCATTTCTTGCAAGTTCTCTGTCAATTAGGGTGAAACAAGATGATGTCCCTTCTTCTCATTGATACTTTTTGCATAATACAGCCTCCGTGTAGATTAATAAATTCATGTTGGCAAACTATGCTGGATATCCATCATTCCACATTAATATTTATTTGGGAGGTTGAATATCGTTTTAATAATATTTTTAAGTTAAAACGTTTTAAAAAATTTGTTAAAACGATGGGACAAAAATTGAGATTTATCCCACTATATGTTCAAGACCATCACTCCATTAGTGGTGAGGGCCGCTTATTTTTTTGCCTTTAATCGTCTTCCATTTGTATCCTCCACAAGTTCTTTAGTCGTCCGCGGTATACCTCCAACAATAAGTCAATAGCGCCGGGGAATAAATACATGTACTACTCATTAACAATTGCATTATTCAAAGCGATTTGATATTTGATTGGAAAATTATTACTATTCTTTTACTAATTTTTTTCGCACACTCATATAGTATGATTGTTTTACACTCGCTTTACAATTCAATTAATAAAACGTTTCTTTTTTAATTTATAAGGGGAGTTTTGTACTTTCTGAAATTTAATATGACTTTTATTTTATGCTCACAAACGTATGAACTAAACGTCTTTTTTTATCTTTGACACTGACAGAAAAATAATAATAATTTAATGTTGACGTGGAGGCCGGAAGACATATTTCAATCTAGATAAGTTCAATCCGAAAAAGTTAAAAACTGTGAAATAGCTAGATTATTATGCTCAAATATAGCATAAATTGTGTAAACAAAAACTAATAAATTAGAGTTTTTTTTGTTGGTATCAAAAATCAGAAAATGCGTTAAGTTCATGTATCTATGAGCGTAAAATAAAAATCATATTAAATTTTGAAAATATAAAAAATTAGTGTACGCCAAAGTATAAATTAGACAGTGTTCAAGTCATTTAGACACGCGCATGTGCTTGTAATCTAAAAGGGAAAAAAACAAAAAAACAAAAAATAAATCAGTTTTCAGAAGATTGTTTCATGTTTTTTTTTATGAAGTACAACTCACGCACACGATGATTCAACTATTAAGATTGTTTCAAGGACTGACAAAGGAGATGCCAGAACGAATTTTATAACACATAATTTCAATACCAAGAAACCCCTCTCCTTCACATCACCCAAACCGTAAATTTCAAGAACCATAAACATGAAATGGCATCCTGGATTCAGCAGGTTAAGATCTTGGAAATCGATCATCAAATGTAGCCATTAAAAGAATTTCAAATCGGTCAAGTTCCATCCAATTCAGACGACCACCTTAATTAATCCAATCCCCTCATCTAATTGCAAGAATACAACCATAAATTGGTATCCTGTACAATGCTACTTCTCCAAAAAATTCACATGCATCTCATCTAACTGGTAACCTGATCCTCCAAATTCATGCACCAAGATACCTCGCATGTGTTGTTGTTCGAGGGCGATCGACACTCAGCCGGAACTTCACTAGACTACGATGCAACTGCAATCCATAGTGCTCCAATCAGAGCATGCGCTACGGAAAAAGCATTCATGCATTCCAACATGGCCGGAGAGCTCGAGCTTTTCGTGTCCATAGCTGGAATGGTGCTGTTTATAAGTGAACCGTTCCTGTCACTGCAACACATAACAAACTCATTGTTCAACATTTGCGCTCCAAAACATTGAAATTCTTGGTTTCTAATAGTTATTTTCTCCAAGGTTGTTCAAACAGCATGTGTGTGTTGTGTTGCAAATAATAGACATACCTTCCGGGGAATATGCATGAACCATGACCTGCAATGATTTCATAAGAAACTATATTAGCTACACAATCAATTTTCAAATGAAAATTGACAATTCAATTGGGAGAAAGGTGTTGGTGTTTACTTGGATTAGTAGTAGTGATAGTTGCCACCCCATTGAAATCACAGCTTCCAGGAGCCCTCCCCATCTGATGGTAATAAGTATCAAACGCGTATGTTGCATGCGCAGCCACGGAGTCTGGTTCGTAGCATGCTTGCCCCTGCAACAACGGTGCGCAGTCCACCTTTCCAGGTCCACACGCCCAGTCCAATGCAGCCTGTAGCATTTTTGTGTCTACGCCTGGCTTTGCAGAACAGTAAGTTTGGTTTGTGGTGTCATTTGTCAATACGGATCCTGAGTCAGTCAAGCGCAAAATGTATATTGGCTTTCCCTGTGCATCGAACAATCCCCAATTCTTCTCAGAGAGAGGTCCCTCTTTCATGTCTTCATTGTAGAGCTCATAAATGTAAGTACTAACAGCAATACCGGGATGCTTGGGAGTTCCTGTTTTCTTCAGCACATGTCTTATTAAGTTGCTATTGTAAGTGTTGGCATTGTCCGTATTGGCATCTGGCTCGTTGGAATCCCCTTTCGATGGCCAACCTGACTCAGTCACCAAAACGGGAACATTAGTGACATTAAGGTCAGCCATTGCAAAGTATGCAGCATCAACCATGGCATCAAAGACATTAGTATAGTGGAGGAGTGTGTTTGCGTCTACGGCTTCTTTGTTAGCTGGGAGAGGCTTGAAGAGCGCATAATCTAACGGAATGACACCATTGGACTGCATGTAATCAAAGTAGGGATACACATTGAGCATGAAATATGAGCCTGTTGATTGCAAGAACTTGAGCATCGGGACCAACACCGGATTCCAGGTCCTGTTAAAGAAGGCTTGAGATGGCGGGAAAGAATCTAAGATCATGGAAGATGCAAGAGGTGTTGATACTTTGATTTGCCTGTCGAGATTGGACGCCACAAGCGCCGACTGAATATATTTGAGAGCATTGATCAAGACAGGAGCCACATTCGGCATGGCAGTCAGAACCTCAGAACCAACACAGATTGTCGTAATATTGGTAGCAGGATAATGCGCCACCACGTTCTGTGCAACCCAATTAGCAGCGGTTGAATTGGATTGACCAATGCCCAGAAGTTGCTCGTTGGGCACCGTGATGGCAACTCTGATCCCTGTATTGGCAAGTGCAAGAAGCATGCCACGGTCTGCATCGTACAGCCTGACATTACGGAGTTGCTGGGCTTTGAGAAGTGCAACAACTTGAGTTGGATGAGGCATATCAGAGAGCTCCGTTCCAATGTTCACTCCGATGAACGGTTCTGTAAGAGACAAACCAAATTCCTCCTAGTTATATTGGCACTCCCAAATATAATACTTAAGATTTTTGAGGTAGCAAAGTTTAGTTTATAATCACTTTCGATGATACTATCATAAGCCAGGCATTACTGAGTTATAAGAGATATTGGATATCAAGAAAAATCAAGTCTTTCCACGTATGAAGGAGAAATGATACATCTAGCTGTTGAAGGTGCAACCAAACCTTGTATGAAGTACCTCAAAGAACTTACAATTGCTACATATAAAACTTGTAATTTTTCAGATATAATAATTACTTGGATTTAAAACTTATCTTGCAGTCTTTTAATCTGCAAGCAATGCAACCTAGTGAGATCTTAAAAAATTAAATTAGGCCTCTTAAAAGTGTCATTTTGAGACATCCAATAACCTATAACCTACCAAACTTTACATAGTAGTATGTTTTAAGAAGCTAATAAGCTCAGCCTCAGCCAAACTTACAAGGAAGCTTTCATATCTTGAAACCAGATATAAAGCCTAGTTGCTAGGTCTAAATTTTGTATCCCACAAAATATATATTTTTATCAAACAAACTATGTATACCAAATGCAACCACTAAAATAAACGGTAGGCCACACCAATGAGACTGGCTCGTGTTGGCACTTGTTCGTACAACTTGTAGTGCATCCATTTTAGAAAGTAAAATACAAAAAATGGTCTGAGTATGGAAATGTAGGCCCTCTCTTACAGCCATTGATGCATTGTTATTCTTTCAAACATTAACGCCAACCAACTAAATTGCAACAGACAAAACAAAAAAGAAAAAGTGAAGACTATGTTGTTGAGCACCTTTGGTCTTGCATTTCACTCATTTAAAAGTTTGAACTTGACCATCCCAAAGAAACCTGAATTCCTACAGTGCTCTTGAATCCTAGGTAAATAAATAAATACCTACATTTGTAGCTGGAGTTCAGCCAAATATCAAGAAACTAAACAAATGAAGACAACAAAACAGATCCCATTTCAAACATGCAATTAAACTTCAATTCTTGGTTCAACTGAAACACTTGGGTAAAAGAAGTCTTAAAATATCATGCAAACAGAACTATAAACCTCAGACATTGCCAACCACAACCCACCAAAGTGAAACTCTTAAAAAAAGAGGCAAACAGAAGAACCCAGCATTAAAATAACACTAATTTCACAAAAAGAAAGTTTCTAAAGCAAAATAGGTAGCAAGATTGCATTTTTTTTTCCTGTTAATTTTGTTACCTTCATCAGCAGAAACAGCTGACACTGTCAAAACCAAAAGTAAAAGCACTAATGCCATTTTCTCCATTATCTCCCGAACCAAACCTCAACAAAATGCAAGGGGAAAAAAGTAGAAAGACTTCTATGGAAGAGTGGTGCTGTAGTCTGTAGAGAGAGAAGCGATTGCAAGGAAAATTTCCAGGGAAATCAGGAAGAGTAGAGACAGTATGAGTGAAAGGGTATTTAAGAAGAGGGAAAATGGTTGAGCATCAATCACTAAAAGTTCCTGTCAGATTGATCCGACGGCTAAAATATCATCTTCATTCTGTCCTGTTCTAAGTTTTCCTTTATTGCTTTCCTCTCTCTCTCTTCTCTTTTATTTGGTTTTTACTGGAGGTGGCCTTTTTACAGTCCCATTGTTTCTGCCTCGAGCGAAGACATTTACTTTGTTGGTAGCCGTTATAAGCCTACTATTTTTTCAGCTGTTCGGCTTGTTTCATTTCTCATAACACTCTTCTTACATTGCAGTTTTGAGGATTGATTTTCTCAAAAAGAAAAAGTGATAGTAGGAAAAATAACAATTTTTGCACTACTTTCAACACGAATTCTGAAACGCCTCGATCACAATATTATTTTTAAATTTCTACCATTTTATATCATCTCTAACTTTTTCAAGAGCAAAATTTTGTTTTAACTCAACAATGACGTTGTTTTAACAGCACACGTGAAACAAGAAAGGAAATGAGAGATGGTGCACTTGCTGTGAGACTAATAAATTAAGAAAAAAAAATTAAAACTCCGTCTTAACAGTATTTTTTATTTATATTCTATTTTAATAGTAGATCACTAATACTTGCACCTTGTATTATGTATGAAAATATATTAATTTTTTATATTTATATAAAATCAGTATTAATTAAATTATCATACTAATAAATATAATTAAAAATTAATTTTAACTGAATTTATTTGAATTGAATATAAAAAAAGAATAATTCACAATGATAAAATTTGGTATTATAAAAAGTAAAAAAAATAAAAATAAAAAAATTCTAATAAAAAATTAAAAATAGATTTATTCAAAAAAGATGAGAGAGGAGAGAATTTTTTAAATTTTAATATTTAAACAAATATATTTTTTTACATTTTAAATAAAACATTTACATAAAATATAGTATCAAATTAAAGCTTTTATCGTGATCTTTAATTTGATATACATATTAAATATTTTATAATTAATCGAATTTCACAATTTTAGAAATAAATAAAACAAAAAATAAGAAGTTAAAGAAAAAGAGAATAAAAAGGAAAAATGTGGTAGTTTACAAATAAATCTTCAATATCAGTAACTACAAAATTGTCACTCAAAAATCAAATTGATTTCAAATTGGAAGTTTCCTTTTTAATATATTATTATAGATTATAGATATAGATTTTCTCAAATAAAAAGTTAATACATACCAAATACCCCACATAATTTATTATTTACATCATATGTTATTATGGCCTACATATAATTATCTCTCTTTTCATTTAAAAATAATAATATATTCATTTATCTTTTTTACTTTTTGGACAAATATATTTTCAAGAAAATTTAATTTCTCTCTCTCTTGTTTTATCATAAAATATTTATTTCTTAGCATATGTGCTTCTTGTGGCCTATTAAATTGAAACAAATGAAGTATTATATTCTAGGGTTAATTGCATATAAATTACCGAACTTTCAACAAATTCTCATTTTGCACATGAATTTTAAAATCTTTATTAAAATTACTCAATTATTAATTTCTTCTCATTTTGCATATGTGCCTATTTTTCATCATGGTGACATGGCATAATATACTCGCTTGACATGAATATGTTTGCGCGGCATAAATATGAGTGTATGGAAAAATAGAAATGACGTTGTAATGTATAGTTGGATGAAAACAACGTCATTTTAGGTCCAAAGTTTGGTCGAAAAATGGACAAATATGCAAAATGAGAAGAAATTAATAGTTGATTAATTTTAATAAAGATTTTAAAGTTCATATGCAAAATGAGAATTATTTGAAAGTTCGATAATTTATATGCAATTAACCCTATATTCTAATATAATAATTTTAAAGTCATATTAAGAAATTAAAAAAAATTAAATATCATAATTTCTTTTGCAATCAATACTCCCTCCGTCTCATTAGTAATGTCCCAATTATTATAATGGGATATCCCTTTAGTAATGTCTCATTCCATTTTTGGCAAAAAAAAATTAGGGAATTGTTAGGTCCGGAGGGTCTCGAATAGGTGTATGGGAAGGATACACCTATAGGCTATTTTTCAAACGAAAACAAACTGACACAACCTTTTCAGTTAAAGGAGTTTAGTAAAGTTTAGGTTGATGACTGATACTGAATACTCTTCAGTAAGGAGTTATCAGTTAAGTCTGAGACTTTAACTGATACACGTAAACCTTCAGTCAAGTTTGTTGAACAGAGAGATGTTATGAATCTCACTGACTATCCGAAGATTAATCAGTTAGACTAATAACATACGCAGCTGAAAACTTTTCTTTCGAAATAGCTTATGAGATTAATCATGTTGTCAGAAATTAAGTTTCTCTTTGCAGTTAATCAGTTTTCAGTTGGAGAAGGTTTGGGCATAGATAAGGAAAGTAAATACTGAAAGCGATAAACAACAAATGAATTTTTACGTGGTTCGGAAAATACTTCCTACATCCACGGTCAGTCGATCACACTGACAAACCTAGACAACTGAAGATCCTATCTTCAGTACCAACACACCTGGTTGGATTTCTCACTCTTAGCGCACACTGGGCACTAAGATCTCTTCGGAGACAGAGCACTGGTCTGAACTCCTTTACAACTCAAACTCTCAATTCGGTCAGTTGAATAGAGGTTCAAAAACTTGCCAACTAGATTACAAAGAACAAGTTCTCTGCAATCAGTTATACCTAAACTTTGGATATACAATATTTGTCTAAGTTATAAGAGAATGTATGTAATCAGCAGTGACTGATTTTTGACTTCGTGATTCTCTTCTTCGATTCAAACTTTGGAATGGTGTTGAATGCTGAGAGACGAATTCGGCTGCATTTCAGCTTATGTAGTTGAATCGGTGAAGATTGAAGTGATCCTCGAGCTCTATTTATAGGAGATGTCTTGAATAGATCTATTGGTTGAAATGGTCTTCAAGAATTCATCTGTTGGAGATAGATTTGAACTTTGCTGAGGCTTCAATCTTCGAGGTTCCTTTGTTTGGTGAGAACGGCTACTTTGAGAGCAGGAGATTGGACATCTCTGAAAAGGTTAATCACCAAAAAAGAAGGCTCTGCAGAGAAAGGACGATCCTCTAAATCTCTGCATTTAATGCGGCTGTACTTCTGGAGTGTGTGGCTTCCTTTAAGCTT
The DNA here is from genome assembly GCF_028751815.1 of Salvia miltiorrhiza. Taxonomy (NCBI): domain Eukaryota; kingdom Viridiplantae; phylum Streptophyta; class Magnoliopsida; order Lamiales; family Lamiaceae; genus Salvia; species Salvia miltiorrhiza. Next base: position 43,759,115 of record NC_080390.1, on the reverse strand, counting down.
TGGAGCTTCAGTCCGATGAAGAATGTTTAACTGATACTTGACTTTAGTATCAATCCACTGAATCCACGTGACTCGCATTAAATAATCAGTCGTAACTGATTCTTGGACTGGTTAGTCAAATATCAGTATTTAACTTTGCCTAAGTCGTCACATCAGTAGGCAACTTCAGTCTTCAGTCCTCCGGCTTCAGTCTTCAGTCTTCAGAACAACAACTAAACTAGAAAAATCACTCTAACACTTGAGTTCGAACAATTCTAGTCTATTACAAGTGAAACCTATTGATTTTTGGTATCATCAAAACTAGGATTAAGATATTTCATTAAGTTCCCAATAGGAATTAATTATTTAATTGACTAGTGGGCCCACCCCTAATTTAATTAGACTCGACTCTCTCTCTCTCTCTCTCTCATTCTAACCCTAATTCACTTTTCCTCACATCCACTGCTTCTCTCTCTCTCTCTCTCTCTCAGCCTCTGTTGTTCTTTTTCTTCCTCATCACGAAATCTCTTTCTTCCTCCTTTCCTCCTCATATGTCCAACGGTCCGATGAAACTAGAGGTCACCGAGTGGAAAAATTCCATCATTGCTTCTCTTCTTCATGTGTCACGCGGTCTGATAAAAAAAGAGGCTGTCGACTGGAAAAATCTCATTGTTGCCTCGCTTCCTCCTATGTCCGGCGGTCCGGTGAAAAATGAGGCTGGCTCGCTCCCTCCTACATCTGGCAGTCCGGTGAAAAAGGATGTCGCCGATTGGGAAAATTCCATTGTCTTCTCTATCCTTCCATTATTAGCCATATACTCGAAATCTATAATGATTTTGAAACCCTAGAAATCTATAATGATTTTGAAAAAGGATGTAAAACATTTATGTTCGAACCCACTTTGAGAAATTGAAGGCATATCTTGCTTATGAATCACGATTTTTGAAGAACTTCGAGGAAAAGAACGAAATTATGATGGAGGTCGTGGGGATCGAAGTGAAACGATGAGAGAGTGGGCCAGATGCGATGATGCAGATTCTTTTGCCCATAATCTCCAAATTGGTTATATCTTTTCAATTTTTAGGGTTTCTGGATGAAATTTCCCAATCTCTTCTTTATGTCGTCTTGATCTGTTCTTGTTGAGTTGATTTCATATTTGTGTTTATGAAATATATGCAATTATGCATGTTGTCGAAGTTATTCTTGCGATTTACGCATGGTGTTCTTGATGATTTTTTGTTGTCTTGATTTGTTCTTTCAATCTGGTAATGCATATTTGTATTTTGTGCTGAGATTAATTTTGACTTCATATATGGTGGTGTGTTGAGATAAATATTGTTGTTGCTCTTTTGGGGCGATGAATATGGTATGCTGAGATGATGAAAATTGTTGTTGCTCTTTTTTTTCTCTTTTTTTTTTGCATCAGTGATTCATACAATAAGATGATATGCCATTTAAATATGTTTGATGCTCATTTACAAAAAGTTGAAGCTATTATTTGCAAAGAGTCTTACGCTCCTTTACAAAAAAAAAAAAAACAAATTGCTCATGTTCTTTCTTCGGCATCAGTAATTCATATGATTGTATGAGATGCTAATTACATTTGCTTAATGATCATTTACAATAAAAAATGAAATTTATCAAGCATTTACAAAATGTGAAGGGAAAAATGTCTATCTTTCCATCAAATAAAACAACACCATCAACTCCAAATGGAGACCTGCAAACAACACACATAAACATCACTTTTATGATGATTTTTTTGTTTGTGTAGGTCCTACGTGGATCTTCCCCCTAGAGTCAAACACAACCTGTGTGTGCCCCTTGAAATATAGAAATATTTCTCATCAATGTGAACTATGTTGTGCATGCTTCTGAATTTAAGTGTGTTTAAAATTATGTCCAACTCTAGAGCCTCTAATAAAAATCTATGCCTAAGCACTTTGCTAGGAACAGTAAGGTCTGACCGAATTGCACTTGTATGAGCTCTGATAAGCCTAATCCTTATCCATTTACCTATTGTGGTTTTACTGCAATTTATACCTTATGCTATGCTTCTGAATATTAGTATTGATTTTTTTAAGCTCCATAAACAAAATTAACTCGAATTTTTCGTTCTTGCTTTTGTAATTTGAAATGTACAATGTTTGGAAATTTTGGAAATGAAATTGTTGATTTTCGATTTTATCAAAATCTTTCCAACAATGCAATCTAGTCTCTCTCGTATTGTTTTAATTGTTTTCTTTCATCTGAAATTTGGAATAATTTAATTGGATGGAATAAATAAATTTTACTTGGTATAATAAGTGTTAATTTTATGTGCATTTTAAGTTAAAATGATTAAGTAATTAGTGTATTTTAATATAATACTTAAGTAACTAACACTAATTCACTTTATCTATTAATTGCATACTTTTTAATTTTTGTTATCAAAAGTAATGAGATATTACTAATGGAATATAGGGAATAAGTTTTCTCGTGAATGATATGTTATAAATTGATAAGTTTTTTTTTTTTAATAGATTGAAAACTTTTAATGTATATGAAAGGTGAATTAGACACTCGAAATTTATATATGTATTTTACAAATAACATAAAACTCAAAATTTTAGTTTTTCTTTTCTATACTTTTACTTCAAAAATAAATGAATAAAACTATCAAGTCGATTTATTGATATTATGTAGTAACATGTAAAAATAATGAGACCAATAACAAATTTCAAGGTATTGAAATTAAAATAAATAAATAAATATATTAAACAATAATGCTAACATGAATTAAACATACGGCTCACAGAATGTGACCATCGCATCGCTCTGATATCATATATGTGCATAAATTATTACGTCTTGGGATGTTTATGCCTTTATTAAAGTATCAATTTTTTTTTCTTCCTTTTTTCTTTTTAATATCTTTAAAAAAAAATAGGTCATATTTTGATATTAACATATTAGTGCATAATACTCCTAATTAATTTCATTTTCAAACCTCGTTTGCCCCCACTTTTATAGTATTGGATAGTGGTGCTGCGTTGATAGTAAAAAATTTGTAGTTAATTTAAGTATTTTCATTCAGTACAAATGTCATGTCAATTTTCGATTGCAAACATAACTTTCTAGTATTAAAAGAGTGAAATTAGTCTAGTCTAGGTTTGAAGACAAAATTAATTTATTGTGTACTTATATGTCAATATCAAAATTTTAGTTTATTTTTGAAAAAACGTACATATACTTTAAGTGTGGGAATATTTAAATTTCACAAAAAAATTATGGAACTGTCCAAGTGATGTGTGGTCTGCATCGTAAAGACGTTGGCATAGAAGTCCACCTCTTCAATATATATATTTTTATCGTGCACAATACGGACATGAAAGGCAACCTCTTTAATATTTATATTTTATTATTAGATACTATTATAATATCAACGGATATATATTGTTAGAGTGTTGTTTACTCTATTTTAATTTTGTCATTTCTATATACACTGTGTAATCTGTTGATACTTTCAGAGATACTTATTGTGTTAGCCGTCAGTGCTAGAATCTTCTCAGAATATGCATTTTCGGATAAGTATAAGGTTTTGTTGAAGCACTCAAGCTCTTCATAGAGATTCATTTGTTGTGGACTTCTTTTGATAGACTTCTAGCTTATCATGGAGGAGTTCTACTTTGAGAAGGAGTCTATGATTCTTCATCTATATAAGTCAAGTACTCCAAGAAGTCATGTTCGACTATTCTTGCATTTGTTTAGCGTTTATTGAGTGTTGTGCGTATATGAGAACATTGTTCAATCATTCATATGTTCTTGTCTTTTACGTTGCTTTTACTATTGTCGATAGCAAATTAAGTAAAGTTTGTATATCTCTTTGAGATCTGAAGTTTGAGTTGTAAGGGAATAAGTATGTTCGTCGGGGTTCATGCTTAGAAGGTTAGTGATATCTAGCTTTCGATTTTTCACTAGTGTTGAGGTTTTGAGAAATTATAGAGGCATAGAAAGATAAAGTCTTTTGTAAGCCCTGCTGTAATTTAATCTCTCATAATGAAACTTTTTCCCTAGGCAAGGTCCCCCAGGTGTAGGTGTTCTATCACCGAACTGGTTTACCATTTCTGGTGTCTGTTTCTGTTATTGTACTTGTTACTTACTAAGTTGCAGTATCTATCTCATTACTAACTCTGGTGTTTGCGAAATTTTTATGTGTATCTGGATAAGTTGGTATTTCAAGTATATGATAGTATATTTTGTTTTTATTGGGGAAAATATTTGACAATATACTCTGATACCCCTTCCGATCCATTTCAATAAGCCACAAGGTCTCGACACGAATGATAAGAATTGAATAATTTATAATAAAAATGTAGAGAAAAAATAACTTTTTTTAGAGTGTATTTTTTTAAAAGATATTTTTTGTCTGTCCACAAAGATTGTATGTTTTCCTTTTTTAGACACTACTCTTATATTTTAAATCTCAATATTTGGTGGGTCCATTTCTCCAATCAATTTTGGTGGACCTTCTTCTTTAATTTATACTCATCTCATAATTATTTATTAAACTAGTATCCTTCACTCTAACATACAATTTTTGTGGACGAGGGAGTAAAAGATAATAAGGAATATATTCATTTTTAAATGAAAATTGAGATAATTATTTGTGGACTATAATGATATTTGGTGCAAATAAAGAATTTTGTGAAAGTATTTATTATATACTCCCTCCGTCCCAACGTAGATGCTACATATTCCTTTTTGGATCGTCCCAACGAAGATGCTACATTTTTGTGAATAGGCGAAAGTACCCACTTTTATAATTTGTCTTACAAAAGTACCCACCCAAGCCAAAGTCCAAAAAGTCAAAGCCGACATGCTTGGTTTTTTGGAAAAGCAGACCTGACATGCTTCGGTTTTTGTAAAATGTCTAACTCACGTCAATTTCACAAGTTAAAAATGTGATGAAGAGACAATAATTGCCCAACTCACGTCACTTTCACAATCTAATGTATACTGTATGTTTGAAAATTTATAAAAAAATTAGCTTACGTTTGCGTTATAAAAACATTAGTAAGAGGACTAAAAATTTCACTATTATGTATATTATGCAACAAAAAAATATTCAGAAACCAATGAAACAATTAGCCGCCGGAAATTCATAGCCGTGAACAGTAGCCGCCGGTCCAAAATATACACGGCTACTGGTCAGCGGCTATGAACTTCCGGCGGCTAATTACTCCATTTGTTTCATAATATTTTTTTGTTGCATAATATACATAATAGTGAATTTTTGAGCCCTCTTAGTAATATTATATTATAACACGAATACCTTAATTTAGAGTTTTTATTTAAATTTTTAATATTATTTTTTTTATATTACAAGAAGTATACATTGATGTCAAATATGAGAGATACTGAATCTGCAAAAAATTGGATTATAGTGGGGTAAAAAAACTCACTTTATGCATGATTTGATTGAACACAAAATAATACAGTAAACACATAAAATAATAGGCTATTTTTGAAGAAAACACTTGAAACTCCTGAAATGTAAACAAAAAAATATTTGAGCTCTAAAAAAACAATTAGCCGCCGGAAATTCATAGCCGTGAACAGTAGCCGCCGGTCCAAAATATACACGGCTACTGGTCAGCGGCTATGAACTTCCGGCGGCTAATTAATCCATTTGTTTCATAATATTTTTTTGTTGCATAATATACATAATAGTGAATTTTTGAGCCCTCTTAGTAATATTATATTATAACACGAATACCTTAATTTAGAGTTTTTATTTAAATTTTTAATTTTATTTTTTTTATATTACAAGAAGTATACATTGATGTCAAATATGAGGGATACTGAATCTGCAAAAAATTGGATTATAGTGGGGTAATAATACTCACTTTATGCATGATTTGATTGAATACAAAATAATACAGTAAACACATAAAATAATAGGCTATTTTTGAAGAAAACACTTGAAACTCATGAAATGTAACCAAAAAAGTATTTGAGCTCTAAAAAAACAATTAGCCGCCAGAAATTCAAAGCCGGTCGTACTAGCCGTGTGAAATTGTTCACACACGGCTAGTGAATCCGGCTACGATTTTGTGGCGGCTAATATGTTTTTTGGGAGAAAAAAATCATTTTGAAGTAATACATATGGTTGTAAATTTTTTTACCTTGTTATGAATGTTTGAAAGTAACATATGTATCCCTTTTTGTGTATTTCTATTTATTTGTTAATGTTTTAGTCAAAAAAGTACATGTCCACATGAAATAAGAGATAAGGTGACTGCACAAATTTGGATTGTAATGAGGCTTTAATGCTCACTTTCTGCATGCATTTGATTGCACATTGAATAATAGATTGAAGTGTACTGAATGAATGAACAATACATTTCACGTGAATTTGTACAAAGGAATCTAATATTAGTCTATAATGGCTACATTTGTGAATGAGAAAACATAAATCCAAATACTCGTAGAAAGAGCATTCAGTTAAAAAATTAAGAAATTGAAACCCTCAAAGATTTGAGAAGTGGTTTGTGCGATAGTTGGTGCAATTGGTGTTCAAATTCTACTTGAAGAGGTGATTTTCTCATATATTGTTTGTGTAATTAATAGTTTGAATGTTTTATGTTATATTTATGAGAATTTTGAAAGTGTTTATGCATATTTTAATACTACATTTTATGTGTTTTTATAGATGGAATTCGTTAGATACATATATGTGAGATACAACGGACTCGTCGATGGTATACACTATGTTGGTGGGGCTACAGAGGTCCTTCCCCTCGTCAACGAAACTATTGAGAGCCTGATGTGCAGCGTCAACAATATTATGAGGACGCATTCGTTGAGCTTGAGCTACCAATTGTATTATTTGGCGACCAATCTATTTGGTAGGGAGATGAAATGTGGCTTGGCCACAGACGATGACGTGGAAGCCTTGTTGGCAACTGCCGACTATCCCATGGTGTACGTTGAGCACTACAACGGTCCGATTGTAGAAGAAGCCTACATCCCTACTTTTAATTTTGCTGAACCTTCGGGACACGTAGATGAAGCACAATGCAGTCAGTATGAGACGCCGTATTATCATCATACGTCGTTTCATGGTGTCCAGAGCTCGCCTCCACGACAATATTTTACATGGGATGGACAACCGCTAGACGAATCTGCATGGAATCAAACCGAAAGGCTTAATGAAGTATGTGGGAGATTGAACGATGTGCGGACAGATGATGAACCTGAGCACGAAGCTGAAGGCTCGGTTGCATCAGGAGACGATGATGATTCTGATGACGAAGAATTTGACCCTGCGCTCGAGGTGGGCACTGCTTCTGATGCCTCTGAGGATTTATTAGACGACGATCTAATCAATTTCACGGAGACCGAGCGAGCAGGTTGGATCCGACAAAGTACAACACGTGACGGAGATCCGACAGTCGAGACCGGTGATCTAACTAATTGGTTAGTTCCCTTGATTCCAGTGGACGCCTCGGCTTCGCTGGTTGCTCGCGAGAGTGACCCTTCTAGAGTTGATGATCTGCAGAAGAATTCTTTTTACAACAGCAAAGACGACCTGATCATTGCTGTTGGTTTGTGGAACATGAAGCGAGGCACTGAGACAAAAGTTGTCCGCTCAGATTCGGGACGAGTCTATTTCTCGTGCAAGCACTCTGACAACTGCAATTTCGATCTTCGTGCGTCTAGTCACGGCCGAGGGATGTGGAGAGTGCATAAGTTGAAAGAGCATTCATGCGAAGGGGACTTGCGCACAGCTAAAAAAATCAAGGCGCACTCGAAGGTGGTGGCAGCGTTTGTGGCAAACAGAATACGCGATGATGGAGAGGCCATTAAGCCGAAATCCATCATGGCTGAGTTAGTACGCGATTTCGGCATCAAAATCAAATATGATGTCGCGCTGCGTGCAAGAAATCTCGGGATGGATATGATATACGGTCGAGTTGATGATTCGTTCCTCCTGCTCCCAAGATATCTGTATGCCCTGAAGGAAGCGAATCCTGGCACCTTATATGATTTGGAAGTAGATGTAGACTGCCGATTCAAACATTTGTTTGTTGCTCTGTGGGCTTCCATCTCACCTTTCTACTTTCACCTTCGACCAGTGATTGTGGTTGACGGCACACACCTGAAGGGCAAAAATAGTGGCATTTTGTTTGTCGCCGTGACAAAAGACGGAAACGAGGCAGTTTTTCCCTTGGCGATCGGTGTCGGTCCGATCGACAATGATGAGTCGTGGAAGTGGTTTATGTCACATCTGAGAGGTGCTTGCGGCGAGCCCGATAACTTACTTATTGTATCTGATGTGCATGTCTCCATCGCTAATGCTGTGAAGAGCGAGTTTCCAAATGCTACTCACGGTATTTGCTACTACCACTTGTTGAACAAGATGAAGGGTTACGGGCCCGGTGTTGCTGAGCTTTTCCGCCAAGCTGCATACGCCTACGAGCAATCAGATTACACGCGTGCAATGTCAGCCATGGCTGCTCTGAAGCCAAAGGCGTACGAGCAGTTGTTGCGCGTAGGCCCGGAGAAGTGGGCACGATCACAATGTCTTGTGTCCCGTTACAGTTTCCTTACATCCAATGCCGCCGAGAGTTTTAATGCACGTTTGCTGTGGGCCAGGCGTCTTCCAATCTGCTCGATGTTGGAGGCAGTCAGATTAGTTGTCGAGCAGTGGTTCAACGACAGGCTTGCGGCCGCACAAGAGAGCGATAAAAATCTGACTCCGGAGGCAAAACAGAAGCTCAGTGCAGAACTTGTAAAAAGTCGTCGTTACACAGCCAAGAGGACCACCGAGAGAAAATACAGGGTTCGTGCTAGTGGTCGCCATTATATGGTTGACCTTCAAAAGCAGAGCTGTGAATGCAACGAATTCAACGAGGACCAGATGCCGTGTTCTCATGCGATTGCAGCCATTACGTATGTCATTTCTATTCATGACCTCAATTACCATTATTAAATAATAAAAAGTATAATCGTTTGTTTTGCAGTGAGGCGAACGAGTCAGTGGAGGATTACGTGCACTCTTACTACTGGAACAGTTCACTAGTTGACACATACTCTGGCGACGTTAACCACTTGCCTCCCATAGAAAATTGGAATATTCCTTTCCAAATTGCATCTCAGCTTGTTTTACCAAATCTCTCTCGGCGACAAGCTGGTCGTCCAAAGGAGACTCGAGTTCGATCCGCAGGTGAAAGGCCGACTCAAAACACATCAACAGCGGAGGCATCAACTAGTAGCAAGAAACGAGCACCCAAAACGTGTGGTCTCTGTGGCGGGTCTGGTCACACACGTCGATCGTGCAAGGGTACGGCCACCGATGCGTAGTCGTATTTATGTTTAAATTAAAGCTTTTTTAAATATGTTTAATTATAAATGATTTCTAGATCAGCATAAAGACTTGCTATATTCTTTAATTATAAATGCAATTTAGAAATAGAAATGAATTACTACATAATTTTGATTGTTAAGTAAGTATGATTTATTGTTTGAATTTGTCAAATATTAGAATTGAATATCCTTAAAAACGTCCATCAAACCAAAATAGAAGGATTAGCCGCCACAAAAGTATATCCGTGAGGACTAGCCGCGAGTAGTAAAATAATACGCGGCTAATCCTCACGGCTACACTTTTATGGCGGCTAATCCTTCTATTTTGGTTTGTTGGACATTTTTAAGGATATTCAATTCTAATATTTGACAAATTCAAACAATAAATCATACTTACTTAACAATGACCACCATTTACATGTCACTACAATTATGAGTTGAAATTATGAATGAGAATTTGGGAAAATGCACAACTTGTACTAATAAATTTATAATATACCATTACAGAGCTTGAAATTATGTGGTTATGCATTAAAAATGTCATTAAATCCAAATAATCTAATTAGCCGCCACAAAAGTGTAAAAAAAGTGGTAGCCGCTAGTAGTGAATTCCGTGGCGGCTAATCCTCACGGCTACACTTTTGTGGCGGGTAATTAGTTTATTCATCTTATCTTACAGTTTTATATGTATCACAAGTCATCATGGAAGTAAATATAGATAAGAAGATACTAACATGTCGGGGTAAAAATGTTGGTAAACAAAATAGCATAAAGATGTAAATAGTCATAATGTACATAGAATACAAGTTCAAAGTACATCGGGGGATGAGCAAAACTCGTAGATGGCACTGCCTATCTTGTGCCTATACAGCTGAAAATTATTATTGCCCCACTCCAGGCTCGGCGAGTCTGCGATCAAACGCTCCACGGTCATGCACGCGAAAACACCAGAGCTATCTCGGTCGCTCTGTGCAAACTGCTCGGCAGGATCAGCATACTCGATCTGCAGCTGACGCCATTGGAGATTCTGATTCGGGTTCTCCATAATGCGTGTCCTCTCGAACCAAAGGAACACCTCAAGGACCCGGTAGAAAAGACGGTCCAAAGGACACAGAGCGCGCAGCATGTCGTGGCGTGACTGTGCCCCAATCCGATACAAGTTCGGATCGAATACGCGGCATTTACCCGTGAGCATATCAATGCTACAGATAACGATACGCCCCTCGACAAATACAGGAACAATGACCTGTACAGGAAGAAATACTTGATCACCAATCCTTTTTGTTTTCAGTCAAAGTTATTTATGATGTAGGTGTAATTGTGTACCGCAATGGCAAACAACCAATCTCCCTGAGTCGATGAGGTACCCTTGCCATACACTGAATACATCAGCTTGGCAGGCGGCTTCCACGACAACACCGGAGCCTCAGAGCTTATAAGACGCTGCTCTGCACGAGAGCTAAACATACGGCGCGCATTCTCCATCAGCTCCTTGTATTCTCTATCCAAATAAGCCTGCAAAGAAGAAAAACATTATTTCAACAATATTTTATTATAAACGCAAAATATGTTAATGCTTACGAAGAATTCCGTATCCAATATGATATGCGTCTTGTGATCGATGTCCTGAAGCAGGTCTGTACCGGTCACCAGCCTATGCCTCAGCGTCATCATGTACGCATCTACATGCTGCACATACTTTAATGTTAATATTAAGTAAACAATAATACTACATGTAACAAATGCATCAAAAATATTAGATACCTGTGGCTCGAGGTCTTTAGTCCTGCTCATGAGAGTTTGCCAAAACGTCCTCTTGATCGGGTGCCCACTCTCTGTCACCACCAACTTCCTGTAGCTCCCAGTACGGATACCCTCCACCATACGAGTAAATCCCTCAATATACTTCTTGTCGACGGGTTTCGGCTCGTGGCTGTGAACGTATGGGGATCTCAGCGCAGCCGAAAGCTGCCGCTCACGGTGGCTTCGGCGCAGTTGCGCGCCCTCTGGTGGTGGTGGTGGACAAACACTGACGGGAAGGACAGGTGTTGCCCCAGAAGCAGAAGCTCCCTATATTTACATTAAAACAACAAAAGTTAAACATATAAACAGTTTAACAATGACACGTAATTTCAATTAGAAGTTAAATTTAAAACAAATACTGAGCTTTTACCCCAGTAAACTGCTGCCAGAAACGCTCCATATCTCCCTGAGAATAACCAGCCTCGAGAAGAATCGGCAGCGAAGAATGAGGCGGCTCGAATGGGTGTGCTGAGCTCGAGGGCTGCTCAGTGTACGAGTAGCGTGGCCCTAGATATGGGGTCAAGTGTCCGGCAGCCCCAAAAGTCATGGGCACACCAAAACCAGCATGCGGGCCCGGTGGGGTTTGATAATCATCACTGGCAAAGTGACCCGCGTCCCTAGCAGGCGACTGGTGTGCAGGGGACCTCTGCTGCGATGGCGCATCCTCGTGCTCGGGCTCCGTCTCGGGCTCGGGCTCACGTCGCTTGTCCGATTGAGGTCCTGGAGCAGGCATGGGCTGACGTACATCGGTGCTATGCGAGCATCGGCAACGCATACACCCAAAGGTCTCCTCGGCCCAATTCTTCAGCCTCGTGAATAGGCCCTCCTCCACACGCCTCGCCACCCGGCCCTCACTCTCGCGCACCATCTGTTCCATGCGCTGCCACTCCTGCTCGCTCAAACCAGAAGGCCCATGAGCAGCACTGCTCTCTCCCCCGTATCAGGGCTTCCTTTGACTCTGTGACCTCCGGCCGAAAGTCACGGGGCGATCGCCGCCGCCACTCTGATCCCGCTGGCCACTGCTCGACGAGGACGAAACCACCTGTGGTCTCTGCCGCTTTCCCTGGTCTCTGCGCCTCGAACTGCGACGTCGGGGTTCCATCTGAATAGATGCGTCAGGGCGGTCCCCACCCCCCATATCCGGTCGAGGATTCCTCTGGCCGAAGACGCCCGAACCTGGAAACTGGACATCTTCTTCATTCGCGACCGATAGCCACCAATGCGTCTCCAGCTCCTGCTGTTCGGGCTGCAACTCATAAAGCCCGGTCTCCTGCAATAAAAAATATATGTACATGATGATTAATATTCATAACATCAAATATAATTAACTAATAAACACTTAAATTATTACCGGTGACTCAAATAGGGGCTGCAAGTCTGCAATGTTGTGACTTAAGAAGGTCCACCTCTTGAATCTAGGTAATATCCCGACATTATGTAGAGTGATGTGGCTGCCCAAGGCGGGAATAACCTCAAGACCCCAAGTATATAGAGCCCAAGAAGGCCCATAGAAGTGGTACTTCCATTCTACCGACATCTTCTTCATCCTGAAGTTCAAGCGATTATATGCCGCTGCACCCCAAGGAAATATGGAGAACTCCGACAAGTCCTCCGCCAAAGCCCACGTCCAGATCTCCACGGGTCGTGGCGTGTCCACGCCCAAAATAAATGCGTGTAGCACCAATAGGTGGGCCACACGCAGTGCTATCGAGCCGTCGGGATCGTCAATCTCCGTCCACTGCTAAAAAAAATGCTTGCCAACTCCTTAACTGACAAGCGCCGCCCGCCACAAACTCGTCTGTATGCTACATTACTATTCAAATTGTGGCGGGCTGTTGGATCGAAACTATGTTGCCCAAATGACAATCCGGTCACAAGAGCGAAAGCGGCGTGATCAAGGCAAACCTTCTGGCCGTTGATGTAGAACCACATCACATCGTCACTATCCAGCAGATGACGAGAGACAATATGATGCAATGCCATGTTGCACCTGTAGACAAATGTCCAAAGCAACCCTGCCTGAACGTATTCTCCAGTGCGTGGCCCCTAATTTCCCTCAGTCGCTCGGGTACCAGGGACAAATAACTGGTCTTGTAGTAAGAACTGATCTGCGTCCCGGAGCGATTTATTGTGTCGGGCCTCCGATAACCGATCTATTCAATACCAAAAATTTATCAATTAAAAAGCCAACATATAATTAATTAAATCAAATAATTATCAATTTAATAATAACATAACTAATTCAACCAAATAGAATTATTATTAAATCAAATAATTCACGAAAATAATTGTGTACATGTAGAGGATCTTCGCGTTACTTTAATAATTATGCACTACCCAATTCAATTCTTTGGCATCTCAGCTTATTTAAATAATTGAAATGATTTTAAAATTAAACTAAATCAAATTATATACTAAGTAATTCACAAATAACATAACTAATTCAACCAAAATGACTACAACAAAATAACATAAGTAATTCACGTCCCAACAAAATAATTAAACATAATGACTACAACCAAAATGAATATACAACCAATAATTAATTATTTTCGTCCCAACATAAGTAAATTCCGTCCCAATAATTAAACAATGTAATTTTCGTCCCAACATAATTAATTCACGAACACAAGTAATTCGAATTAAACAATCCGGTCCAAAAAAATTCACGAAAATAACATGCTTCTACTTGTTGTGGAAAATAACATCCTTATTCACGAATTTAAAATCAACGAAATAGGATACTTACTTGATTTGAAGAAGAAGACATGGTCTATGCCTTCGGACGTTGAAAAAATCGTGGATGCTCTCCTTCAAGTTCAAAAAAAATGATTCTCATTCAAACATGGACAAACAAGAAAACCAAGCAAAAAACAAAAATTCATTCCAATTTACCTTGGGTTTGGAATGCTCTCCTCTCTCTTAAAAATGAGTAGCCGATGCTCTTTCTCCTCTGTCTCTCTCTTTCTCGGCTGCCTCTCTCTCTCACTCTCTCTCAAAAAATAAACTTTACCCGTGCGGCTAGGTTAAAACTTCTACTCAATTCTTATACATGTAAATGGGTTTCTTGGTCAAACAAGCCTTTAAATTGCCGTGTATATCCCCCCAATAAAGCTTCCAAGATTCTCGCCTATCTGTATAGCCGTATGAATTGTCCAATCACCCTTTAAGCTTATAATTTTAAAAAAAATAGGTTTTCGTGTATAAATAGAATAAATAGTAGTAAATTAAGGGTAAAAAATACGAATATTATATAAAATGATATGAAAAATTATTTTAAAAACATTTAATAGCTTACCCGCCAGTACTGAGTATCCGTACGCTGTAGCCGTGAGTAGTTTCTTACCCACGGCTACTGCAGCCGGCTACATATTTCTGGCGAGTACCCACTTTTTAAGGTGTATTATGTTTCACTGATTCATAATATATGATTTTGTAATTTTTTTATGCACCATTTGCTATTATTTTATGTGTTACAATATTAATTCATATACAATCAAATAAACTAAATAAATTTAGACTTATTGAGTTTATTTTGTCAATCTCCTTCTCGTGAATTTACTGCAAAGAGATTCCCACCCTATAAAGCTGCATTGTAGCCGTATGAATTGTCCAATCACCCTTTAAGCTTATAATTTTAAAAAAAAAATAGGTTTTCGTGTATAAATAGAAGAAATAGTAGTAAATTAAGGGTAAAAAATACGAATATTATATAAAATGATATGAAATATTATTTTAAAAATATTTAATAGCTTACCCGCCAGTACTGAGTAGCCGTACGCTGTAGCCGTGAGTAGTTTCTTACCCACGGCTACGGAAGCCGGCTACATATTTCTGGCGGGTACCCACTTGGTAAGGTGTATTATGTTTCACTGATTCATAATAGATGATTTTGTAATTTTTTTATGCACCATTTGCTATTATTTTATGTGTTACAATATTAATTAATATACAATCAAATAAACTAAATAAATTTAGACTTATTGAGTTTATATTGTCAATCTCCTTCTCGTGAATTTACTGCAAATAGATTCCCACCCTAGAAATCTATTATACCCGTGAATTGTCCAATCCCCCTTTAAGTTTATAATAATAATAAAAATTAGGTCTGTTTAAAAATTTAAAATCAAGAGTATTATGAAACTAGAATATTTTATAAAGCTAATGAAGTATTTACCCGCCTGTTAATCCTAGCCGGTTAAAGTAGCCGCGGGGATCCATTTCCGGCCGGCTACTGCTAACGGCTACGATTAACCGGCGGGTAATTGTTGTATTAGCTTAAAAAAAATACTTGTTTCATAATACGCTTCATTTAATTTTTTTTCAACTTTCTTATAGATGTTTAATAACATGAAAACCTGTCTTTATTTTTTCGAACTTAAGGCATTTAGGGTTACAAATAATGACGTAAGTTAGCAAATAATGCCATTTCCTCAGATTTAGAGTCATATTTAACTACATCTCTTACACATTTTCTTACACAAGTGTACTTGTGTAAGAAAAGTGTAAGAACTTTTACGGAAAACGATGCAAACCTATCACCATCAATTGCAAAGTGGGTAGTTTTATAAGACGTCTTATATGGGTGGGTAATTTTGTAAGATAACTAACCAAAGTGGGTACTTTAAATTCCATCCCTTTTTAAATATGAAAAAAATAAGAGTTTTTAATTGCAGAATTACAATTAATTAATCACTCTCTTATTATCTTATTTATCCTACTTTATAACTTTATTTCATTCGCTCTCATACTTTATCACTTTTATACTACACACTTAAAACACTAATCTATAATTTCTTAAATCCCGTGCCAAAAATAAATATATCATTTTGATTGGGACGGAGGGAGTATTAAATTTTTTATTTTAAAAAAATAATTATTAAAATAAAACGTCTAAATAACACAATGTAACTTATTAAAATGGGACTGTTGTTATAACTGATAAGTTTGAATTATTTTTCAGTACACGTAAAATACTTGAGAAGGCACCTAACAAAGTAAAAAAAGAATTATAAATGAAATGCTGGAAAATAAATGATACACGAATAAATAATAGAAGTGGATTGGTGAAAGTGGGAGGTTTGTTTGGAAGGGTGAGGACGGGGCAAAATGTGCCAAATGACACGATATCTGAGGTTGTCGGAGAATACAGCTGGTTCCAACGGTCAAATTGGTTTTCCACTTTTCTTTTTCTTATTTTTTTCCAAGGAAAATAGATTATGTTTTAATAAAATTTCAAGCAATATAAATTTTTCTTTTTTAGTCTTCAAGTATGGTGAATGCACCAACGTTCATCATCATCATCAATTCTACATGACATCTTTTCTATTTTATTTAAAGATCGCACCACGAAGGACTTTAACCCAAGATCTTTAATTTTAAGCATTAATATTTTATCGTTTGGCCAACACACATGCATGACATCTTTTTGTTTTTTTTTTTGGTAAGTGAAATCAAATTAAAATAAACGCACGAGGGGTGCAACCCAAAAACGAGGTACAAAGTTCAGAGTATACAGCTCAGTCGCCAAAATCACAACTTAAGACACACAGACCGCTCACACAACCAATTTATTCCCAAACTATAACAAGAGACAATGGGCGAAAGATTAGACAACCAAAATCAAAATCTCACTTTAATCAACTCAACTGAGTCCTCACAGCAACTTGGCAAGTTCTTGAACACCACCCCATTTCAATGATTCCACAAATTCCACACAATACATATCCAGAGAGCTTTCCACCACTCAGATGAATGTTTATGCCTAGGAAAACTCATGTGCTGCTTAAAGTGACAAATTGGATCAATATGTCCGACATAATTGAGTCCGAACCAACTATAGCAAGAAGACCAAATCTTGTATGCAAACGAACAAGAGAAGAAAAGGTGCTCCACACTTTCACATTGTACCAAACAGAAAACGCACCTGTCATCCTCCAATGATTGCAACACTCGTCTTTTAAAAAGGTTTTGTCGGGTTGGTAGCCTGTTTAGTAGGAGATTCCAACTAAATGCAGCAGTTTTAAATGGGGCCAATTTGCACCATATCTTCCTCAAAACATCTTGTGAAATGCTTCTTTGGTGTGCTTTCTTCTCAATCTCCTTAAAAGCTGATTTCGAGGAGTAAAGTCCGTTACTTTCAGCATTCCACTTCCATTCATCCGCCTTATCTTGAGTTGGCTTAAACCTATTGATAAGAGAAAGTCAACAAGAGAACATGTTTTTTTTTCATTAAAAAAAATCCCTTCTCCAACTCCATTTCCATTCCCAAGTGTTTCATGTCCAAACACCTTTATCTTTGAGGAGAACTTCTTTGTCTAAAGCAATATTAAACAATCTTTGAAATGCAGTAGCAAGACTATCATCCCCTACCCATTTATCTCTCCAGAAGCTGGTCTTATCCCCTTCCCCTTTATGAGGTTTTCATTATACCAATCAGCTGCCAATACATGCTTGCACAAATCCCTCCACCAAACCGAACCTCTTCTTATCTCCCAATTTTCTAGGTTCTCTTTGCTCCTCAGGCTCCCTTCATTTCTCCCATATTTTGAGCTTAAGATCTTACACCATAACGAGTCTTTTTCTACCCTCAACCTCCACCCCCACTTTCTCAACAGAGCCTTATTGAACCAATCAGCTCGTTGAACACCTAAGCCCCCATCATCTTTAGTTCTACAGATTTTTTCCCAAGCCACCCCATGCAATTCTTTTCCTTCCCTCCAACTCTCTACCCCAGAGAAAATCTCTATGGAGTTCAGTAATTTTTTTGATCACTTTACAAGAAGCACGGAAAAGAGAACGGAAGTATGTAGGTAGATTTGACAGCACGGACTTCAAAAGAACAATTCTTCCACCAAAAGATAGGTGTTTGTTCTCCCACCGATTCAATCGTTTGTGAATGGTTTCAAGAATAGGCTGTCACATAGCTTCTTTTTTAGGATTTGCACCTATGGGAACGCCGACATCTTTTCTATTCTATATTTTTTGTCTCATATTTTCTAAAAATATCTATCTTACATGAAAACCAATTAAACTTCAACAATAATCTAAATAAAAAGTCATTTATCATTCCTACACTAGTACACATTCCCGTGCGATGCACGGGCCAAAACATATTTTATAATTTTAAATTATATAAAAATTTCAAAATATCACTATTTATGAGGTAGATTAGTTAATACTCACTTCGTCCTGCTTCAAATGACCCTAAAATTTTCGGCACGGAGATTAAGGAATGTGTGGTGTAAAGTGGTGGTGCGATCATCCAAAAAGTAATGTTAAATATTTCCATAAATGAAATGGGTTATTTGAAGTGGGACAACCCAAAATAGAAATAGGGTCATTTGAAGCGGGACAGAGGGAGTAATATTTTTTTTTTGTTAATTCAAATATTACTATTATTTTATTTTTATACCAAATTAAAGTTGTAACGATCTTCAATTTAAGAAGCACATTGAATATTTTTATAAATCTAATTTGACAACTTTTAGAAAATATATATAAACTGCGATTTTATAAAAAGAAAGAAAAACCTAAAAAACCCTTGAAAGCACAAGAAAGCTGACTAAGGGCCGAGCCTCGTTAAAACCTTTTCTCGAAAAACCCCAAAGGGAAAAACCGAGAAAAGGAAAAAGAGTACCCGTCTAGCAAACGAAAACCAAAGAAGGGGAAGAGAGCGGAAGGGAAGGTTTACGGAACTCCGGCCTAACCATCGTCCCCAAACAATCCCGGCTCTCCACCAACGCAAACAACAAGGCAAGAGGCCGGTAAGACGCCGTCGCCAAAAGCCCAACCAACAAAAAACACAAAACACACGGCCGGTTAGACGCCGTCGCCGTGAGAACAAAATTAAACACAAAGAGAACGAAGAAAAAAGGAGAGCACTCCGGCCGGTTAAATGCCGTCGCCGTGGCTCTCCAAAAACCCCGACACAACCCGCAAGCAAGGAGCCATCCGGTCGGTTATACGCCGTCGCCGGAGCTCCGCCCAAACCCAAGATCCACCTGAAAGACAACCTGACCCCCAGGTGTTCGACGAAAAACCACAGCAACACCAAGCCATCTGACACCAACCAACGCAGCCCCGACAAAGGAGAACTATCCGGCCGGTTATACGCCGTCGCCGTAGTTCTCTAGAAACCAACAGCAAGGAAGCCTTCCCGTTGAAACGCACGCTGGAGCTCCCCCCAAAACCGAAAACCGCCATAAAAACCCACCTGACCACCAGGTGTTCGACGCAAGGTCAGAACAACCGCAACAACTCCGAACCCTCCGCCACCAGCAAGCCCAGACTCAACGCTGTTCACCCAGCAGACCCAACCACCCTGACACCGTCCCCACCGACTAAACACGACGCCAGTGACTGTGCGTAGCCATGTCCATCGTCACAACTTCTTGAATATCACCAATAACCCCAGGCCACCACCCTTCCGTTCGGGACGAATGCGCCATAAGATCAGCAGCCGCGTTCCCCTCCCGGTAAATATGTGAAGTTCGTAACTCCATCTCCGTGAGACGCTTGAGCGTCTCTTTCCAGCTCGCCATAAATCTCCAAGGTACTTCCAAAGAGCGACGCGTGAGAAGTTCCACCACATAAGTGGAGTCAGCCTCCAGCCACAGGCGATTCCAACCGCGACAGCGAGCAATGGCAATTGCCGTGATCACCGCCAACAGCTCGGCTTCCAGAGCAAAACCCGAACCTCCCTTAATGTGAAAACATCCGCAAACCGTGGCCGTATGGTCACGAAAAACACCTCCAGCAGCGATTAATCCCGGCGCCCCCGTCGTCGACCCATCGGTGTTAACCTTCATCCAATTAATATCCGGAGGCCACCAATGCACCGCGATGTAATCCGGGGGTGGAGCACATCTGGATTTGACCCCAACCGCTCGAATAGTGAGATAATCCGTCCAATCATTTGACATGCAGCCAAGATTCGAAACCCCATTAGTTTCTTTGAAGAAAGTTTTGAGCGTCGCTAAAACCCCAATCCTTGAGAAAGCCTTGTCATCAAAGATAGCATTGTTACGACTTTGCCAAATAATCCAAAGAAGACTTATAATGTTCACCTTCCAAAGACGATGAAGCAGCGAACTGAAAGAAACATTCCAAGCCAAGGCAAGGAAACTTGTGATATCAAAACAATTCAACAGCATGGACTGCCCAAACCAACCCAAAAAAACCTCCCAGATCTGCCGAACCTCCCTACATTCCCAAAAAATGTGTGAGATAGTCTCCGCGGCGTTCCAACAAATTGGACAAGCATTGGGAGCCACCAGGCCTTGTCTAACCAAGCAATCCATGGTCGGTAGGCGACCATGAATGATCCGCCAACAAACCAACGATCTTCTCACAGGAATCGCCGCATCCCAAATCCATTTGCCCCAAGACACTTTAGGAAACTTATGGCAGCTATTAGCAAAGGCAAGCGCAGAAGTAACATTGCCACTAAGGGAAGGTTTCCAAAACCTAGTATCCGGTCCAGAATTCATCGGGAGAATAAGAATATCACAAACAATCTCAGGGAAACTAAGCACAAAATTTTCAGAAAAATGCCAACAATCATCGAAGTAGTAATCTGCCACCGAATGCATGAGCAGCCCATGAAGGTATGAAGGAACCGAAAGCCGATCGCACAGCCTATAGCCCAACCAATCATCCGTCCAAAATAAAGTATTGACGCCGTCTCCAATCTCCGCAAAAGAACGATTTACCAGACCGTCAACCTCATGTTTCAAGCCAACCCAAACCGAAGAATTAGCAACATGTTTTTTGGCGTGACCAAACTTATCCAGATATCTCAACCTCATCAACCGGTGTGGGAATTCCTCCCCTTTAATGAGCTTCCACGCCATCCTCATAAGATAACTTTTATTCATTATAGTAAAAGATCGAATTCCAAGGCCTCCCTCTTCTTTAATAGCGCAACATCTACTCCATTTAACAGCGCACGAAGGCTTTAAATCCGTTTTCCCCGTCCAGATAAAATTTCTGCAGCTGCGATCCAAATCATAAAGAAGCGACTTTGGCCAACGGAAGACCATCATAGTGTGAATGATGGAACTCTGAATAACCGACTTCACAAGACAGAGACGACCAGCCATAGAAAGATTAAGACCCGCCCATCTAGAGAACTTCTGCACAATGCGATCCTTGATGCCAATCAAATGGGACATCTTTGGTCTTCCAACAAAAAGAGGAGAACCTAAGTAATTCACCCTATCTCCACCCTGCGTGAAACCCAAAGCTGACTTATGCCTCTTTTCATTGGAGTGGTAACACCCTTCGAGAAGTAAATCCGCGACTTTTCCACACTGCAAACCTGGCCGGAAATCGATTCATAGTACTCAAGAATATGTTTAATCTTCTTTGCATTGCGGCGCGAAGCTTTACAGAAAAGCAACACATCATCAGCATAAAGCAAATGTGTAGGAAAATTCATGCTCCTACTGAAGATCATAGGAATGAGATGCCTTGAGTTAACGCAGTTAATGATTAACTGACTGAGCACATCCTCAGCAATGCCAAAAATAATGGGAGAAAGCGGATCCCCTTGCCGGACCCCACGAGTGCAGGGAAAATAGCCGCTGAGCCTACTGTTGTAGAGAATGGAGATCCTGGTGGAATGAAAAATTAGGGAGATCCAAGATATGAACTTCTCCTGAAATCCCATAACTTTAAAGACCTTGAAGAGATAATTTGAATAAAAAAAGAAAAAAAAATTAATCAAATAAGGGAGCATTTACTTTGAATGATTAGCCTTGATAGATAAAAATAGTAAGATTAATCTTTTGTTTACTTTGATGGATTGAAACTTTGGGATATCCCAAGACCCTTAATTATTTTTATCATTTAAGCTAGTTTTGTTTATTCTTATCTCATTGAAAGGGTGGATGGAGAAATTATACTCTTGAGGATCAAAATACTCAAACATTCATTTTATCTATCATGTAAAGTAACCGTCTTCAAATAAAGAGAAAATTTTAGAAGAAGAGGAGAGATAAACATATGTGATAGAATGAGTTAGGAGAGAGAGAGTATTTGTTAGGAAAAAATAATCGCTTCAAATTACGTTTTTAAATACTCCCTCCGTCCACGAAATAGAGTCTCGTTTGAGGGTGGACACGAATTTTAATAAAGTTGTTGTAAGTTGAATAAATATACAACTTGTAGGTGTAGTGTTAGTACAAAAAAGAAAAATAAAAATATATTATTAGTTAAAAAATGAAACAAAAGTACAATTTATAGTTAAATATATGAAAAAATGTATGATGTGATAGTTCAAAAAGTTAAATGAAACTATTATTTTGTGGACAAAAGCAAAGGATTAGTAGGATTATTTTTCGTGGACAGATGGAGTATTATATAGATTAGCCATTCATTATTCTCATCTTGATCTTCTATTAAATTTTGTCATGAGGAAACCTAAATAAAATGATACTTATAAGATGTTTTTCAATTAAATAAATTCTTATATTGATTTTAAATTAAACTTTACAATGGAATATCTAAATAAATTTGTTATTGAACTTCACGATTTGGAAATCTAAATTAAAACAATACTTAAAATTAAATAAAAGGATGCTCAATTTAATTTAATTAATTAATATTATTTTATTATATTTAGATAATAAAAAATATATAACTTTATCTCTAATGGGCAATAGTCCAATATATATATATATAAGACAATAAAATCCTATTTCAATTTTACAAGATAATATATTTGTTTGATATTATTATTAAACTGCGATTTATATTTTGTATTATAAATTGTAATTTTTATAAAATCTAAACAAAAATTCAAAGAATGAAAATAAATAAGGAACAATAGAATTTTCTATTTAAACTTCTTAGTATTTGCATTCAAGATTTCGTAGCACCATGTTGGTCGATATTTCAATATGTATATTTTTATCATTTTTAATCTTTTCTTATTTATATATTTATTATTAATTATTATTTTGTATTATTCAAATTTTAGTTGAGACGGATAATCAACTAAAGTAACAATTATATTTGATTATTTAGATACTTTATAAATTTAAATAAGCTCGAGTAATAGTGGGTATTATAATAAGTTGGTTTGTCAAAATTTATAGTAAAATATTTTTTTATTTGGTTTCAAATGGTTATAAATTCAAAATGAGTTTCATCGATTGTATATTATCTAAATATATACTCTGAGTTTTATTTTTATTTTTTATATTTTTTGAAAAAATTATAAAATTTTGATTAAATACCAAAACTCTAGACTGGTGTTTATATGCCTAAGGTTGTATCTTGTAGACAACAGCTCACGTATTAGGGAGTGTGCATTTTATGTTTACAGGATCTCAGCCTAGAGGATCAATTAATGGCCAAGTTGTTCAGTTTGTTGATCTTCCTCCAATTCGAAGATTTCACTAAATACCAAAAGACCAGTTGATGCTCTAATCAGCTTGAGTAAACTAACTGAAGGGTATGGTGTTGACATGCACCCCGATTCATATGTCATGTCAGCCATAAAGTCAAAAAAGAATAAAGCGGAGTCAACCTTGTAGTGTATTAAATAATACTACTTGACATTTAATGTTACATATTTGACATTTAGTGAAGATCTCGCTTCTTCGTAAGAAATGACAACATGGTACAGGAATTTATGCAAAATGTCAATATTTTCAAGTACGGATTAGTAGAAATCTGACACAACCTCTCTTTGGGTCTAACAGGAAATTTTCTGAAGTCAATCACCGAGGATTTTGAAGTATTTTCTCCAACGGATCAACTCAACACCCCAATGTATAAATACCCCATGGTATCCTAACGAGAAGACTACTGAAATACTGTGAATTTGAAGTCTTTTAAACAATCAACAACCATACTCTCAAGATCTCAACGTAATTTGAAGAAAGGAATCCTAAGTGTTTATAAGATTGTTTGATAGTGTAAAGTGAGTTGGAACCACTTATTTAATGTGTGTAGGGAAGACAGTGACCACATACTATTTTTGGAAAATGACATTATAAATAGGACAAACTAAAAAGGAAAGCCTGACAAGATAAGTAAAATAGAGAGACTAGTATATTACAAAAATGACACTTTTAATAATAGAAAATATTAATGACACTTTAAATGCATGTAAATGACACTTTCGAATGGATGATAAATGATAATTCGCAAATGATGCATTACAAATGACGCTTTTAATAATAGAAAATGATACTTTTAATGTATGTACATGATACTTTGTTACTATTTTTTATGAAATCAAATGATATTTTGTATAAAAATAAATGATACATTACAAATGATACTTTTAATAACAGAAAATTATATTTTTAATGTATGTAAATGATACTTCGTAAATTATATTCACTCCGTACCATTATTTATGACACGTTGCTTTTCAGAACATAGATTAAGGATTAGAAAATTAGATGAAAAAAGTGTGTGGTCCAAATATTTAGCTCACATTAATTATACTAATTATACTCCCTCCCTCAACGCGCTCACCGCCAACGAATCGTCCCAATTCACTAGCTCGAGAATCCTTTTGCCATCATCTTCAACAATTACTCGAAAATATATTAGGTAATTGGCAATTTTTTATCCCTAAAATCCTCTGAAATCCCAAATAGAAGCCTATTGTGATAGATTTTGCTCAAGAGGATCTGTTTAATCACCGACATCATCAACAATTTCCTCACAACCTCGACCCGCTGAAGCTCCAATGTTCGCGCTATTTGGAGAGAAAATTCTTGCGTTTGATTTTTCTCTGATTTTTTTTTCTCTGATTTTTTTTTTTTTTGCAATTTTGGTGACGAGGAAGGCGGTGGAGAAGACAGGGGTGAGAGGAATTTACAAAAAAGGTTAGAGACCTAGAATGAGATAGAGGAATTTGGGGATGAAATTGGGTGAGGGCCGGGGAAAGAGAGAGAGAGAGAGAGTGGCGGCTGGTGGCGCCGTTGGGCCCTACTTGCGCCTCGACGGCCGGCGAAGAGAGGGCAGGCGGCACCGCTGCTGCTGTGTGTTGCCCGTCCAGGAGGCGAGAGTGAGAGATGAGAGATGAGAGAAGTAAAGCTTGAGGAAGAGGAAATGGAGACGTGACGACGCGGTTGCTCTCAGCCGGCGGGGCGACACCGGGAAGGGTGGTTGGCGGCATGAGGTAGAGAGGGGGGAGAGTTTCTGCTCTGTGTGTGCAGGTGTGTGTCATTAGGGGGTTAACCATTTCATTTAAATTTAGTAATTGTGAGGTTAATTAACTTGTTAATTGACCTTTATTTTTATTCAAATAGGAACGAGCCATTTAGACTGAGACAATTCAAAAACGAATGTGTGCCATTAATAATGGGACATATGAACTATTTTTTATATAATCAAATGATATTTTTCATAAAAATAAATTATATACTAAAATTAATATTTTCAATACACGAAAATGAAATTTTTAATACACGCATATAACACTTTTAATATATATATGCCACTAATACTTTTAAATATGAGTGAGAAGGGAGCGACAAAAAAAAATTTAATTATTTAATATTGAACCGACTATGAACATTCCGGCTGTGGACTTGCTGACAGCTGCTGCACTTGAAAATGTGGAGAGTTGTGCTTGAAAATTGCAAAAATGTGGAATTGCAAAATTGTGGAGAGCGAAAGCCCTGAGCTTCGAAGTTCAAACGCGTGACCTCGTGGTCTTAAGCCACACGGTTAATCACCCAAAGCTACAAGCTCGCGATGTAAATTTTCTCATTTATGTAATACTCCCTCCGTCCCGCGAAGCGTGACTCACTTTTCTTTTTGGATTGTCCCACGAAGCTTGACCTGTTTCTAAAAATGGCAAAGATTAAAGATAATTAGGGGTTATAAGTGAACTTAATTAATGGGCTAATTAAGGACCCAATTAATGATTGAATTCCCCGAAACCCTAAAATGAGCCCATTTGGTTTCTGGCCTCTCAAGTCTCTTCTCTCTCTCCCCAACAGCCGCTCCCCATTGCAGACTCAGATCTAGGGTTTGCTTCCGCCGCTCTCTCTTACGGTGGTTTAATGGCAGACAACGATGGGTGGGTTAACCCTCGCCTCACCCTCACCCCTCTCTCGCCCTATCGTCGGCCCTATGCAGCTCGCTCTCCCCCTCGCTGCCCCCCACCGCGATTGTCTCTGCGAGCGGTGGGCTCGCCGGCGGCGAGGCAAATGGGCATCCCTCGGCCCCTCTCCCCGTCCCCGTCCCCGTCCCCGTTTCTGTCCCCAAGTGGAGGTATGGTAATTTACGGCGACCTCCTCACTCCTCCTCCGTCCCATTCTTTTCTCAGCCACCTCCTCTCTCCTCCTCTATCCCACTCCATCGCCACCCCTCCTCGTCCACCGATCCGCATTAGATCCGAGGTGGTCTTCAACCATTCGAGCTAGAAGCTGAATTCGACAGTGATGATGAGTATCCCGGTGGACTTGGGGTCGCCGGCGGCATGGAGGAAGCACGGGGCGAAACTGGAGAGGAGGTGATGTCGCCCATGGATTTCTCCCCTGTCTATTTTCCTTGGAAGCCGAGCACGGAGGAGTGGGCCGAGTGTGTTGCCATAGCCGATAAACAGTGCAAAGATGAGGGTTTCTTATCCCTTGATGAGGTGATGTTGTTCTAATTGTTGTGTGTTGCTCTGAATTTGATGTGTGTTGCTCATAATTATTGTGTGTTGCTCTGAATTTGATAGTGGTGCTCTGAATTGTTGCGTGTTGCTCTGAATTTGATAGTGGTGCTCTGAATTGTTGTTGGTGGTGCTCTGAACTTGTTGTGATGAACCGTATTTGTTTTGATTTGTTGCTCTGAACTTGTTTTGATGAGCCTGATTTGTTTTGATTTGTTGCTCTGAACTTGTTGTGATGAGTCTGATTTAGCCTGATTTGTTGCTCTGAACTTGTTGTGATGAGCCTGATTTGTTTTGATTTGAAAAGAACAGATACTAAACACGACAAGAACAGATACTAGAAAAAAAGTTAAACTATTGTTTATGAGCTGCTAAATATGTGCTCTGATTTACAAAAAAAGGTTAAACCATTGTTTATGAGCAACTACATATGTGCTCTGATTTACAAAATGCTACCCAAAAACTTAAGATATAAGCTGATTAGTAACCTTCAATCTCATCTGAACCAAGGCTTTGCACTATTTTTGTGATTCCATCTTGGTTGCCCATCAAATTTAGGTAATCTATACACCCTTGAATTAACTCCACTGGGACTTCCAAGTTTTGTGGCAGTTGGTTCAACCTTCTGAGTGCATCTTTTCCCATGTGTGGAATCTTGTAACAATTCTGCCCCTTAAACTTTATGATTTCCATCATGCATCCCTGTAAACTAAGGAAAACAACATTAAGAGTATGGGGTGATAGCTTCTCAAAAGAATCCACAACTGCTTTCAATAGTTCATCTACTGTTTTGCACGCAGTCTCAACTTGTAACGATTGAATGGCTCGGAACCATCCCAAGTCATTTACATTACAATCTGGGCTGTTTGGTGGTTGTTGTGTGAGTATAATGTTGAAGCCTCCTTGACTAGCTGCCTTCCTGAAATCTGGATCATTATCCAGTATGTGAGGTCTTGCATTGTCTTGTTGAATGAATATATCTTTGCTAGCTCCCTCTGGCCACTTAGCCATTATGGCTGGTATGATCTGTTAAAATGTTATATGCTCTGAAATGGTGAGTTTTATATTATGAAATGATGAGTTTTATATGCTGATTGTGTGTTTTGTGCATTTCATTGCTAACAGCAGATACTAAACATGGTAAGAACAGAAACTAAACATGGTAAGAACAGAAACTAAACATGTCGATGATGATATTATAATCTGAGACAACAACACTAGATACATTTGCATTAATTAATTGCATAAATAATCTAAGTGCGACAGCCGTACCTTGTTGATTAAACAATTTTTAATCACTTCTTTTGTGATTGACTCGATTGCTTTAGTCTCAAGTGTGCCAGCTTGTCTGTTCCTACTATTTCTCTTAGCTGGAACTTGGATGGTGAATGGAAATATACCTATTTTACCATCAAATAAAACAGTGCCATTTTCTGCTATCAATGGCCTTGTTACAACGCATATAAACATGATCTTGGTAATGAATTTCTTGCTTTTACATGTTCGGTGTGGCTCGGGCTCTCCGGGTGCTAAGTAGTATCTATGTGAACCTCGAGTAATGTAAAACCACTTCCCGTCTATATGCACGGTGTTATGCATATCTCTAAATTTGATTTTATTAAGAATTCTATCCAATTCTAAGGATTCAAGTGAGAATCGCAGCCTCAATAGTTTGTTGGTGGCTGTCAAATATGGTTTTAGAGCACTTGTGTGTGCTCTGATTTTTCCAGATTTCACCCACCTACCAATGGTGCTCTTACTGATTTCTAGACCAACTGCAAGTTTCCTAATCGTGCCTCGCTAATTTTTGCTATTTTAAAAAACAGATCAAATTTCGTGGGACAAAAAAAAAAAAAAAATGGGTCATGCTTGGCGGGAGTACTAACATTTTGAGAATGGGCTTTCTTCGTAAGAATGAGAGAAGTGATTTCTAAAAGCCCATGGAATATGTCAATTAGTACACCTCTCTCTCTTTGTCTCTCTCTCATGAGATCAACAATGGGTTTCGGTAGTCCCTTTGGGATGGCCTAGTGGTTGGGGTGGTTGCCTGTTGTCCAAAAGGTCACAGGTTCGAATACTCTCGGCCACAATAATCACTAGGTGGGGTGTGTGTGGTTTGTATTATTTATAATGTAATTTCATCAAAAAAAAAAAACAATGGGTTTCGGAATCTCTGTCGTCTCACACACTGCCCGCCAACTGATTGTACTCTCTCCGTCTCTCCCACGCACAACCGCGCGGGTGTACCAAAAACCCTAGGTTGTTTCCCTATTACTTTTTCTACAACAACTCTATTAAGATGGCCTTTCGAGAAGCTTTGTAGCTGCGGAGTCCGTCGCTTGATATTTACGATTATGGCTCACTCTGAAATCCTTTCAAAAAACGGCGCTCAAAAGACGGAGTGGTCGGAGGAGTTCGAGCGCATGCCCCTCAAACAGCGCCTCAAGTTGCTGTTCGCGAGCAATCGCATCTCCGTCGACTCGGAATTGAAATCTGAGCAACTTCAGAACAAATGTAAGGCTCCTTTCCTTTGCCCCAATAATCGAAATTTCGCTGTTGTTTTCATAATTTTAAAACTACAGGCCATTTGGGAGATTTTAACCATGAAAAGGACTCTGAACATAAGTGCGTGAAATCAAGTCATGTTCCTGCTGCTGGAGTATCTGAGAAAGGTGGTTCAGTTGGGAGAAGTTCTCTTCAAGAATCGCTGGTTGTTGAAAATCCTATCAAAGTGAAGACCGAAGATGGTGAAAACGGTGTGGAGAGTTGTTTGGGGGCCTGTATGAATATCTCAAACGGTGTTGGGATCGAAGCTGAGACGAGGCTTGAATTTCTGGACGAACTGGATCATGTGGTTCTAAAAGAACGACTAAGGAGGCTGGTAGCAAGGTTCAGTTTTTCCTTTTCTTTTTTCTATAACGCTTTGATAGCCTTGTTAGACATCAGGTCCTTCTATTCTGTCTTTGTGTAGTACTCATTTCATATCTCAGCCCTAGGTTTGAGGGACAATAAAAAAAAGTAGGCAAGACCATCATTTGGAAGTTTACCTGGTGGCAAAACATATCTGATTTTGGTAATTTGTAGGGTTAGTAATAAGTTTGAACCACTTCTGAAATTTGCCACAAGTTTTTTCCTTACTAGAAAAAAGATTTATATATCCTCTTCATTCAGCAGTTACATATTATTATTGAATTTTTCTTTTTTTTGCCTTCCGTTCTTTGCAGTGAAAGCTTGGGATTGTCTTCGCCAGTGCTGGAGGTGGTTTTCTCTTTATTGACAATTTGAAGTGGGACTTAACTAGTTTGTAATTTATTTGTTCTATATTTCACATGATCAATTAACTTTTGCAGTATGTTTTGTTATGATCATCCACTAGGGTCTTAACAGAGTCATTTAGATTTTAATGTGATGAATATGATATTTGAGTTTTATTTTTAGAGTTTTGGTCTAAATGTAATCTATTCACAGGCATCGTGTTATCTATCTGGTGATAGTCGAATTGTGCAAACTCCACATATACCGAGCTTAGCAAATGTTAAAGTTGAACCTCCAAATCCTGATGAATTTCGGAGTTCGAATGTCAGTACTGTGGATCAAATGTCATATAGTAACTTTGTCCTTGTGAAAGCTGAAGTTCAGACTGCTGGTGATGCACATGAAGATGACTTGGATCATATGTTGTTGAGGGAGCGAATGAAATTGTTGTCATCGAGAAATGCTCCTAGTTTGAACACCGACCAAAGTCCAAAATCTATGAGCAAAATGATGTATTCTGCCTCCGGTTGTAGACTAGATCGATCAAAAGATTCAAAACCTGCCCATCTGAAAATCAACCGCCCAAGGAAAAGACGAAAAACTGCCACGTATGTTCCTCAGCATTTTAGATTGAATATAATATCCAGAAATGGTACCCATAATTAACTTTGTTTTTATTTTCTTTGCCTGGTGCTAATTGCAGGGATTCAGTTGAAACTGCAATGGAAGAAGATGCCCCTGGACTCTTGCAGGTAGCTTAGGCAGTTATTTGCTTGTTCTCGTGCTGAAATTTGGTTTCATGCTGATGTCTTTAATCATGGACAGGTATTGATTGACAAAGGTGTTACAGTTGATGAAATTAAGCTTTATGGTGAACCAGAAAGCAATGATGCTTTGGATGATTCATCCACGGAAGACAGCTTTGGGGAGCTCGAAGAAGTCATAACAAAGGTTGGACAAATGATTTGTGAGGCTTTTTTTCTCTTGATATTTGCTATGTGTATATTATGTAAGCTAGCCATAGACAACTTCTTAATATTTAATAATTTATTTAATCTTTGAGTTGGTAATTATGGTTACAAGATCCATGAACAACTATTCCTCTTTATTCATTGAATATCTGGTGTGCTACCATATTGTCTTCATGATGTTTTCCTTTATTTTTTCTTGTACTTGCATGTAAAACGTCGACTGTGTCTTAGCTCATGAAAGATACGACTTCATTTTTATGTGGTTTTTTAAATTTAGAAAAGTCAACCTTATTGTGTATGATAAAATCTGAGCTAGGGGCTTCACACATAAGGTAGTGGAATAGTTTTGCACTGAAAAACTCAAGAAACTTGTACCTTCCAAAGTGGGCAATGTAAATAATTAAAAGATTACTGCTATCACTGAATTGTTGGAGGGAATGAAAGATGTCAATGTGGAAAGTCTAAACCTAGGTTTGTCGGAATATGTTCGCGTAAAACTATGATATTCCCAAGTGTATTGGGGCTAAAGCGCAGAATAATTATTTCATTTGATGTTGGTCAAAGGAATATCTTATGGAGTTCTAGATTCATATGCTTGCTCAACATCCATATAAAATAGGCACATTGATTATTTCTATCCTCAAGAGTAGGGTTTCTCCAATCCCACCCTTTCAATGGGAAAAGAATCAAGCAAAAGTAGCTTAAATGGTAGAAATAATCAAGGGCCTTGAGATATCCCAAAGTTTCAATCCATCAAAGTAAACAAGAGATTAGCCTTTCTATATTTATCTATCAAGGCTAATCCTCCAAAGTAAACGCCCTCTAAGGGTATAGGGATAGTGATTCGACTATACTTATTCTGTAATCCTTCAGTATACTGAATTATGAATGTATTATTCTAGCCTCCTGCTATTGCTGCTAAGATCTTCTTTCATTTCTATGTTGCTCATCTATTTCCAGTTCTTGCCCATATTTCATCTGTTCATGTATCTCTAGTAGCATGGTTGATAATGATATAGATGCAAATCAACCATTAATAATATATTAATATATACAAGTTGGATTGCATTTTGTGGTACCTTAAATGAAGGTCTGATCTGTTTATAATTGCACAGCTTTTCTCTCAGAGGGAATCTTTATTGAAGTATGCTCCATTGCGATGCTCAAAGGGGGAGAGGGTTAATTACTGTTTGGAATGTTTGTTCTCACTTGTGGAGCAGGTATTTCTTGCTCTGTAATTTGGTTCGTGCTGTCCATTAATTCAAGAGCATCATCTTCTCTGTGATCTGACCATGAACAATCATTTTTCTTTTGATTCTGCTGATTACTGGATTGGCTCATTTGTCTTGCAGGCTCGATATTTACAGTTTCGACGTTGGCCGGTTGAATGGGGATGGTGCCGTGATCTCCAATCATTTATCTTTGTCTTTGAAAGGCACAACAGGTGACATTTGTGCAATTATCATATTATGAAACTATCAATAGTCTTAAGAAGTATCTTGAAAAAGGTATGGACTGTGCTTATATTTTCATGTCTACAGGATAGTGCTTGAACGTCCCGAGTATGGTTATGCGACATACTTTTTTGAATTGGCAGATTCATTGCCTATAGCTTGGCAAATCAAACGACTAGTTACTGCAATGAAGCTTACTAGCTGTAGTAGGATTACTTTAATTGAGAACAGAGCACTGATGGTGATTACCTTCTATCATAGCTTTTATGAATTTAAACATATTGAGTTAGTTCTCTTTTGCACAGTATTATACTTTCTGTTCTGCATTTAGCTTTCGGTCATGCAAGAAATAATGTGAATTAGTACATCACAACTAAGATGTACTTAACACTAGTTCTAGCAGCTAAAATATAAGACGTTACAAACTGGATTATTTTTCTATTTTGGCTTTTAATTGTTTCTCAGGTCTATATGGTCGTTAATTCCTTGTTACCAATGTAACTTACAGGTTGGTGATGATTTGAGCGAGGGAGAAGCAAAGGTGTTGATGGAATATGGTTGGATACCAAACACTGGTCTTGGCTCAATGCTCAACTACTATGACCGGGTTTTTCATGACAGGAGGAATGAGAAGGATGGATCTGAGTGGAGATCGAAGATTGGGAAGTTGCTTATGGATGGATATAACGGAGGTACCATAATCTCTACTGCTATCCCTACAAAGGTCATGGAATACAATGCTGCTAATGCTGTGGAAATTAAGCTAGAACTTAGTTGAGGTTAGTTTAAACTGTAAATTTTTGTCAATATACAGAGCAGCATGTAGTAGTTCCAGGTTCATGATTAGGTTTGAAACAGAAGATACTTCTTTTGTTCTAACCTCTGTTCAAATTAATTAATTGGAAATTAGTAGAGGGAATCACTTTTTTGTCATCTGAAACTGTTTATTACTCCTGGATGAAATTATGAAAAGCTATGCACTTTTTGTGCACCAGCCATATTAGACTCTGTAATTATTTAGTTCAGGATTCTAATTTCTACAGGCTTTCAGTGCTGTCTTTGAAGTTCAATTCACCCTCTTTATAACATAGTGGACAGTAAAATTCTATGTATTGCTATGTTTTCCTTCATATAGCATTTTTTTTATTTATAAATATGTCCTTGAGTGGACTTCATTTGTACATTAATGCTATTAGAGCATGAGTAACGCTATCCTCGATAGCTTACTCGAACTCGAGTATTGCACTCGAGTAGCCGTTGCAAGTGAGTGCTACTCGAGTTATCGAGTATGCTCGAGTGCAATTTTTTTTTTTTTTTAATTCTCTTCTCCTCTTTAAAAATTTCTCTCTCCTCTTTAAAAACTAAAAAAATCAAGTAGGCTATCAAGGAACTCCAATGCAGCACTAGCTACTCAATAACACAACCACTATCAAGTAGGCTATCAAGGAATCCCATTGCGGATGCTCTTAACCAGGTATGCATATACATGATCTTCATTTGTAGAACTAAATGAGCAACTTTATGAGCGGATCATCCATACATGTAGCCTGTGTAGGCAGTGTGAATTTTACATAACTCGTTCATCTGAATAGTTTTTATTCTTTGTGGTTAAAGTTGGACGTTTCACTGAAAGAGAAAAAACAAAATAAAATCCTCTTGTAGGTCGAGATTATAGACTTCGTATACGAAAATGTTTAATACTTCCTCCTTTCATGAAAAATAAGTCACAATTTTCTTTTTGGTTCGCCCACAAAAGAATTGCTATTTTTAATATTTATAGTAGTAGGGTTTACACAATTCCACTCATATTTAAAGTGGTACTCTTATTCCACTCACAAATCCATTCACATTTATTAAATTTTGTATCGTTCACGAAGTGTAAATTTTTAGTGAATGAAGCGAGTAATTAATTTCACGTAACATATTTTTGTGGACGTAGAGGGTATTACATTGACAAGAAAAAGATTTATAAAATTCTTTATGTGGGCTGGACCATAGTTGGAGCCTTGTAGTGGAATGGTAGGGTGGTCCGATTGGGCTGGGCTAGAATAGGTTATAGGCCTTAAATGATATTTGGCTGTTGAGTGATTATGGAACTCGAGCTATGCCGACAAATATGGTACAAGTAATTGTTACGAACACACACCATTGATTCCTTACTATTTTACTGCTTAATAACAAAACAAATTTAAATAAACCAAACTCTGTACGAACTGCAGATGCGTCGCGCAGTTTGCATGCATGCTTGTAATTTACGTATAAGAAGACATATCATATGATACTTTAATATTCAGTAACAGTTGAATATTACCTAAAAATTTATGGTAGAAGACTGATGATGTATGTGAGTTTAAGTGTCATATCTCCTTTTTATTTTGTTTGTTTTCTTTTCTTTTTGACAATCATGGACCTTGCTAACGTGGCATCATTCCCCCAACGCAACACAGCCACGGACAAAACCATGATTAATCCTCAATCTGTCAACCAATAGACATTGAAGATTTGAGCGGATATAATAATTAAATAACCTTTTCCTTTTGCAACTTAAAAGTAGCAAATACCAAATATTAAAGACGAAACACAACAATTCCAAAGATATTGCAATAGAAAGTACTCAATCCTAACAAAACTTCACACAAAGGCAAAAAGTGATTGAGATGTGTTAGAAAATGGTTGAAACAAGTCAGCACATGAGTGCAAAAGTGCCCCCAAAACAAAATGTCTCGCCCCCCCTCCCACCCCACCCCCACTCAACCCCCACCCTACCACCAAATTGCTACACCTTGGCAAGAAGCGGAACTATGTAGAAATTTCATCAAGTGTGATTGGAAAAGATAAGGTTATAAATTTGAGGGACAATAAAAAAGGTATAGAATGCAATGATGTTTTGAGCCCATTATCATTGTAAACTACAATGATTCATAATGAAAGTGATAACAGATAACAATGTATGAAATGGAGAAGATGCTAGCAAAGAATGTGTTAGGGTTGGCGGTGGTGGGGGTGGGAGTGGGAGTGGGGGTGTTTTTGTCATTTGTGGTGTGGTGGCATTGCAAATGACCTACAAATGGACTCAACTATATGGATCAATGTCTAATTTATTGTCATTTTTGGCACTATATCCAAGTCAAAAAGAGCATAAACCGCGTACTCCTATAAGGACAATATTTATGTAATACAAAACGCAAGAATAATAATTCAAGAAGATAATTAAATATTTTAGATAAAAAGTTGTCCGATTTATTAGAACGTTCAAAGTAAAAGTGGATATGTCATTTGTTTTTATAATGGAAAAAGAATACTTATATTTGACTTGTTCAAATGTGTTTATGTAAGCAATACATCACACATGTATCTGAATGTGTCATAGCTAGACTAAAATGATAAGCTGATAATATATATTTAAGTGGTAAATTTTGTCTTTGAAAATATAGTACACACGCATGATTGAGAAATAAAAGAGGTGGTCTCCTGTGCACTCGGGTGCAAAATGACACTAACACTTACACTAAATGACACTAACACTAACACTATCTTGAAATGACACTGACACTATTTTGTTTTACAAATGACACTATCATGTTATATAAATAACACTATCGCGAAATGACACTAACAATATATTGAAATGACACTATCACAGGGGCGGAGCCAGGGGGGCTAGAGCCCCCCCCAAATTTTGAATTTATTTATTTATTTATTTATTTTTTATTTTTTATAATATGTCTAAAAATGTTGTTATTATTATTATTATTATATTTGTATTTTAGTAAAAAAATGTCTAAAATGTATTGAATGCCCCCCAAAAATTTTTAGTAAATGTTGAACTATATTATCTATGAAAATGTTGTTATTATTATTATTATTATTATATTTGTATTTTAGTAAAAACTGTCTAAATGTACTGAATGCCCCCCCAAAAAAATTTAGCTAATGTTTTGAACTATATTATCTATGAAAATGTTGTTATTATTATTATTATTATTATATTTGTATTTTAGTAAAAAATGTCTAAAATGTATTGAATGCCCCCAAAAAAAAATTTACTAAATGTTTTGAACTATATTATCTATAAAAATGTTGTTATTATTATGATTATATTTGTATTTTAGTAAAAAATGTCTAAAATGTATTGAATGCCCCCAAAAAAATTTTTAATAAATGTTTTGAACTATATTATCTATGAAAATGTTGTTATTATTATTATTATTATTATTATTATTATTATTATTATTATTATTATTATTATTATTATTATTATTATTATTATTATTATTATATTTGTATTTTAGTAAAAAATGTCTAAAATGTATTGAATGCCCAAAAAAAAAATTTAGTAAATGTTTTGAACTATATTATCTATAAAAATGTTGTTATTATTATGATTATATTTGTATTTTAGTAAAAAATGTCTAAAATGTATTGAATGCCCCCCCAAAAAAATTTCGGAGGCTACCGCCCCCGAACCCCCGTAACAGTTCAGTCCCCCCCCCCAAAAAAAAATCCTGGCTCCGCCCCTGCACTATCATATTATCGAAATGACACTGTACACCCAGGTGCACCGTGCACCCGGGTGCACAAAAGAATTTGTGGAAATAAAATACACAACTCAGTTAATTCTCAACCATATATATAACTTATTAATATATTATATATTACTCCCTCCATCCACCAAAGATATGCCACAATTTTCTTTCTCGTCCGTCCACAAAAAAAATGCCACATCCATTTTTAGTAGTAGGGTCTACACCATTCCACTCACATTTAAAGTGAGACCCTTACTCCACTACCAACTTCACTCACATTTTATTAAAATCCGTGCCGAAAGTAAAGTGACATATTTTTGGTGGACGGAGGGAGTATATATTAGAGCTTTAACCCCTACTCCTTTGTACTAAAATTATCCATTTACAAGTTTAAATTTATTACTCAAAAACTTGTGAGAGTCTATTTCACATTTCAAAATCTGTAAGATGATATATATTAAGATCCAAACAAATTCAAATTAATAGCAGGCCATGTTTATTTGTATTTTAATCTGTATATAAGAAAAATCATCCTACTAATTAATCTAGTTGATATCCAAAACCAAATTCACATGAGACTCCACCAAATTGTATATAAGTTTCAAATTCGATCTTGTCATATCCACAAATTCATTTTCTTGTGATTGCATGATTAAAGACATTTACTACATAAACAACGAATTGTTATCAAAACCCATGAGTCCATGACGTTCAACCGATAATAAACAGAAACTTAACTGTTCTAGACTAACTTTTTTTTTTTTTTTTTACCAAATCACAGATTTTCTTTTTTTGGTTCGAGGAAAAACGAGCGATGAGGTTTAAACTTCAGTCTTCAAACCTTGCTGTTTATTACTAATAAAAGTTGGCATTATTTGAATGTCCCACGACAGATTACCCAACGTAGAATTTCAGTTTGGGTAATGATATTATGATACGAATTAATTAATATAAAGAGTATAAGTATATATATAAGCATTGAGGGGCCAATTATCCACTTGAAGAAACCAATAGAGATTAGGCGCATGGATCTGTGATTCTGCCACCGCCCCAGTTCCCAAGCATGCTCATTGCTTCCTGATAAAAAGAAAAGCTACTCTCTGTCCATAAAAATAATATTAAAAGGAAACAATACAAATTTTAAAAGAAAATAATAAAATACTGTATGAATGTAAATGAAAAAAGAATTTCACTTAAAAAAAAATAATAATAATAATTAATTATATTGTAAATGAAAAAGATAAACTATCATGTGATAAAAAAGTCTATAAAAATGAAAAGAGACTATTTTTTGTGGATGTCCCAAATGACAAAAAGAAACTAATTTTTTATGGAAGAGATCAATAGAGAATGGTAAATATTGAGAGAAGGAGAAGGCCGGTTTGAATAAGTCAATAAATTTACTGAATACGCCAATAATTTTACTGAACAAAATAAATTTACTGAAGGCCGTCTGGGGTTCAAATCCTGAAGGTGGCGTGTTTATGAATAAATGTCTATTCATGCGGTCTTTTGATTTATTCAGTAAGTTATTGACTTATTCAGAATAAAATATATTGACTTCTCCATAGATCCCAACCTTATATATATATAGGGTGCGGTTATAATGAGAACCACAATTATCGTGAGAACATAAGAACCAATAAAATTACTGCATCTGCTATACAAATTAATGCATCCGCTATTAAATTTAATGCATCCGAAAAAAATAATTTTTTTGCTTCCTTCAGGATTCGAACCCAGCACCTGCATCCATCCACCGTAGATCTTGATGATCGAATGGTTTAAAATGGTTATCCGTTCTTATTTTATTAGTGGTTCTTATTTGAACCTCTCCCTATATATATATATATATATATATATATATATATATATATATATATATGAGAGCTAAAATAAAAACACTTCTTAAAATATAAAATATAAATAATTTTCAACCCTTAGATCATCAAGATCTACGGTTGATTCGTAACCCTGTTGGATGAATTCATTTTATTTTTATTTTAAGAAGTGTTTTCACGCTAGCCCTTCTCTCTCTCTCTCTATATATATATATATATATATAGATGAGTTATACTGAGAATGCTATCTTCCGTGAGAAATGAGAATGATTGCATAAGCCAGTATATAGTGTTGCATAAGTTGCAGTATAATACTGCACAAACTTTTTATTTGGGTACGAATCCTGGAGGGAGCGAAAATTTTATCTAATTAATTGAATTTCGTTATACAATCATTACAAGCAGCTTATGCAATCATTGTCTATTCTCATTTGATCTTCTCCCTGTATATTTACAGGGAACGTTTCAATGAGATCCTTTATATATGGTGAGATCTTAAATATTTTGAGATTTTGAAATAAATGAACATATCAATAAATTCTTTGAACGTAACCAATATAACTGATGAACATATAAATCTATTTAATTTATTAAAAAAACACGTCATTTGCAGGAATTGAACCCCAGACCAACGCGCGTTCATAAAAATTGATTGATAAGTTCATCAAAATGTACTTATATGTTCATTTATCTCAAAATCTCAAAATATATATAAATCTCAATTGAACTAATTCCTATATATATATATATATATATATATATATATATATATATATATATATAGGGAAGGACTACGGTAAAAACAACTCTTAAAATAAAAAATACAAACCAACAACAATGTAAGAATTTTATGTAGAACGCATATGAATCCGCTGCATAAAGGTAAGAATTGCGAAAAATAATTTTTTTGCTATCTATAGGATTCGAACTCGGATCATGAATTCATCCAACAAGGTGATGGATCAACCGTAGATCTTGATGATCTAAAGGCTAAAAATAATTCATATTTTATATGTTAATAAGTGTTTTCATACGTGTTCTACATAAAATTCATACATTTTTGCGGGTTTGTTGTTTTTATTTTAAGAGTTGTTTTTACTATAGCCCTTCCCTTCCCTATATATATATATATATATATATATATATATATATATATATATATATATATATATATATATATAGGGTGTGGTTCTAGAGAGAACTACATTATTTGTGAGAACGGGAGAACCATCAAATCTAATGCATTCACTGTAAAAATTAATGCATCCGCTGTTAAAATTAATGCACTAAAAAAAATAAAAAAAAATGCTCCATTCAGGATTCGAACCCAGGATCTGCATTCATCCAACAAGATGATGCATCCACCGTAGATCTTGATGATCGAATGGCTGAAAATGGTTCTCCGATCTTCTTTTATTTATGGTTCTTTCCTGAACCTCTCTCTCTCTCTCTCTCTATATATATATATATATATATATATATATATATATATATATATATAAATAAATGAAATATAACACCTTTTGCCGCTATTTAAGATATATTTTATTAGTTTTAATCTTGTACATCAATAAATCTATATCTATATATAATATAATAATGCAGTTTTTAACGGTAACAAATTAGCGCCATTATTTAAAAAATCAGTTATTGACTAATCAAATGACAATTCTATATTCATGCTAATTTACGGTTTTCATTTTCATTTTTTCGTTTCCTTTATCTTTTGTTTTTTTTTCTTTATTTTCTCTCTTCTAAAAAATTATACATTTTAACTAATAATAAAATATTCAATATGCATATCAATTTGAAGAGTGTGATAATATCTTTAATTTGATATATAATATATTAAAAATAAATTTGAGATGATAAAGATATTGCAAGTTAAGTTTCAAACAAAACTATTTTCT
Organism: Salvia miltiorrhiza; assembly: GCF_028751815.1. Lineage (NCBI taxonomy): Eukaryota > Viridiplantae > Streptophyta > Magnoliopsida > Lamiales > Lamiaceae > Salvia > Salvia miltiorrhiza. The sequence continues at coordinate 43,718,394 of NC_080390.1, read as the reverse complement.
CAATCCTCTCTCTTATTTTATTTTTTCTTCAATTATCATTTTATTTTACTTTTTATATCATTTGTTTATTTCATTTTTTCTTTTAATTAAATTTATTTATTTCCTTTTGTTTTTCCATTTTCTTTTCTTTACTTGCACATAATTTTTTTGTGAATGATTATTATGGAAATACAATTGTATAATTTTAATTATTAGTGCCTGTATTATTTTTAGTACAAATTTTTGTTTATGTTTTTCATTTAATTCATGAATTTAATTTTTCATCAATATTAATAGTTCCCCCCCCCCCCCCCCCCATTTTGCAGCATTTATACTTTTTTTAGTAGAGGGGTAAGACTTATAGAGTACTTAATTGTTTTCATATATTTGGTCATGTGTTTGGATTGCTCTAATAATTATACTATCAATTTTACTTAAAAAAACTGAAATTTAAATAAATAAAATGTTATTGAGACAGTAAACTTGAATTTGAGATCTTTAGTGCCAATCTATACCACTTTACTATGAGGTCAAACACATTTACTTTTCAACTATATATACTCTTTCTTAGGGTGTATGCTCATAGAAGGTATAAATAGTATTTTTTATAAATTAAAATTTATAATGACATTTTATTAAACAAAAAAATGAGGATATTTTTTCACAACAATAGATTTATGATTTCTTTTTTTACGAAAATCTAATAATTTGTGTGGGTTCATGAAAAAATTATCTAAATTATCTTTTAAATTGTTCCATCTAAATTAGTTGGTGCCTTTTTTATAGTGTTTGATGGATACTTTTATCCATATTATTATATTGTGTATATTAAGATATTGCTATATGTATGTTTAATTAGATTTTTTTATGTATGTAAAATTCTACAAATTTTGATAATGTTCATCGCACGGGTACGAAACTAGAAATTTGGATTATGAAAAAAAGTAGGACATGTATATTTTTAAAAGCTAGGAGATTGAAGTCACAAGAATATAGAAAATATAAATACAATATCTAAATAATATCGGTTAAAAAAATAATATCTAAATAATATTTTTTACAGTTAAATATAATTTGACTTTATATTTATCTTAATATTATATAGTATAAAATATTTATTTAATTACTATAATTATGATTATATTTTATACCAAATTGAAAATTTACGTGTTTTCGGATTTAGGTTCTTTATTGCATTATTGACGTGGATTATTATTATTTTTAAATAATTTTATTTGTTTATATTTTAATTTTATTTAATATATTTATTAACAAATCTTTTAATTTTGACGCTCGCCGTGCATCGCACGGGTAGACGTACTTGTTCTATAAATTTAGCAATTTCAAATAGAGAGCTGCAGCGAGTGCTTGGAGTATTATCAACGAAAAATTATGTAGTATATGTCAATTCGATAAAGAAAAAAGGAAATTATATCAAGTTTAGGTTCTGCTATGCGTCCATTTCTCAAATATGATGAGTTGCTCATATATGGAAATTGGGTGTTATAAATTCGCGTAGCATTTTATATCTAGCATCTTAATTATAAAATAAACCATATATATAATATGATGAAGTAGCTAGATAGAAACAATTAAAGAATGACAGAGTCCAAAATAAGCCGAATTATTTTTTCCTTCTTATTTGTGTTGTGCTTAGTTGAGCTTAGACAATATCCTTCACAATGTATTACTCTCTGTTCATTGATAATAATACATTTTTTATTTTTATTTGTTCCATTGACACACTTTCCATTAATGACACATTTTTCATAATGACACACAAGTAATCTTCATTGACTTTATATCCTAAATATTATCTTCTTAATTTTCGTGTCTATAAAAAATATATTATTATTAATGAGATTAAGCAATAATATTTTCGAAAAAGGACTACATGCAAAAATGGAAAAGAAGAAAATTAAAAAGCCAATTTTGCCAACCTCTACAAGCCTATTTTTCCTTTTCAAAATTAGGTGTATGGCATAGATATACTCCTTCCGTCCGCGATATCGTTTTCACATTTGCCATTTCGATCCGTCCGCAATATCGTTTCCACTTTCCTTTATAGAAGTAGGGTTCACAAATTTTCACTCACAACAATAGTGGGACTCAAACTCCACTCACTACATATCCACTACTATCCACCACTTTTCGTTGTCAGCCGGCGCAACCCATTGCACAAGGTCTTCTTCTCATGGACCTGGTGTTGGGTCATCGACAGTGACTGTCCTCACGACTGTCACTGATTCGATCTTCCTTTCCCACACACTTCTCAACCTACTCTTCTCTCTCTCCATCAAGAAACCTCTCCTCACCCTCCTTTGGTTTGCATGATGGCCGTTCTTTCTCTTCCATCTCTGAAAGCCACGCAATCCAACCCCTGCCCCTTTCTTCGTCTCCCCCACTTTCTTCTTCTCACCCCCATGTTTCACTTTCTTCTTCTAAACCTTCATATTCTCCACCTCCATCACACCCTCAGCATCTTTCTCTGGACCATCCTGCGATTCTATTTCCTCGCATGGTCTTAGCTTCATCCTTCAGTCAATTCTACCTTTTTGATGTTGCCAAAAAGGGGGAAAATCAAAAGACTGAAGCTGATTAAGCAAAATGATCATCACGATGATCATGAGGAAGATTAGCCAGGGAGACCTCAAGTCAACGGAAAACAAGTGTGAATGGAACAAGCTTAGGAATATGAAGACTGAAGATGAAGATCAAGAAGTTCAAAGGCGCAGCCAAGCAGACTGCTGGAGTCCATGGGTTTCCCATGTGTTTTTGTTTTGTTTTTACTCCCTTGTAAGTCTTGCTCTGTACCTCAACTGATGTCTTATCAGTTATCTTCTATAATGAAAATAACTTCTTTTGATCACAACCTAAAGACAATGACTCCTTGTCCAGGCTCTGATTGATGTTTTTCTGTTTTCTCCTCGTTCTGTGTTTGAACTATTGTGTTATTTCTCTTAGTACAAGTTTTTAGGTTCTATTGTTAAGGGGGAATAGTATTCACCCTGTTTTAGAACTTGTGCTCTGAGTTCAGTCTTTTTGTTTGTCTAGAACTGTTGTGTGGTTTTGACATCATCAAAAATGGGAAAATTATTGGGAACTTAATGGAATATCCTTATCCTTGTTTTGATGATACCAAAATCCATAGGCCTTGATTGTAATAGACTAGAACTGTTCGAACTCAAGTGTTAGAGTTCTTTTCTAGTTTAGTTGTTGTTCGAAAGACTGAAGACTGAAGGACGAAGGACTGAAGACTGAAGACTGAAAATGCCAACTGAAGTATCAGTTGAAGAATCAGTCCGAAACTGATTACTTTTTTTTTTTGATCGGTAAAATTAAAATTTTATTAAGATAAAAAGCAAGGCACCAGGGATGCCAATCAAAACAAGAAGGAAAGATTGAAACCCTTTGAGCACCACATGGTGAAAGGGATTCTCAACTCCAAAACTTTATAGACCTCATTCCAACTCCAAAGTCTACCCTTGATCTGTAAAACAAGTCTCTCAATATCCCAAATCTTTCCTTGAAAACGACTCTCGTTTCTTTTTTCCCATAGTGTCCAAACCGTTCCCACCCATAACGCATTTAGCAATCTTCTTCCTTTCTTCTTTTTGGCAGCAGAGATGAAGGAAGTGTAATGATGGAGAGTACCTCTAGGATTTGCCGTTTTGATGTGTAACCATTGGAAGATTTGGTCCCACACCGCCGCAGCTTTCGGGCAATGAAGAAACAGATGTTCCGTCGTCTCCTCTCCAGCGACGCAGGCGTTGCATCCTCTCTCTTCCCAGCTAATTTGAATTTGTCGTCTTCTTAAGTTGTCACATGTAGCCACGTGGATTCAGCGGACTGATACTTAATGCGTGCCACGTGGATTCAGCGGACTGATACTAAAGTCAAGTACCAGTTAAACATTCTTCCTCGGACTGAACCTCCAATGTTCAAAGGAAGTCACGTACTCCAAAAGTACAGCCGCATTAAATGCAGAGATCTCAGGATCATCCTTCTCTGCAGAGGTCATTCCTATTTGGTGGCTACTTTATCAGAGACGTCGCATCTCCTGCTCCTCAACATAGCCGTTCTCACCAAACAAGGAACCTCGATGATTGAAGCCTCAGCCCAAATTCAAAAAGCTCTCCAACGGAAGAAATCTTGAAGTTGTTCTCCGCCAACGGATCTATTCAAGACCTCTCCTATAAATAGCGCTTGAGGATCACTTCAATCTTCACCGATTCAACGACATAAGCTGAAACTCTGCCAAAATTGTTTCTCAGCCAAAGCTTAACCTCTCCAAAGCTTGAATCAAAGAAGAAAATACCAAAGCCAAAAATCTGTCACTGCTGATTACATACATTCTCTTAAACCTTAGGCAAACCCCTGTTTATCCAGAGCCTAGGTCAAAACTAACTCCAAAGAACTTGTTCTTTGAACTTTAGTTGGCAAGATTTCAAACCTCCCCTCGACCGATAGAATCGAGTGTTTGAGTTGAAAAAGAGTTCAGGAAGGTACTCTGACTCCGTGAGATCCTAGTGCCAGTTCGTGTTAGGAGTGAGAAATCCAACGCGAGTGAAGTGTTGGTATTGAAGATTGGATCTTCAGTTGATTCGGTGGTGTGCACCCGGTTAAGCACACGAATTCGGTTTGCAGTGCACCCGTAAGCACTTGCGGAGTAAAGTTGTTGGTCTGATCAACCGACCGTGGATGTAGGAAGTGTTTTCCGAACCACGTAAAAATCTCTGTGTTATTTACAGCTTTCAGTTTTACTTTCCTACTTATGTTCTTACAATTGATAAACTGAATACTGATTAAATACAAAGAGAAACCCAAGACTAACAACGTGCTCAACAAAGGCTATTACGAAACAAAAGTATTTACGCTGCGTATGTTATCAGTCTAACTGATCTATCATCTGATAGTCAAGAAGATTTATAGCATCTCTGTTTTAGCAAACTCGACTGAAGCTTTAACGTGCATCAGTTAAGTTCCAGTGACTTAACTGATAACTCATTACTGAAGAGTATTTCAGTATCAGTCGTCAACCCTGTTTGGTCAAAACTCTTTTCAGTAAACAGGCGTCTTAGTTTGTGTGTAAAGTTTCGTTTTGATCTCTATCTTGAGATCCCTCTGATTTTCAGAAAAATAGCCTATAGGTGTATTCCCCCCCCCCATACACCTATTCGAGACCCTCCAGACCTAACAATGTTTATGCAGATTGGTGTTCAATTATATGCATAATTTTGATGATGGCCGGGGAAAAAAAATGAATTTTTGGTAATATATATATATATATATATATATATATATATTAATTTCTGGATTTTTTATTCCTATTTTACTTGTGTGTGTATTTTATCTTGGAAGTCCTTGAAAGGCATCCGCTACGTGTCACTCTCCTAACGTGCCACATACATACCTTATGTGGTCCTTATTTAAGATCTATATACTATTATAAGGGGGTGGATCTATATGATCCACTCCATATATATATATATATATATGTATATATATATATGGTCGCGTTCAATGGAGATCACTAAATATTCAATGAATAGATACCAAATCTCAGTCGTTGATCTTATCTAATCTAACGGTCACCATTTTTTTGTTGAATACCAAATCTCAGTCGTTGATCTTATCTAATCTAACCCTTGATTAAGTTTAAGTTTCAAACTGAATGGCTAACTTGCAGCCATAAAACAAGAAATCCAAAGTTAGTGGATTCTCATTTTTTATTAGGATCGTGGACGTAAGAGCAGTTTACTCCGAAACACGTTAAATCTTTGGATATTTACTTTCTGCTGTAATTCTCTTGTTATTGAACTATCATCAACAAGTACACAAATAGATATAATTCTCATCAGCATACTCTCTGTTAGCTTAATCAATTAGTTGACCTGGTGCCGAAGCCCATTATCAAGACTTCGGGCAAATGAATTTGTAAATTGTCCTATGCCCGCTATCAGGTTCCTCTAATGACAAGTATAGGGCAGATCTCACAGAGAATCGATGTATCTTGGTACTCGATATCACAGTGTCACAATTATAAAGAAGGTTGCATTTTGTTCTAAGTGCCAGGACTATATATGGTCTGAATAGAATATAGACTTTGATCGTGTGTAAATAGCTGAAATAAAACACATAAATATTAATAATAAAAAAACTCGATCTGGACATAGTCTTGTTAGGTATGGTATACATTTTCGGTCATTAGTTTAAGGATATTCACTGTGCGCATGTGTCATTGGTTATAGGCTATTTGATGAGTGAGATGTACCTCTCACTGTCACGGTGTCCCAAACACATACTCACCTAGCCCTCATCTGCTCCCTACGTTTTGGGTTGAATTGGTTCATTTTCCCCCTCTGATCTAGTAGATTCCCCATGTCAAACTGTAGTTATATGGGTTTGCCTATAACGCATTAACGCTCAGCAGATCCAAATGACCAGAAGCATGCCCAAAAGACATACGACCACTCGCCAGCACCAGTCACATTATACAAAGTGGGAGATCTCCACAGTTTGCCCTGGCTATTGTTTGTAACCCGATCTTGCCCAGAACATTACGGGCCGATTAATATTCTAAGTTTGATCAAGTTATATTTGATTAAGACCTAGTGCTTCGGGAACACACATGCAAAACTATTATGCCCACATTCAACCTCACAATTTAAATACTCATACCAAAATCAACTTAGCCCAAGCCAGGAATTAGAACTTAGCTAGACATAAAAAATAAATAAATAAAGACAAGCATAAAAGAAAATACTTCCTCCGTCCACAAAGAGTGTGTGGTGGAGTGGAGGGCACGAGTTTTAATAAAAAAGTTGAGAGATGTGATTTTAGTGTTAAAAGGGTAGTATTGGGTCCACCAAATTGTAAAAGTAAAGGGAGGGTATGTTGTAAATATTGAGTGTGAATGAGGTTTAAAGTATAAATATTGAGTGTGAATGAGGTTTAAAGTATATGCTCCCTTATTCATAGAGTGTCAGTGGGCTAGGGCTTGACACATGAATCATGGAGGATGTCTTGGGTGCTAGGGTTGACAGAGATTCTTTCCTACGGCGCAAAACCCTAGTATCTACTGAATCTCCTCGCATTGGCAAGTAAGCGTCCTTCTCATTTGGGTGATGGAGTGTGCCGCTTTGTCCGATTGTTGCCCAAAGTCTGCTTTTCTCTTTGGCCTGTCACCTTTGCCTTCTGTTGTTCGCCCTGGTCAAATCCCTATCTCTTTAGCTCGAAGCCTTAATACGACCCGATCTCGTACGGTACTCCATTTCGCAAAGTGCATGAATATATTATGCCCACTAATGACTTCGAGTTATTGCTTCTCTTGTGGAATGAAGCTTGTTCTGCCCACATATACGTGCTTGCACGCCTTGTGCTCTACAATACGTCCTCTCAAACTGAAAAACAAAAGAAAAAAGGCTCAATTTAGACCTAAATACTGACTCAAAAGAGAAAAAAAAATGGGTTCATCACGTGCAATCAACCTAACTAATTGTATGATTTGATTTAAGATTTTATCAAAAAAAAAATTCCTAGTAAAAGCGAGTAATTAGGTCAACACTTTAAGTTCAGTTATATGTTCAATTGATAAGCTTATAGTTATCAATAGGTTTGCTAACTAACCTACGTTTTACCGATATAATAACTTAACTGGACGAAGTCAGCTCACAATTGCATGATAATTTTAATTAGACTTGATACTTATATTACTAATTGATCAGTTCTAGCTTAAAATACAAATAACAAAAAGTTTTAATTGATGCATTTATTCCATATACTAATACTTACTTGCTCGAAGCCAACAAAGAACAATAAACCATTGTATTTTTATGATCTCAATACTTATATAATGAACAATGAGTATTCATTTGATTTTATGATAATGAACCATGAATTGCAAACCGTGAGTTGCAATTCAGCTCTCTTCTGCCTTTGTACTTGAGAGCCAATCTTCGTCCGGCTCTTAAGAAGTTTGAATTAACATTAGTTTTCTCGTGACACTATTTTGCATGTATCATATATTTTATTCTATTGATACATCTTAAATAATAATAATAATAATAATAATAATAATAATAATAATAATAATAATAATAATAATAATAATAATAATAATAATAATAATAATAATATTGTTATTGTAAAAAGTAAAATAAAGTAGAGCAGAGCATGTACAGTTTGAAGCTATATACCAATTGCATACTTTTGTCATCTTTGTGGTGGGGATGTAAACGAATCGAATCGAATATTATTAAATTCGATTCATATTCGTAAAATAATTACATATTCGAATCAGTATTCAAATATCTTTCGAATCTTAATTATTTACTATTGGTATTCGATTCATATACTGATTTAATTTGTGAATATTTGAACCGAATCGAATATTCATTTTATTTTTTACAAGTGTATTTTAAATAATATAAAGCTAATATTCGATTATAAAATTCCTATTATTCAATTCGACTTCCTACTATTTAATTCGAATAGAATATATTCAATTCACGATTTTGATAGAGAAAAATTCTAAAATAATATTTCAAATAAAATACTTTCCTTTGAATTATATTTGGAATCAAAGTCTTTTCAAAGTTTTGATTATTATTATTATTATTGTTTATTTTTATCTTATTTTTTGTGTATTTTACTTTATATCTAGTTTATTCTTTTAGTTTTTTAAAATATAAATATTATATATATATATCGAATATTTTCAAATACCGAATTGCAATATTGTAATTTTTGAATTGTATTTGATAACTAATCGAATCAAAAAAAGTATTTATATTTATATTTAAATCATAAAATTTCATATTCAAATATCAAAAATTCAAATCGAATACGGACGTACCAAAATTATACCAAAATTATTCGATTGAGTTTCATGCCTACTCTGTGGTACATGTAGAATTGTTAACAAACTAATACGTGTACATCCAATAGTTTACACGGAATAAAACATGATTTTCAAGATACTCCATCTAATTGGACCTAACTAGATTGCATAAACAACCCTTTATCTGTCGTGCTTACATTTAATTTGCTTAGTTTAATTCACAATGATGACATAATGAGGTCATTCGGAAGCTCCAAAATTTATGATATAAACACCTTATCCAACTTGTTATTATGCCATCGAAATTGGTTTCACAAATCAATATTATGTAAAAACCACGTTAACAAACTAGCCAATTGATGGTGAAATTAATTCAAATATTCAACCTCAAAATCTTTGTCATTATATTATGATCTTATAGATGCTTTTTACCCGATCGAAAGGTTTTTTGGGATATATATACATCAAGGATGAGTTCTCTTTGACTAATAAATTTATTATGAGGATAGAAAGAATAATAAAAATTTATGCCTACAAATGTATCTTTTTTTTTTTTTCTTCTTATTTTCTACAAACGATCGACAAATTCACTGTTTTTATTTCTTCTTTTCACTTTAAAGAAGGATAATATTATCACACAAAAATCAGAGTGAATAGCTAGTACTTTTTTTCTTGTTGTCCCTCATTTTTCCATGATAAATTTATCAACTAAAGAGAACACACCCTAATTAAGTAAATAGCTAGTGTTTTTTTTTTTTTTTTTTTTTTTTTTTTTTTTTTTTTCTTTGGAAGTATTTGGGCATTTCTAATAATCTCAAGTCTTATTCCTATTTTGGCATTTTTAATTTCTGGGATTTTAGCCCCGATTAGGAAAGGGCCGGAGAAACTTTCTAGTTATGAATCGGGTATAGAACCAATGGGCAACGCTTGGTTACAATTTACATTGTAGTTTGTTTGTGTGAAAAAATAAAGGTCGTTTAGATAAGTAAAATTATGTTTCCATGTTAATGCATATAGGTACATATACCACATTTTTATATGATATTACTTAAACTCCACAAAATACAAAATCAATAACATAAAACATCTAAGTTCGATTGATATCCAAAATGCTCAAATAGATATTTTAATTTAAAATTTATCACAAAACGATCTTAAAAAGTTTTATCCAATAGTACTAAAAATAGCTATTATCCAATAGTTAGAAACATATGCTCCCAACATTAGTCCCCTAGGAGTCTAGGGTTTCCGTCCTCTAGAAGTCTAGGGTTTCTGTTCTCCTTGTGAGTTTCTCGTCGACGGCGAGTCCGTCTGCCCCTCTCTTTCTTCCTCTCATTTTCCCTGCCTTCTGTGTTTTTCTTTGTGTGGTGCTCTTCTTCGTTTTGGTGTGTGTGGTTGTTGTTTGGCTTTTTGTTTTGTTTGTGACTTGCAGGTATGGAGAAAGGCGGTTCTTCAAGGGATCAAGGGTCGGGGCCTGAGCCGGATGAGCGAACTGAACGAGAGACTGCCATTCTTGACCTGTCGAATGTTCTTTCCAATGATAATCCAAAATCTGAATCGTTTTCTTACTGCTTGATGGGGCAGCTGATTTGTTCGAAAAACCCTAATGGATTTCACCTCATGGATATCATGAAGAAGGCGTGGAAGACAAAGGTGGAGTGTGAGGCTCGTGAATGGAGAAAGAATCTATTTCTTTTCAATTTCGCTAACGGTGAAGATCGTGATTGGGTTCTTAAGCGACAACCTTGGCACTTTGATGGCCACCTCTTTGCCATTGCACCATTGGATGGAGCAGCTCAGCCATCACATATTAACATTGTTAAGGGCAGCTTTTGGGTTCGGGCATATGACCTCCCCATGAGATGCCTGACCCATCCGATGATCCTCAGAAATATTGCTGCTCAAGTCGGTTCGGTTGAGGAGATTGACTTGGTTACAAACTACTCTGGTTGTTTTGCAAGATTCAAAGTGAGCTTTGATGTTACTAAACCGCTTTTAAGAGGCATTACAATTCTGTTTGAAGGCCAAAGTTTGTGGATACCCTTGAAATATGAGAGTTTACCCATATTTTGCTATAAATGTGGTGTGTTGGGTCACCATACTCGGGCGTGTGAGCAAGAAGTTGAAGATGATGAAAGCGGTAAATTTTTCGATGATCTCCTCTATGGCCCGGCTCTAAAAGCTTCACCCCTCAAACGAATCCGCCCTCCAGGACACCAACATCATCCAAACTCAGCCGAAAAATGGCCCCAACATCCCCTCTCCCGTCGTCCTCGACCTCCACCCTTATCCTTCAATCAGCCTGCTACAGAACCTTCTCATCCCATTAAACCAAACTGCACTAATTCGGAAGATAGGATCCAGCATGATTCTAATTGCCCTACTGTGAAAACTTCCACTCCCATAACTCCAAGAACTCCTTCTGTTTCCCAAATCTCCACCCCCCAAAACACTATCCAGTTGCCCTTGGAAAATACCTTAAACCAATCATCTACTCCTCAAAGCTCTTTTCAGCCAGATACCAGAATGAACTCTACCCACTACCAGAATGCTTCGGATTTACTGCCTAATAACAATGGTCCTGCAAACAAACTCTCTTCAATCCTACCCAAACTCCCATACACAAATACTCCACATCTCTCACACAGCTCTCTAGATACTGCTTCTAGCTTAGAAGCTCCCTTCATTCCAACCCATGACCTTATCGATCTCCTTAATATTCAACAACCTTCTAAAAGCTCCCTTCCTAGCAGCCCTAATCTTACTCAAACTTATCTCTCCTCAGTTTTGAATGCCAGTCCCAAAACTTGGACGAGATGTCCACGTGAATCAAGCTCCAAAACTCAGGAATCTCTCACAAGACCTATTCCTTCTTCCCTTCGGAAACGGTACCCGCGCGAGGTGGAGGGTACCGCTTCTCCTGTCAAAGATGTGGCTATTGAGCTTGTTCAGAAAAGGCTTAAAAGCATGATCATTGATGATTTATCCTCCTCTTCTGCACTATCGGCGGAGATTGCTTCGGAGCAATCCCGCCGGGCACAATGAATTGCTTATTTTGGAATTGTCGGGGGCTTGGGAACCAATCGACAATTCAACAGTTGGTTTGGCTTGCCAAACAAAAGCGTCCCGAAGTGGTGTTCCTCATGGAGACAAAGTTATGTGTCGAAGAGTGGAATCCCATTATTGGTAAGTTTGGGTTCGAGCAGTTTTTTGCTGTGGATTGTGTTGTTACGGATGGAGGTCGTCGGGGTGGTCTTTGTTTGCTATGGTCTGATAACTGCCAGGTCAGAATCAAATCTTCCTCGGACCATCATATTTTAGCTTCTATTGACGATGGTACTCATCCGAGCTGGGACTTGGGAGGGATTTATGGATGGAGTGTCACGTCTGAACATGTTCTCACGTGGGATTTGATGAAGCAGCTTCTACCTCTGGTAACAGATAGATTCATCTTTGGAGGAGACTTTAATGAGACTCTTTACCACTATGAAAAAAGAGGTGGTAACCCAAAACCGGACTCTCGGTTGGAGGCATTCCGGGAAGTGGTTGATTATTGTTCTATCATGGATCTTGGTTTCGTGGGGGAGCCTTTCACTTGGTCCAATAATCAATCGGGATCTGATAATATTTTGGAACGGCTTGACAGGATTTTTGGATCTTACTCTTGGATTGATGCTTTCCCGGATTATGAAGTGACTCATCTTTTAAGAAAGTCTAGTGACCATTGCCCCATTTTGCTTGCTCTTACAAAGTCGGCGGAGGATAACCAAAATCGACCGAAACCTTTTCGGTTTGAGGCGATGTGGATGAAAGATGAACGCTGTAAGCTTCTCTGTGAGGATTTATGGGCCAGAGGTGCGACTATATCTTCTACTAGCGACTTTCAGGAAAAAATTGAGGCAATGGGTAAGGAGCTGAAAATTTGGGAGAAGCATGAATTTGGGCACGTTCGAAAACTGACTTCAAAGCTCAGGGACTAGCTGGCAGATTTACAGAAAGCCCATAATGAGCCTGATACGAAGGAGCAGCAGCGAGCCATTGAGAAGAATCTTGATGAGTTATTAGCTAAAGAAGAACTTATGTGGAAACAAAGGTCTAGGGCCGACTGGTTGGCTGAGGGAGACCGTAACACGGGTTTCTTCCACAAGGTCGCGGAAGGAAGGAAGAAGCGAAATCAAATTCGTGAGATTCATTCGGCTGATGGAACTATTATTAGAAAGAGCACAGACATGGATGAGATTTTTCGGTCCTATTTCAGTGAGCTCTTCACGGCTGGGCCCTCTCATGATCCCCGGGAGACGCTTAGCTCTATTGACCCCATAGTCACTGATGAAATGAACAGGCAGATGGCGGCCCCGTACACGAGCGAGGAGGTCCACCAGGCTCTCTCACAGATGCATCCCTTAAAGGCTCCCGGGCCCGACGGTATGCCTGTTTTGTTTTACTCTTCCTGTTGGTCTTTTCTTAAGTTCAATATTATCCCTTTGGTCCTACGAGTCCTTAATCATGGTGAGAGTCCAAAAGCGTTAAACTCTACTTTCATTTGCTTGATTCCGAAAAAAAAGAAATGCACTCTTCATGTTGATTTTCGGCCTATCAACCTGTGCAATGTCGTTTACAAGCTTATCTCTAAGGTTATCACAAATAGGTTGAAAGTTTTACTTCCTTCTATCATTCATGAAAGTCAATCTGCGTTTGTACCGGGTAGGCAAATCACTGATAATGCTTTGCTAGCTTTTGAGATTTTCCACTCGATGAAGCTTAGTAAGGCAAAAGCTAGGGGGGGTTTTGCTTTCAAATTGGATATGGCTAAGGCGTATGATAGGGTCGAATGGAATTTCTTAGAATCTATGCTGTGTCAGTTGGGTTTTACTACTCCTGTGGTTAACTTGATCATGCGTTGTGTTACGTCGGTTTCTTTCCGTGTTCTTGTTAATGGTTATCCAGGTCAGCCCTTTGAGCCCAGCAGAGGTTTGAGACAGGGTGATCCGCTGAGCCCCTTCCTGTTCTTATTTTGTGCGGAGGCGTTATCCGGACTTTTGAGGCGAGCTGAGACACGTTCGCTGCTCCATGGTGGGCGGCTTTGTCGCACTGCCCCCCGGGTGTCTCATCTTCTTTTTGCCGACGATTGCATTATTTTTGGAAGGGCAAACCAGAAGGAGATAGAAGTGGTGAAGGGCATCCTAAAGCAATATGAGGCGGATTCTGGACAAAAAGTCAGTCTTGAGAAATCGGCTATCTCTTTTAGTACGGGTGTTCCTGGGGATGTGCGACAAGCTCTTTCTTCTCAGCTTGGAGTGAGTTGTGTGTTTAATCAGGGGAAGTATCTTGGTATTCCAAGCACGGTGGGTCGCTCTAAAGTGGAGATTTTTCAGTTACTTGTAGATAGAACGAGGAAGAAATCTAAAGATTGGAAGAGACGGTTTCTTTCGGGTGCAGGTAAAATGGTGCTAATTAAAGCTGTTCTCCAGTCCATCCCCACTTATCTCATGAGCTGTTTTGCTATTCCGACTCAAATCTGTCAACGCTTGAATAGTATTGCAGCTGCGTTCTTTTGGGGCCAAAAAAATGAAGAACGCCGTATCCATTGGAAAAAGTGGAAGAATTTGTGCCTTCCTAAAAGTGTGGGTGGTCTTGGATTCAGAGATTTAAGTCTGTTTAACCAAGCAATGTTGGCCAAACAAGCTTGGCGCATTCTTCATAATCCTCATTCTTTGTTGTCTCGTTCTCTCAAAGCTCGCTATTTTCCGCGATCGGATCTTCTCCTTGCTAGAAATGCCCATAACCCATCTTTTACATGGAAAAGCATTCTAGTGGGATGTGATCTTCTCGTGGAAGGTATTGCTTGGAAAGTGGGAAGAGGTGATAGAATTCGTATTGGTAGAGATGCATGGCTTCCGGATTGTAATGGGAATTTTAAGGTGGCTGAGGTTCAAGAGCAATGGAAAGATTCAAAGCTCAATTCTTTCTTCTCCATGGATGATTTTACGTGGGACAGTGATAGACTTCAGGGCATTTTACCAGCTAATGAATTCGGCAAATTACACGCTCATCTGACACCGATGGAGTCTAGACCGGATACTCCCTTCTGGCCGTCTGGAAAGTTTGGTTCTTATTCGGTGAAATCTGGGTACTTACTTGCTTGCTCTTTACGCCAACGCAACGAGGCTTCTCCCTCTCGGTTGGTGAATCCACTGTGGAATTGGATTTGGGGTCTTGAGGTAGTCCCAAAGGTCAAGCTGTTTTTGTGGAAATGTCTCTCGGGAGCTCTCCCAACTTCTCAAGCTCTGGTGGGACGTTCTATTGACATGGATCCGATTTGTCGCAGATGTGGAGCCTCGGAGGAAACTGTTGAGCATGCTCTTAGAGATTGCCCATGGGTCTCCTTTTTTTGGGAAACTTCGGTTCTTAGAATACAGCCAATCCCGCCGGATGGTTTGTTATCTTTGGAGGAGTGGTTTGAAAGAATACGGCAGAATCCTCATAAAGAAGTTCACCAATCTTTTGCTTCTCTGCTGTGGTCTCTGTGGTACGCTCGAAATTTGCTGGTTTTTCAGGGAAAGGTATTATCTCACGAGGATTGTGTTGGGGTGGCGCAGAGAGCTATCTGGACTCGGAGGGTGTGTTTGGGGTCAGCTGCTGCTAAACCGGTGACGTTGACGTGTAACCAAGATGTGCAGCTCAAGATTTCTTGCGATGCTGCGTTGGATGGAGGTGCAGGGATTGGGTTTGGGGCTGTTATTTCTAACGGAGACGGGGAGATCGAGGGTTGCAGGTACGGCCATAGACAAGGAGTTTTCTCTGCTTTAGAAGGGGAAGCAATTGCTGTGTTGGAAGGCATTTTGTTGTGTAAGGAGCGTGGAATTTCGAGTGCTATTATTGAGACGGATTGTCAACCTTTGTTCTGGCGTCTGTCTAGAAGAGATACGGATCTTTCCTATGTTGGAGACACCCTTTCTGAGATCTTTAAGGAGGCTGCGATGATGAGAGATTGCGAGTTCAGCTGGACTCCGCGTGAAGGGAACGAGATTGCTGATCGTCTTGCTAAGTTTAGTCTTTCTTTTAGTTGTTCTGCTGTTTTTCTTCCTCTTTACCAGCTGATGTAAACTCTTCTATTTCGTGAGTTATGTGATGTGTTCTGTTCTAAAAAAAAAAAAAACTTTATTTAGTTTATTTATGTAGAGTTCAAATAAAATACTCTGCTACCAATGTGCATCACTGATCTTTCTATAATATACAATTGACACACGCAAAAGTTATAATATAAGGTATTATCATGGAATAAGCAATATTTGTATAAATAATACTCATTTCGTCTCCATATTTATGCATACATTCTTTCGGCATGAATTTTTTATAAGAAGTTGATTAGAGTATTTATATAGTGGAGAATTAAAGGATCCCACATTAAGAAATACGTATTGTTAAGTAGATTGTAGGTAAATAAGTGTAAGTTATAAAGATAAAATTGTCTAAATTATGTGTGGGATAATATCTATAAATATGGTATGCATAAATTTGAAGGACGCACAAAAAAGAAAAGGGTTGATTGTAGGTTGCCCATTTTCAAAAATAAAAACAAAAAAATACCCACACAATGAAAAACATATATATAAATAATATCCACTTTTTGTTAAATTTAAAATTTATACCCTTAAAGAAAAAAAGAATTAATTCCCAAAAAACCCTCCATCAATCGCACCAGCCCCTTCCCTCTTCTCTTCTCTCTCTCTCTCTCCATCGTCTCCCCTTCTGCCTCTCATCTCTGCCTAACCGCACTGCGCTTCTGCCGCGCTTCACCGCCTCTCACCTCAGCTTCTCCACCGCCCAGCCTCTGCCTCCCCCCTCAACCTCTTCTCCGCCCAATCACCCAGCCACACCACCCTCTTCTCTCTCTATCTCTCTCTCCTTCCACCGCTTTCCTCCTCAACCTCTCCGAGGCGTGCCCTCGCCTCGTCACACCTTGCCGCGCCTTGCCTCCTAGATCTGGTGCGTCGCATCTACGCCTCGTCGCACTTCGCCTCACCTCCTAGATCTAGTGTCGTCACACCTCTCTCTCTGTCTCTCTCTCACCAGATCTATCTATCAGCTCTCCCTCCACCTCGCCACGCCACACCTCACCTTCCATGGCTCGCCTTATCTCACCTTGTCGTGCTGCTCATTAGCGTAGCCTCACCGCTCTAC
The DNA here is from genome assembly GCF_028751815.1 of Salvia miltiorrhiza. Classification (NCBI taxonomy): domain Eukaryota; kingdom Viridiplantae; phylum Streptophyta; class Magnoliopsida; order Lamiales; family Lamiaceae; genus Salvia; species Salvia miltiorrhiza. Next base: position 43,701,389 of record NC_080390.1, on the reverse strand, counting down.
TCTTCCTCCTCTGTTTTGCCTGAAATTTGAATTAGGTTCAGTGCTCGACGCTCAGTTGCTCAGCACTTGAGTGTCGAACAATAGTTCAATAGGTTCAGTGCTCTGCACTCAAGTGTTGAGCAATAGTTCAAATTGAACTATTGCTCGACATTCGACACGTAATTCTCGATGCTCGAAGCTCGAGGTGTTGAGCAATAGTTGAAATTGAACTATTGCTCGACATTCGATGCTCGACAGTGTATGCTTGACAAACTCGATACTTGAACACTTGACAATGATGCTCAACACTGAAGTGTCGAGCATTGCACGAATTGTACATAAGGGTAATAATGTCCTAAACGGGTAGGGGTGAGCATCGGTTCGGTTCGGTGCAAAACCGAACCAAAAATCCAAAATCGAAAACCGAACCGATGGTTAAAATTGGAACCGAACCGCACCAATTGGGGGTGCCAAACCGAACCGAAACAGAAAACCGTCGGTTTCGGTTCGGTTTACCGAACCAATGCAAAAAAAATCTTTTTTTTCGAAAAAAATAATTAAAAACCTGTAAAATAATGTAAAAATATAAATATATAATTTATGAAAAAACTAATTAATATATTATAAAATATATAAAATATAAATATATAAACCAATTAAAAATTAGAAAATTGAATATATATTATAAAATATAAATATATAATAAAATATTAATCCCTCCGTCCATGAAAAAACTTCCTAGGAGGGAGTGGCACGGGTTTTAATAAAATGTTGTATAGTGTATTGAGAGTGGAGAAAAAGTTGTAAAGTGTATTGGGAATTGTGAAAAAGTATTAATAATTTATTGTGTTGTTTTAATTAATGTTATTTGAATGGTGGGAATTGTCTTAAAAGGAGAGTATTTTTTAAGTGGTGGGGTATTGTCCCAAAATAGGAAAAAGTAGGAAGTTCTTTCGTGGACGTCCCGAAATAGAAAAATAGGAAGTTCTTTCGTGGACGGAGGGAGTAATATTTATCGGTTCGGTTCGGTTTAAAACTGAAAATCGAAACCGAACCAAAACTTATCGATTTTTAATTTTCGGAACCAAACCGAAAACCGAACCAATAGATTCGGGACAGAACCGCACCAAAATGGTTCGGTTTGATTTTACATTTCGGTTCGGTTTCTACTCACCCCTATAAACGGGTGTAATTTATTGTTCTGTAAATGGTGGGTAATTTTTAAGTTTTATCTTTTAAAAATGGTATATCTCATTTTGCCTCAAAATAAAACGTATGCTTAAATATGAGAGACGGAGGGGCGTATTAAAGAATCATTATTTTATCCGTGTGAAAATCAATTTTGACCATCCCTTTAATCAAGATATATGAACCATATATAGTTTCTAGAATTAATTTGAACGAAATATACCAGAACTCATTATATTTTGGTGGAAATTTATGATTATACAAACAATTCTATTTTGAGTAGGGGTGTAAACGAACCAAGCCGCTCGCAAACTATTCGGGGCTCGGCTCGAAAGAAGCTCGTTCGAAATTCGTTCGTTTTCTAAACGAGCCGAACTCGAGCCCGAATCCGAGCTCGATAAAATTATCGAGCCGAAGGCTCGTTTTTAGTTCTTTTTTTTTTTCAATTTTTGAAAATCTTAGTGAAACGTGTGAATAGAGAAAATACTAAGAAAATTTGAAAATGAATCAAGAAACCTTTTGTATTTTATTCTTCACGTCCAGGATTACGCCCCGGATCATTAGATAGGAATCCAAAGATAAAGAGAGAAACAAAAAATATCACTACGGTATAAACGAAGAGTTTCAGAGTAAGCATTACACAATCTCCAAGATGATTTTTTAGAAAAAAAGAGAATAGATCTTCCATTTTTTTACCACATATCCTATTTTGATACCAAGAAATGAGGTTTTTTCAAGAAATGTATTGTCACAAATTCATTTGTTTTTCATTAACAAAAATGAAATTTGCGCTTATATCCAAATTTAGATATTGTGGTAGACCTCGTGAGCTCGCGAACATGTTCGGCTCGAACCTATTCGCGAGAATAGGCTCGCGAATATGTTTGCGAATAGGCTCGCGAATAGGTTCATTAAATAATAATTTTATATATTTTATTTGTTAAATATTTTTTAAATAATGAAAATAATACTCATAATTAAAAAAAAATTACTACTAACTTGATAAATTATCTATTTGTTAAAAATAAATTATAAATTATGATTCATAAATAGTCTAGTAATATATGAACGCTCCAATGAGACCCCCTAATTTTAGTGAGATCTAGGGCACGATCTGGTGCGTTTATTTTATCAATCCTATGGCTGATATTGTATCTGGAGGGTGATTTTTTTTCGCAGGGTTCGAATCCTGGAGGGAGCAGAATATTTTAAATTTTGTTATTCATCAGCATATACTGCATTGTTCATCAGTATATACGGCCCTGTTCATCAGTATATATGTCTTATTCATTACGAATTTTTTAAATTTTATTTTTCATCAGTATATACATCTTGTTCATTAGATATACGTTTTGTTCATTAGTATTATATGTCTTATTCATTGTCCTAGTGTTTCACGAAAATTATGGGGTCTCACTGGAGCGCGCCCCTATATATATATATATATATATATATATATATATTTAATGAAACCTTAATATATAAATAATTCGAACCGAGCTCGAATTCGAGCCGAGCTCGAGATAAACGAATAATTAACGAGCCGAATTCGAACCAAACTCGAGCTTGGTATTATATAAGCGAGCCGAGCTCGAGCTCATTTTTAGACTCGAATTCGAGCTCGAACCGAACTCGAGCCGAACCAAATCTTCACGAACCGAGCCCGAGCCTGGAGGTATTCGGCTCGCTCAATTCGTATACAGCCCTAATTTTGAGATGGGACTAGTTTTGAATTGGATTTGGATTTGGATCAATCTGTCTCTCTCTCATAATTGAATGGGAGGATGAGATTTGTACTCTAATCACTCACTCTTTTAAAGAGTAGAAACATCACTGATCTACAAGCCCACAATACCCAGATATTGTAATGGAGGAATGGGGGATTCGAAAATGAAAGTCCTTTGTATTTTTCAATCTGATATGGTGTTTAGATTGAATTATGTAGTTTTTACCCCATCTCTTTATTTATTTATTTATTTAATCTTCGCTTTTGTTTGTGTGGCTCAAAAAGATTGCATCTATAAATTAATTATGGAGTGTTTACTGTAAATGGTTAATAAGATTAGTAAGATATATGATTAATATTTCATTTTTAAGATTATAATTTCTCAAATCCTATTCTTTTAGTGGTAGATGAATTAAGTAAACTTAGCTTAATTGGTAAAAATTATCAAGAATTTTGGGATATCTCAAATATCTAATCAATTTTAGTAAATAAGATTTTAGCTTTACTATTTTTTTTCCATCTCAAATATCTAATCAAGTATGGGTTAGGTTTCAGTGAGATTTCTATTTTTTGAGAGAAGTGAGACTAATAAATAAGTTACTATATAGTGTTGACTAAGATAGTATATAGTGTTAAATGACAATATTAAAAAAATTAGTAAAATTTTTGCTCCATCCAGAATTCAAACCCAGATAATTTTTTATCCCTCCAAATAAAATCAATCATAGGATACATTAAATCAACATCTACAAATTAATATAAGGTCTTACATATATAAGAGATTTCATTGAAACCATTCCCAAGTACGCAAATACTTGTGTACCGCCGGTGGCACCATGCCATCGGGTCATACCCGCCCAGACCCTGACCTATTTGCATTAAAAAAAATAAAAAATAAAATAATAAACCCTCTCTCTCGGCCTCGCTCCCCATCTCCCGTCTCTTTCTCTTCCTAGCTCAATCTCTCCCCATCTCTCACTCTGCTGTTGGCGGCCACCGCGGACCGTCGTGACGTGGGCTTCGCCGGCGGTCTTTGCTGCCAACCGTGCCTCCACCGCGATGCTCGACACTTTCTTTGTCTCCTTTGTTGTCTGCGCACAGTTGCCGGCCGCCGCTGGACATACAGCGCCTTGGCGGGGTAGATAGCCTCACCCCGGGCGTTCTCAATCTTGTAGTAATAATGCTACTGTACGAATTTAAATTGCATTGTTTCATTATATAAATGATATAGTTTCATTCCACATATTGTTTCATTATATAAATGATATAGTTTCATAACTTTCATTGTTTCATTATATAAATGATATAGTTTCATTCCACATATTGTTTAATTATATAAATGATATAGTTTCATTCCAATTCTTGGAGTTTTAACTTGCATTGTTTCATTATATAAATGATATAGTTTCATTCCACATATTGTTTCATTATATAAATGATATAGTTTCATTCCAATTCTTGTAGTTTTAACTTGCATTGTTTCATTATATAAATAATATAGTTTCATTCCACAGATTGTTTCATTAATATAGTTTCATTCCAATTCTTGTAGTTTTAACTTGCATTGTTTCATTATATAAATGATATAGTTTCATTCCAATTCCAAATGAAACTATGACATATCAAATGAAACTTTAAGATTTCAAATGATATACTCTATGACATTTCAAATGACACTATGAGATTTAAAATGACACTACGACATTTCAAAATGAAACTACAAGATTTCGAATGACACTTTAAGAATTTGAATGAAACTATGACATTTCAAATGACACTATGAGATTTAAAATGACACTACGACATTTCGAAATGAAACTACAAGATTTCAAAAGACACAACAAGATTTCGAATGACACTATGACACTATGACACTACAAGAAGTTAAATGACACTTTAACATTTGAAAAGACACTACAAGATGTTGAATGACACTATGACATTTCGAATGACACTATGACATTTCGAAATGACACTATAAGATTTCAAAAGACACTACAAGAATTCGAATGACACTACAAGATTTCGAATGACACTATAACATTTTGAAATGACACTATGACATTTTGAAATGACACTACAAGATTTCAAATGACACTATTACATTTCAAATGAAACTTTAAGATTTCAAAAACTTTAACATTTCAAATGACACTACAAAAGTTTTGAAATGTCATAGTGTTATTTGAAATCTTGTAGTGTCATTTGAAATCTTGTAGTGTCAATTGAAATCTTGTAGTGTCATTTAAATGTTATAGTGTTATTTGTATGTCGTTAGTGTCATTTGAAATCTTGTAGTATCATTCGAAATGTTAAAGTGTCATTTGAAATCTTGTAGTGTCATTTGTATGTCGGAGTAGATTCATTTGAAATATTAAAGTGTTATTTAAAATCTTGTAGTGTTATTTGAAATGTCAAAGTGTCATTTTTATTAAGAAAAATTGTGTCAAAGAAAAAAACTTATTAATGCATATAGTGTCATTGAGTAAGAAAAATAATATTATTTAGATATATTAAAAGTGTCATTCAGATATATATATATAGTATCAATAATTAATGTAGATAGTAAAATTTAATAAAAAAAATAATATCATTGTACATAATTAAAAGTGTCATTCAAATATAAATATAGTATCATTTATTAATGTAGATAGTGTAATTTACTAAGAAAAATAGTATCATTATATATAAATTAAAAGTGTCATTCAAATATAAATAATGTAGATAGTGTAATTTAGTAAGAAAAATAGTATCATTAAATGACATCATTAATATATAAAATTATATTTTTAAAAGAACAAAAAATAAAATTTGAAAAGAACTAAAAAAAAAAAGAAATTACAGTAAAAAAATAAAAAATAAAAATTGAAATGAAAAAAAGAAGAAAGAAACTGGAAAAAAAAGAAAAAAAAACTGAAAAGAATACAAAAAGAAACTAACCTACCTGGGATAAGAGAAAATCTCATCTACGCCCCGCAGTAGGTTTCAAACCCGTGACCTTCAAATGTGAGGCACGGGTTCAAACCACATGAACTAAGTGTTCTAATGTTAAATAAAACGCGAATTTTATATATATTATGTTTTTCGAATCGGATCAGATTTGACCTGATTGCACACAAGACTGCCTCTCCCAAGTAAGTATTCCTAAATTCATAGAACGAGTGAAAGTGGAATTTATATAAAAATAAATAAATAAATCGTAGCAATTGTAAGACCTAAATAAAATAAGGAAACTAGATTCAAAAAGAAAAATCCAAGTTCATACGAGAGCTTGAAAAAACAGTGACCATTACACGTCAATTATGAGTGAAGGAATCTATGAAGAGTGCAAAAATAGAGCTACATTTTCACACACCAAGTCCTTCGCTCAAAGATGATTGGTTCTCAACTCCTCTTTTGACTTTATTGTTATTGTTATCTTCGATCATTTTAGTTTTATTATCATATTTCATTTAAGCTATTCATTAAAAAACCGCGTCTTTATCACATTTGTTTCCGCACTAAGTCAGTTGGAGTCCACGGTGTGTTGAGTGCTTTCGCCCAAGCTATGTATTTTTTAAAAAAATTATTATTATTCGAAAAAAAGAAAATCACTCTCACACTCTAACTTTTTAGGTGATTCGAACCTCCGACTTATTGATTAGAGGAGAAGCGTCTTACTAAGAGACTGCACTTTATCATCATGGAAAGAGCGCTGGAAAGAGGTTTTGAACTCCCACAATTCATTTAGGGAATTGAATGCCCAACCAGCTGAGCTGGTAGGGTAATTTAGCTCAAGCTATATTATTTGACTAAATGGAGTAAAATTATAGGATTCGAATTCGATGAGAAATTATTTTATGAGTCAAGTTGTGAGATAACCATTTTGATCAATGAAATTCAAAATTTGGTCTCCCAATCTAAAAAATATAAATTTTGATCATTTTTTTTACGTTTTAGGACTGTTTTGTCGTTAATTAGGACGGACCGAATTCGAGTTTGCGCGCGAGTTAAGCTTCAGGTTCGGGTTTGGGCGCGCGGGTTATGATGGTACAGTTGGTACAAATGGGTAAATTCGTGTCAATTGTGTCATTCATTAAATACACTTGACATAATTATGCCCATTAGTGTCAAGGGGCGCGGCCGCAGGACAACGCGACATGAGCGAGAGCGGGTGAGGGAAGCGGGGCGACGTGACAGTTGGTACAAATGGGTAAATTCGTGCCAATTGTGTCATTCATTAGATACACTTGGCACAATTATGCGCATTTGTGCCAAGAGAAAGGTCACTAGAGAAGGGCGCCGCTACTGACTTTCCTACGGCCGCAGAGTAACGCGACGTGAGCTAGAGCGGGCAAATGAGAGAAGGCGCGGCCATTGGCTTGGGCAGTAAGCGAGGGAGAGAAGGGGTGCGGGTATTTTGGACCAAAATTGTAAAAATTACCATATTTTGTGTTTTTCAGATGAGTGACCAAAAATTGAGTTTCACTGCTCACTATATGAGTGCATATTCTCTTATTTTATTTATAAATTATAAATATAAATCTAAAAAAATTACTATTTTATTTTATTGTAATAAAATATTAATTATATTAAAAAGTCAAGATTTCAATTTGAAATCAATTGCAAATTGATATTAAAATTGAATTGTAAGTTTGTAGTTATAATAAAATTGGGGGTTTATTTATAAACGATTTTTTTTTTCTTTTTCTTTTTCGTCTTTGTTTTTGTTTTATTTATGTCTAAAATTGTATGTGTGTGTGTTGGCTTAGCGGTAGGAGGTTAATGCGGTCCTGGATTCGAGTCCTCCGTCGCGCGGTCTTTAAATTTCTTTATTTAATTTATCAATATATATATATATATATATATATATATATATATATATATATATATTTCTGTCTAGAATTGTGAAATTCATCTAATTATAAAATATTTAATATGCATATTAAATTAAAGATCACTATAAGAGCTTTAATTTTGATACATTTTATGTAAATATTTGATTTAAAATGTAAAGTTTATACTAATTGTTTAAAGATTAAAAAATTCTCTCTCTTCTCGCATCTTTTTTTTGAATAAATCTAATTTGTAATTCTTTTTTATTTTTATTTTAAAAACTTTCTTTTGCATTTTCGTACGTAATATCAATTTTTATTATTGTGAATTCTTTATCATGGCTATGATTCAAAAGGCAAATCACTCCCCTTTATGCTCTTTTATTCAACATGTCTCTTCATTTTTTTTTTTTTTTTTTTTGAGCTTATAGGAGACTAGTGATTTTCACTCAATCAAAGTTTGACAAGCAATTTCAATCATTTTCCAACCATTTTCATCAAAGAAACCACTAACAATCTAAGTTCTACCCATTTTTCATTGGTTCATTCAAAAAAAGGCTATAAGGCACAAAGTGGGTAAACTATGATCATATGAGAATTTGGACACAATTTAAGTTAAGTGGCTAACAAGGATGGCCTTAAATCACTTCAATATTAACAACACATCTACTTTTATTTTCAAGAGAGGACTCATGGCAAGTTCTAGAGATCAATACACATGCTCAAATGATTTACACTCAAGAACAAATTGAGATTGTAAATGTATGACAATCAAAGGCTCAATTCTCACAAGCTCATTTCTTTTTCAAGTTCTTGGAGGTACAACATTTAGCTCATTAATCAAAAGTTCAAACTTTTCATGCAAAAATTCACATGTGAAACACAACAATTTCTCCAGAAATAATTATTATCATAAGCCCATCACACACTTCATCCAACTCATGTTTTTTCAACAATCAAGCTCAAAAACAAAAGACAAGGAAAAGCTCAAAAAACCGAGACAAAATCTCATTATTCGAAAACTAAACTAACTAAATAAATAAACAACGGATAAACGAGATAAGTAACCCATCTTCACCCTCCCCCCAAACTTATTTCACACAAAAGAGAAATAAGTTTGGATGAAGAAAAAAATGGTTACTTGTCTCGTACTCACAAACGAGGTGGAGGCTTAGGCGGTGGCCATTTCTCATCAAATTTGCATGCTCCATCCACCGCGACCCAAAAATATGGTGGCTTTGCAATTCTTGAGACATCCCGGGCATCATGGTAATCTCGTTCACCATCTAGAGTACCACTACACTCAAACAATTTCATATTAGACAAATCAAAGTGAAAATCAAAAGATGAAGATAAATAAAAGTGAAAGAAGCAAGCCTTCATAGAATCGCCCATGTCGAGGTAAGGATCGACAAAATTTTTTACTTTGCATTCTTTAAAGCTTGTGAAATCTTCATCTTTTTGGAATTGTAGAGGTTGCGTTGGAAAAGTTGGGCTCTCGACTTCAATGGGTTTGGAGAATTGATCCTCATCTTCTTCATACTCTTCTTCAACTTCTTGAGGCTCTTCACTTGGCATAGGCATTGGTTCCTTATACAAGGTTTCATTCCGTAGGCTAATCACCATGCACAAATCATCAATTCGTTTTTGATTTTTCATAGTGGTAGCCGAAGACCTCCTTTGCTCATCTAGCATAACCTCCGATTTTGCTAGACTTTTTTCTATCCAAGCTTGTGTAGCTATGAAGCATTGTAGAAGATCGTCTCTAACATTCGGTTTCTCCTCTTGATAGTACCAATTTCCCCCTTGAAATCCTTCTTGAGTGAAATAAGAATTTTCATAATTCCAACTATTGAAATGGTCCTCATACTCCAATGGCGATTGCCACTCTATAGCATTGCACCCCATGTCATAATACTCACCATAAGAAGGTGTTGGTTGGAAGGCTTCTTGGATCAATGGTTGCCTACAATTTCTTTTGGCTTCTAAAACACGCAACTTAAGTTGCATCAACGCCAATTGTAGTTGAAGTTGCTCAACCAACTCATTCCTTCCATCATCCATTTAATTTCTTTTTGGTGCCACTTCTTCGGTTGTGCGGCAATTTTCTCTAGCAAAAGTAATAAACATATAAATAAACTAATATAAAAAAAATCTAAATTAGACAAAAACAACTTTCATAATAACAAAATTAAAAATTCAACCAATCCCCGGCAACGGCGCCAAAAACTTGTTCGCTATTATTTTCACCACGCCGCAAGTTGTTGGGAACCTTGTGGAATATCCTAACCCTTGTTTTGATGATACCAAAATTCATAGGACTTAAATGCAATAGACTAGAATCGTTTTGAAATCAAGTGTTAGAGTTCGTTTCTAGTTTAGCTTGCGGTATCGAAGACTGAAGACTGAAGACTGAAGAACGAAGACTGAAGACTGAAGACTGTAGATACCAACTGAAGTATCAGTTGAAGAATCAGTTGAAGACTGATTAATTAATGCGCGCAAAGGACTGATACTAAAGTCAAGTATCAGTTGAACATTCCTCCTAGGACTGATCTTCCAACGTTCAGAGGAAGCCACGTACGCACAAGTACAGCCGCATTAAATGCAGAGATCTCAGAATATCTTATCTTTGCAGAGGTCATTCCTATCTGGTGGTTACTTTTCAGAGACGTCATATCTCCTGTCCATCAAAGAGAGCCGTTTCCACACAGACAAGGAACCTCGAAGATTGAAGCCTCAGCCCAAATTCGAATTGCTCTCCAACGGAAGAAATCTTGAGGACGATTTACGCCAACATATCTATTCAAGAGTTCTCCTACAAATAGCGCTCGAGGATCACTTCAACCTTCACCGATTCAACGACATAAGCTGAAGCTCTGCCAAATTGCTACTCAGACTAAAGCCTAACTTCCCCAAAGCTTGAATCGAAGAAGAGAATTCCAAAGCCAAAATCAGTCACTGCTGATTACATACATTCTCTTAGACCCTAGGCATATATTTGTTTACCCAGAAGCCAAAGGTCAAACTTGCTTCAAAGAACTTGTTCTTTGTAAGTATAGTTGGCACTCGTTCAAACCTCCCCCCATAAGAGTGTTTGAGTGGTTCGGAGTTCAGGAAGGTACTCTGAACTCTGAGTGAAAAGTCTGAGCACGAGGTGTGCTTAGCAGGGAAATCCTACGCGAGGTTGTGTGGGTGCTGAAGAAGGGTTTTCTTCAGTTCACGGTTGTGTGCACCAGGCAAGCACACGGGTACGGTTTGCAGTGCACCAGTGAAGCACTTGCGGAGTGGATTGTTGGTCTGATCAATCAACCGTGGATGTAGGAAAGGGTTTTTCCGAACTACGTAAAAGTCTCTGTGTTATTTACAGCTTTCAGTTTTACATTCTTACTTGTGCTATTTCAATTGATAAAACTGAACACTGACTAACAGTAAAGAGAAACCTTAATCCAACAACCTGCTCTACCGAGGCTATTACGAAATTAAGTTTAATTTCCGCTGCGCATGATATCGATCTGACTGAACTATCCTCTGATAGTCAGGAAGAGTGATATCATCTCTATCCTAGCAAACACAACTGAAGCCCTTACTTGCATCAGTTAAGTTCCAGCAACTTAACTGATAACTCATTACTGAAGAGCTTTCAGTATCAGTCGTCAACCCTGTTGGTCAAAACTGATTTCAGTAAAACAGGAGTCCTTGTTTGCGTGCAAAGTTTCGTTTTGATCTCTGACCGAGATCCCTCTGATTGAGGTCAGTAGATTAAGTTAAAAATAGCCTATAGGTGTATTCCCCCCCCATACACCTATTCGAGACCCTCAGGACCTAACACAAGTGTACGGTGTAGTTGCGATATAAGGGAAGCAAGGTCGTATTCCACAAGGATTGGTGAATTTAAACTTCTAAATATTATTAATAAGTTGTTTTCAATCTATTTAGACAACCAAAGTTCAAGAGATGTTGAGAACTAAAACAAAGCTAAATTAAAGCAAGTAAACTAAAATAACAACAAAATAAACTTAGTTAATAAATTGGGGAATGACTTGAAGGAAAGTTATCCTAGAGACTAGATTTCGATGGATTGTAATGAACTTTAATCTAAATCAATATTAATCTTGATATGACCTACTTATCTAGGGCGATCTCCCCACTAGTTTTAGCCCCCTCCCGGACGACTAAAACAGTAGATTACGGGTCATAATTGCCGTCCCCGGTCAATTTCTAACCTATAACTCCCAATAGCACAAAAGATCAATAAGCCCTCACCCACCTCTCAACCTCTCGGTTTATTGAGATGATATGTATCAAACTCCTAATCTATTGTAATTATCCTCTCCCGATTCAAATCACAAATTAGAAATGCACAAAAGGTGGCCAACCAATCATACAAGAGATAAATCTAGGACTTGAAAAGATAACAATAAGCACAATCAAGATATATATTGAACAAAGAAATCAATCCATTACAAATCCATCTAACCTAATCTCTAAGATAAGAGATTTTAGCCAAGCATATTCATAATAAAAGCAAATCTCAAGTCATAAGAAAACATAAATAAAGATATAGAGATATAGAGATTCATAGACAAATCCTATAATCTTGATCTTCAATCATGTGGTCTTGATGAGCTCCTTTCCAAGTCTTCCCCTTCTTTATTTGATTTTGGTGTTGTTCTTGTGTGTGGAAGAGAGAAAAAATGGTAGAGAATGGAGGCTAGGGTTTGGAATTGGAGAGTTGGGGAAGATGGAGTGGGTGTGTGTGATGTTTGATATGAGAAAAGAGGGGGAAAATGGAGTTTTGGGCTAAAAATCACGTCTGGGCCCACCAAAAGGCGGATCCCCGCGGTCACGACATGAACCGCGGTTGAAAACGCGGCTGGAAGCAGGGGAGGCCGTGGTCATGGGCCGCGGCCGCGGCTCGGACCGCGGGTGACTGTAAAAAACGTTCTGGACTGCTCTGGAGCAGAGGCCCGCGGTCGGGCCCGTGGCCGCGGCCCGGACCGCGGGTGCCTGGGCTTTATGCGCAGTCCGCTTGTTCGGCTCCATTCTCCCTCGTCCGGACTCGAATTTGGTCGCCGTTTGCGCTCACGAATTTCTATCGAGACGTACTTTGATCTCATATCTTCAAAATCCTCCAATTAATCCTTGATTTTCCCTGAAATCACTCCAAAACTACACCAAGGAATCAAAACTCAACAAAACTCAAAATTGGGATACAAACACATATTAGCAATCAATTCATGGGGGAAAATGACAACAATTCATGCGATATTTAGGTACGAAAACCATGTTTGTCAGTTTACAATGAATATATGCCCATATTTATAAGCCAAAAACATTAAGAATCCTAGTAGAAATAGGACTTTGTTTCTATTTCAATAGAACTATAATTCTTCGAGTTGATCTTATCTTTAATTAATACTAGTTATAATACCCCCTCCATCTTGTAAGAGAGTATCACATATGGGATCGATGACACGAGTTTTAAGAAAATGCTGGTAGATAACGTGATTACTGGAAATGAGTAGTTGTGGTTGAATTTATTGTGGAATCATGTAAAAATGAGTGGTTGTGCTTAAAAAGAGAAAGTGAGGTCATGTGACTCATGTCCCAAAATTTTATTTATCTTTCTATTTTTTCCGAGTGCAGTTAATTGCACAGTGAATGCAGTAACTTTACACGCTAGCGAAATCTTCTCAGTATATATATGTATATAGGTGAATGTTCAATGGGAAAATATATATTTTGAAAGAAGAGAGAAAGAATCTCAGCCCTTGAATTCGCTTCATCTAACGCACAAGATTCACGCTGATATAATCACTATTTTCGTAAATTTAGGAATGAAGGATATTCTATTAATTGAATCTCCTACCATATCCATTAATAACCTTAATTAAATCTAATCTAATCTGATTTGATAGTCGATCTGCAGAATGAAGGCAGCAATACTTGTGAATAGTGAGATGAACATACAAAATATTTTTGTTGAACTCTTCATGTATTTTATAAATTCATCTGAAAATTGATATACATGCGATGATAATTTACAGTGAACATTGATATAGTTAGATGAACATACAAAATATTTTTGTTGAGCTTTTCATATATTTTATAAATTCATCTGAACATTGATATACATGCAATGAAAATTTACAATGAACATTGATATAGGCAGGTGAACATACAAAATACTTTTTTTTAACTCTTCATGTTTTTTTATAAATTCCTCTGAACATTGATATACATATGATGAACAACTGACACATATTTCATGATCATATTGAAACCAAATAAGCTCATAGGATGGAAAGTGAGAAATTTGCGGGATATGAACTTCCCGAGAAAATTTGCGGGATATGAACGAAAATCAGATTTTTCGGTAATTAATAATATTAATTAAAATAAGAAAGTGACTTGATCTCAATCGTCCATTCGATTTCAACGAATGGTTCAGATTTCTTCTTCCTTCTCTCTATAAGGGAGTTTTTCTTCTGAAACAGACCCTATATATATATATATATATATATATATATATATATATATATATATATACTTGAGAGAAGATCAATAGAGAAGCTAAATATTCGAGAGAATGAGAGAAGCTGAATAAGTCAATAATTTTACTGAATAAATCAAGAGACCGCATGAATAGATATTCAGTGAATAACACACACATTTATTCCGTTCAGTAAAATTGTTGGGGTATTCAGTAAAATTATTGACTTATTCAGCTTCTCTGCTTCTCTCGAATATTTAGCTTCTCTATTGATCCATTCACTCTCTCTCTCTCTCTCTATTTATATATATATATATATATATATGTGTGTGTGTGTGTGTGTGTGTGTGTGTACGCGCATAAGTTCATAAGTGAATCAATTAACATACATTTTAGCAAATCGAAATCGTACTGAAGGGGGAAAAATACGAACTGAACCAACCGACTTATATCAGAACCGAATCGATAAAAATCGATCAATTTCTCAAACCTACCGATCCTACTATGCTGCATTACGTCAGCGAAGAGGAGATTTCATGGTGCCGGCAGCGAGTGCTATTGTTTGTCGCTATTGTTGACGGCTAGGAGTGTGCATTCAGTTTTTTGGTTTGGTTTTAGCAAAAACCAAACTAAACCAAATTTATATTTGATTTTAAAAAATTTGAATCGAACCAAATTAATCGAATAAATCGAACCGAAAAATCGAAGTAATATAGAAAAAATCGAAAAAGTGAAAATCGAAAAAGTGAAAATCGAAAAAAAAAATGAAAAATAAGAAAAAAAAAATTAATATCAAAATTATACACACACACACACACACACATATTCTAATAGAAAAATTATACTCCTTTCGTCCACAATCAATGTTCCCTTTTTGCCATTTTAGTATGTCCACAAAATATTTCCCTTCCATTTTTAAACACTATCCCACAACACAAATTTTCATAGTGGGACTCAAACTTCACTCCTCCACCACACATTTTTAAACACTACCCAACAATAACACCTTTAATGTGGGATCCAAACTCCACTCACAACACACTTATTTAACTTTTCTTAGAACTCGCACCGAGAAGTGAGGGGAACATTGATCGTGGACGGTGTATATATATATATATATATATATATATATATAGGAGCGCGCTCCAGTGAGACCCCATATTTTTCGTGAAACACTAGGACAATGAATAAGACATATAATACTAATGAACAAAACGTATATCTAATGAACAAGATGTATATACTGATGAAAAATAAAATTTAAAAAATTCGTAATGAATAAGACATATATGATGATGAACATGGCCGTATATACTGATGAACAATGCAGTATATACTGATGAATAACAAAATTTAAAATATTATGCTCCATCCAGGATTCGAACCCTGCGAAAAAAAATCACCCTTCAGATACAATATCAGCCATAGGATTGATAAAATAAACGCACCGGATCGTGCCCTAGATCTCACTAAAATTAGGGGGTCTCATTGGAGCGGCCCCCTATATATATATATATATATATATATATATATATATATATATATATATATATATATATATATATGGGAGCGCTCCAATGAAACCCCATATTTTTAGTGAGATGTTAGACGCGACCTCGTGCGTTTATTTTATCAATCTTATGGCTGATATTGTACCTAGAGGGCGAATTTTTTTCTCAGGGTTCGAATCTTGGATGAAGCAAAATATTTTAAATTTCGTTATTCATCTGTATATAGTGCATCGTTCATCAGTATATATGTCTTATTCATTGAAAAATAAGGGCCTCAGTGTTTCACGAAAAATAAAGGTCGCATTGGAGCGCACACACACACACACACACATATATATATATATATATATATATATATAGGGGAGGACTACAGTAAAAACACTTCTTAAAATATAAATATAAACGTTTTTTAATGTACGAATTTTATCCAACAGAGTTACGAATTCATCCAACATGGTTACGAATTGTGAAAAATAAATTTTTGCAACCTTTGGGATTCGAACCCAGGACCACGAATTCATCCAAAAGGGTTACGAATCAACCGTAGATCTTGATGATCTAAGGGCTGAAAATCATTTATATTTTATACACTTAAGAGTGTTTTTATTCTAGCCCTCCCCTATATATATATATATATATATATATATATATATATATATATATATATATATATATATATATATAATTCGATTTTCGGTTTTGTTTGATTTTTACAGAACAGAACTGAAAAATCAAAGCGAATCAAACCGAACTACCGAAAAAATTGAACCATATTTCAATATTTCAATTTGGATTGATTCAGTTATTCTTTTTCAATTATTTTGCTCACCCCTATTGACGGCGAAAGGGGGAGAGGAGGCTGTTGCTGGCAGCTAGCTGGCCATTGCAGGGTGGCAGGTGCCGAGCCCGAGAGAAGAGAGGGGGGAGACTGCAGCGTAGCGGGTGCAAAAGCCCATAGCCAGAGAAGAGAGGCGGCCGGTTGGAGAACTTAGGGGAGGCGGCAATGCTGCTTTCCAGAGAAAGAGAGGTGAGGTGTAGGGTGAGTGTGGGGTGACAGGGAGTGTGTGTGTGGGGAGGGTGAATAACTCAATAATCTTTATGAATAGGTGTTTTGGTCTGGGTTCAAATTTTGATGGGACGAATTTTTTAATATATTAAATAATTAATACATTTATTCATGAGTTTTATTTATTTATTTATAAAATTTATTAATTTATTTATTATTCTCATTTCTCACGAAAAATAAAATTTTGAATGAAATATCTGTACGGTATACATATATCTATATGAAGTATATATAGCTTTGCTATTCACTCAAAGAAATGAAGAAGTAAAGTTGATTTGTTACTTCACTGCAGCTGCATTTTCTTATCTTTTAATCTTGGGTTATTAATTAATCTTGGACAGATTTTGCTTTGGACATAAGAATGTGGGTCCATTTTAGAGTGCGAGTAAAATAATGTTAGCCTACAAGATATTAATGACAATGATTTTGCTGCTTTGCGTGCCCATATATATAATTTATGTGGGTATAATAATATTGAAAATGATGTGATATTACATTGTAGTACATAGTGCATGAAGTTCTTGTAACTTCTCATTTTCTAACTTGAATATGTAAGAAATATTATTTCTCACAATATATGTGGAGTGATTTAAATAAAATATAATTATTGCGAGAATTGTGAGAACCTTACACCGAATTTATAAAGTAATAATTACATTAAACATATAAATAATTTGCATTTGTAGAGTGCTAGAGTTTAGTACAATTACTTTATAGCTCTCACAATTCTCATATTTTTTATTTAAATTCTCTCTATATATATTGACATATTGTATATTATTTTCCTCTCCCATATTTATGCTTAGAATCTTTTGACATGAGTTTTAATAAAAAAACGATTGAAAAAGTTATTGAGTGTATTAAAAATGAATAAAAGGTATTGAGTTCCACATTAAGAGAAAAATTATTAATTATGTATGAGATAATGTTCAAAAATAGAAAAGACATATATTTGGGGGGACGTATCAAAAAAGTATTAAAAGCATGATTTTAAGGTAGGGAGGGAGTATTATTTAGGTGGGATGCAAAGCATATTATCAATCCAGAGCTATTATCTGAAAGAAATATTTCAAATAAAGTTATAGACTTCAAATAAAGTTAATCTATATAAAGTGAAACATTTCAGACTTTACAGTGAAAACGTTTATAATGCTTTACACAACAAACTCATGATTCAGCCAATCTAAATATGAACTATTTGCCTTAGATTTTAAACTATGTTATCTCAAGCCCGTAGAGCCTTATTGAAACATATCAAATTCTAAAAAGTTTATAGATTTGGAACAAAATAAAAAATGAAACTCTCACTATTTAGGAGTTAATTGGTTGAGTATGAGATATTTATTGCTTGAAATTTAAGGAATGGAATGGTATGTTGAAGTGGCGCTTTCAGAGTTTGACATGAACATGGGCGAGGTTGGGCAATATCTGACTTAATTTCACCATGAATTTTCAACCTCTTTAATTACTTTTCTAAACCATTTAAAAAAAATACAAAACCGTGTCATTCTGTGCTGAAATTTCTTTCATTTTTGAATATACTATTTATTTTATAAAAAAAATGAGGGGCTCGTGGGGTTGGGGGGTGGGGTGGACCTTAGCTGTCTGAAGTTTGTATTATATATATATAAGTAGGCAGTGTGGTGGTGATCAATTAGTTTTGAGTCTTGTTCAATATTTTCTCTTGCAGCATTGTTGATTTGTAATTGTATCTTCAAACAAATACTGTACCTGAAAATCAAGGTTGTTGATAATTAGAAGTGATCGAGGAATATGGGAAGACAGCCGTGCTGTGACAAGGTTGGTCTGAAGAAAGGGCCATGGACTGCTGAGGAAGACAGGAAACTCATCAACTTTATTATTACTAATGGCCAATGTTGCTGGAGAGCTGTCCCTAAACTTGCAGGTTCATATTTTTCTCTCCTCATTTCTTCTGGTCAGACGAGGTCGTGTATATATAATGGTCTCCTAGATGCTACACCTAGTTAATTAATTTATTTATTTTGTGTGTGAGAGAGAGAGAGAGATGAAATTAGTAAAGGATTAATTAATGAGATTATTGGTGCAGGGCTACTGAGATGTGGGAAGAGTTGCCGATTAAGATGGACAAATTATCTGAGGCCAGATGTGAAGAGAGGGCTGCTTTCCGAATATGAAGAGAAGATGGTTATTGATCTTCATGCCCAGCTTGGAAACAGGTTTCTTGCTTTTTCTGTAGCTACTAGTTTTTTCACTTTGTCAATTTCCATTTTCCTTGTTTTTTTATTCAATTAAATTTACATGGTTTCACCAACTCCAAAGAATTTAATACTCCTAACTAATTAAAAAGCAGTTGAGTTGTGTTGTCAAAAATCATTTCAACTTCTCCTATGTGCTTTTAATACATGCCGCCATGTATAGTAATTGAATAGAATATGGGATGTATCGATTTATTAGAAAAGTGTGGCGAGTACATATCCCACCATCATTTTGCAAATGACCCACTACGTATAATATTTAATCTAAAATTTCGAAAAAAAAATAATTCTGCAGATGGTCCAAAATTGCTTCTCATCTCCCAGGAAGAACAGACAATGAGATCAAGAATCATTGGAACACCCACATTAAAAAGAAGTTGAGGAAAATGGGAATCGACCCCCTCACCCACAAGCCTCTGCCACCGCCCACCGTGGAACAGCCGCCGCCGGAGGAATCAAACAAAGTAGAACAAGTGATCAATCCAGCGGCGGAGTCAGCTACAGATGAAGTAAACGAAATCGTGGACAGTTTCAAATTTGACCCCATGGAATTAGTCAACAACGATTTCTGCATAGATGAAATTCCGGTGATGGAGCCCCATGAAATCCTGCTTTCCTGCGACGACAGTTCATCGCTGACGCCTTCTTCTTCATCATCATCATCATCTTCCTCGTCGTCGTCGTATTCACCGAAGCAAGTGCTGGACGAGCTGCATTTTTCTCCGAATTTCGACGATTATTACAGCGAGATGATGATGAACAGCATCTGGTCCGATGATTTCAGCTGTTTGGATTTGCTGATAAATGATTGTGAGAGTGAAGGGAAGAGAGATTACGTGACGAGTGTTGAACACTACCCAATCATGGTGATGGATGAAGACTACTCATGGAATTTTTGAGCTACCTCTTCTAATCCTATGTGTAAATTTGCTTAGTCAATCAATTTTCTGTAAACTCTGGGTGAATAACATGGTAAAGATCCATTCACGTATTAATTCCCTTTTGCCTGATTTTTTTTCTTTTCGAAATGTGATTCACTTTTGAAATTAAAGGTGAAATAGTGCCCCTTGACCCGCAATTTTCATGATATTAGTCTGTCAATTTTAATTTTAATTTAGTTATAATTTACGAGTTTGATCAAGTATATATGAACATCTCTGTAAACTACTTAGGTAGGATTATTTGATATTACTATCTGAAAAATATTCAACGCTTTCCCTTTTTTTTTATTGAAAATGGATAAATTTTTTAAATTGTATATATATTTTTTGACAAGTCAAAAGAATAAATTAAAAACTAGTACAAGGGGTACTTAAATCCAAGTACAAGGGGTACCCCTTGTAAATCCAATTTACAGGGGTACTTAAACTAATACAAGGGGTACTTACACAACAATCCAATTACAAACATCCGTCTTATTTAAGGATAGATGGAATGCAAGCATTAGGCCTAGAACATTAATCATGAAGAGAGTGACCAAAAGAAAAATCAAAGAAAGAGTGGACCCACTTCCAAAATCTAAATTTGATTCCTTCCACAATGCTTTTCACCTCCGGTTGATCCCATTGAAGATATTATCATTTCTAGCTCTCCAAATGCTCCAACAAACACATTGTCAAATGATATTGGAAATTTTCTTCTTCGCTTTTCCCTTTTGAGCATAATGACATCTAATAACGTTATCTCTAACCATTGATCACTCCGCCACTAAATCAATATATCCATGCTAATGCTTTCATTAGTATGTTCTTGCAATGTCATATTTCAATGATTCAATCAATACATCCATGTCAATCATGGGCGGATCTTCACGGTTACTGGGCTCCAGGCCAGTGCAAGTCCAAAATTTTATCTTATATATATTAAATATATTTAGCCTAATATCTACATAGTTCACTCTTAGCCCAATCCAACTTTCAGAAAATGATACCTTCAAGTTCAGTCTCCCTCTATCGATAATTTCTAGATCCGCCCCTGATGTCAATGCTTTCATTTGTATGTTCTTGCAATGTCATATTTCTTTCCATGCAACTATGGAAAAACATGTCCCTTAAAAAACGTATAAGAAAGCATGAGATGGATTTACGTTGTGGTTACACAATGAATAATCATTGTTATTTTGACTTCAAATATTGTACTGATATATATTTTAGAATGGACGTTGAAAATAGAAAAATAGTTGAACCGCGTTTTGTGAAAAATGAATAAAATTATCTATTTTTATATAATAAAAATAAAAAATATTGACTAAAATAAATTTTTTTAAATATAATCAATTTTTATGTAAGAAGAGAATTTTGTGATTATTATTAATTTTTTAATACAATCGTGAACTTTTCACTCTCTCTCTTCTCTTTTTCACGATCAACATCTGGATAGGTCGGGGCCAGATCTTTGCGGTGATAGTGATAGTGATAGTGATAGTGATAGTGATAGTGGCGGTGATGAGAAGCGGTGGTGGTGGCAGAGCAAAGTAGAGGAGCCTAAATTTCTCACTCCTCCTCTTCTTCTTCTTCTTCTTCTTCTTCTCCTCTCTCTATGGCGATCAATGTCTGGATAGATGGGGGGTGGATCTCTGCAACTATCCTATGTTGTGCGGTGGCAGTTGCAGTGGCCGTGATGAGAGGCGGCTATAGCAGCGGAGAAGCAGAGTAGAGGAGAACCATGAATTTCTCACTCTTCTTCTCTCTCCGATGACCGACGTCTAAGTAGGCGAGGGCCCGATCTCTGCAGCCATCCTAGGCTGTGCGGTGGCAGTGGTAGTGGCGGTGATGAGGAGGTGGTGGCGGAGGAGCGAAGTAGAGGTGAATTGTGAATTCACAACTAAATAACTAGTGTTGTTGTGAATTTCAATTTTAAAGCTATAATTCACAACTAAGAATAATTTTGGTTGTGAATTCGAGTTTTAAAGCTAGAATTCACAACTAGTTGTCTTGGTTGTGAAAATTAGAGTTTTAAAACTAGAATTCACAACTCGAATATAGATTGATTGTGAATTCGAGTTTTAAAACTAGAATTTGCAAGTAGTTATCTTGGTTGTGAATTCGAGTTTTAAAACTAGAATTCACAACTATGAATAATCTTGATTGTGAATTCAAATTTTAAAGTTAGAATTCATAACTAATTGCCTCAGTCTTCACGTCATTGTGTGCCAAGTGAGAAACTCTTTCCCCAAAGCTTTAGCTTTTCGCTGTGAAAATAGTGCCGCCATAATAAAAGCAGACGAAGCAACTAGAAGCACTCGTTGCATGCCCTTGAATTCTTTTTCACGGATGAATTGGGAAAGCCAACAGAAAGATTTGATATTAGATTCTGACATAGGGCGTGCCGGGTCGCTAAGGGGCTTTTGTTTTTGGACGCCCTCTACTCCCGTCCTGGGGCGCTAAGGGGCTTTTGTTTTTGGAACAGACAAATTGTTGGGTGTTCTTTTAATTGTTTCAATAACTGTGGAATTATTAACAGTTTTAGATAATGTTAATAAATTCCAAAATCCATTTCGTTGTCCAATAACGACAACCGTCTTTTTGATTGGTACTGCAATTGCCCTTTGGTTGGGTGTTGGTGCAACATTACCTGTTGATAAATCCCTAACTTTAGGTCTCTTTTAATTTGATTCAATTGTGAAATAACACGACGTGTGTATCTAGAGAATAGTCGCTTCAAAGCGAATTCTCCCTAGATACATCTATTCACGAGAAAAAATTGTGAAATGTATGTTCTAAACTTTCAACAAATTCTCATTTTGCACACGAATTTTAAAATCTTTATTAAAATTACTCAACTATTATTTTTTCCTCATTTTGCATATTCCTTATTTTTTTTAGTCGTGGCAACATGGCATAATTATACTCGCTTGGCATAAATATGCTTGCATGACATAAATATGACCTTGTGAAAATATAGAACAAACACCGTATTTTATAGTTGGATGGAAACAATATTGTTTTAGTTATAAGATTTGGCCGAAAAATGGACAAATAAGTAAAATGAGAAAAAAAATAATAGTTGAATAATTTTAATAAAAAATTAAAAGTTTGTGTGCAAAATGAGAATTAGTTGAAAGTTCAGTAACTTATATTTAAATAACTCTTTTTCTTTTTACTATTTCAATTTAGATATTTTCGAATTCCACTCCTTAAAACTAGTGATTTTTCATAATTTATTTTAGATTTTTGAAGTAATTATTTATATTTATATGTCGAGGGATTTAAAAATTAGATGGAGTTGGCCTTAATAGATGGAGTTGTGTTGGTAATTTTTAGATAGTCTGAGAGATCATCACCAGCGGTTTCAGCATTAAGATATAGCACAAAAAATATGTATATTTTTATATTTTTTTATATTTTCTTTTATATTTTAATTTTATTATAAATTATTATGATTATTGTTTTTCTAAGAACTACCTATAAATACATTGTCATAAAAAATAATAACCCCTTCATTTGGCAAAAAATAACACCACCTTTACATGTCACAAAAACTAATTACATCCTCGAATATAATACGTATGATTTCTACCTATCTACAAGTATTACAATATTGTTTATTGTTTAACATTTATCAGTCTCACAATTATTTTGACATTATGACACTACTGAAACATTTTGTCGTGTGAACTTTTTTTCTTTTTTCCTATTTGTATGTTTTTAATAACAGACAAAATTTATTTGAATTAATATATGTAAAAATACTACAATTCATGATAAAAGTGTAAAAAAAAAAATAATAATAATAATAATCAGCTTCGTTTATTTTTAATTTTGGATTTTAGTTATTATATACTCCCTTCGATTCCAAATAACTTTCTAAGAGAGAAGGGCCCGCGTTTTAAGACGAAAATGTGAAAAAGTAAAAAAAAAAAAAGGGTAAATGAGGTATTAGAAATGATGAAAAAAAATGAAAAATAAAGGAAAATGAGGTATTATTAATAGTGAGGTATAGCCCAAAAATAAAAAGGAATTTTTTCTTTGTGACGATCGAAAAAGGAAAGTTATGAAATTATTTGAGGGATGAAAGAGAGTATAATTTTTTGTTGAATTTTCGTAACCATGCGTAATGTTTTTGAATTTTAGCAAATTTATTGCTGTTGTAATTTATTTTATATTGGTAACTTTGTAATTCAACATTTTATAATACTCATTTTTGTAATCTTTATATTTTTGTGTATTAAATATCATAGCATAATTAAATTAATTTTATTAATAATTTGAACTCAAAATAAAACCTATAAATTAAATATAACTAAATAAAAACTTAAAAAGATAATTAGCAATAAACAATGTTTGCGCTAGAAATAACACATCATTATTCATCGCATGGAAAGTGGAGGCATCAAATTATTTTGGTGTAAACAAGTGTCCAACGCCATTTTATTTGAGTCACTACTTTAATCAATATTTTGAACTTCTCTGATTCCTAGTAGAGGTGGTCTCCTGTTCATCCGGGTGTACCGTGTATTCGGGTTGTACCCAACTCGAATCCTGATCCAATTAAATTATCCTGATTCATTTCTTTTGTTAAAATATCACTAACACGAAATAATACTAATACTAATACTAACACTAACACGATCTTCGAATGACACTAACACAGTTTTATTTTATAAATGACACTATTTCGAAAATAAAATTAACACTATTTTGTTTTACAAACGACACTATTTCAAAAATGACACTAACACTATATTGAAATAACACTAACACTTGAAATGCGGGTAGGATAGTCTAGTTGGGTCGGGTACGACCGGGTGTACCCAAATTTTTGTGTTCCTACTACTCTTTATTTAATTTCTCCTTATTTTTTCAAATTATCTATCGTATTATCGTTGTCATTATTATTATTATCTCCCACCCCGCCCCGCCGTATCTTATGGTTGAAACACTCAGTTTCAAAAAAAATTGTTCCACACACATATCCATTAACACAGTCAAATCACCAAATTCATTGGACGTTGTCTCTTGGTTGCCATCGTCAAAGCAGCAATATGTGAATATATAAGAAGATGATTCAACAATTTTGGTGAATGATTGGATCTGGTAGGACTACGGATTCACGTTTTCATTTGTATGATTGTATCTGTCCAAATTATTTACAAAATTTGGACATGTACCAATACAATAATAACAAAAATAAAAACTCTTTTCTTTTTCATTTTTCTAAGTAAATCTATAAACAAAATTTGAGACTAATATTGTATGAAATACTACATATTTAGGTGCGAACCTCCAGCATATCAATTTGAAAATCTGGCCTTAGTTTTGTTGAGGATCAAGTGGGGACGTTTTCATATCTTTGTTAATCATAATTTTGCAATTTTTCTTGAGATATTGACACTCATTCTCCCGACATAAATGTCTGAAGATGAGCACATGTAATACTTTCAAAACAGAGTATTTTCAGTTTTCGTTCATAACTAGTACGACCATCCGTACGATGCACGACGAAATCGAAATTAAATGATATGTTTAAATAAATAAATATAAATAATAAACAGAAACAAATAATAAATGCAAAATATGGTTTAAAAATAAAATACTAATTACTCAATAAAATTTCGAATTTTAAAACGTAATTTTCAATTATGTATAAAGTGTAATGATAATTATAATTATCAAATTATTTTAAATTATTTGATAATGAAAATATTTTAAAATTTTAATAACTTATTCGTTTTAAATTAATTTTTGATAATTTTTATACCATATTAAAGATCTTCTAACGAACTTAAACTTAAGATACGCATTGAATATTTTTTTATAAATTAAATTTGACAATGTTTAAAAAAGAATTAAAATTATAATTTTTTTTATAAATTAAATTTGACAATATTTAGAAAAGAATTAAAATTACAAAAAGAAAAGAGAAAAAAAATAATAAAAAAAATTGATGGGAGAAGAGAGAGAGAAAAAAAATGGAAGAAAAAAATGGAGTGAGAAAACTCATCTTTTATATATTATATAGATTTACTTTGTATAATATGATTAATATAAAATAAATGTAATTTAATATTTCAACAATTAGATGACTAATAACTTTAAAATTATTTAATTCGTCAAAATAAATAATAAATTAATTTATATTAGTTTTACCAATCTATTTTATCATCATCATAAATAAACGTTTAAAGTAGTAGTTCTTTTTCCTTTTGAAATTACAAGATGTATCTGAATATAATCAATTATACAATCCATCACCGCACGCAGGCGAGAAACGCCCTGCGTGTGTGACCTCCACACCTGCGTGCGATAACCTCAACACCAAACAATACAACACCGTACGCAGGCGAGAATACAACACCACCTAAAGTGGGAACACATCACCGCACACAAGCAGAATTGAACCCAGTACCTCTCACAAATGAGAGTCTTTGGGTGCCTCAACTTTGTCATTAGAGCAAGGCCTCGTTGGCACGTTTAAAGTAGTTCTAAAAACCTCTAAATGCATTTTTTTGTATTTTTGCCATAATATTTCTGGAAACCACGAATTCTGGATTTTCTGACGAAGGATTGTAATTTCATCACAAACTTTTATAATATGTACACGAACGCTTTTAAAGTACTCATTAGTGGAATTTTAATTAGTCTGATAACGTTCAACGGACTAGAGTTTCTCACGATTAATTGAAATGACTACAAAATAGAATTTATATACAATTCATGAATTAGCTAAAAATTCTATATTTATACGCAGATTCCCATTTTATATCATCCACTAGATGATCTTTTACGAGATTTTTTATTTTAAAACTAATTATTTCAGACAGCCGAAATATATGAATTTGACCGATATTTATGTGGTGAATTACTTAGTGTGGTCAAACTATATATAATGATTAATTTCACACTCAGGTCAATGGGTGTATGATAATCAAAGAAACTTCACACTCTGCTCCAGCCTCCCACTGTATTATTATGTGTTAATTGGCAAAAATGCCCACTTTCTTAAATTTTTTTGTAAAAATGCCCTAAGTTATCATACAAAGCATTCTATGCCCTAATTATGTGAAGTACCTATTTTACCCTTTGATGTTGATGAGTGTGCTTGATTTTTTGTGAAAGTCTTACACATTTGACCGATTTGACAGCTATCAGTCATAAAAGTTAACGATTTGACAGCTATCAGTCAAGAGTACATATGATTGGTGAGTGGCTAGATCATGTGTCCGTCCGGCCGGACACATGATTTTACCGGGCGGACACATTATTTTATCGGTCGGACACATGATCTGCCACCCATCATTCATATGTATTATTGACTGATAGTTGTCAAATTGTTGACTTTTACGACTGATAGCTGTCAAATCGGTCAAATGTGTTAAGACTTTCACAGAAAACCAAGCAAACCCATTAAATCAAAGAGTATTTAAAGAATAGGGCATAGAATGCTTTGTATAATAAGAGAGGACATTTTTACAAAAAAAGATAAGGAAGTGGACATTTTAAATTTTTACTCTATTATTATTGCCTCCCAACGACTGGTGCAAAAGTATTATTAGAACCGGAACAAAAAAAATGAAAGTTATAAATATCAGTCGAATGTAGTATTAGGGTGTGTTTGCTTTTTATCCCTCTAAATGGAGGGATAATAAAAATTTATGCCTTTAAATATTTGTTTTCTTATCTCACATTTTATACAAACACCATTTTTTCTTCCCTACTTTCACTTCAAGGAGAGATAATATTACCCCCTTCACTTTGATGTGATAATATTATCCCTTCTTGAAGTGAAAATAAGGAAGAAAAAAAAATGGTGTTTGTGTAAAATGTGAGATAAGAAAGCAAATATTTAAAGGCATAAATTTTTGTTATCCCTCCATTTAGAGGGATAAAAAGCAAACACACCCTTAAGATCAGACGGAGTCCTAATCAAATCGATTATTAATGTATCTTATGCTTATTATATGTTTCTTAAGTTCTTATAACTACCTAAAACAAGTTGCACTCATGAAGTTTTAATCCTCTTTTAAAAGAGGTCGTGTCATGTGAAACCGATTTTATGTTGAAATTGGCTTTAGAATAACACCACTTCAACATATAAATGGTACTTTAACATTTTAAAGTATCATTTATATGTTGAAGTAGTGTAATTGTGAAGCCGGTTTCACCATAAAATCGGTTTCACAAGAGTTTTTGTATTTTGTTAAAGAGAAAAAAGTTTTGAAACTTTTGAATTAAAAATAGAATTAATTGTTTGTTATACAAAGTATACTTAAAATTTTGATTTTTAATCACCATTATTTTTTTGATCAATTATATATAAATTTTGAACCTTTTGAAATTTAGCTATAATTAAAAAAGAATATGCACTCATATAGCCATGCATATTGAGCAGTGAAACTCAATTTTTGGTCACCCATTTGAGAAAAAAAAATTTATGGTCATTTTTTACTATTTTGATCCAAAATACCTTTGCTCGCGCGCCCCTTCTCTCCCTCGTTCATTGTCTGCTAGGCAACCGCTGGCACAATTGACATTAATTGTGCCAAGTGTACTTAATGAATGATATAATTGACACTAATAGTGTCATTTGTACCAACTGTCAACAGCCGCGAAAAAGTCAGCGTTCGCGCCTCTCTCCGCGGCCGCACCCTTTCTCTTAGTACAATTGGCACTAATTGTGCCAAGTGTACCTAATGAATAATACAATTGGCATTAATAGTGTCAGTTGTACCAACTGCCAGCAGTTGCGGGAAAGTCAATGGTTGCGCCTCTCTCCGCGGCTGCTCCCTTTCTCTTGGCACTAATTGTGTCAAGTGTACCTAATGAATGACACAATTGGCACTAATAGTGCCATTTGTACCATCATAACCCGCGAGCCCAACCCGACTCAAAGCCCAACCCGTGCGTGTAACCCTGACCCAGTCCGCCTAATTAAGAGCAAAATAGTCGTAAAACGTAAAAAAATTACCAAAATTTATGTTTGTTAGATGAGTGGTCAAATATTGAGTTTCATTGCTCAATATGACTATCTCACAAGTTGACTCTAATTAAACTTCCGGCAATCGTATGTGAACGCGGGAACATTTTCTCCTCTTTTCCTTTGTCATAACCAACTCATATAAAAATTTCAAGCAATAAAATTTCGACGTCCATGTATGATAAGATGTTGCCAAAATTTTAATCATAGTCGAATTTCAAAAGATTTAAAGTTATATTAATTGATCAAAAAATAATATTAATTAAAAATTAAAATTTATGTATATTTCTTGTATAAATGTAATTCACCCTTAAAATTTACCAGTAACAAAAGGTTGCATTTCTTATTTCACAATCCTAATATGTAAGGCTTAGAATGACATTTTACCTGGGGTGTTTGTACGTGTATTGATTTAATTACCTTGACATTTCATGGATTTCTAGGTTCCTTCTCTTCTTCTTTCTTTTTTCTCCATCAATAAAATTTGTATTTTAATAATGCTAGAGAGTTCTAATGGGACATTTAAATAGTGTAGACCTCAGTGTGTAAATAGTATTGATCTAGTATTTAATTTCAACTCTCTATTACTGTACGGACCCATTTTGATTATTTAACTCTTGATATTTGTCTCAAGATGGAACATTCAAGCAGTACAGAGTTTAGTCTATCAGTTGAAAAAAAAAACTTTTGATATTGAAAACTAAAATTAACTTCATATTATGGAGTATCGAAACCAAATCCAGAGTGATATTATTTGTTTAACTGCTAGATAATTTTAAGACCGACTCTTTATCCAACCTTTTCATGTCACTATTAGGAAAAAAAAAACTAAATATGACACATAAAGAGTTTAAATTTTAAAATATTCAATTTTATACAATATTCATAGTTGTACTATATATAAAAAATAGAGTAGTACATTAGTAAAATAAAAACTTTAATATTTCATAAAATTAATTTTAAAAAATAAAAATTTGCAAATGTGCTGAATCATACTATTTTTAAAAATTCGTAGTTATTTTTATATAGTATTATATACATATAGATATACGCAACATTATTGTATATTTACATATATTTTTCATATACTATATTTATTTTCATCATTTTCATATATATTTTATTTTGTTTCAATGAAATATTTAATTTAATTTCATAAAATAAATTACTGCATGTATTTTCATGAATACAAATAATGAAATTATAAGAAAGAGAGAGAGAGAGAAAGAGCATACTAATAATCATACAATTTTATGCGCATTGCAAAAATACCGCCATACAAATAATTCTTTAATTTTATTTTATTTACTAAAATTACCACCAATTCAATTTGAAATTGATTTCAAATTAAATGTTAACCTTTTAATATAGTATAGATTTGGCCCGAATAGTATATTGGGCAAATGGTTTTTAATACCCACTTTTATAATACATCTATCAAATCTACCCACCTATATAAAACATCTATGAAAAATACCCACTTCATAATGAAATACCATTTCTACCCTTATACTTAATTTCTCTTTTTCTCCCATCTTTTGCCTAATTAAGCTTGACTAGTATATCGGCTGGAAACTTTCCTCGTGCCCGATAGGTTACTTCGGTAAACTGGGTCTGGACTGTGTGACAACGCCACGTACTGTTAAGCAAAAAATGATAAAATTGATATTTGTTCAAATTGATCCCGCGCTTCTCAAAATGGTATCAGAGCGGGTTTTTATAGAGGAATTATATAATTTTTAGTTTATTTTATGACTAACCCATGTGGGAGGAGACTCCATTAGAAAATATGGATCCGGACGAATGTCCGAGATGTATTGTGTACAGGAAATCTCTTCAAGATTTGTAGAGAGAAACTACTCGTCTTATTGACGATCTCAACTGGAATAATCGAGCCCTCGTAACGAACATTCGACGAGGAGAAGATGCGGAAATTATTCGTGATATCATCACGGGTATTCAATCTTACCATGAGACTCTCATGGGAATCGTCGGAATAAGAACGGCGATTGAACGAACCAGAGACGAGGCACATCAGTCCCACGACTGATGGAACCAAAAGACAAGGCGGGAGTAGCTTTTCCAAGCTACCAAAAGATCGAGCCAAGCTCTTCCGACAACGTCAACTTGCGGGAGATCCAAAAGACGGTGGAATATTATGGCGTCAAGCTGTACGATCTACCGATGGAGCTGAGCAGAATATCACTCAAACAAGAGGAAATATTAACCCTCTTGCGTGATATCCAGAAAAGAATGGAGGAGATCGAAAGGCGAAAACCATGTTCCAGAAAAATTCGGAATCAATGGTCCAAAGACCCGACGTCTACATCTCTATTCGATGCAACACCTAAGGAGTTGCAGCCGGAGGACATAATCCGAATCATGAAAGGCAAATATCATGGATAGCCTTGACAGAATCGGATTAGAAGATCTACAGGAGTTAGCAGAATCTTTTGCTAACCTCAATATGGTTGATCTAAAGATGAACCAAGGAGATGAAGGGCCTAAAACAGAGCCTCAAGAAGAAGGATCGTCAAATAAGGGGTCGGCTCAAGACAACGTGAGCCAGTTTCAAAGAACCCGGCGACGGAGGCCTCAGATGCAGGATACTCCTGTAGGAAAGGTCACACTTGAACCAATCCATCCATACGGATTGATTCTCAACCTTGACGAAGCCAGTTTCAAAGAATGGGAGGATCTCATCGACGAATGGGCTTCATCATTAAAAGTCGTGATTGCC
Source organism: Salvia miltiorrhiza (assembly GCF_028751815.1). Taxonomy (NCBI): domain Eukaryota; kingdom Viridiplantae; phylum Streptophyta; class Magnoliopsida; order Lamiales; family Lamiaceae; genus Salvia; species Salvia miltiorrhiza. The sequence continues at coordinate 43,669,717 of NC_080390.1, read as the reverse complement.
ACAATCGATTACGACAAAAAAGAATTTGCCAGAATCTTCGAAGCTAGCTTGGCAGGGATGGCAAAATTATACTGGGAAGGACTTACAGTCACAACCAGAGATGAGATGTTTAGCAGCACGTCCTTTTATGACATCATTAAGGAAGTTACTAAACAGATCAAAATCCACTTCTTGGGAATGGGTTTTTTCGAAGGATCCGCAGAGGAGAAGCGCAAGAAATATCAACATGCACTTTACAATCTAAGGTTGATAGTGCTAGAGCCAAAAGCTCTCAATGAATTTCTGCGTCTATACACCCTATATGTCCATATGGGGGAAGTTGAAGATCAGACGGCCATGGACCTTTTCTTTCCAAAGCTTCCAAGTCCATGGAGGGAAATGCTCATCAATGAGTATGTTTCACCAGGAGGATATCCACTTGACAGTGCTTCGAGGAGGATGTCTTATGTTCACAAGAAGTTGTCCGAATGGTGCCAGAAGGCAGCGGACCAGAGGAATCTCAAGAGATTGAGGAGACTCAACAAGAAATCCCCATTGATGTGCGACAACATTGATCTTCCAACAGAGATTGGTGCTGAGTTGCTGTATCAAAAGAGGAGCCGGAAGAAACATAGGTACCAACCCTATGAAAGAAAGTCCAAAAGGAGTTCTTGGAAGCCGAGAACTATGTGGACCAGACAGAAGGCGCGCTCCTACAAGTCAGGCCAACGGAGCGGACCATCAAAAAACCGATTCTCAATTCAAAAGAGAATCCCGACGAGAAAAACTTTCAGGCGCACTCAAGCCAAAGCAAATGAAAGTTTTAAGGATTGCAACTGCTGGTCGTGCGGTGCAAAGGGGCATATTTCAACCAATTGCCCAGACAACGAGAAAAAGCAGATAAGGAGATTCGAATCCACACCGGATATCGAAGATGCTATCTACCACCAGAAATTGATACCCGTGTATCAATTCGAGGATATATCCTCTGATGAGAGTATATATGAGCAGGAAGAAGTCTTTAGTTCTGAGGATTCAGAAATGACCGATGGATCAACCGGAGACGAGTCAGACTAAAGAGGAGCACGAGGTTCACCACACCCAGAAGGAGGATCAGAATGGATTCACTAGCCATTTTCTGATTCCACAGGAAGAAGTGGTGAAAAAGCTCGTGAAGAAACTCAATAGGGAAACTGGAGAGGTACAAACATACCAAGGGTTTTCCAATGGGAGATTGAATCGAGTTTTTAATAGCTTGATTCCATCCAAGAGGAAGCATCATGTCTATTTTGGTGTCACAAACCGAGAAATGGCGCTTCCAATGGAGATTACAAGTAATCAGGTGGAAATCCAGCTGGTTCCTGCTGAAGATATTAGGCAGGATCTTAAGAAAATGAAGCCAGAAGTCGCAAGCACGATGAAATGGATTCATATTGGAGCAATTCAGTTGGTAATCAAATCATCCCTCTCCCCAGGGACAGACCAACCAATTGATGTCGCACTTTGCGACAAAAGAATCAGGGATACTAGAGCATCAGTTCTGGGAGCCTTTTCGGGCAATCTCTATGCCAAGAAGATTATAACCGAGTTCTATCCACAGATCGCTTATAATCTACAAGATTCATCCTTCAGCCGAACCCTGACCCTCTATCAGGACTTCAAAAAGAAGGAGCTTATGACAGATGGAAATAGGCCATACTCACTGACTTATCAAGTCTCGTATGCCTTATCAAATTCCCATCACACAGAATTATTTCTGGGAAAAGAGTTCATTGAAATTCCAGAAATATTCAAGGAGGTAGCCAAGGCAGTCAAACCAAACCGAGTGGAGATTCCTCAGATCGGAGAAATCGACATCGATATTGGAGACAAGACGGTGCTTAGCCATACCCAAAGTCTCAGACTTGGAGCACCAAGGCTATCATTCCAAGGAAATAGGCTAACTTCAGGGCCTATTACAAGGAGTTTCTCTCATTCATATGAAAGAATGGCGATTCAGGAAACCCCAGTTCTGGACATGAAAGTCAAGCTTAAATGTCCCGAAGGATGGAGACAGGTTTCCACAAGATTTGATACAACTAACAAGGAAAACAAATTTCCTTGTAGCTCGTTGTATTATTTGGCAAATCCAGGAGACAACCGATACATCGGAATTCTGGAGGTTGGCGGTTTTGAAATCCAGACCGAAGGCCAAGCCGGACAGGAAGCAGATGTCCTGATCTTAGGACGAGATTTCCTTGACAAATATAAGCCATGGTCATGGAAATCAGGAAGAATGGAGATCACCATTGGACGCCAAAGAATAATGATCCAATGACAAGTCCATTCTCAATATACATCTCTGTGGGGATGTTATATGGGAAATACAAAGCAGAATATTTTGCTGCTTATGTGGATTCGGGAGCAGGAATCTGTACAGCAAAACGAGGAGTCTTTCCAGCAGAAGTGGAAGAAGATCTACCTCGAATTGCAGGAAGGGATTTCTCCAAAAAGATTTTGCTTCTATCAAAAGGAGTAAAACAGACGGAAATATTAATCGGCGGAGCAGGGCAGACACCTTGGTACAAGGTCAAAACTCCACCAATTTATTTCCATGATACTGGAGCAGATATATTATTGGGAAATAATTTTCTGCAAAGCTTCAAGAGATTCATACAAGACAATGAGGCCAGGAGGCTGGTGTTCACAACCAATTGTGACCACAAAATCATTGTGCAAAGGCTCCAAGGAGCTTTTCATCGTTCAATGCCAATCAAATTCCGCAGCAAGCGTGGTGATGATGGCAGACTCCGGCGACCCCAAATGAAGGATCAACGGAGATTCGGAGAAGTTTTGCTCAAATGCAGAACTGAGGGATTCCCAAATCTCTCTGAGGAAGAAACTCAAATCCTCAAAGTGTCCTTGATATCACACCAAGATATCAAGGAAGAAGAACAGGTGTCCATTGCCGACGTCAAAAGAAGGATTCAGAAGTGTTACCATGAGAATCCTTTGGCATGGTGGGACAAGAACCAGCTCAGAGCAACCTTGAAAGTTAAAACTGGAAAGGAGCATGAGTTCGTAAGGTACAAACCTATCCTGATGAACCCTCAAGATCAACAGGATATGATGAGTATAATCAAGGAACACCTTGATTTGAAACTAATCGAAGGAGGAAGATCACCCTACAGCAGTCCTGGATTTCTGGTGAGAAATCATGGGGAGATCAAGCGAGGAAAGCCAAGATTGGTCATTAATTACAAAGGGATTAATGACATTCTTGAGTTTGACGGATATTTCATCCCAAGCAGAGAACACCTCATTAATTGCATCAGAAGTGCAAGGGTATTCTCAAAGTTCGATTGCAAGTCAGGTTTCTACCAGATTCGCATGGAGGAAGGGAGTAAGAAGTTCACAGCCTTCTCAACTCCACAAGGACATTATGTTTGGAATGTCATGCCAATGGGGTTAGCCAACGCGCCTCAGATATTCCAAAGGAAAATGGATAATCTCTTCAAAGATTATTCTTCGTTTATGTTTGTTTATATTGATGACATCCTCATTGCATCAAAAAACATTCATGAACATGTCAGGCATCTGGAAATCTTTGCCGATGTTTGCCAACAAGAAGGACTAGTGCTGTCAGAAAAGAAGGCAGTCATAGCCACCCAGAAGATGGAGTTTCTGGGGATCGAGATCGATGAATCTGGGATCACTCTACAAGATCACATTGTGGAAAAGGTCCAGAATTTTCCAGAAGATCTCAAGGAAAAGAAGCAGCTCCAAAGCTTTCTCGGAGTTGTCAATTTCGCAGGGATGTTCATCAAAAACCTTGCGGAACATAGAAAGGTCTTCAGTCCACTACTGAAGAAAGATGTTCCATTCATATGGAAGGAGGAACATCGGGAGGGTATGAAGAAGCTGAAAGAGATTTGCAAAAATCTCCCGAAGCTTTCAATACCACAAGACGAGGATGACTTGGTCCTCTACACCGACGCAAGTGATTTCTGGTGGGCAGCTGTGCTTACTAAGATCACCCCTTATGGAGAAGAACCTTGCAGATACTGTAGCGGTCTTTTCTCCGACAACGAAGCTGTGCGATGGCACATCAACGAGAAGGAATTCTTTGCAGTGCGAAAGGCGTTTAAAAAATGGCCGCTTTTCCTACTGGCTAAAAAATTCGTTTTGAAAGTTGATAACACTAACGTTAAAGCTTTCTTAACAAAAAAGATTGAATCTAAACCTGAAAAGGCTAGATTAATTAGATGGCAAGCAGAATGCCAATATTATGATTATGATATTGTCATTTTGAAATCTGATCAGAATGTTCTTGCAGATTTCCTTACAAGGGATGGAGCTCCCTGAAGTGGAGGCCATCGAGGCAATACAGTGGCAGCTCTTTGAAAGCTTAGAGCTGCTACAACAAGAGTGGCACAAATGTGTGCTACATACCAAACAAGCAGGAAAGATACAAGCGGCTGACGAAGCCAAAGTATCTAGCCAAATCGATGTCTGTTTCATGAAGATGTTCAATCTTCAGGAAGCAACCAACAAGCCGCTCTTGCGCGCAGTCCGTGAAAATCGGGCTAAAGCAATGCTTTCCGTACAGGGCGGATTACCTGTAGCAGGGGATTCAAGTACCCCTAGCCCAAGTCCTGAGAGAATGGCCTCACAGCCGGACGCTCGAGGAAAAGATGTTGTTAAGGGGTCACTCCCTGAATCAACATGTCAACCCTCCACCTCTGGGGTAAAAGAGGGAGAGATCAGCCTTAGGCCCATGACAGGCCAAGTTAAGGTTGATACTAATCTTTTTATTTCTTCTCCTTCTTGGCAGATGTATCAAGATAGGTGGGAGAAACTTCTCACGAGGAGAGGCATTAATCCGGGAAATTGCCGGGTTGATGTGGCAGGAAAATATCCAAGGGTTTGGATGACTCCAGGAGCCAATCCAAACGATGTTAAGGAATGGTATGAGTTTGGGGCATTAGCCTCAGTTTATACCACTTCTCCGGCCTTCACCGAAATCAAGGGTCTACCCAAATGGATCCAGAAAACGGTGTTCGACGCATGGGAGAACAACGAGTCCCTCAAAAGGGGAGACGTTCTGGAATTGTACTTCTTCAGTGCAGCGCCAGAACCAGTTGGCAAAGGAGTCTACGAAGCCTTTCATTTCATCAAGCTTCGGAGACCAGATACAGGAGCCTTGAACCGGATCAAAGTTCCTGAGTTTAATGCTGCCATCGTCTCAACATTTACGGAGGATCAAATCTCCACGAGACGAGCATGGGGTCTTTGGGTCTGTCTCACAGAGATGGACAAAATGAAGTCCAGATTTAAGTTCTTTCAGAGCTCAGATCTGGGAACGTTCCTGGTCAACACCATGACAGGAACCACAACCCAATTTGCCGAAAAATCTTTCGAGAACAAGAGGCATACAATTTGGGGAAACAAGATAGCGGGGAGCAAAGAGACTCGTCGCAAATTCTGCAATATGGCTCATCTGAGTCATTGGATCGAGAGGATCTGCGATCAATGTTCGTCGCAGAAGGAGCCAGAATTCGGTAAAGGTTTCCTCCCGAAACCTGACAGAAGGAGGTTCCGGTCTGATGAACACGACGAGCGTCAGACTCCAAAGGGAAGAACACCTCGGGCACCAAAAAAGTAAGGTGGCCGACAAAGCAAAGTGAATCATGTGATTCACAGCAAGGAACGCACCCACAAAAGAAACGACAAAAGTGGGTGGAAGAACAGGAGGACCACTCACCAAAAGCTCCAGGACAAAAGTGAGTGGAGAGAAAAGCAGCCGGCCCCTACCAGCATTATCACAAAAAGATAAAACAGGGGTCCAGCACCATGTGATACCACTAACAAGTGTCGGCAATCAAGGCCGACAAAAGAAGGTGGATGTCATATTCAAGCAAGCTGGCCACAAAGATGGAATCCGAGGCCAACAACCGAGCAATAATAGAGGGGTTCAAACCTCTATATAAACACAAGTGCTGGAGAGAAGAAGGCATCCGAAAATTCACAACATTTTCACACAACACTTCCTCTCTCTAGAAATTATCTTTTGTAATTTTAAATTTTGTTTTTAAAGTTTTCGTTTTAGTTTTGTTTCTTTTTATTTTTATGTACACAAGTATTAGCTACTATGAGTAGCTAAACAAGTTTGTCTCCTCCCTTGGGGAGTATTTTATGAAATAAATTAATTATTATATAATTCCTCTATAAATGCTTAGTTTTTGTCCAACTATTCCGGTTTAGTATAAATATTTTCTTTTCATTTTTCAACAAAAATATTTGGAGTCGACACACAGTAAAGGAGGGAAACTGATTCCTGAAGGTGACCATTCGGCGAAAGCCGGAACACAGTGAAGGGAGAAGGTTGCAACCATCACTTGCGAGTGTGTGGTTGGACGAAGGCCGTGGAGGCAAGAAGTCCGTAAAACGCGATAAAAGCTCCGGAAGGTGACCAGTCGACAAAAGGTATACTGTTGATTTATGATTTGAATTATTTAGAAGTTGTACGGAAGCATGTTGGGCCTGATTATGTATTAATTGAATTATGATAATTTGAACATGAAATGGTTTAATTATGGATTTGTTGAGGATTGGTTGAGGGGTAGTTTTGGCATTAATAATGAGTTGGATATGGTTGATATGTGTTTTGTGAAAGTGGGTATTTTTGATAGATAAGTTATGAAGGTGGGTATTTTAAATCTTGACCCTAGTATATTATACTACAAAACTAGATTTAAAGTAATTTTCAACCTCCAAAAAAGTTGCATACAAAACAATAAAATGAGCTTCGCTTCTTGAATACTCATAACTAATTTGATTTGTTGTCATTGTCGAACTAAACTTGAACATATGCATATTTTCAAAGTCTTGTACTTGTATTAACTTGTCCGTTTTCAGTCGAGTCTCCATGAAAATTGACAAGTAATGCATTTACTTGCTTATTTTGTCAACATATATAACGCGTCATTTTATTTTTTAAGAATGTTATTGATGAGATCATTATGCCGTGAGCATCATGTCATAAAGTAATCCAGTTCTATTTTTATAGCAGCTCATGTGCAGTGCAGAGAAAATATTTCTATATTTGTATAAAATTGAACAAACTCGAGTATTATATTTATAAATATAATGAAAATAATAATTTTAACTGAATATTGAAAAAATAAATAATAATTCACAATAATAAAAATTGATATTAGGAAAAGGCAAAAAAAGGTTAAAAAATAGAAATAAAAAAGAATTAAAAATAGATTATTTCAAACAAGGACAAGAGAGGAGAGGGAATTTTTTAAAGTTTTAATTTTTAATTAAATATTACTTTTATATTTTAAATCAAAAATTTATATAAAATATATTAAATTAAATCTCTTAACTTGATCTTTAATTTGATATGTATATCAAATGGAGTAGTATTTTACAATTAGTCGGATTTCAAAATTTTAGAAAGAAAAAAAAGAAAAGAAAAGAAGATAAAGAAAAAGAAAATAAAAAATATATATTATTTACAAATAAACCTTCAATTTTATTATAACTACAAAACTACCACTCAGTTTTGAAATTGATTTGAAATTTGAAATTTGAAATTACCTTTTTAATATATTTTTATAGATTATAGATTTTGCTTGGTTTTCCCCCTGACCTCTTTTGTGTAGGAAAAAACTTTTGTCTGTCTTGATTATATAATTCATAACTACTGCAACCCAATTGCACTATAGAAGCTTCCAATTCAAATTTTATTAGCTAAGAGAAAACTTAATTTTAAAAATCATGTTCAAATATTTTAACTGCGCCTTACAAAAAAAAAAAAGGTCACATCAACACCTTATAGACTTATATAGTTATGGCAGAGCTTTTGTTCCACAGAGTTTTTCTAGTACGATCTACCTCTCTAATGCACACATCGAATAGCAATTTCAGATTTTCTTATTCATAAACAAATTTAATTACAAAAACAGGCCCAATTAAAAGCCCATACTCGAAGAGTCCAGTATCCTTTCACTGCAGAAAATATAGCACTCAAACGTGTTCCCAGTTAAAAAAAAAAATGAGAGGTGTTCCCAGTAAATTAGGTACGTTATACATAATGTATTTTCTTTTCGTTTTCTTTTAGTTTTGACGTAACACTACATAATATCACGGATTGTATTGTACTGTATTAATTAAATCTTCCCACTTGCTGATTGCATATATCACTCTGTTATTACTATTTTTTTTAGGGATATTGGCGCTTAAATACATAAATTTTGGACCCATTTTGATTTTTTCATGAACTTTAAAAGTTGTCAAAAAATACGCGAATTTTGACTTATTTTGTTTTTTTACCACGAACTTTAAGAATTGTCAAAAAATACACGAATTTGGGCTCATTTTATTTTTTTCCACGAAATATATTATAATGAAAAATGATCCAAATAATTCTTTTATAATTAAGGGTTAATTTCCGTAAAATTAAAAAGCTTTATGAAATTTCGCGATATTCTCACCAATTTAAAAATCGGCATATAAATACTTGAATCAAAAATTAATGTTCTTAATGATAGATGACAATTATTCAAGTGTTAATAGGCAAAAGTGTCCCATTCCTTATTCATATTTTGAAAAATGCCCACCCTTATCATGCAAAGCTATCCATGCCCAAAATTACTAAATAACCCTTAAGTGGATCAACATCTTAAGTAATCATTTCGGCAGTCTTACACTTTCTTACACATTTTTAAGTTCCAATGCATTTTTGTACAATAATTTGTGATGTTGACCGAAATGATTACACATTAATTGCATGCAATAATATTTTTTACACTGTATATATATATAGTGTTCATATGTTTAAATTGCAAATATTATCGACCAGACACTAATTAACACTTAAACAATATATTAAATTAAATTCAGCAAAATAGTAAAAATTAATATAAAGATACAAATAGATAGAATAAAACCTTTTATGTCGATATAGAATCGATCCGGCCGGTGAAATGGCTAGAGAAATGTATCCGACCGGGTACATTTCAGGTAAACAATGACCCGGCCGGATACATTTTTCCTTGAAAATTACCGGCCGGATAGATATTATTTAGGCATAAAATATTCTATTTTATTCAATTTCATAAAAAAAAAGTCAAGAAGCTAATAATATATATCCATGCGTATCTATCTTAAATTTTTTATTTTTTTTCCCTTTAATATCTTAATTTCAATACATATATTCTTTGAAATTATTTGTATATATATATATATATATATATATATATATATATATATTGTGTTATTCTTGAATGTTGATATATAGTATATAACACTATATATATCGTGTTAATTAATCCATATCTTTAAATTTAAAATATATATAGTGTTAATAGCCAAAAGTGTTAAATTTCGCCTCATATATATATATATATATATATATATATATATATATATATATATAGGGTTAGGTTTTATTGAGAAGCTCAAATGTGTTGAGAAGTTGAGAAGCAATCCAATAGATGAACATGTCAATTAGTTTTTATGAACGCGGGTTTGATTTGGGATTCGATCCTTGGCGGTGGCGTATTTTTTAACAAATTAAATAGATTCGTATGTTCGTCAGTTATATTTGGTATGTTCAAAGAATTTATTGATCTGGGGTCTAATTGCCATGTTCATCAAAATGTACTGACATGTTCATCTATTAGATTGCTTCTCAACTTCTCAACACATTTGAACTTCTCAATTGAACCACTCCCTATATCCTATATATATATATATATATATATATATATATATATATACTCAAAATCCGTCCCAAATAAATGCATGCTTGTTACCCAAAAAAATCATGCATGTTACCAAGTGAATTATGCAAGAACCGATACATAAAGGACAAAAAAATCTTACTAAAAAATTTGATTCTCTTTTGATAGACATAAAGCCGATTGTATCGGCTTCAATCACTTTATTTTCGTCCATATATCTATCTCTATTTAACACTATATTTACCTTCCTTCACTAGGGTTTTTTACTCATCACACATATCGGCTTCTTCACTTTTTTTTACCCACCGAGAGAGTTCAAAATATTGAAGCACGTCGGATTCATCCATGGCATCTTCTTCACAGGTTTTTATTTTTAATTTTCATGAAATTCAATAGAATAGAATAATTTATGCTAAAAACAATCGATCCGGCCGGTGAAGTGGCCGGATAAATCGATCCGGCCGAGTACATTATTTAAATGAAACATACGGCCGGATTGATTTTTCCGGGAACTTCACCGGCTGAATCGATCGTTTTTTAGCATAAAATATTCCATTTTAATGAGTTGTATGTTTATATTTATCAGTTAGTAATTTACTGAATTTAATTTAATTATATTTGTTTAAGTAATCATTATTGAATTATTATTGCGAGTTTTGCTGGGTATTACATTGCATTGTTTATGTGGGTTTTCTACAATTTAATAAAATAAATTATTTTATGCCTATTGTGAAACTATCCGGCCGGCACTATGCCCGGAATAATGCGTCCGGCCGGAACAGTTTATTTCTGAAATGTACCCTGCCGGATTCATTTTATCGGACACTTCACCGGCCGGATAGTTTCTCTTTAGGCATAAAATACTTTATTAAATCTATCTGTATGTTTACGTTAATTATTACTATTTTACTGAATTTAATTTAATTATAATTGTTTAATTATTAATTATTGAAACTGTTATTGCTTGGTATTAATTAAATTGTAGTTTTTTAATATATTACTGAATTTAATTAAATTGCTTGGTATTAATTGCAGTTTAATATTTTTTACTGAATTTAATATTAAATTGCCGAATTACTCGAATTTTACTGAATTTAATATTAAATTGCTGAATTTTACTGAATTTAATTGCAGTTTAATATTACTGAATTTTACTGAATTTTAATATTTTAATATTACACAGAGGAAATGTTTTAATATTTTACTGAATTTTACTATTTTACTCGAATTTTACTACTGAATTACTGAAATTTAATATTATTTAATTAAATTGCTTGGTATTAATTAATTTCGCCTCTTTTTTTAATTATGCCTATTTGTATTATTTTTTAATATTTTACTGAATTTAATATGTTTTCATTTTGTAAATGAATAGGCGAATGTCCCATATCTTCGTCGCGACATTATAGACCAGACGGAGGTTGCTATCAGCACCTACTATAGGGATTCACATTTTCTGGAGCTGGTTGAAACTTTAAATGTGGTCGGCGAACAGTGCAATTCAGATTTATTGGGAAGATTTAGAGCATCATGTTTTGGGCATTTCATTGATTGGAGGCCCGGCCCGAAGAGCAATAAAGCATTACACCAGATTGTATCGAGACAGATTGTGTCAGAAGCCGATGAGATCTGCTTCTTTCTGTGCGGAGCACGAGTCAGATTTTCCCCTGCGGACTACGCATTAGTGACTGGGCTCAATTTCGCGGGATCGAGGTTCGATGCGACATTACTGCACGACTGCAGTCGCGTGGAGGCATACCGACGATTCTGCGGTACGCGAAGCATGACCATACAGTCGCTCATCAAACGCGTGTGCGATTTGGATCGTCGAGTGGATGATGAGGATGGGAGCCTGTACCTTCGTGCTGTCCTCGTGTGTGTGGCTCACACCCTTGTTCTTGGGTTGGATACGCGGGTACAGCCGTGGCTTTGGGTTTTGGTGGATGATCTGGCTACATTTGATAGATTCCCCTGGGGCGCGTATTCGTATAAGATGTTATGTCATTATACGCATGAGATAGGAATCGGCGAGAAGTATCACTTCTACGGTCCTTCGTGGGCTTTATATGTCTGGGCATTGGAGCGCGTCCCGGGCTTCGGACACATGGTCGCAGCATCTAGCGGTGATCCGACAGCGTACCCTCGGTGTTTGAGATGGACTTTCAGGGGTAAGCCCCGGCTTCACGGTCTGCGCGATCTATTCGAGGGACAGGTAATCAGTTATTTAAGATTTAGTGTTTCACCGTTACTAGTTTTACTTATGTTCTAATATATTATCTTTGTTGCTTTCTAGGGTGGTGTCCTGCCCCTGGAGCCCGATGGTGACGATCTGTCGAATCACTACTTCATATCAGCGCTGACACCGGGCGAACTCTCGGTGAGCTTCAGGCCCCCCGACAACCCATTAGCTCGGGGTGTCCAATTTCCACAGCAGATCGGAGCCCGTGTAGTGGAGGAGCGCGGGGACGAGGAGGATGTACCTAGACAACCTCGTATGACTCGCAGTCACAGTGTTCGGGGCCCTGTGAGGGATGCTCGACCCCACGAGCCGGCTCGTCATTCAGTAGATCCGGGCAAGCGCCCAGCGCTGCATACTTCTTCATCGTCGAGCGGATCTCGGACTGTATCCAGTCCCAGCGAGGGTGAGGTGGACCGTAAGTGGGTGAAGAAGACGATCCGTCAGGAGATTAAGAAGGCCTTCGGCAAATTCGTGGATAAACTGAAGGGCAAGGGTAAAAAGGATAGGTGCAAGAAGAGCAAACATTTCCGTAAGCCCGACTCCCCTGATGATGATGACCAGCGACGGTCCCCTGATGATTACCAGCCACGGTGTCCTCCACCCAGTGCTTCAGGGCCCGACGCTTCAGGGCCAAACGTTTCACGTCCCTGCGACGACGACCCCCGCGATGAGGAACCACGCCATCAAGAGACCCATGTCTACCCATCACGCCCTTCAGATTATGTCCATTCCCGCCCAGCAGAGACCCCGGATTACAACGAGCAGTGGCGGGCCATGAATCAGTCTGTTCAGGGCGACTACACACCGACAGAGCAGACTTTTGACTGGTCGACCCAGGTCTACCCTCATTGGTCTTCCCCATTCCTGAAGCCGCAGTATAGCACAGAGACCCCGATATTCTTTGCTGAACCGCTCACTTCTATTGCACCACATGAGTGGGGACAGTCCAGTTCGGCAGGGCAGGCTCAGACGGAGGAGCCTGAGCCACAGGCAGAGCAGCCACAGGCACTGCTGCTGCAGCACCCAGAGCAGCCGCCGGTAGAGCAGCCGCCAGTAGAGCCCCCGCGTCGCAGTCATTGGGTGAGGCGTCCGTCTAACTTTAAGAGATCGCCTTGGGTTAATAGCCGAATGCCACGTCCAGTGACACAACACTGTAGTGACCATTATGAGAAGTGGATTGCTAGATGCCGAGCTGGTAAGGGTCGTGAGGTGTATGTCAGGGTCAGTGGTGGTTTGCTGGAGTACGACGACTTCGCGCGGGTGGATAATGTCAGCCAGGAATTCACAACTGGGGTAAATAATCTCTTGATTTTAACATTGTTAAATTATTTTCTACTAACTTTCTGATTTTAACTTTGTTGCAGGATATTGACTTGTATTTCTTGACCTTGAGAAATAGACTTCGAGATTCCCTGGATTTACTTGATGACGTAGATGTGAATAACACAGTCATATTAGACACGGATTGGTTTGTAAGTAAACTTTCATTATTTATATGTTTTCATTGGTGCTGATATAAATTAATAATTACTTATTTGATCTGTAGATATACCTCAAGAAAGAGTGGGGCGCTCTATTGGATAAGTGGACAGTAAGTGAGTTCGGCCCCAAGGAGTTTCATGTATTGACTAGTACAGCACTCGCTGATGGTTGGGAGCCTGAGATAGAATGGATCTGCCAAGTACGTGGAAAATCACTTAAGGGCCATGAACTTCCTCCTGGTCATATAGGATGGATGAATGCCACACAGGTTATCAGTTAAACAATTATTGTTACTTGTCATTTGTGCTTTATCGTTGTTTCTTATCAATTCATTGTGGTTTGTCATAGGTTCTCATGCCAGTCATAATTGGCCACCATTTTATCCTATGTCGGATTCGGTTAGGAGAAGCCGTTTGCGAGGTCTATGACCCAGTATTCCACAAGCTAACACCTCGACAACAGGATGCTCGAGTTGGTGATTTACTACCTTTACTGAGATTGTTGCCAGTTGTCCTTCAGGTGTCGAGGTGGCTAGACGACACATCCATTGATTCGACAGTGGCAAAGAACAAGTGGCCACTTATGACGGCAGAGTTTGCTCCAGCGGAGGTTCAGTTTCACCAGCAGGACTCTGTCAGCTGCGGGCCTTTCGTCTGCATGTATGCTGAACGACTGATATCTGGCTCTCCATCCATTGAGTGGGGTAATAGCAACGTGGCGGCATATAGGGCCAAGATTGCTAGATCTATATTTTCGTTGTGTGAAACTTGGAATGCCCGTACGGCTAGACTTGGTTTTGCATAGTTTTGTATATTGTTACATTAATGTGTGCTTCTATTTGGTTATTCGTGTAGCATTATTTCCAGTAAATCATTCCAGCTTAGCGAATAATAAGATAATTCAATCAATATCATTAACTGTTACAGCACACAAATACATCCCACTACTCCCTGGGCTCAGTCGCCCTGCCAGCGCACGTTCTCTTGCTGTGTCCTTCTTCATGGCAGATGCTGCACTTCTTTGGTTTACGACGCCTGATACTAGAAGACTCATCTGCTTGTGTGTTGCTGCCTTCACCACCACCTCGATGTCTACCTTCTTTTGGGCGCCCCGCTTGACCTTTTACAATCAGAAGTAATACAACCTGCTCAGCGATGTGCTCGGGAACCAACCACTGGCGTCTCGGTGGGAGATTATTAACTTCGCGAGAGTAAGTATCGATAAGAAAGTCATTCGTGTAGTACGAGTCTACATACTCCGCGATCGTATCACCGGCTTCACTATAAAAACAAACAAACTCCGATAGTAATCAATATAACGAACATTAGAACATATTTACATTTCAATGAACCCGACAGTAATCATTTCATGATCGTACCTTATTGCAGCGATTGAATGAGAACAGGGCAGTTGGTCTAGCTGAAATACTCGACATACGCATTTTTTCTTCTCCAGATCCACCTTGAAGCTTCTGTCAGCAGTTTGCACCTTATACTTCATGCCACTCAACCTTTGTGCACTGTATCGACGACTTTTTTGGACTTCAATAGCTACCCTTTTACCAGCCTCAGCAGTCAAGCCTTGCTCGATTTGTTGTGCAGCCCTTAGTCGCTCGCTGAACCATTTCTCAATAACAATTCTGATTGCCTCTAACATCGAGCATATAGGAAGTCTTCTTGCCCACAACAATCTGGAATTAAAAGCTTCAGCAGCATTTGATGTCATAAAACTGTAGCGTCGCACAGGCATAGGACACATCGAACGAGCCCACTTCTACGGCCCAATCCCCATTAGTTTATCGTACGCAGCTCTCTTCATAAACTTCAGGGCGTTCATAGCCCTATTGAAGTCGGACTTCTCGTACGCAAATGCAGCTTGTCGATACACCTCGACCACTGCCTTACCGTAATGCTTCAGGTTATTTTGCAAATGGTAGTAGCATAGGCCGTGGGTTGCATTTGGTAACTCATTCCTGATAGCATTGGCAATGGAGATATGCTGATCAGAGACAATCAAAAGTGGATCGGCTTGGCCATAAACACGTCGAATGCGTGACATGAAATAAGTCCACGATTCATCGTTTTCTTTCGGGCCAACACCATACGCGAGTGGGAACAAACTCTCGTTGCCGTCCTTCGTCACTGCAACAAACAAAATACCCCTATTCTTGCCCTTCAAGTGTGTGCCATCGACGACAATCACTGGCCGTAAGCTGAACATGAAAGGGGTAGCCGAAGCTGCAAGAGCAACAAATAAGTGTTTGAATCGGCCATCATCGTCAACTTCCCACTCGATCATCGAACCGGGATTGGATTGTCTCAACATGTATAAGTACTTGGGCAGCATCTCGAAGGACTGATCATGTCGACCATAAACCATCTCAGTGGCTCGATTACGGGCTCGCAATGCAACATCGTACTTGATCTGTACGCCAAACTCACGTCGCAGCTCCAGCTGGATGGCCTTCGGCTTCAAGATCTCACAATCGTCGTGTATTTTCTGTGCTAAATATGCTGCGACGACTTTTGCGGGGGCCTTTATTCGCGCTACGCGCCCTAGCTCACCGTCGCATGAGTGCTCATTGGTGAACTTATACACTCCCCAAATGGCTCCATCTTGTGACGATGCATGGAGCTTGAAGGGGCACGTATCTGAATGCTTGCATTTGAAGTAGACTCGTCTGCTGTCTGATTTGCTGACAGAAAATTCCTTGCCCTGCTTCATGTTCCACAGACCGATTGCAACGATCAGATCATCTTTGCTATTGAAATACATATTCTTTGACAACTCCCGAGGCAGTAGCTGATAATCTTCAATATCAACAAGTGCCGCTGCAGCGTCCAACGGGATAACCGGAACTAACCAATTAGTTAGTTCATCTGCTCCAGGAACCTGTTCGTCATCATCGTCGTCGATCTGCAAATTCTGCCAACCTGCATATTCAATCCCCGCCCTTCTCACGTTCTCTGGCTCCGACAAGTCTTCAGAGGCGCTTGTATCAGTCTCGGCTTCAGACGATGGAACATAATCTTCATCTACATTACCAGCATTCTCCACAAACTGAGGCTCGTACGTATATTGATCATCAGCTGGACCCCAACAACGATCAGTTGTTAGGCTATCGTAACGGTACGGATTTGGCTCATCCCATGAAGGCCAACCCGTTGACTGATCATTACCCCAAGTGACCGACGGTTCAACACTTTGTTGCGCCGGTGAATCTCCGGCTGATAGGTCTAAATAAGCATATCTTTGGATTGCTTCCAATCCGCCCCCACCTTCGAATGTTGCACTGGATTCACCTCCATACCCGGAAGATTGAGGGAGATCGAACGAAGGAACATACACTCCTCCACTGTAATCGTCTTCGACAACATAAATCTCAGGAAAATGTGGCTGGGACGCCAGCAACTGAAGCAAATCATTGTCATCGGCAAGAATATTTTTACTGTATACCCTGCCATTTAATCTCTTCGTCAAATAATACAAGCTGTAATTAGTGCTCAATGAATTCTCCAACATCAGGTGATTTATCATGTACACCGTACTGGCCATTGTGTCTCCGAAAATATGCAAATTCTTAGAAGAGCCGCCGATGTACTCATAACCATTGAAGGCACCTCCATAATTAACCACAAAGTATCTCCCATATTCATTCATCTACATAAAAAATAATAAATAAATAAATATATGATGTAAAGGGAATAAAATGTTAAAATACAACATATAACATGTTAATACACTCGAAAAACATCTATCCGCCCGGGGAAGTTTCCGAGGAAATGTGTCCGGCCGTGTATTACATGATATATAATTACACACGGCCGGACACATTTTCAAGGACATTTGTCCGGGCGGATACATGATTTTCGAGTATATTAACATGAGTTATGCAGCAATATATATGTATAGAACTAAAATGCAACTAATAATTACTAATTAATACTTTAAAACATGATAGAATGTGCTCTAATTCACATGTATTTCCTTCAAACGTGGCTTTAAATCATAGTATGCTATAATATGCTAATAATTCACATAAGCATATAAGATCAAACAAAACATTGAAAATAAACAATAACCAACTTAAATTACATTTCAAACGTAAAATGACATACCTTTAAATGTTCGGATGAGAGAATTCACAAATAATAGCTTCATCACTTGGAAAATATTAGAATTTCTAATGAGTTTGAGTGTTTTTTCACTTTGAGTGCTCGGATGAGAGGATGAGAGAATTCACTCATATATAAACAAAGATTCCTTCATTTCACGTGAATTTCAATGAAATTAGAGTGTTTGACATGAATACTTTACTGACAAGGCTATTTCACATCATATTTGTCGTTTATCATCAATTTTAAAAAAAAATTATGTCCCTTAATTGAAGGCTAATTAATCGATGGAATATAAATACAAAAAATTAACACAATCCATATTAGCACTCAAAACACACATCGGAACCAAAAAAACATCTATCCGACCGGAACATATATGCGTCCGACCGATGAAACCTTATGTCCGATCGGACAGTTTTTTTTTCCAATGTGTGTTTTGAGTGCTAATATCGATTGTGTTAATTTTTAGTATTTATATTCCATTGATTAATTAGCCTACGATTTACTTGTAAAACCTTCGATTTTAATTCAAAAATAAATAAATATTATTTTTTCTGTCAGTCTTTCACATGTTCCAACACTTATTTGACCGATTTCAATCTTTAAATTGATGAATTGATGTTTTTCTTACACTTTAACAACTTTTGTCATAGATGTGTAAGAACTTTTGCGGAAAACAATACACATCCATCACATTCAAAGGGCATTTTCGGTTCTTCACTTATTTAGGGCATGTAGTGCTTTACATAGTAAGAGATGACATTTTTCAAATTATTCATAAGAGAAATGGCACTTTAAATTTCGCCTCATTATTCAAGGTCACATGATTTTATTTTTTCAATTTTAAAATATATTTCGTAACTAAAACAACGTCATTTTGAAAAAAAAAATTAAAATAAAATAATTATTTGCATAATTTTTTATAACAATATATTTCGTGGGAAAAAACAACATGAGCCAAAATTTATGTATTTTTTGATAACTCTCAAAGTTCGTGGAAAAAAATAAATTTAGTCAGAGTTAGTTTATTTTTTAACAATTTTCAAAGTTCGTGGAAAAAATCAAAATATGCTCAAAATTTGTGTATTTAGGCGCCATTTTTTTTTTTTTTGACGATTTAAGAAAGCATATCTAGGGTGAGCTATTTTATTAATTGGGCTAATTTACAAACACAATGGGCCTAAGTGCAGGTATTGTAAGGTCTTCGTGCCGTCCTTGGAATTTTACATGTTAAGAAGTAAAAGACGTTATGCAACTTGGTGTTCTATATCTACTTTAATTTAATATTTTTACTGAATTAAGGTGTTTTCCATTATACTGGGGTGCTCTAAATATGCATTAATAATACCAAACGTGAAATAAATAATTAGATGTCGTCTGGTTCTGATTCACAAAATTGAAGTGTGTTTGGCGGAGCTATAACCTCTTCAAAACAATTAATATAAGATCTTAAAATAACTCAGAGGGTGTTTGGATGAGCTTATAAGCTTTTTAAAACAGTTTATAAGTTGTTTAGGAGCTTATAAGCTCCTTCAAAGTGTTTGGCAAAATAAGCTCTTTAAGAGTTTATAAGCTCCAAAAATAAGCTCTAAGAGCTTATAAGCTCCCAAAAAAATAAGTTCCTCTACCCCAACTTATTTTCTCATTATCTTATAAGCAACACTCATTTTATAAAAATAATTCAACTATAATTTTTTATTTTCATTATATATCATTTCAATTACATTTTTCTTCGATTTTCTCTCTCTAACAAAAATTTTCTCTCACTAACTAAAAATTCTCTCTTTAGCTTATAAGCTACCAAACACTTTGACAACTTATAAGCTACTAATAAACTACATCTTATAAGCTCTTGAAACATCTTATAAGTTCCAAGAGCTTATAAGCTCTTTAAAATAAGTCTAGTCAAACACCCTTTTATATATTATTTAAAAGCTTATAAGTTTTTTTCCTCAAAAAAAAAACCTATAAATTTTTTAAAAATATTTGACAAAATGATTTTTTTTTAGGGAACAAAAATAACAACTTATAAGCTTTTTAAAATAAGTTCTCAAACCCAAATTAATTTTTTATAATTTTATAAATAATAATTATTTTACAAAAATAACACTATTATAATTTGTTAGTATACCATTTTAGGTTAATCAATTATTCAACACTAGCAACTCCCAAGAAGAATCGGATGATTATTGATCACACAGGGTGGGTGGGATGAGCAGAGCAGAGCATATTCCAATGAAATTTGATTAGGAGAGGCAGAGTAGCGAGGATGCTGCTCGAGGGACTCGTACATCTCCTCCACCATGGCCTTCTAGTGTCCAACGTGGGCCTTGATCAACCGCACTCAATTTGGGGGCTATAGACTATAGTAAAGTTTGGAATTTAATTTGATTATGCGAAATAATAAATATTTTATTTAGAGATTATGAACTACAAGATAAAATAGTAAATTTATAATTATTTATTATCTATATTAATATAAAAGAAGAGTTTTTCTATCTCCAAATTTCTCTTTCCTTTTAATTTTTCAAAGTGATTATATATTGTAAAATATTGAAAAATAAATGGGCAGATTACAAAAATATTTGATTATATAATTAATATATATATATATATATATATATATATATACACATATGTAAAAATATATATATTAAATATATTTTAAAATAAATCACCATTAACATTTATAAAACTAATTAATAGTACTTCTCTATTTAATTTACTTGAATTGTGTTATGAAAGTTTTAAATTGTAACTAATAATTGTTTTATATACTCCCTCCGTCCCATTGATTTTGTCATGTTTTCCTTTTTGGGTTGTCCCATTGATCTTGCCCTGTTTCTATTTTTGGGTAATAATTTTACACTACAAACCAATATGACATCACACCTTTACACACTTTTACTACACTAATTTAACTCTCCTTAATAACCGTGCCCAAAAGAAATAAGACAAGCTCAATGGAACGGAGAGTGTATCTTAATTCCTTATTATGTAGTACAAGTGTTTTTATATTTTAATAATTTTTATATATAATTACGTTAATATTTATATAAGATTATTACATCGATCATACGTACATACGAATTAAGAGAATAAAAATGAATATAAATAAAAACATTACACGAATATTTATTAAAGGGAAAAGGTGCAGATCCTCCCCTATAGTAGAGGCCCCTATAGCGTATTGCTCCCCATAGTCGACATTGGATCAAATAGGCCCCCGAAGTCCGAAAATTCAATCAATTAAGTCCGTTTCACTAACCGCTGTTAGTCAAACGTTAGTCATTTTTTTTACCCCCAATTTATTTCTTCTTCCAATTTCTACCCCCCAATTCCAATTCAGCCATCGCCGACATCTCCTCGGCCTCTCTTCTCTTCCGGCGGTGACGAGGCCGCCGGTCACCTATCCCTCAATCCAACGCCGACATATTTCTAAAGCTCGATTTTCTGGTGTAAGATCTCGTGAGCCGATTCTCCAAAGCTGTCAAACGATGAAAGAGAGATTGAGACGGCGCGACCACCGCGGCGGCTCCTCCTCCGGTGAAGATCTGAACGACACCATCTTCTCTGATTCAACGAAGGGAGGGAGACGGGAGAAATGGATGTCTCCCCTTCTTTTTTTCTGAACCAGGCTGGAAGGAGACACACCTTTAAAGGTGCGGATAGGCCCTTTAAGTTGTAGCCTCTATAGCGCATAATCCTTCTTACTCACTGTGTGTGCAACTAAACCCTCGAACTCAAAAAAACCGTGCAATTAGGCCCCTTTGACCAAACGACGTTAACTACCGTTAGTCAACCTTTTTTATTATTTTAAATTAAAATGTGGGGCCCACTGTAACCTCATCCCTCTTTCTTCTCTCTCTCTTTCACGCACACACAGGCGGCGCTGCAGGGAGGAGTTTCGGACACCTTTTTTTCTTCACCGGAGTCCTTGAATTTTCCGGTGATGGCGATGGGAGCTTCCTCGTTCGGGCCCGGCAACGAATTCAGCTCCAAAATTTGATCTTTTGGGGGGGTTTGGTCAGAGATTTGGGATGGGGTTTGTTCTGTCACCGCCACCATTGATGGTGGGCCGAAGAGGATTTCATAGATTTCGAGGTCGTCACAACGCCGGGGCTCTTCTTCATTGGGATGATCTAATTTCTTTAGGTGCAAGCTTTCGAGGATGGAAGTAAAGCGGGTGTGGGTGTGGGTGTGAGTGTGGAAGAGGAAGGCGATGAGGAGGAGGGAAGTGGTGAGGAAGAGATGAGAGAGGAAGGAGATGAGGGTGAAGATGTAAGGAGAGAAGAAGATGAAGTATGAGAAGTAGAGGGGGTGAGAGAGAATGAAGGAGCAGAGGAGGATCAAGTCGTGATGAAGGAACAACAGAAGCTACCGGACCAACTCCCGCTCATGAAATCCTCAATCATTTCTTCTTCTTCTTCGCCTTCAGCTCAACTCTGCAACGGAGCAAAACTCGACCCCGATGATGCATTGGCTCTCTCATTGTATGTGGCGGAGGCGGAGCAGCAGCAGCCACTGAGCATCTGCACCCTGCTCATGAAGAAGAAGAAGATAATTCGATGCGCAGATCGTCGAGATTTACATCCAGCAAGTACAAAAATCTCTCTCTGGAGTGAAGTAGATCTCCGAAGCACACCGCATTGGTTGTATCGATAGAAAGAAAGAAGCGAGAGAGAATGAGACGAGAAAGAGAGGTGACTGGGGGTCTCGTCGCCGCCGGAATAGAAGAGAGGCCAAGGGAGATGTCGGCGTTGGATTGAGGGACAGGTGACCGGCGACCTCGTCGCCGCCGAAAGAGAAGATAGGCCGAGGGAGATGTCGGCGGTGGCTGAATTGGAATTGGGGGTAGAAATTGTAAGAAGAAAGAAATTGGGTATAAAAAAATTGACTAGCGTTTGACTAACAGCGGTTAGTCAAATTGGTTTAATTGATCGATTTTTCGGACTCCGGGGGCCTAGCTATTTGATCCAATGTCGACTACGGGAGCAAAACACTATAGGAGGCCTCTAGGTGAATCTGCACATTTTCCCTTTATTAAAATAAACTGAAGATACAAAATAATGAAAAAATACGATCAATTTATGAATATTGTTGTTTTGCTAAATAATTTAATTCACTAATAGAGTGTTATTTGTGTTAGAGTGTACGTTAAAATGACTAAAAAAATTATATGAATATTGATTATATGTGTAGAGTGTTAGTGTTTATGTTAAAAGTCATGTCAACATGCAATGCATGATACAATCTTTTAGAAATAAATCATCATTAACATTTTATAAAACATTTATAAAATAAATATTAAAAGAATTGATCCTACATATCAAATATTAGCCTAACTTTTTAATTGCCATCTAATCTACTTGTTATATTCAATAATAAATAGAAAAAATAAAACTTAATACATGTCAGTTTAATAGTACTTCTCTCTTTAATATACTTGAATTGTGTTATGAAAGTTTTAAATTATAGTAGTAATTAATAATAATTTTATATACAAATTATCTTAATTCTTTATTACATAGTACAATATTAATATTTTTATATTTCAATACTTTTTATATAATCACGTTGATATTTATATAAGAATTTTACATCAACTATACAATATCATGATTAAAAGTCAAAATGAATCAATGATGTTTCTCGTTTCCCTATAAATAACATTTAATTAACATTCGAATGTTATTTTTCTTTTAGCGATGAATCATATAAAATAAAGGGAAAAGGTGCACATTGGGCCCCGAAGTAGTAGCTCCTATAGCGTATAACCCCTCTTATTCACTGTGTGTACAACTAAACCCCTGAACTCCGAGAAAAGGGTGCAAATTCCCCCCCCTGACCTAACGCCGTTAAGTGTCCGTTAATGTTAGGGTTTAATTGCACCCTCTACTTCAGGGGTGGATCTGCACCTTAATTTTTTTTTTTTTTTATAATTTCAGCAACCCACCTCCGACATCAACTTAACCGCCCCCCGTACTCATCGGCTCCAACTTACATTTTGTCAGCTCGCACGCGCTCAATCTCTTGATCGTCGACTACTTACAGCCGACATGCAGCAGCATCACCAACTCCAGATGTGGACCTGGATCGAATCCTGCTTGGTCCAAATCCATATCCGTATTTTTTTACTTAGGTCAGGATCTGGTCCAAATTCATTAGGTCCAAAAAAACGAGATTCATGTCCAGATCTATTAGATTCACAGGGTTTCGAGTCCTGACCCGAATCCATTTTTTTTCTCTTTTAAAATAAATTTACAAATATTAAATTAACCAAAAATAAAATCATAATTATTATCTAGAGTTTTAATAATTATTCAAAAATAAATAAATAAAATTTAAATACATATTATATAG
Source organism: Salvia miltiorrhiza (assembly GCF_028751815.1). Taxonomy (NCBI): domain Eukaryota; kingdom Viridiplantae; phylum Streptophyta; class Magnoliopsida; order Lamiales; family Lamiaceae; genus Salvia; species Salvia miltiorrhiza. The sequence continues at coordinate 43,645,802 of NC_080390.1, read as the reverse complement.
ATAAATATATACACAATTAATATCATAAGATAAGCCGAAAAGGTTAAGGTGTTGGAGGAGATGCTGTTGTGCGGGGCGGTGAAGAAGCTGGTGGCGTTGCTGCATGTAAGCGGTGGGCAGTCGATAACCAAGAGATTGGGCGCGTACAAGCTGACAAGGTGCAAGTCAGAATCGATGAGTACGGGGGCGGTTAAGTTGATGCCGGAGGTGGGTTGCTGAAATTATAAAAAAACAAAAAATAAAATTAAGGTGCAGATCCACCCCTAAAGTAGAGGGTGCAATTAAACCCAAACGTTAATGGACACTTAACGGCGTTATGTCAGAGGGGAGAATTTGCACCCTTTTCTCGGAGTTCAGGGGTTTAGTTGCACTGACACAGGCGAGAAGCTCTCACAAAGAAAAGTCTTTGGGTGCCTCAACTTTTTCACTTGAGCTAGGCCTCATCGAAGTGCGTAATTGAACTGGAGAACTCTCACATATGAGAGACTTTAGGTGCCCCAACTTTGTCACTTGAGTTAGGTCTCATCGGCATTATTATTATTATTATTATTATTATTATTATTATTATTATTATTATTATTATTATTATTATTATTTTTATTATTATTATTATTATAGGACATAATATATTTCACTATTTTAATAACTTCAAATCAATATATCCAAAAATAAATATTAAGGAAAGAAATGTATATCCATATATTAATTGAAATCTTAAATTTAAATTTCTTTCTATAAAATTTGTCCAAGTCTAAAAATATCAAAATACTTTTTAATTAATGATAATTTATTATAATATCTTATTATATTTATACATAGTAAATATGAATAGATTTTTCCTTACCTATATATAGGGATGTCAATCGGGCCAGCCTATTCGATTTCGGGTTATTTTCGGTTCGGGCTAGTCGATTTTTTTATTTTTTGGGCTAAAAATTTTCGACACTAACCCTAACCCACTCGATTTCAAGCTAGCCCGTTCGGGCCCGCAAATTTATGATTTTTTTTATTTGTTTATTTTTTTTACAGATAATTATATTATTGTTATAAAAATATGTCGTTTTTTTTAAATCAATATATTTCGTCATATTTTAGATACAAAAATTAGTGTTATTTTAAAGTAAGTTTAAATAATATCTAACTTTAACTTTGTTTTCGATAAAACTTGTACACAGATTCAACATTAATGACTATCTTTCTTTGACTTTTATATCATGGATATTTGTTATTAACGGTTGTAAAAAATCAAATCATCATAATATTATTATCGAAATAAAAAGTAAAGTATTGAGTTTAAAAATTAATTATTACTAAAGTGTTCGGTTAATCGGGCCAACTCCATCGGGCTCAGGCTATTTTTGGTTCGCGTCATTCGGGCTAAAAAATTTCAGCCATAACCCTATTTTTTTATTAATTTAAGATTTCAGGCTTTTTTGACATTCCTAGCAAAATTAGACATACATATAATGATATAATGGGATCTTATCTTCATCTTTTCCGAGAACAAAATGTAAAATTCTTATAAAAATGTTCAAAGGTCGTAACTAATTATATACTGAACATATATTCAAATTTACAGGACTCAATGGAAAGCACATAGATTTATAGCTATAAAGTCGTATTTACCCAATTCGTGGAGGATAAATCAGTGAAGTGGGAAATATATTTATATTAATGTCACAAGTAATGGTCCCCTTGCAGTTATATAGTTGCCTGTTATTTATCATTGCTTCCTTCGTCAAGGCAAACAACTCTTACCTCATCCACATTGCCAAGTTGTACAACCATTTATTGTTATTATCTTTTTTCTTTTTTCTTTTTTTCTTTGTTTCCCTTGTGCTTTTGGAAAAGGTTAGTAGCATCGCATATATTTTGTTCATTCTAATTGCACCTGAAAGTTAGAGTTACGAGATCTCGATCCAATTACAATAAAAAAAATTTGAAGAGATATTAGCATTCATAATATATTTAATTAGATATATTAAACTAATTATGGTATAAAATATTTTGTTACATATACATGAATCGATTTGATTTTAATATATCGAAACATTTTCTTAATTTATTTATATACATGAACTTTATCAAAATTATATTTGCAAACACTGTTAAAATTTATTAAAAAAATATCGTCGGTTAGAGTCTTGTATGTAGGGCTGGTAAATCGTACGTGTCGGATCGTTATCAGGTCGACCCGACCTGATAAGGTCAAACCCGAACACGACCTGTTAAGGAAATGTTCGAACCTACACGATTTACCTAAACTCGAACCCGATAACAACACGATTCAAAGCGTGTTGACACGACACGATAACGACACGATATGATTACAACCTGATAACAACACGAATTTGGAGCTGATCTGATAACAACCTGATCTGATTTGCCCAAGTTCATTCACATCAATAATAATAAAAAAAAATACAAGTAAATATTTAATAAAGGCTAAACTAAAGTAGAAAGAAATCATGAATAAAAAATTAAAAAAAAATATTTAATAAAAGTTTAATTCTATTGGGTTACCTGAACCCGACACGAAATTATTAGGTCCTTATCAGGTCGACCCGATAAGGACCTGAACCTTATCGTGCGTGTCACTAACCCATTAATTTTACGCGATTTCGTATCGTGCTTTCGTGTCTTGTCGAAAATTACGAGTCGTATGTATATATTAATCTTCTTAAATTAATAAAATTTCAAATGGTCCAAATGTTATTAATTTATAGAAGTTTTATTGTAAATAATTCTAGCATATCATATTAGTGTATTTTCCTTAAATTGAATATATAACCGGAATATAATAGCAACTCAAAATTTAAAAAGCGAGACTGTTTTATGATATATAGATATAAATATGGATATAGATTACACTAATTAGCGGACGATGAGGACTTAATTAGTGGGCAAATGCAAAATTCCCGTTTCATGCCTCAACTTATTTCGCAATGATCACAACATGATCTACATAAAGAAAAAATATTAACACAATCTCCACAAGCAATTTGTACAACGATAATAGCCTGCAAGCAATAACCCATCCATCTCCCATACTTGAAACTTGTAATTAATGTAATCCTGGAGTGCAATATTTTGCTTATAAATACACCATTTTCCCATGAGATTGAAGACAACACATTTCGTCGAAAATGTGGAGAAAGAGTTTGGGTTTTGTGTTAGTGTTTGCAATTGCAGGTATTTTAATGGGCAAAGGAGGCGAGGCGAGGCGGGTGAGAGGTGGTGGGTTTGTGGAGACAAGAGGCAGGCAGTTTATGATGAATGGAAAGGCCTTCTTTTTCAATGGCTTCAATTCTTATTGGTTAATGTACATGGCTTCGGATCCTTCCACTAGGGTTAAGGTGACAGAAACCTTTGCGCAGGCTTCTAAATATGGAATGAATGTGGGCAGGACATGGGCTTTCAATGATGGAGGTTCTAAGCCCTTGCAAAGCTCTCCGGGCTCATATAACCAGGATATGTTTAAGGTATATATATATATATATATATATGTGTGTATGTATATGCTGCTCCATCACCTTCGATGTATTGTGCAGGGATTGGATTTTGTGGTATCGGAAGCCCCAAAACATGGGATTCATCTCATCTTCACATTGGTCAACAATTGGGATGCTTATGGAGGTAAAAAGCAGTATGTTCAGTGGGCTAGGGAGCAAGGCCAGTCTTTGAACAATGATGATCATTTTTTCACTAATTCTATTGTTAAAGGCTACTTCAAAAATCATATCAAGGTAATTTCAATATACGTACTCCTTACCTTACTGAAGAAATTTTAGAAAATTAAATTAACTTTCGTTACTTTTTTTGTCGTCCCATATAATTAAATTCTATTGTAAGGTTTTTAATGCATGTGTTTACACCACAATATTAATTGACTTTTGCCTCTCACTTCACGACTAATCGTGGAAATTATGATTTCTTTTTTGTTTGAGCGAAATCCGTGGAAATTATTATATGGCACATAATATAACCATCTCCCTTCATTCCTAATTAACTAATTAATTTTACAGGCAGTGCTCACAAGAAACAATTCAGAAACTGGCGTAGCTTACAAAGATGATCCGACCATACTTGCATGGGAGCTCATGAACGAACCCCGTAGCCAATCGGACCTCTCTGGAAAAGCTATTCAAGTCTCTCTCTCTCTCGCTCTCTCTCTCTCTAATATATTTATATGGTGGATTATCGTGAAAACTAGATATTTTATCGTGAGGATTAAGAGCACCCGCGGTGGGTGCCCTGATAGCGGGTCTCGAGTCACCCATCCTATCGGGTCGCCCACTACATCCTCCTCCCACTCGAGTGTGACCTGATCTATCTGGTCAAGCCTGATATCTTTTAAATCGGGTGCGTGTTTTAGACGCCCCTAATAAAAAAAAACTTTTATTTTTTTTTAATTTTGAAATTTCGGCCAAAATCAGTTCATTTCCTTAATTTTAAATTTTGAAGCTTACATAATGCCCTTAACCTTAATTAAATTTGAAACAGATCAGTTCAGTTCCTTTCGATTCCTCATTTGTAATATTATAGTCATGATTAAACTGCTCTTAATCTAAATTGGTGGAAGTTGCTAGATTGTTTTTTTTTATTGAAACAATTTTAGAAACAAATTATTGTTTTGTTTTCTAAAGATTAGTTTACTTTGTTTAAAAAAATTTCATTTGAAAATGATGGATAAAAAATAATTAAATATTATATTTTTTTCATTTTCTTTATCATATGTTTACTAAAAAAAATTCATTAGTAAATTGTGTTATTTAAATTTGTGCAATTAGATTTAAATGAAAAATACAAAAACCAAAACTAAAAAAATCAGATCAGCTATCATGTCATCCAACTGCGGTCCCCCCTCTATCAGGTCAGCTATCAGGTCACCCTCACTGTGGATGCTCTAAGAACATTTTGTTAACGTATAAAATTATTGCAATCGTGGAATTTTAGCCCTCATGAGATTCAAAATTCAAAGTATTGCGTTCATCTATCAAGATGATGCTCGTCGTAATTGAAGGGCTAAAATTAGGTCTTCTTATGTGATTAATTAAACCGCCAAAAACTGTTGTGTCCATACTCCATACCGCAATAATTAATTATGTAATTATTAAACATTAATTAAGCAGGAGTATTAATTAATCATATATAATTAAGATTTGATTAAATCGAATTCACGCTCACATATTAGAAGCTAGTTGGGATTGCTTGTGTATATGAAGGAGTGGTTTTACGCAAGAATTTGAGTTTTTGGGTGCGTTTACTTTGATGAATAAATTTATTCATGGAAAATAATGGATAACAAAAATTTATGTCTTTAAATGTCTCTTTTTTTTCCCACATTTTACACAAAATATAAGTTCACCATTTTTCGATCCTTCCTTATTTTTCACTAATATCACCCTTCATTTTTGAGTGGATAATATCATCCATCCTTGAAGTGAAAAATATTTTTTTGTCAAATGTTGGAAAAAAAAATGAGACATTTAAAGGCATAAATTTTTATTATACATCATTTTCTATGGATAAATTTATGCATCAAAGTAGACGCACCTGAGATGATTAGTGAGAATGAGGTGATGATGAATTCAGGATTGGGTGGTGGAAATGGCAGCTCATGTGAAATCCATAGACAAGAAGCACCTGGTGGACATCGGATTGGAAGGATTCTACGGCGAGGAGAAGAAGCAAAACAATCCCGGCGGCGTCCGACTGGGCACCGACTTCATCTCCAACAACCGCATTCCTCAAGTCGACTTCGCCACCATTCATCTTTACCCCGACCAATGGTACGGACATACCTTCGAATCAATTCACCCATTTTCATATCATATCATATCACGAGATGCATGTCTGCAGGCTCCCCGGCGCCGACGAGCAGGCGCAGGCGGAGTTCGTGCGCAAGTGGATGCGATCGCACGTGGATGACTCGCAAACGGCGGTGGGGAAGCCGTTGGTGGTGGCGGAGTTCGGCAAGTCATCCAAGTCGGCGAACTTCAGTGTGGGGTCAAGAGATGGATATTTTTGGGGAATTTATAACGACGTTTACAAGTGCGCTGCGGGTGGGGGGCCTTGCGGTGGAGCATTGTTTTGGCAACTCATGGCTTCGGGCATGGAGAGTTGGAGCGATGGTTATGAAGTCGTCTTGCAAAATAGTCCATCCACGGCTGCTCTTATTTCTCAGCAGTCACGTCGAATCTCGTCCCTCCGTTCAAACGAATAGCCAAATTATTTGGCCTCAATATACGATTCATAATTCTATTATAACCGACTCGCAATATTTGGCCTGACTTCTTTTCAATAAGAAAAGAATGTAATTTTGAGATAAAAATTAAATAAAATCAAAACAAACAAACTGTATGAGTCCTCAAATGGACACCAAGCGGTGCGACCTCCTGTGTGTAAACAGTGAGGTTTCGAGTTCAAACCCCCTCCCCTATGAAATATAGTTTTATTTTTTATTGAGAATTTTAATTTGATTAATTATTAATTTAATTTTTTTTAATAAATGATAAAAGAATATAATTTTGAGATAAAAAAATAAATGACTTATTTTCATTAAGAGATAAAAGAATATAATATTTAGATAAACATTTACATAAAGGCGGAACAAGCAAAGTACACGAAAAGTATGTAATATCTCAAATCTCTAATATTTTTTTATGGAATATCATCAAATGGAAACTTATATAAAAATGGTATTTCTATTCTGCCATTTAACAGGTAAATCATAAATAATAATGTTTCAATTACCTTAATTTTTTAATAATTTTAAGAGATGTTTCTATTTCAGTCTCCCCCTATATAGGGAGGTCTAAAATAAAAACACATCTTCGAAGGTGCGGGGGCTATTTCTCAAAATTTTGATTATAACATGAGTTTGTACTATATTAATTTGTTGATTGTCCTGTCAAAACGATAAGCACTCACACATTTATTTAAAAGGGTTAATGGTTGTTTTTATCCATTCTCAAAGACAAAAAATAAAATATATTCACTATAAAATTATCCATTTTAAGTTTGACACGACAAAGTTACTCTTACTTAATTCACAAAATTTGTTGAAATCGAGAACTTTACTCGACGTGTTCGATTAATGCATGTTGAGCATTAGTGGTAATCACACTAATGCTCGACAATTGCGAGTCGAGTATATCAAGCATTAGTGTATTTGTGATAAATATATTTAATGCCCGACTTCTGCGAATTGAGCAATAGTGGTAAATACACCAATGTTCGACATGCTCAATTATTGCGAGTCACACAATCGAGCATTCTTAAAAAAACACCAATGCTCGACATTTCTTGATTACAAGTCAAGCATCATTGCAAATTACACTAATGCTCGATATAAGGATAAAAAATATCCTAAATGAATATATTTATATATTTTATAAAGGGGTAATTGCCTGTAAATCCATAACGTTTACACGGAATTGGTTTTTGCTCATATTTTGAAAAATGTGGCCCCTAAATACATAATCTTTTATTTTGTCTCGTTTTTCTCCTGTCACCGATTTTTTCTTAATCCGGCACCGGAAATTACACGGTGGCAGCCAAAATTGATGTGTTGGCAGCCGAAAAAACATCCACATCATCATCTTCCCCAATTCCCTAACTTTTCCTCCCCTCCTCTCCCCCACCCGCCGCCACCGCCTGCCGCCGCCACTATTTCCACCGGCCGCCGCCGCCCTCTCACACAATTACACACGCACACACTCATCCGCCCTCCTCAACCCTTTCTGCTTCTCCAGAAGGTTCTCTCTTCATACGATGAAATTAATACCGCTTCTTTTTCAAGTTTTTTAATCAAACTAATGATCATTCAATTCAATTATGCGCGACAAACTTAAGTTAATTGTATTATATTGTAAATTATAATATGTCAAACTGGTATTTTAGTTTTTATATAACTATTCGCTAATAATTCAAACTTCAACGCCTCTAGAAAAGAGAAGATTCTAGAATGAGTTTCGAAGAAGGTCCTGTTCTCTGAATCTCTCCTGCTCCCTACTAATCGTAAGAAAAAACCTGATAAAAAATTCAGCTGGCTTTATTGACTAATCTCTTACCCAACGCTGCGCTCACCATATACATCATCATTTCTTCAACACTTTCCTATAAATACCACACTTTAACATTCTCCCAAATCATCACTCTTTCATTTGCATTCTCTCCATTTTCTATATTGCTTGCTTACATATTTCTAATTACCAAATAATATATACATTTTGTTAAATGGCGAAATCACCGGAAACAGAGCACCCTGTTAAGGCCTACGGATTGGCTGCCACTGACACATCTGGTCATCTCTCCCCATTCAAATTTTCAAGAAGGTTTCCACTCTCATTATTGTATATAATGCTATAAAAGAACTTATTCTTGTAATCGTTTGTTTGCATTCAAAGCTTTTGGTTTAGTGTATTGAAGCTATAAAAGAAATACTAAAATGTATATGTGCATGCAGGGCTACTGGTGATGAAGACGTGCAGCTGAAAGTGTTGTATTGTGGGATCTGCCACTCGGATCTTCATTACCTCAAGAACGAATGGGGCATCTCTCAGTATCCTCTGGTTCCAGGGTGCGTTACTTTCTGCTTTCTACTTGTTTATCATTTTACAAACCAACAAAATTATTTACTATAATTGATGATCTGCAATGCTAATGCAGGCATGAGATTGTGGGAGTGGTAACAGAGGTGGGAAAGAAGGTGAAGAAGGTGAAAGTTGGAGACAAAGTTGGTGTGGGATGCATGGTGGGCTCATGTGGATCATGTGAGAGCTGCAAAGAGGATCTTGAGAATTACTGCCCCAAGATCATCCCCACTTACAGTGCCAATTACCATGATGGAAGCATCACATATGGTGGTTACTCTGATATCATGGTTGCTGAAGAGCATTTCATCGTGCGTATCCCCGACAACATGCCCTTGGATTCTGCTGCTCCTCTTCTATGTGCAGGCATCACCACCTACAGCCCCATGAGATACTTTGGATTAGACAAACCCGGCATGCACATCGGAGTTGTGGGTTTGGGCGGACTAGGCCACGTTGCCGTTAAATTTGCCAAGGCTTTTGGTTCTAAGGTCACAGTCATCAGCACCTCCCCTAACAAGAAGGATGAAGCACTGTCAAATTTGGGCGCAGATTCATTCTTGATCAGTAAAGATGCAGATGAAATGCAGGTAAAATTCTTCATCCTCAGCTCTGTTTCATTACCATTATCAATTCATCAATCACTAAATTAATTAATGTGGACTTTATCACTCATAGGCTGCTATGGGAACAATGGATGGTATTATTGATACAGTATCAGCTTATCACCCTTTGATGCCACTCATTGGGCTATTGAAAGCTCATGGAAAGCTGGTGATGCTTGGTGCCCCGGACAAGCCTCTTGAGCTACCAGTGTTTCCTCTACTTGCAGGGAGAAAGATGATATCTGGGAGTGGGATTGGAGGAATGAAAGAGACGCAGGAAATGATTGATTTCGCGGCCAAGCACAATATAAAGGCAGATATTGAATTAATTTCAGCAGATTACGTTAACACTGCGCTAGAGCGTCTGGCTAAAGCAGATGTGAAGTACCGCTTCGTGATAGACGTAGCCAACACCCTCCAGCAATCTTAAGTTGAGCTTTTGGATGGAAGAGCGTGTTCTTCTGTTGTCCTGTTTATTTAAGTTTACATAAACTTAGTGTTGGTTTGTCTTTAAATTTTGTGCATCTGTATTTTATACACATGTATTTTAATAAAATATAATTTTGTTATGTGAAATGCATTTTGTTCCCCTTTCCACTGTACACACTGTGCTCATAGGCATGTAAAACTGACTTCTAGTTCGGTTCCAGGATACTTTTAAATTTATTGAATATACACTTGTGTTTTGGTATGAGAATGTGGTTATTTACTACGTATTTTAACTAATATCGTGTACATTAATAAATTCACTATGTAATAAAATTTCTAAAATATCATAATTACAAATAAAAAGGAAATGGAAAGGAAAAAAAAATACTAGTATTATTCTATAGTACATTGGAGCATCTCCACCACTAGAAGATAGTGCCAGACCGAGCCAGCGCTAATGGTGCGCTGGAGCAGCCTCTTTGGCACGATAGTGCCAGACCGAACCGGCGCTTAATGGTGCGCTAAAGCAGCCTCTTTGGCATGACCTTGGCACTAATGATGGTGCCTGATCACTATTTTAGCTAGCGATAAAACTGTAACTAAACAGTGTAATTGTAACACGAAAACAGAAAGCAGAGTATCATATCTAAGGGTGTAAATGAGCCGAGTCGAGTCGAGTTTTGCCTTGCTCAGACTCGAGCTCGATCATTTTCTTGAAGCTCGAGCTCGAGCTCGACTCGGCCGAGCTTGATATTTTTGAGCTTGAGCTCGACTCGATGCCATACTCGTTGAGCTCGAGCTCGACTCGGTTCAGCTCGATTGTGGAGTCTTACTCGAGTTGGAGCTCGAGATCGAGCTCGTTTAAGCTCGTTGAGCTCGAACTCATTTCAAATTCAAGTGTGTAATTCAAATTCAGATTTTGTTAGAATACGCTTAGGGTTTGGGTCATTTTGTGAATTTTAAATATATTTAATTTTGGGCCAATATATAATATATTTTGTAAAAATTCTTGGGCTCGATTAGGCTCGCGAGCCTAACGAGTCGAGTATCACGAAACTCGAACTCAGGCTCGGTACCAACTCAAGTAGCTCGAGCTCGAGCTCGACTCGACTAACATCGAGTCGATTTCGAGTAATTTTCAAGCCGATCCCGAGTAGCTCGCGAGCTAGCTCGACTCACTTACACCCCTAATCATATCCACATGGACTATTATAATGAATCACTTTAAGTAATCCTAAGTAAACTATAGTAATATTCAGGCAAAGTAAACAAATAAAAGGTTTTAATAAAAAAACTAAACTTAGAACACAACAAATAAAGCTCAGGTAGAAAAATCAAATAATAAAACGACTGATCCTAAGGAAGTAAAACCCTTAACCAAATTCACATAATCAATCTATTAATCATATTTACCAATTTAATCCAACTTTGATGAGAGATCACTCAATTAATCAAATACTTTCGTCAGAACAACAAAGATCGTAAATTAATAAATTATCTATCCCCGTCACGTCTCAAGACAATCTACTAACTCCCAATAGCTCCATATGATTCACCTATCTCCGATAGGTCTCAAGGTTAAAATCATATCATATATTCCTGAATCCACTAAACAGTTATCTCCGTCAGGTCTCAAACCGAATAGCTACACATGCAAACTATTGATTAGATAATTCACAAGAATTCAAGAACCATGAATTATGAATCATAAACTGGAAGGCAAAAAGGTATTAACAAATTAATCACATGAATTCAATTAAGTATTTACAAACCCTAAAATCAGATTAAAAACTTAATCAGACATAGTAAAAGAAAACATAAACATAATTAATAAGAAAGCAATAATAAAAACTGAATTAAATAAAAACTCTGAATAAAACTGAAAGAACAATCTTGAATCTTTAATCCTTGCAGATATCCAATCCAAACTCTAAAAACTTGAAAGCAATGAAAACTGAAAGCTAAAGAACTGAAAACTAAAGTTGGGAACCCTAGATAGGTCAAATAAAGACCTATATATAGTGTCAGGGTAAAATACAGTGTTCGAACTCGCAAACAACTCTAAAAAACGTAACAACTTGGAAATACGGACGTAACAACGACCAACTCGGCGGCCGTTTTGTGCCCTCAAAATCACTCAAATCGGCGCTCGCCGAACCTGAAACTCGTAGTGTAAAACAGAAACAGGGATATCGGCGGGCAACTCGGCGGTCGCCGAGTTACACCTTCAAAATCACCGATTCCGGCGACCAACTCCAGTAGGTCGCCGAGTTTGGAATGCTGCGCACGATATTTTTGTTTCGGTCATATCTTCCTCGTCCGAATTCCGATTTGCAATAAGTATAACACTTTGGTTGAATTAATGGATGTATTTTCATTAACAGAGAAAATATATCATCATGTATGTAATGAGTGGTTGAGGTTGAATTGTGAGACATGACTGGTTTATTTTTTGTAAATAAGAGTATTTGTAAGAGTAAAGTATAAGGCTAGATGGTGTGTTTATGTCATGAAAAAAAAAATCCCATACTTTTGCCAGACATAAAAAATGACACAAGTATTGTATTTTTGACGAACGAAGGGATATTAATTAACATTCTTTATAATTTTTTTAAAAATTAACCGTAATTATTAAGAATTTCATGATCCCTGTAAAATAGTATAAGCTCTTATTATAAGTTTACATCAAATATTAAATTGCTTAATCACCCATCTATTATTAAAAGATTGATTAACAAGTTCATAAAAAAAGGGAAATATATAATCCATCCCTTCAAATTTACACATCCATCTATTATTAATTAATCTGTTGTACACATTCCCTTCGCCCACAAAAAATAGTTGTAGAAGGGGACGACATGTGTTTTAATAAAAACAGTTGAATATATTGTGGATGGAGAAATGATCTCATTTAAAATATAGTGTTAATAATTATAATTAATCGTATTGTGAGTGAAGAAATGAGTCTATTATTTAATAGAAATGTCCAAAAATAAAAACTGATTAATTTTTGTGAACGTCCTAAAACAATTCCTAAAACAATAAAAATAGATTATTATTTGTGCATCAAGGTAATACTATCTTAGAAATGTCTTCCACCTAATCATATCATAGAGCTGGGATCTAGTATAAACCATTACTTGTGTGATAACTTTTTCTTAAGGGTGCGTTCTCTTTGGTTGTAAATTTATCATGTGACAAGGAAGGATAAACAAAATTTCACCATTTAAATTCTTCTTTTCTTTTCTCACATTTCCTACTTGACCCTTACTCATTTTTCATTTACACTACAAAGGAGGGATAATATTATCACACTATTTTTGGAGGGATAATATTATCCCTCATTTGTAGTGTAAATGAGGAATGAGTAATGGTCAAGTAGAAAATGTGGGAAAAGAAAGGAAGAATTTAAAGGGTGAAATTTTGTTTATCCTTCCTTTTCCCATGATAAATTTACAACCAAAGAGAACGCACCCTAAAAGGAAAAAGAGGAGGAAGGAGATCTTGTGTGATAACTCTTTTATTTTATATAATTATAAAAGATATCTATTATATAATCAAATAAGTCATCCGTAGACAGACGAGACCTCTATTATATAATCAAATTTTTTTTTGATCAGAAAATTAATAAATTTTATTAAAAATATAGCTGGTACCAGAGGTACCAATAAAAACAGAAAGGAAGCATGAGTAAGCAGAAAAACAAGGAAAACCAAAAAACCAAATCAGGAGGTCAAGTAATCAACCCTTCAGCTGAGAACCACCTTCTAAACTCCGAGTATGGCGTCACCAGGTTGAACGCCATTTTCCAGCCCCAAAGGGTGGACTTGATTTCAGAAAAAATCCTTTCCTTATTCCACACACCTTGTTTGAAAATGCACTCATTCCTCTTCCTCCAAAAGCACCAAATCGTGCAGATCCACACACTAAGAAGCAGCTTAACGTCATCTTTATTTCCCAAATTAATGAAGGCGTTGAAGTGTGCTTTCACCTGTGTCTGGGATGCTGTTTGCTTGCCAAGCCATGAGATAATATCCTTCCAAATAGCATCAGTTTTGTGACAAGAAAAGAAGAGATGATTAATCGACTCCTCGCAAGAGTTACACAGCACACACAGGTTCCCTGACTGTAAGTTCACCTGCCTCCTCATGAGATTATCGAAAGTAGGAAGCCTTCCTCTAAGTACTTTCCAGGCTGTGATAATCGCCTTTGCCGGAGCCGGAGCTTTCCAAATCAATGCCATTTCGGTCTCGACCCTACGTTCATCCATTGGTCGAGCCTCCAGGCCAAGAGCATTATAGGCCGATTGAACCGAGAAAACTCCATTTTTGCTAGCTTTCCAGCACCAGCTATCTTTCGATCCTGCAATCAGACGAACATTAGAAATGGATGAAGTAAGCTGTTGAACTTGATCAAGCTCTCTCTGTCGAAGTTCACGATTCCACTTCAAGTCCCATCTCCACTCCCCCTCAATCCAAGTTCCCATACTACTAATTGCTCCCCCCTTGTTGTTGCTAAGATGGAATAACCGAGGAAATAGTTCAGACAACCTAATATTTCCTGCCCAACAATGATGCCAAAAAAGAAAACCATCCCCCTCCCCAACTTTCACCTCCATATTGTCTCTAAACCACTTCCCGCCCTCTCCACGACTCATCTCTACCACTTTCTTCCACCACCCATGTCTAGCTGCCTTATTCCCAGTCACCCGAAACCCTCCCCCATCCCAAGTGAGATCCCCCTGACAAGTCTTAATAACTTTAGTCCAAAGAAGATCCTTTTCCAAAAGAAACCTCCAAATCCACTTAGCCATAAGAGCCAAATTAAACCAAGAAAGATTTTTAATATTAAGACCTCCCAGATTCTTGTCGACGCACATGTCTTCCCATTTTACCCAATGTATTCTCCTTGCTTCCGGTCCTCCCCCCCAGAGAAACCTGCAAAACGTAGTCCGGATATCTGACAACACACAATTGGGAATTTTTGAGAATGAGAACTGGTAAATCGGAATTGAGGACAAAACAGAACGAAGCAAGGTTAGTCTTCCTGCAAAGGAAAACTTGCGTTTCTTCCACCCATCAATCTTACTCTTGACTTTATCAACAAGATATTTCCACTCCGAAGACCAAGAAAGACGCATCCCAATTTTAATGCCAAGGTATTTAGTAGGTAATTCACCGACACTACATTTAATGATATCAGCCATTTCCATGCAGAGAGCTTCCTCAATCCCGACACCAATAAGACGACTTTTTTCGAAGTTAACAGATAGACCCGACAACGCCTCAAAGAGTCTAAGGATACATTTAAAGGCCCACGCATTCTCTTTCGTACCCGGAGCCACAAACATCGTATCATCCGCATATTGAAAATGCGAAATTCTGAATCCACTTTGCCCAAGCTCGAGAGGTATCAACAAACTTGCCCGGATTGATCTTTCAATAAGGAGATTCAAACCTTCAGCCACGATAAGAAAGAGGAACGGTGAGAGAGGGTCGCCTTGTCTAAGGCCTCTTTCAAGTTGGAATTCTCCAGAAGGACTGCCATTGACCAGGATGTTTGTTGATGCTGAACTGAGACATCCACTAATCCACTTTCTCCAAGTGACGCTGAAATTCATCTTCTCGAGCATGATATCCAAGAAATTCCAATCGACCGTATCATAGGCTTTTGCAAAATCAACTTTGAATAGTAGAGTGTCTTTTTTCTTCCTCTTAACTACCTCTATAATCTCATTAAGGGCAACCACACCATCGAGAATGTATCTACCTTCGATGAAGGCACTTTGGCACTCTGAGATAATGGAGCACATCACAGGTTTCAACCTAGCTGCAAGGATCTTGGCAATCACCTTGTAAAGGCAATTAATAAGGGAAATCGGCCTAAAGTCCTTAAGCTCCGCAGCCCCCTCTTTCTTCGGGATCAAAGTAACAAAGGAAGTATTACACCCTCTGGCCAATTTGCCATGTGAGTGGAACTCCATCATTGCCTTGAGAATGTCCTCTTTTAAAATTTCCCAACAATTCTTCAAAAAGTGAAAATTAAAGCCGTCCGGCCCCGGGCTCTTTCCACTATCACAGTTCCAAATCGCGGCCTTAACCTCAGTTTCAGTGAAAGGTTGATCAAGGCTGTCTCTATTGGCATTTGAAATTGTTTTTTCCACGAAGTCCACCGGAAGATCTGGTTTAAGTCGGTTGGATCGGCTGAACTGAGCATGAAAGTGATCTTTAACAATTCTTTTAACCACCGTTGGTTCATCAAACCAGGAGTCTTCGACTGTCAGACCAGACATCACATTTTTGCTCCTTCTACCTTTAATTGCCCTGTGGAAGAATTTGCTATTCAGGTCTCCTTCCCTTGTCCAACTAATTCTAGCTTTTTGGGCCAGAATACTGTCTTTATTCTTTAACTGGAGCAGAAGGTTGGCTTCGGCTTCGCTCCTCTTAACCACTTCATCCTCCTCGAGCCCCAAAACATCATCAATCACGTCCCAAACGTTTATCTCATCTTTCAGCCTTGAAATATTATCTTCAATTCTCCCAAATGAAATTCTATTCCAGATCTTAAGGTCTTCTTTCAGCCGCTTCAACTTTTCTTTGAAAACAAAGCAACTCCATCCTGTGATGCCTCCTTTACTCCAAGATTCTTTAACCACCGTTTGGAAGTCTGGATGGCTTGTCCAGGCATTAAGAAATCGAAAGGGTTTGGGCCCCCAATCGACATATTTAGTCTCTAGAAGAATAGGACAGTGATCAGAGACCGATCTCTGGAGGCCTCTGCCTTTCGAATGTTCCCAGGTTTGGAGCCACTTCTCATTGACTAAGAACCTATCGAGTTTTGATTTGCAAGTACCCTGTGGCTGGTACCAAGTGTACTGCCTACCTTGCAGTCTGATTTCCTCCAACACATTATCAGTAATGAAACTATTGAACATTTGCATCTCACGCGACGAATATTGAGACCCACGACCAGCTCTTTCAGAGCCAATTCTAACAGAATTGAAATCACCCGCTACACAAATGCAAGAGCCTCTGTTTTGATCAACAACAAGACCAATTCTGTCCCAAAGTAGCTCTCTTTCATTCAGATTTTGCATAGCATAAACATTAACTAAGCAAACAGAAACATTACCTGGAGACCAAATGCCATTTACAATCAAAGCTCCTGGAGAATCCCAATGGCTGCATGCAGAGAAAACTTTTTCATTCCAGACTGTGAGAATACCACCGGACCTTCCATCGGCAGGGCGTTGTGCAAAACCAATTCCATCGCCGCCCCAAATTGATTTAATAGTCAATTCCTCAAGATAATCAGATTTCGTTTCCTGGATAAAGCAGATATCGATTTCCTGTTTCTGAATGAGCTCTCTCACTTCTCTTCTCTTTATTTTGCTCCCCAAGCCGCGAATGTTATAGGAAAGGACCTTCATTGATCACAAAAATTTTGGTTCGCCTCGCTCTCTTTGGGTCCTCTGACCCCAGTAAATTGGTTTGCCATCTCCAAATCTCCATGGGTGCTATAAAGCC
Organism: Salvia miltiorrhiza; assembly: GCF_028751815.1. Lineage (NCBI taxonomy): Eukaryota > Viridiplantae > Streptophyta > Magnoliopsida > Lamiales > Lamiaceae > Salvia > Salvia miltiorrhiza. The sequence continues at coordinate 43,628,645 of NC_080390.1, read as the reverse complement.
CAATTTCTTTTCCAAATGTCCAAATTTTCAGACCTTCTCCACAATCATTGTTGGAGATTTCCTCTCTTGCTACATTGAACTGACCTTTTTCGCCCAGCCCCAAACCCCCATCTTCAAGTTGTGTTGGGGCGACTGAAACGGAATAAGAGCTCTGAAACTTTCTTCTAGTCTGCGTCTTGTGTTTTTTGCTCCTCGGCTGTAAGAATCGAGAGAGCCCCAATTTGATGGCGCCATCACCCCCGACTTTCCTTCTCATAGAACTTTTGTTGTTTGTAATATTCTGTTGCTGATCCTCTTGCCTTTGAATCTCTATATCTGTATCCGAACTCACTGAAGTGTTAATGGGTTGCGAGTTCTCATAAAAGGCCTTAGAATTACCTGGGGAAGTGGGCCCATCCACTAACCGTGACTTATTGCTGTTATCCCCTACTTCTCTAATGTCTGGATCAAAAGGGGGGCCCGATGGGCTTGAGTTTTGGGTAGGGCGGCCCAAGTCATCAGTTTGAATTTGAAGGCAATTTGTGCTGACAGGGCCAATATAATCTGAAGAAATTCCAATGCTTTTCGCAGCCCCTTTATGTGGGTCCCCAGAATTAATGAATTTTTGAGATTGGAATTCTCGAGCCTGCCTCTCAGAAGATTGTGTCTTTGTGGCGTGCGAACAATCTTCCTCGAGACCCGGGAATGCGGCTGTGGATTGAACAGTGACCGAGGGGTCGTCCGGTTTATTCTGTTCTGAACCGGATTTTTTCTTTCCTTGGAAAGCATCGGAGGAGCCACCAATCTGGGCCTTCGCCGGCGACAGAGAATCTTCCCACTCAATCTCCTCCGCAAAATCTGAATCTGTTTCAGCACCCGATTCTTCATCCGTTTTTGGAGGATTTCCTTGAATCATCTGCTCCCAGATCTCTTCCACTCGAATCTTGAAATGAGCCCCGTCAATATTACATTCTATTAAGTTATCAATGGATGCAAGACCAGTTGATATTTGAATCATGGCCACGTCTAGGCGAGATTTATCCGAAGTCTCGTTATGTATTTTGAGGACCCTGCCCAACCTTGCTCCTGCCACATGGAAGAACCTTGAATTCCAAGCTTGTAAAGGAACTCCGAACCACTTAGTCCACACCGTTCTTTGCGTGACAACATCAACATAGGACCACGGCCGTAACCATTCAAACCAAAAGCTCGACCATTCATCTAGATCCTGCAAAATCTGTTTCACCGGCCGATGGTTGAGACTTTGTAGCAGAACTAGGTTGCCTCCAAGAGAGGATATCTTAAGCAAGGAAGCACTTTCACTATTGATCTCTTCACCAAAGTCTTCCCAGATGTACTCCATTTTGAGATATCCTGTGAAAGCTTCTTGTAACCAATTAGTCTCCTCTTTCGTAGTTGAAAAACCGATAATCTCATCAGCAGGAGATGCTACCTTACTTTTTCCTCCTACGACTTCAGCAAAAGACTTCCCTTGCTGTCTCATGTTCCCTGAAGAAGGAAGAATTTGTCTGTTCTTAACCTCTTTCGATTGTTTACTCCGGCCTCCTCCACTCTGTAGCGCCTCCTCGTCTCTACTTGGGACGTGGGCATACCGTCTCTCAAATTTTGGTACAAACGCTCTCAGTTTAAAACTACCAAACCAGACATTATTCAGTTCTGCTAGTAACTTTGAATCATCTTCTTCTCTCTCGAACCGGACGAAACCAAAATGTTTTCCTTTCAAGTCTCTTTTCTTCGGACAAAAAATATCAATGACTTTACCAATCTTGTTGAACTTATTTGCCAGAGTCTCCAACCAGATACCATCTGGAAAATTATTGAAAAAGAAAGTAACACCTCCTTGGTTCCGGTTAATACCATACCTCTTACCAGCAAACTGGGGCTTTGGGTAGGTCCTAGTGTTTGGAGAAGATGAATGCCTCACCGGGAAACTCTCATGATGGGGATGACCTGTCCTTCTCGACCTCACCTCTCTCCACTCACTTTTCCTCTCTCCACTCACTTTTCCTCTCTCCATTATTACTCCCATTATATAATCAAATAACTTTAAAATATATGTGCTTCGTTATGAATACAATAACATTTGTAGAGCTTTCATGTCTGTCAAGTGAAAGTAAATCATTCAACATAATTATGCGCGAAAAAGTCGTAGGTAGGGAGTTTTATACTTCAAGTGGCATATAAATTCAAACTTCAAATGTGTCTAGAAAAAGAAAAATAAATAAACAAGTCAATTATGAATAGGATGTAGACATGTCATGTGACATTTAGAGTTGACGAAAAAAGTGAAGATTCTTTTCTGAAAGCTAAAAGAACAGAAAATGTGAAGATTCTAGAATGAGTTTCTTAGAAGGCCCGTAATTGACAGCCCTTGTTCTCCTACTCCCCTTCTAAACCAATTGAGAAAACTTAGCTAGGTTGAGTTTAACGAATTGTCTCTAACAGTCAACGCCACAACGGTAGCCGCCCTACGCTCACCAGATACGTCATCATCTCTTCAACTCTTTCCTATAAATACCACTCTTTAACATTCTCCCAAATCATCACTCTTTCATTTGCATTCTCTCCATTTTCTATTGCTTACATATTTCAAAACTACCAAATAATATATACATTTTGTTAAATGGCGAAATCACCGGAAACAGAGCACCCTGTCAAGGCCTACGGATTGGCTGCCACTGACACATCTGGTCATCTCTCCCCATTCAAATTTTCAAGAAGGTGTTTTTCCACTCTCATTATTGTATATAATGCTATCAAAGAACTTAAATTTATAAACAAATACTAAAATTTATATGTGCATGCAGGGCTACTGGTGATGAAGACGTGCAGCTGAAAGTGTTGTATTGTGGGATCTGCCACTCGGATCTTCATTACCTCAAGAACGAATGGGGCATCTCTCAGTATCCTCTGGTTCCAGGGTGCGTTTCTTTCTGCTTTCTACTTGTTTATCATTTTACAAACCAACAAAATTAATTACAATAATTGATCTCCAATGCTAATGCAGGCATGAGATTGTGGGAGTGGTAACAGAGGTGGGAAAGAAGGTGAAGAAGGTGAAAGTTGGAGACAAAGTTGGTGTGGGATGCATGGTGGGCTCATGTGGATCATGTGAGAGCTGCAAAGAGGATCTTGAGAATTACTGCCCCAAGATCATCCCCACTTACAGTGCCAATTACCATGATGGAAGCATCACATATGGTGGTTACTCTGACATCATGGTTGCCGAAGAGCATTTCATCGTGCGTATCCCCGACAACATGCCCTTGGATTCTGCTGCTCCTCTTCTATGTGCAGGCATCACCACCTACAGCCCCATGAGATACTTTGGATTAGACAAACCCGGCATGCACATCGGAGTTGTGGGTTTGGGCGGACTAGGCCACGTTGCCGTTAAATTTGCCAAGGCTTTTGGTTCTAAGGTCACAGTTATTAGCACCTCCCCTAACAAGAAGGATGAAGCACTGTCAAATTTGGGCGCAGATTCATTCTTGATCAGTAAAGATGCAGATGAAATGCAGGTAAAATTCTTCATCCTCAGCTCTGTTTCATTACCATTATCAATTCATCAGCACTAAATTAATTAATGTTGACTTTATTACTCATAGGCTGCTATGGGAACAATGGATGGTATTATTGATACAGTATCAGCTTATCACCCTTTGATGCCACTCATTGGGCTATTGAAAGCTCATGGAAAGCTGGTGATGCTTGGTGCCCCGGACAAGCCTCTTGAGCTACCAGTGTTTCCTCTACTTGCAGGGAGAAAGATGATATCTGGGAGTGGGATTGGAGGAATGAAAGAGACGCAGGAAATGATTGATTTCGCGGCCAAGCACAATATAAAGGCAGATATTGAATTAATTTCAGCAGATTACGTTAACACTGCGCTAGAGCGTCTGGCTAAAGCAGATGTGAAGTACCGCTTCGTGATAGACGTAGCCAACACCTTCCAGCAATCTTAAGCTGAGCTTTCTGATGGAAGAGTGTGTTGTTCTTCTGTTGTCCAGTTTATTTAATTTTTTTAAATATTTTCGCTGTTGGTTTGTCTTTAAGTTTTGTACATCTTTATTCTATACACATGTATTATTATAATTTTGTTAATTGAAATGCATATTGTTCCCACTTTCCCCACTGTACTCATGTGTATGTAAAACTGACTTCTGGTTTGGTTCTTGCATACTTTTGATTTTATTGAATATACACTTGTATTTTCTTATGAAACATGAATGTGGTTATTTTCTACATTATGTATTTTAACTAGTATTGTGTACATAAATAAATAAACTATGTAATATAATTTCTAAAATATCATAATTATTAAATAAAATATATTTATGATCAGAAAAAATATTATATGTTCATCCATGATAAAATTTTGTAGGAATGAGTTATACGGATTTTCAGATGAGGTTGTTGAATGAATTGAGAATTATAATGAAAAAAGAATGAATGGAATGGAATTAATAAAAAAAACCAAGAGTTAATAAACAAAAGAAAAAAGAACAGACACAAAAAGTGAATGGAATAATTAAAAATTGATATATAGAAAATCCCATAATTATTGGCCACTAACAAATTGAGAAACACTAAAATTACTTTGTTATCCTCTAACGCATAAGGTGAATAAAAAATGGTGAATGATAACTTCAAATCATAATAGTAAATTAACAAAAATAAAAGATTGAGATTATTTCTCATTTTTCACAATAATTTTATTTTTATTTTAACTTCTTCTACATACAAATAATCATCTTTAGTTTTGTTTTATTAAATTAAAATTAGAATAAAAAATTATATAAATGACATTGTGTATAATTGACACTATTCAAAAATATAAATGACATTTTCTGTAATTGAAACTATAAAATTATAAATGACACTATAATATTTTAAATAATACTATAAGATTGGAAATGACACTATAACATTTAAAATGTTACGGTATCATTTATAATACCGAATAGTGTCAATTATAGGTAGTGTCATTTATATAATCGAATAGTGTCATTTACACGAATTGAGTTAGGATGTAGGTTTGAATCTGGATGCGGGTCAGAATCTAGGTGCGGGTCAACCCAATTATACCAAAAATTTTGTGTATATTAATATTCATGAGCTCATTGTCGCCGTAGCAGCGATTTCCCGGCATGCCCTCGAAGTACTTGTTTGTGAGCGTCCTACCGAGGGCTTCGATCATGGCAAATGAAGTGAAGTTCTCGGAGGCGATGAGTGTGATCCTGTGGCACTAGCGGTGCTTCTCCTTCTCGATGAGGTCGTGGATCTCAAAGTCCACGGCAGCGAGGCGGTGTATGGATGTCGGTAGGGAGAGCGGTGGCGGTGGGTGGAGGAAGATGAAATTAGAGTTTAGGAGAGGGGTAAGGAAACGACAGGGAGGTGGACGGGGGATTTTATTTTTTATTTTATCCTTTTTACAATATATTTTTTAGTCTAAATATCATTTTTTTTGTTCAATTGTCATTTTCGACGGCCACAATATCATTTCCCCGCTTCTGAGAAACAGATAACCAGATATAATTTATGCATTACAAGCGGTTTATTCAAATATTTATATTGATTTATTCGTTAATTTTCTTTTACACGATAAATTTAAATAAATTAATATCAATCATAAAATTTGAATATTTGATATTTCTGAATATTCATCTTATAGACATACTAACGAAATAGGTTTAATTATATTTTATGCCCTTGCGACCTTTGAGTGAATATTCAAATGTGGCACATGAACAAATTTACAGATACTTCAGTGAGGTTACCTCGTCTCTTGCTTTGGATCATCTGCGTCCCAGTTTTCCTGCGGTGGACTGGGGTAAGTGGATCTGGGCTCCTTTCATTCCGGTTCGCAGGTCCATTACCACTTGGCTTGTAATTTTGGGTCGTCTTCCGACGGCCAGTCTTCTGTGTCGTCAAGGCTTTTAGGGGCCTGGCTGGTGTCCTCTTTGTAGGGCTGCTGGCGAGGACATTGATCATCTTTTCTGGGATTGCTCTGTTGCCAGGTGTAGAGGCTAAAATCTACAATTGAAGTTGACGTCTGCACGTCCGGATAGATCGGGCACTAGCAACCTGTCAACACAAGAACACGTAAGAGCCCTAGGTTGAGCACCGGGTGGGGGTGTCGACCGTAGAGCCTCCGACGCTCAAGTTAGTAACGGAATAGCAAAATAGAATGATAAGCAAATTGAAATAAGAGAGAAAGACAGGCTGGAATGTGCGATTATTCTAGGCTGTAAGCGGCGTCAGAGGATGGAAACGGTGACAGTGTGTTGTGATAATGGAATATGGGAGGCGGAGATAGGCCAAGTTGGTTAGGCGGCGAAGTAGAGAGATTTCAAGTAGTCGATAGCAAGTAAGATTTTCTCGTGTCCCCTTTTGATGACCTAGTCGGGTTGTTTATATAGGAGTCATTCGGTCGCTAGGGTTTTTGCAGCCTGGCCCCGTCAAAACCCCCATCTCTCTGGTTGTTGCGATTTGGACGGGATCATGAAGATTACCCTCTGACTGCGTCAGCTTGGAGGAAGACGTCTTTTTAGGGTTTGACGGCTGGAGACCTTTTTTAGGGTTTTGACGGCTAGGCTTTATAACTTTGTCAATCCAGGTCGGCTATAACCCTTGGGCCGTATGCGATATATCCAGCTTGGTTGTGGATTTAAGTCGATCTATAGCTTTTCGGGCTAGACGGACCAGTCCGTTTGACTAGTTGGACTTTTTAAGATTGTGCCAAACTGGTAAACTAGCTTGGTGGGCTTAGGCCGAGTGCAGCCCGACTGTTTAGACAATTTAGACCTAAAGTGGATAGTCAACCTGGGTCTGTCCAGGTTGATCCTGTGATAAGTATAACTTGACTTATCGGGCTAGACGACAAGTTTTCTTAAGTAATTGGGCCAACCTTGTTAATGATCCAAGTTGGTCCGAGGTTTGTCGGGCTGGACTGACCGGGCTGTTTAGCTCATTGGTCCAGCTTGGAAGGTTAATTGGGCTTGAGCCAAGTTGACGAATTTTGCCCACTACAGTTAGCCCCCCACTCCACAATTAGAATTTTCTAATTGAAGAGTTTAATTTGATTATAGGTATTCCGTAAAGGCGAACTTCTCGGAATATCGAACTGTTTCAGTTAGTGTAGCCAATCGGTTGTAAAAAACCAATCGTTTGCATTGATTGATTACTATATTGCCAAGCAGAAAGAGACTGCAAAATTTGATTGAAAGTCGGAGGCAAATTCTTCTTAGCTTGGCGTGAAACTAGTATATCTGCAATTTGGACATACATTAATCGTTTTGTCGAGTTAAGAAATGTATAATCGAATTGTGTCGTCTTAAATTGTTGCGACGATATATGGTGTGAACCTATTTGAAATCAAATGACAGCCAGTATATGTGAGCCAAGTTGAATTCGTTTACCAACATGGATTTTGGTGCTTTATCAGCTTGAGATTTTTCAAAGAAATAATATAACTTGTAGTTGTTTGCCAACATGGATCGTGGTATTTTACCAGCTTGGAGTTGTTCCAAAGAGAAATAACAGGTTGTGTGCCAATCGTGGTATTTTCTCCCACTCCCTTTCTGATTTTTTTTTTTTGGGCATTGCGCTTAGCACACATATGCATATATATATATAGAGAAGGGTTCAACAGAGAAGCTAAATATTGTGGAGAATAGAGAATTCGTAAAATAAAAACGAACAGATCTATAATTTTAATGAACAGATCAATGTACCGCATGAACAACAATTTGCCCCGGGTTCGAATCCTGCTGGTGGCGAGTTTTTCTATATTTTTACTAAATACGTCTGTTCATTACTTATGTTGATCTGTTCGTAAAATATATAGATTTGTTCGTTCTCTCGAAAAAGATAATTCTCTGTTGAACTCAACCCTATATATATATATATATATATAAATTGTCTTGCCAGCCTGGAGATTATCGTGAAGGTACATGGTGTGGACCAATTTAGATTTAAACATCAGCCTGTAAATATGTGAGCCACACTGGACCCGTTTGTCAACATGGGAAAGTGTCAGCTTATAAATAAGTAAGCCAGGCTGGACTTGTCTGCCAACGTGGGATGAAAGTGTCAGCCTGTAAATATGTGGGCCAAGCATCCTGAGATTTGTTACGACGTAGATGACGCGAGCCTATTTGGAATTGAATGACAGTCCGTACATGATGAATCTGTTTAATTGTTTTGTCAGGTTGAAATTTTTTCGAAGAAAACGTTCAGCTTGTAACGTTTGGGTTGCATCATCAGCTTGGAATTTATTTTCCCTTGTTTTGTCGGGATTTGCCGCTTGAAATTTTGAAATAGGCAAGTTGAGATTGACGGATATCTCTCAGTTTGGAAACTTGAAGTGGCGAATCTTTATAACTACTCCAGCTAACTTTATTTGTCGAAATACAGCTTGTAATTGTTGTCGATATGAATTATCAGCTTGGAGTTAGAGGAAATAATACAATTTGTAAAGCTTCGAGTGCTTCATCCATTTGGAGAATTTGGCAAATAATCGTGATTGAAATTTGCAGCTTGGATATTTGAGCTTGACCAACTGAAATAGGCAAATATTTCGAAATTTTTGAGCTACTCTAGCCTGACTCATCTTTTGAAGCAATTCCTTACTCCAGCTTGTATGCCACATGTTGAATCCATTTGAATAGTTAATTCTTCAAATTGACTAATCTTCAGCTTGGTTCAAAAATTAAAGAAGGGAAATAAGGTAAATATATCCGGTGTATCCAGCCTGGTTCGACCTTCCTGTAAGTCGGATTTGTTACTTGGTTCAATCGCGATTTTTTTCAGCCTGGTTCGAAAATTTTCCTAAGTTGGATTTGTTTTTCTCTAATTATAATAACACAGCCAGGCTGTTTAGAGGCTTGAAATTTTCCGTTGGCAAGCTGGATTTTTTTTTTTTTTTTACTAACTCCAGCCTGGTTCGAAAATTGAAGAAGGGTATCCCGTCTCTCCTTCTCGTCTCACTCTCTCCCTCTTGCGTCTTTCTCATTTTGCAAATTAATTCCCAGCTTGGTATTTCGAAATAGGCGAGTTTGATGATTTTTACAGCCTGGCTCGTCTGTCAAAACAAATAACTCCTTCAGCAGCCTGATTCGAAAATAGAAGGGGATATCTCCCTTGGTTTTTCCAGCCTGGTCCAAAACGAAAAAGGAAAGGGGGAGAAACATCTCTCTTCTCTCTTGCCCCTTCCGTCGATCGAAGTGGGCGGTAGCTACCTCTGTTCGTCGGAGGTGACGGTGCCTAGGGCAAAATCGAGCGCGGCTGTTGGGTGAGAGGCTGTCGGAGGCGCCGCCCTTCGCCGATCGAAGCAGGAGATCTGGGGTGCCAGGCGGCGCCGCCACTTAGTTGACGGCGGCGGTAATTGGGATTGAAAAGGGAGTCGAGAGGGAGAGGTGAGACCGGGCGGCGACTTCGTCGAAAGTCAAAATTGGAAGGGGTCTCTCTCTCTTTGAGTATTATCTTATCTCGATGTATCTCGATTTTTCATGGGATGTCGCTGGAATTCACTGGTCAATTAGAGAAAAGAATAATGGAGGCGGCGAGATTGACGGGCTGTGACAGCAAGGCCTTGAACGAGGGCTCGATTTTCTATTTTATTTTTTGGGCGGTGGTTCCTCTGGTTGTTGCCAAGAACGGACGGTGGCGGTGGAATCCTGGAGGTTCGGTGGATAGGGAGTATGTTGTATAACTGAGCATTTGATTTGAGGCGCGTGCGGCGACGGCGCAAGGTCGCCGGCGGCCATCTGTGGATGTTTACTTGAGGGAGATTTGCTGGCTTGATGGAGTTGAGCAGCCATCTGGTTTGAATCTGTGGTTGCTGGTTTGAGGGTCTGACGGGCTTCGAGAGTTGGTGGCCGGAGAAGCGAGGCGTACGACGGTTGCGTGGCATCGCCGACGGCCGCAGCTGATCAGTGAAATGAGAGATACAGATTAAGGGAGTCGTGGCTTTCCATCGAAAATTTTTGAGGCAACGGCAGAGGCGATTAGGTGGGTTCATCGAGTTTTCGTTGACTTGTTTTCCCTGAGCCCATGCCGGTATCTAGAATCGATTGAGCTTTGCTGCCGGATTAAATTGGTACAGCTATATGTGGTTCGAAAATTTTAATTTTTGTTCGATTGAATTCATTCTAGCTTGTCGACGCTACCGCATCTCCTACGGTGTTCTTGAAGCTGAGTAGAGTAATTGTTTAAAATTTGAATTGTGTTGTCGATGGCATACTTGACGATTGTGTAGCAGCTGAAATTGTTTAATTTTAAATGAGTAGAATTGCAGCTATTTTTTCCTCTTTTGCTGGTGATGAAGTACGATTCTTTATGTGGAGAAATGAAGTGGACTAGTAGAATAGTCTGTTTCGAGTCTCTGCAGTTTGAGAGTCTGCTTAAACTTAGTAAATATTCAATCTTTTCCTATCTTTACTTTTTTAGACCGCTGATGGTTAAGTGCCTTTGCTGGTATTATATTTCTTGTTGAAGCTACCATGTAGCTTTGATTTGTCGAATCTTGTGTCCATGTCTTGATTTTGATTTTGGTTTGGATTGAGATGAAATTGCTTGTACCTATGAGAGTTACTTGTATATAGTAGCAGGCAGGCTCGTTGTATTTGTGTGCATTATTCTTCGTCAATAGAATTTGTTGAACAATTTTAGAAATGGAAGCTTCTGTTTCGCAAATATGTTATCCTGAATCATGTCAAAATTTGTAATATGGAAAATTGGCTTTTACTTGAGTGGGAAAGCCCAAATATTGTGTCTCTCAATTACTCTTTTGCCTGCAGCGCTGTATTCATGAACAGGTGACAGGTTTCTTCCCTGTTTAGTTTTGGTTGCTCACATAATCGACATCGTCCCCTTATGTTTAACTGCTTATAATCTGGGGTTCAAGCGTGGTGCCCCCAAATCGGTTCCCTCATATTCCTGACCATTTTTTCGAGAAATTTGAGGTGAGTGTCATCGGATCTAGATTTCTTAACAAGTTCGACGCGGCGTTGTGTAGTTGTGGGTTGAGGGTGAGTCGGGCGGCGACGACGATGTGGTGCCGTCGTCGCTGATTTACAAGGTGATAGAGACGAGCTGAGGCAGCGGCGGAGGTCCAATCGAATTTTTGCCTTCTGTCGGAATTTTCATAGGCAACAGCTGAGGAATTGAATCCGACTGTGTGCCTCAGATATTATTATTATTATTATTTTTTTTTTTTTTTTTTTTTTTTTTGCAGATACAGAAAATCAAACATCATGTGTTGAATTTTGATTTTGAGCTGAACATTGGAGGTTTGGGATGGCAAATTTGGATTCTGAATTGGTGAGCAAATTTGAGCTGCATGTGAGGCTAGCGATATGTTAGAGTCAGTAGCCATTTTCTTTCTCCTTCTGTCTGTAATGAAGTACAACCTTCCCTTTATCTGTTGAGAAGTAAAATTGCTAGCTCTTCCTTGGAGATGTGCTATTATTCTATAAATTATGTACAACAAATAAATTTATCTATTGGTCTTTTGAAGATACAATGTTTTTTGGTGCCATGCTCGTATGTAGGGTAGAGTTTTAAGATGGTAACATAGAACTTGTATTGAAAGATAAGAATATAATATAAATATGAACTTGTGTTATCTGGAACTGTGAAGATATTGAGATGAAAAGTTATGATTGCGTATCATATTTGTTGGTGTCTATATGCAGTAATGCCCTCTTCCGTCTGATTTTGGGTGTAATCAACTTTGTTAGTAATGCAAAGTATACTTATAAGCAGGTTGCTTGAAGAATGCTTATTTAGACTTTGTGGTGCTTGCTCTACTTAGTATTTATCTTTTGGAAATGATTTGCGAAAGTTTCTTCACTTGCAACATATGGTATTCAATTGTTTATCATTGATTTGGAATCTGTGAGAGATATGATTGCCATTTGATAAGCATTAATGCTTATGTATTAATGTTACACTTATGGCTTAATGCTCATGTTGTTTGAGAGATAGCTCAATGGTCGTGTGTCGTTTATGACATGAAAGCGCTTAATTCTTTATGACATGTCTGCCTCTTTTGTGTCGAGTAGTGAAAATTATAAATCATCGGATGATGACACAAGCTGTGTAAATAATGTGAATGGCGTGACAAGGAATAGGTCATGTGCCAGGCGTGGTATGATTGTGTTTTAATCTGGAATTGGTGAAAATCGTTCCGGACCGCTTGAAGGTAGTATTCCCGCGTACAAGCTTGGAGATAGGAGTCTGAAATCTGTTATCACATTTGACAAGTTGGATGAAATTCGTGTTGCTTATGCTATTCTTTCTTGCGCCAATCTGGCTGCGCTCCATCTGATTCGGAAAGCCTAATTGGTTTTATGTTTTAGCGAAGAGGAGTGTCATTGCTGTAATATTTTGACCGACGCGAACTTATGAGCTAGCTCTTTGTGGAGCCGCGTTCCTCCAGGTATTGCTTATTCAATAATTTTACATTATTCCAACTTGTCGTCAATATAACTAAATATTTTTATTTTGATGTAGATCACATGATGTCGAAGCTATATGTTCCTCCATTACTTGGAAAGGGCGCTGCCATGGACGTGATCCGCAAGAGTAGGAAGAAGGCTGCCAGCTCAGGTGGCGTGGTTACGGATGATGTTGCTACGTGTGTTCCGCACTCATCTCGTGCTCCAGCTTGCAAGATGAGGTCTGCTGAAGTCGACCTTACCTTATCTGATCAGGCGGACGATTTCATCAACTTGTCATTTTCAAACGTGCCTGCACATTCCCATCCTGGACCTATCCGTGGGGTAGCCGAACAGTTACTACTCCCAAGTGATAGGGATTACTTGAAAAAGAAGGGTGATGGAGGCGTTGCTAGTGAACTCTTCGATCAAACCTTTTTGGTAAGTATTTTCAAGTGTAGATTTGTTGACATGAATTTTTTAATTTTCAACTTGTTGCATTTTTGTGTTTGTTGTAGTGTATGCAGAAAGTTACCTTCCTCATGGAGAGAACTCTTGCTATTGATGAGTTGAGGGTTGAACAAGCTAATTGGCAAGACAAGATGACAGCCGTCAATAAGTCACATGATAAGGCCGATAGAATCGTCAAGAAATTGGAGTCTGCCAAGTTGGAAGACGCTCGTCGGCTGGAGTGAGCTGCATCGGACTGCAAAGATTTTGAAGATAAGGTTGTGCGTTGGAGCGACAAATCTTTTATGCAAGCTGTGAGACGGAGGTTCGAGTTTGGGGCGAGATTGCCTTGGCATATCTCGAAAATCAGCCCCCCAAGACTTGGGATGTCCAACAATACATAGATGAATTTAATGAGTGAAAGACTGATAAGAAGGAGCATGAGCAGCTTGCTAGCAACTTTGCCGGGATGACCACCGGAGATGACCGTCCTTAGATGGGAGAGTGACTCTTTGAGGCGAAAAACAGACTTTGTTATTGTTTGCTTGTTATTTTTTCTTTGCATTGCGTCGTTTAAGACTTGACTTCCAAGCTGACTTCCCAGCTTGTCCTTTAGACCATTGGGTCGATTTGAGCTATCTATCTTATTATATTAGGATGTTTCATTTTTGAACTCTTGGAAAGTCGACATTGCTAAATATCTGTGAGATTGACCTTGTTTTATATAAGTTGATGTAGTTTGCTGATATCTTGTATTACCATTTTGCATATGAATTCGTTTCGAGCATATATGTGCATATGTTTGAATATCTCATTTGATGAAGTAAATACCTTGATTATCATGGTTTCCTTAACGTACGGATTGGTGCAGCATATTGCAGCTTGTATATCGAAAGAATAACAATATGTCAAAGAGACGCATCGACACAGCTTGTCCTCTTATTTTTCATTTCGAATTTTCCAGCCTGGAATTGATGTTGGAGAATTTATTGCATCTAGGCAAAGCCAGTCTGGATTCGTATGTGCCGTCTCGTATGTGGTTCTAACATTTTTATTTATCTTGCCAAGCTGGAATGAATTGCCGTACGGGCAGTGAGATAATCTCTGAGAATCGAAATGACACTTTGATTTTGTTTGGTGATCCAAATTGGAACTGGCTGACGTTGGCCAACTTGTGATTTGACTTTGGTGAATTGTGTCCCATCTTGGTGTGTTAGCTGATTTAATGCTTTCATGCAGCAAAATATGGAATCGTAGAGTTGTTGGCTCTAAATTGTCCAAGTCAAGTATTTGAAATTGAAGCAAGTTGGAATTCATTATATTTGGGTCGTATTGACTTCGACCAACTGTGGCTAGTACCATGTGGACATTTGAACAAGTGGCTAATTCTAGCTTTAAAAAAGATAAATATTTACAAACTTTTTGACTATCTCGTTGATTGCTCCAAGCTGGGTGGTTCGTTCAACTGGATGATTAGAGACCAATGGTCTTGAATTTCATGTTGTGATGATGCTTCTTTCCTTAATGATACAGGTTGATCTTGTCCGTGTAGAGGAGTCATCATTGGCGACTTGTATCTCGCAAGGTGCTAACGTCGCGGGACAGGCTGAGACATGTCGATTTGAGGTTGGTGGCTGCACTCCGGAGAATTTTCTACCTACATCTGGTGAGGATCAAACCAAATGTAGTTCTTGGGCCAGATTGTGCTCCGTAGAGCCATGCTCCGTAGAGTTGCCTACGTACCCTTTGACGGGATCAAGAGTGATGTAGTTCCGTCTTGGTGGCGATCCGGGCGGCTAGGTCAGCCTGAGTAGCCACGTGGGGTGCATCAAGAGTTTCAGATTCGTCACAACCGTCAGTCATGATTGATGCTCGTAGAGATCTAAGGAAAGTGCGTTGATTCGCTTGATTGCTAGGGCCCCACGGTGGGCGCCAAATTGTAGAGGCTAAAATCTACAATTGAAGTTGACGTCTGCATGTCCGGATAGATCGGGCACTAGCAACCTGTCAACATAAGAACACGTAAGAGCCCTAGGTTGAGCACCGGGTGGGGATGTCGACCGTAGAGCCTCCGACGCTCAAGTTAGTAACGGAATAGCAAAATAGAATGATAAGCAAATTGAAATAAGAGAGAAAGGCAGGCTGGAATGTGCGATTATTCCAGGCTGTAAGAGGCGTCAGAGGGTGGAAACGGTGACAGTGTGTTGTGATAATGGAATATGGGAGGCGGAGATAGGCCAAGTTGGCTAGGCGGCGAAGTAGAGAGATTTCAAGTAGTCGATAGCAAGTAAGATTTTCTCGTGTCCCCTTTTGATGACCTAGTCGGGTTGTTTATATAGGAGTCATTCGGTCGCTAGGGTTTTTGCAGCCTGGCCCCGTCAAAACCCCCATCTCTCCGGTTGTTGCGATTTGGACGGGATCATGAAGATTACCCTCTGACTGCGTCAGCTTGGAGGAAGACGTCTTTTTAGGGTTTGACGGCTGGAGACCTTTTTTTGGGTTTTGACGGCTAGGCTTTATAACTTCGTCAATCTAGGTCGGCTATAACCCTTGGGCCGTATGCGATATATCCAGCTTGGTTGTGGATTTAAGTCGATCTATAGCTTTTCGGGCTAGACGGACCAGTCCGTTTGACTAGTTGGACTTTTTAAGATTGTGCCAAACTGGTAAACTAGCTTGGTAGGATTAGGCCGAGTGCAGCCCGACTGTTTAGGCAATTTAGACCTAAAGTGGATAGTCAACCTGGGTCTGTCCAGGTTGATCCTATGATAAGTATAACTTGACTTATCGGGCTAGACGACAAGTTTTCTTAAGTAATTGGGCCAACCTTGTTAATGATCCAAGTTGGTCCGAGGTTTGTCGGGCTGGACTTACCGGGCTGTTTAGCTCATTGGTCCAGCTTGGAAGGTTAATTGGGCTTGAGCCAAGTTGACGAATTTTGCCCACTACACCAGGCAGGTCTAGGGTTCCCTTTTAGCTTGGTTCCATTTTGATGGCTCCTCCATCAGGGATATTGGAAGTCATATCATTTGGGCGATGCGTGTTCCGTCCAGCCACCAGGTGGCTAATCTGTGGCGGGTTGGTGTCATGTCTACTATTTGGAGCATCTGGAACCTCCGAAATAAGGCTGTGTTTGAGGATACTTCGATTTCCGCTATTTCTTTGACGGTTCAGATTAAGGCGTTTATCCTGGAGGCTTCCCGTTTCAGCCTTGGCGAGATGGTGAATTCAGTTGAGGAGTTGCTTGTGCAGCATGACCTTGGGGTTCTGGGCAAGCCTCGTCGCCCTATTTCTTACATTTATGCTTTCTGGCTGCCTTCTCCTCTTCCTTGGCGTAAGGTCAATGTTGATGGTTCTGTTCACGGCTCGACTTCTTGTATTCATGCGGGTGGTATTTTTCGCGGCTCCAGTTTGGTGGTTGGGTGCTTTCATTTCTCTGCTGGTTTTGGTTGGGCTTTCGAGGCTGAGCTTCTCGCTCTTATCATTGCTTTGGAGCATGTCGTTTCTCAGGGTTGGGACTACATTTGGATTGAGACGGACTGCACTTATTTGGTTGACCTCTTCCGTGCTCGTTCTTTTACTGTTCCCTGGCGGTTCTTCAGCAAGTAGAGAAAGGTCCTTCAGGAGATCTCTGTCTTACACATTACGATATCTCATATCTTAAGATAAGGGAATAGGGTGGCTGATTTCTTGGCCTCTTCGGTGTCTGAGGAGGGTTTTTGGTCGTTTGTTATCCCTAATATTCAGCAGCTGGTTCGTGATGATAAGAGATGTATCCCCTACGTGCGGATTGTGTCTTAGGCGTCTTCTTCTCTTCAGCGATCCTCTTGGTTGTTCTCTTCCTCTTCATCTTTCCCTTTTGGTTTTTATTTTGGTTTTTTGCTTGCTTGTTTGGCTGCGGAGAGGATCCTTTCTTGTTCGGATGCTGTTTCTGGGTGCTCCTCTACTGTTAAGGACGGTTTGCTTGTTGTCTCTTAAGTTTGTATTGGTTTTGAGCTATTGTCCGTCTCTCTCTTGGTATGGTGTTGTCCGGGTTGTGTTTTTGCTTAATGTTTTGGATGCAACACCGTAGTAAACAATTTTCGTCGTGATTTGTCTGGTAGATGCTATGAGGAGTGTTTTCATTGCTTTAGCCTAATATCTTTCTCTGGTGTTGATTTTGATCGCTCTGGGTCTCTGTTCCGCTGATGTTTTGTACTTCATGAGCATGGGAAAACCGCGCGGGAACATTTTGGGTCACCCCAAAAGTGCTTATCTCGTGAAGTTGGCCTTTTGAGAGCAAAATTTATTCACGGGTGAGAGTGAAGTTGGCCTCTCTTGAGAGCAAAATAATTTGACCTTTTAAAGAAGGGTGAGAATTGATTGTAAAGGCAATTGCATTAGGAAATTCACTCATAGCGGAGAATTGGGTCTAATCGGTTTGAATTGTTTCAGTCTGTTGTTGCTTCTTAAAATCTTAACTTTTACGCCTCCCGAAGAATGTTTTATCTTGAGAGATTTGGATGGGTTGGTGTTGTTTGGTGAGTGAATTCACTTGTGATTCTTGGTGGTTGGGGTGGCTGCTTGGGAACTAGCATCTGTTCGAGTTTGGGCGGTCTACTTCCCCTGTCTTTGTTGCTTTTGGTGTGTGGTTGTGCTTGCTTTTTGTTTTGTTGGTTTCCTTTCCTGCTACTTCTGCGGTTTGTGGTTGATGGGTCTTTTCGGTGGTTCGTTGGTTTGCCTGCCTGGTGGTTTTTGCGCTGTCTTCGCTTTGTTTTCTGTGGTGCTCAACCGGACTTTCTCTGGTTGGCTTTTTGTTGGTTTGCTTTGCTCTGGACTTCTCTAGTTTGGTTCCTGTTTCTGGTTTGTGTGAGCCTTTTTCTGCTCACGGACTTTGGTTTTTTGTTTGTCTCTTGTTTTCTTAGACGGGTTCTCTTTTTTTCTTCTTTTTGAGGTTTATTAATCCCGACCCTCAGTTGCGCCTGTGCTCTTTTGAGTTTAGGTTTCTTTCTCTTTTAATAAAATTTCTATTTCAGCTGAGTTGGAACGCCTGAGACATGCATGTATTTTAAAATGTTATTTACAGTATTATTTTTTTAGATTTCAAAAGGTATTTAATATATAATCAAATAACCAATCTGCACAGAGGCGAGACCTTTACACCAGACAATTGTGAGAAAATAATCGCACGTATGCGGGACCACTACCCATACAAAGATGAGAAAAATATAAGAGTATTTAAGTGCCTCAGTTTTGCCACTTAAACTAAGCCTCATTAATATATTTTAAATTAGTATATTTTTTTTAATAAATTAAATAGCCAACATATATGAGGATTAGTTACATATTTTAATTTATCATCCATGTCATTATTTTTTTTATTTTGTCTGGTACTTATTTAAATCATCTCGACAGAGTCAGACGATGAATTACATATCCTATACTTTATTAAATATGTTTAAATGTTTGTTTTGGAATAATGTAGAGCATATTTTATGAAATTTATTTATTAACATTGTTTTCGAATGAATCTATTTTTCTATTCTTTTTTATTTTTGTTTTATTTTTTTTTATTTTCTATTTTTTTTTCTTATTCATAATATAAGTTTTTTTTATTATTGTATATACTTCTTTATTTTTTCTATATTCAGCTTAATTATACTTAGTTAAAATTATAATTTAATTATATTTATAAATATATTAAGTGTGTTGTTATTAATTTTATACATGTATTAAAAAAATTAAAACATTTCGCACGGATGTAAATATATATATTTTTTTCTTATAAATTAGACTGCTTTCCTGCATCCCTATGCTTTGAATTGTCAATTCAACTGCGTTTGATATTTCAATTTTGTCGTCGGTTCACGTATAAGGTGAAGGCTTCGAGAGAGTTCCGAAGAATGTCAATAATTGACAGCCCTTCTTCTTTAACTATTTCTTAATATACTAAAAAGTTGACAGCGCTATGGGTTTTCACACACCGGAGGCGTCGAGGTCAGCGCTATGAAAATACCACACCAACACATATTTGGTAGACTCTTTCCTATAAATACCTCTCTTTAACATTCTCCCAATTCATCACTCTTCCATTTGCATTCTCTCCATTTTCTATATTGCTTGCTTACATATTTCTAATCACCAAATTATATATACATTTTGTTAAATGGCGAAATCACCAGAAACGGAGCACCCTGTTAAGGCCTACGGATTGGCTGCCACTGACACATCTGGTCATCTCTCCCCATTCAAATTTTCAAGAAGGTGTTTTTCCACTCTCATTATTGTATAGAATGCTATCAAAGAACTTAAATTTATAAACAAATACTAAAATTTATATGTGCATGCAGGGCTACTGGTGATGAAGACGTGCAGCTGAAAGTGTTGTATTGTGGGATCTGCCACTCGGATCTTCATTACCTCAAGAACGAATGGGGCATCTCTCAGTATCCTCTGGTTCCAGGGTGCGTTTCTTTCTGCTTTCTACTTGTTTATCATTTTACAAACCAACAAAATTAATTACAATAATTGATCTGCAATGCTAATGCAGGCATGAGATTGTGGGAGTGGTAACAGAGGTGGGAAAGAAGGTGAAGAAGGTGAAAGTTGGAGACAAAGTTGGTGTGGGATGCATGGTGGGCTCATGTGGATCATGTGAGAGCTGCAAAGAGGATCTTGAGAATTACTGCCCCAAGATCATCCCCACTTACAGTGCCAATTACCATGATGGAAGCATCACATATGGTGGTTACTCTGACATCATGGTTGCCGAAGAGCATTTCATCGTGCGTATCCCCGACAACATGCCCTTGGATTCTGCTGCTCCTCTTCTATGTGCAGGCATCACCACCTACAGCCCCATGAGATACTTTGGATTAGACAAACCCGGCATGCACATCGGAGTTGTGGGTTTGGGCGGACTAGGCCACGTTGCCGTTAAATTTGCCAAGGCTTTTGGTTCTAAGGTCACAGTCATCAGCACCTCCCCTAACAAGAAGGATGAAGCACTTTCAAATTTGGGCGCAGATTCATTCTTGATCAGCAAAAATGCTGATGAAATGCAGGTAAAATTCTTCATCCTCAGCTCTGTTTCATTACCATTATCAATTCATCAATCACTAAATTAATTAATGTGGACTTTATCACTCATAGGCTGCTATGGGAACAATGGATGGTATTATTGATACAGTATCAGCTTATCACCCTTTGATGCCACTCATTGGGCTATTGAAAGCTCATGGAAAGCTGGTGATGCTTGGTGCCCCGGACAAGCCTCTTGAGCTACCAGTGTTTCCTCTACTTGCAGGGAGAAAGATGATATCTGGGAGTGGGATTGGAGGAATGAAAGAGACGCAGGAAATGATTGATTTCGCGGCCAAGCACAATATAAAGGCAGATATTGAATTAATTTCAGCAGATTACGTTAACACTGCGCTAGAGCGTCTGGCTAAAGCAGATGTGAAGTACCGCTTCGTGATAGACGTAGCCAACACCCTCCAGCAATCTTAACTTGAGCTTTTGGATGGAAGAGTGTGTTCTTCTGTTGTCCAGTTTATTTAATTTTTTTAAATATTTTCGCTGTTGATTTGTCTTTAAATTTTGTACTTCTGTATTGTTTGCACACGTATTATAATAAAATTTTGTTAGTTGAAATGCATATTGTTCCCACTTTCCACACTTTACTCATAAGCATGTAAAACTGACCTCCGGTTTGGTTCCTGGTTCCGGCATACTTTTGAATTTATTGAATATACACTTGTATTTGTTTATGAAACATGAAAGTGGTGATTTTCTACATTATGTATTTTAACTAGTATTGTGTACATAAATAAATAAACTATGTAATAAAATTTCTAAAATATCATAATTATTAAATAAAGGGTTAAAGTACAGATTAGCCCCTAAAGTGGACACCCCTATAGCGTTGGGCTCCCCAGACTCGACCGAGGCCCAAATAACTCCCCATAGCCCGTAGAAATACTACACTTAAGCCCATACCTCAAACGGCCCACTTAACGCCGTTTTCTTCGATTTTTAATTTTTTTTTATTTTTGCGTGGGCCCACCTGCAACGGGCTGTGTAATGAAAACAATAGATGAAGATCCCCCAGGCTGTGTAATGAAAACAATAGCAGATCAGATTTATAGCTTATTGCATGCGAAATTGAGAGTATCATAAATGTTGAGCACTTACATTGAGAACCTGCTTTCCAGTCTCAATATTGGTATACAACCCTAGTCCAGCATGTGAAGCTTGTTGTTAGTTGGCCCAAATTTGGCCCAACAAGCCCATGCCCTATCCTCCTTATTTTGGCAGCCCTCCCATTTCCCCCTTCCAGTCGAAAATTAGTGCCCTTTTGGGGCTGTGACCCTTGCGCTTCTTCTCCCCCATGAACCTCTTCACCTTCCTTCTCTAGATCCTTCTATGGTAGGCTATTTAAAGAGCCCTTGGTCTGTGGCTGTAGAGCGGATGAAAATTGCTTAGTGTTCTTCCTTTGTGTGGAGGTGCTACCGGTGAAGGTGTAAGGCTTGTTGGCTGATTGTGGTGCCGGCGAGAGCAACGTCCCCTTTGTGATTCTTCGTGGCTTAGTGTGTGCGTGATCGAGAGGAAGAGAGCTGTACCTGAGCCGAGAAGATCGACGCCCCTTGTTCCTCTCTTTGTGTGTTTTTCCTTGCAGGTTGTCGAGGCTGCTGCTACCTCGTTGCTGCACCGCTGTGCAGCTGCTGTTTTGCGGCTTTGTAGCTGCGCTGTGGCTGCCCAAAGTCGAAGGAAGCCTCCAACAACGACGACGAGGGTCGATACTCAACAGTGGTATCAGAGCCACGGTTGACCTCGTCGTCGCATTGGTAAGTCGGGGTCCTGACCTTAGGATCCCGCTCTGGTAAAGCGGCTTAAACCTCTCTTATTTTTCAATTTCTAGTTGCTGCCATCTGGTGCAGTTTAGGCTTGGTGCTTATCTGCTGGTAGATATCTAGGATTCGTGTGTCGAATTCTGTTTTCTGATTTAATTATTTTTTCGCTGTTACTATTTTGGTCGACGACGAGGGTCGATACTCAATAGTGTTTTTGGTCTCTTATTTTTACTTCCGCTGTAAACTCTGTGGTTGTCAATCTTTGTGAGTCTTTGTGATTATTTGCTTCGTGTTGCGATGTCTTCTTTGGCAAATTATGGTTTAGCTCCTTTTAATGGTAAAACGGACTTCGGTTTTTGGCAGCAGAAAATGGAATGTATTTTAATTCAACAAAATATTTATCAAGTAATTGATGATTCGTATGATGAAGATGTTGATGAGAAAAAGAAAACTCAATTGAATCGTCTTGCCTTGTCTGCTATTGTTCTCAACTTGTCTGAGTGTGTTCTTAGAAAAGTAGGGAGAATGACTTCTGCTAAAGAACTATGGTCTAAGTTAGAGGAGTTGTACACTGGAACCTCGTTGCCGTCTAAGAAATTTTTGATTGAAAGATTTTTCCGTTTCAAACTTGATTTGAATAAGAAAATTGATGAAAATGTTGATGAATTCACTAAGTTAGTTCAAGATATAAAACTGGCGGGTGATAAACATATTGATGAGTATGCTCCGTATGCTCTTTTAAATGCTATTCCTGACTCTTACAGTGATGTTAAATCTGCTATTAAGTATGGTAGAGATAATGTGACGCTTGACACTGTTGTGAGTGCTTTAAAGAATAAGGAATTAGATTTAAATTCTAATATTTGTGTTCAAGAACCGGACAAAGTCATGCATGTTAGGGGTGAAAAGAGATTTAATGATAAGTCTAATCATAGATATAAGCCTAGGAAGTGCTATAACTGTGGTGAAACTGGTCACTATATTAAGAATTGTCCTCACCCTAAGAAAAAACAAGATGTAGAGCATGCTAATGTAATTGGTAATGAAACCAATAGTAATGTGTTCTAAGGTGGAGCTCTTTCTTAATGCCTTAGTGTTGTTCTTTGTGATTGTTTAGGCTTTGTGGCTTTGTGAGACTTCGTTGGTTATTGCCTTAATGACTATGTGAGTCTTTGTGGCTTAGTGTCTTTGTGATTGATTAGTAGCTTTGTGTCTATGTGGCTTTGTGAGTTTTACTTTGTGATGACCGTTTGTGTCGCATGTTATCTTCGTGATCATGTGTACTTTGTGATCTGTGCTAGCTCTTTGTGGCCCTTTGTGCTAGACTAACTTTGTGTTAGTGTGCTTCGTGTTTGGTGGTTGTCTTTCTCTTGTTTGTGTTTTGCAGGAATTGACTTGGTTAGTTTACCCGTTGACCTTTGTGGTCTTGTGTTTCCCTGTTATTTCTTTGTGATTTAACAGGGGGCTCGGCGATGATGATTATGGTACAGCTTCCTCTTTGATGCACACAATACCGTGATTGGGCCAAAGGTGGAGATGTTGTTAGTTGGCCCAAATTTGGCCCAACAAGCCCATGCCCTATCCTCCTTATTTTGGCAGCCCTCCCATTTCCCCCTTCCAGTCGAAAATTAGTGCCCTTTTGGGGCTGTGACCCCTGCGCTTCTTCTCCCCCATGAACCTCTTCACCTTCCTTCTCTAGATCCTTCTATGGTAGGCTATTTAAAGAGCCCTTGGTCTGTGGCTGTAGAGCGGATGAAAATTGCTTAGTGTTCTTCCTTTGTGTGGAGGTGCTACCGGTGAAGGTGTAAGGCTTGTTGGCTGATTGTGGTGCCGGCGAGAGCAACGTCCCCTTTGTGATTCTTCGTGGCTTAGTGTGTGCGTGATCGAGAGGAAGAGAGCTGTACCTGAGCCGAGAAGATCGACGCCCCTTGTTCCTCTCTTTGTGTGTTTTTCCTTGCAGGTTGTCGAGGCTGCTGCTACCTCGTTGCTGCACCGCTGTGCAGCTGCTGTTTTGCGGCTTTGTAGCTGCGCTGTGGCTGCCCAAAGTCGAAGGAAGCCTTCAACAACGACGACGAGGGTCGATACTCAACAAAGCTCCTCTTGTATTCTTCTTTCTTTGATTGGAGGATGTGGAGGCCTGTGACTCTTGAACCAACTACATGGAAAAATACATGAAGTCAGTTTTCATGGAAAAAAACATGTGCATATAAACTGAAATACTCACCTTTGATGGCCTTTTGGAGCATCTGTCCTTCTTGTGGGTTTTACTTCCACAGAGGCTGCAGTGTTGCACCTTTCCAACTCTTGAAAGTTTGTGCTTCAATTTTGGCTCTGTAGGGGCTCTAACTCTATTTTTCTTCGGCCTCCCCACTTTAGGCAAGATTCGAATACATTCACAATTCTATCCAAAGTCATATTTTCCAAAGTATCTTCTATATTCTCCGAATTCCAACCATCATATAACAATTTACCAGTTTTAGCATCTTTCTTCCAAAAACCCCAGTAATTGAAAACAAAATTCACTTTCGAACCAGGCATCATTCTGCACAACCAAAACACGACAATAACACAAAGTAAACATTCAATACATGATTTGCAACGGTTTGCATGCTCTGAAAACACTGTTCACAACACTCAAGTTTAAGCAATACTTACATATTTGAAGTATTTGATTATCTTCGTCGCCGGAGCACTCCACTGATTTGAAGAAATCGAACGAACAAATCGCCAGATCACCAAGAGGAAGTCTGAAGAATGTAGGTTTGCAAAATGGAAGAAGACTCTTCGTATTCATATTCTTGGTAGAGTAACCCGCGTAAACATTAGGTGGGCCCACGCAAAAATAAAAAAATAAATTAAAAATCGAAGAAAACGGCGTTAAGTGGGCCGTTTGAGGTATGGGCTTAAGTGTAGTATTTCTACGGGCTATGGGGAGTTATTTGGGCCTCGGTCGAGTCTGGGGAGCCCAACGCTATAGGGGTGTCCACTTTAGGGGCTAATCTGTACTTTAACCCTTAAATAAAATATACTCCCTCCGTCCCCAAAATAAGTTCCTCTTTGGGGACGGCACGAGTTTTAAGAAAAAGTGGTAAAGTGTATTGATAATGGAGAAAAATATGTTATAATTAGTATTTACCTCCATTTAATATAAAGTATTATATTTTCTAAACCCTAAATTCTATAAAGTAAACCCTAAATCGTAAACCTGAACACTAAACCCTAATAGGAGTATTTATTTTTAATAAGCATAAGATATACATTTGGTCGCACAAATGTATACTTATATTAATATAAATATTTACCTTCATTTAATATAAAACATTATACATATCAATAATTACTTTTTCTTACGATAATAATTATTTGATCAAATAATAATGTAATTATTTATGCTTATTAAAAATAATCATTGTTATAATAAAAAGTAATATTTGATATGGAGAAATGTAATTTTTTAAAGGGTTAATTGCCGCTAAATTCAAAAGCTTTTGGAGAATTCGCGATATTCTCACCAACTTCAAAATAGGTGTATAAATACAAGAATTGAGAATTCGTTCTTAATGTTCCTAAAATTATGAACTCCGGCGAAATGATGTGGCAATCACTGAATATGTGTCAAATACATGGCAATTAGGTATTACATGTCATTTTTTCATTTTTTTTAATAATCTTATTTTAATAAAATATAATAATTTATAAATAAATTAATTTACAAAAAAAATAAAAAAATCCTACCCCCATCCCCAAACACCCCCCAAACCTACCCCCTTCCCCAACCCTTCGACCACCTAATCCCCCTCTCCCCTCTCTCATCCCTCTCCTCGATCTGTCGGAACAAGGCGACAAACGCTACCACCGCGTTGTGCCGTCGTTCGTCTGCCCAGGCAAACGCCACCGCGCCGCCGTCGTTCGTGGATGCGGCATCGTTTTCGTGGGATGGAAGGGCTCGGTGACGGCAGGAGAAAGAGGAGACCAGGAGGGTGAGGTGGCGCTTGGAGGTGGTCGGGGAGGCCGAAATCTCTGTGGGAATTCGATTGTGATGAGCTTGATTTTGAAGCCGGAATCTTGGGCCTTCTTCACTAGGTCGGAAAAAGGCAGGGGTGGAGATGATGGTGGCTAGGGTGCGTTTTCTAAAACTGCAATTTGGGGCCTAGGGCACGAGGGGTGATGAGCGGCCCGGTTTTAGGAGGAGCAACAGCGGCGAGGAGGCCGCGAGGAGGGAGGCCACGCCGCGTGGAGGGGAGGGGCGAGTCGCTCCCCCCTTCTTCTTGTTGCTCGAATCCTTGATTTTCCATTGTTGTTGCTCGAATCGTGAGCAACGGCAGCGGGGGTGTTCTGGTCTAGCTGGGAAGCTTAGATCGAGAGAGGGGAGAGGGAAGAGAATAGAAAGGAGAGGGAGACCAGAGACGAGGGAGGCTGCGATTTGGGGCCTAGAGCACAACTCAAGGAGGGAGGCCGCGATTCAAGGCAGTGGCGGCTCCGCCATCCGAGCTTGAAGCTCTCGCCGGCGACCTGGAAATCACAGCCCCAATTTTTCTTTTTCTTTTTTAATTGTCGTTGGAAATCAAAACGACGTCGTATTGTTTTAAAAAAAACGACGTCGTTTTCTTGCACCGCCAACTATGCCACGCTGTATTTACGGTAGTCCACGTCACCTTCAATTTGGGGTTTTTTTCTTAGTTTGGGAACATTAAGAACGGATTTTCAATTCATGTATTTATACGCCTATTTTGAAGTTGGTGAGAATATCGCGAATTCTCAAAAAGCTTTTGAATTTAGTGGCAATTAACCATTTTTCAAAAATATTATATTAATTGTAATTATTGTTGTAATAAAAATTAATTATTATTATTATAAAAAAAGATAATATTTTTAAAATATTACAATTTTCACATTATTGAAGTTAACTACTTATATTAATATAAATATATATTTATGCGAACAAATGTATATATTATGCTTATTAAAAGTAACAGATATTATAAACAAATGTAATAATTGGGAGCACGGGTCAAATCCAAGCGGGTCAGGGTTCCGAATCAGGAGCGCGGGTTTGGAGCCGGGTCGAACCGTCGCACAGGATAATTCGCGAAAATTATTTTGTTATCCTCTAACACACAAAGTGAATAAAAAATGGTGAATGATAACTTCATATCATAATAGTATTTTTAAAATAAATAAAAGATTGAAATTAGTTCTTATTCCTAATTTTTACAATAACTTTTATTTTTGTTATAACTTCTTGTACATACAAATAATCATCTTTATAATTAGTTTTGTTTTAATTACATGTACGTTGCTATATATTGACCCCACTATTATTCATCAGTTTACATATATTAATGAGGTGGTTTTGGGTACAATTGGGTGTATTGTACAAACGGATTGACTGTAAGTCGTAACCACACCCTGACCCGCATCTTGATCCAAACTCGCATCCTGATGCAAATCGTGTAAATAACACCATTCGATTATACAAATGACACTGTGTATAAATGACACTATAACATTATAAATAACACTGTATATATTTGGCACTATTAGAAATATAAATGACACTTTCTGTAATTGACATTATAATTTTTAAAATAATACTATAAGAATGAAAATGACACTATAACATTTAAAATGTTACAATGTCATTTATATAACCGAGTAGTGTCAATTATAGGCAGTGTCATTTGTATAACTGAATAGTGTCATTTACACGATTTGAATTAGGATGTAGGTTTAGATAAAGATGTGGGTCATGATTTAGGTATGGGTCAACCCAATTGTACGTACATCCGATTGTACCAAAGTTTTTGTGTATATTATTATTCATGAGTGTGGCTGTGTAGATAAAGAGCATTAATTCTCGTTTCTTTTTTTTCTTTGTTTTTTTTTTTTGAGAATTTAATTCTAGATTTCTTATAAATAATACTCTCTCTGTATCCCATATTTATGTATATCTTGCATTTTTGATATGTCTTCCAAATTTATGCACATTATATTTTTAGACATTATCCTACACATAATTTTTATAATTTTACCCTTATAATTTATACATATTTACCCACAATTTATTTGACAATATCTTTAGTGTGAGATCTTTTCTCCACTATCAATACTTAAAATAATTTTCTATTAAAATAAGTGTCATGATCAATTATGTATATTTATGGGCGACGGATGGATTACTATATAATGCTATACAACGACCCTGATAGTTATATAATATGGATTCAGTGCACAAAACTAATTAAAAGAATTCCCTCGGAAAAAAAATGAAATAGAAAAGTTGATCACAAGTAGAGACGCAAAGTCGCAAGAGGAGGAGCACCATGAAGGCCTTCTGTGAAACTAATATTTGTAGTAGTCGTATACTTTTATTCACAGTCAATTTACAACAGCAGTTGGTGTTGAAGAGTTGAAAGTGTATATGCTCCAGAAAAAAAAACTATATGTTGGAGAAAAAGTTTCGAGAAGGTAGCCCTGAGTATTCACACACCTGCAGCGCTAAGCAGATGCATCATCACACAAATATGGCTACACTCTTTCCTATAAATACAACTCTTAAACCTTCTGCCAAAGAATCACACATTCATTTGCATTCTCTCTTTTTCTATATTGTTTGCTTTCATATTTCTAATTACCAAAACATATATACATTTTGTTAAATGGCGAAATCACCGGAAACAGAGCACCCTGTCAAGGCCTTTGGATTGGCTGCCACTGACTCATCTGGCCATCTCTCCCCTTTCAAATTTTCCAGAAGGTGCTCTTCCTCTCTCCCTCTCTCTCTCATTAAGAATCTAAATATTGTATATATTGCACTTTATTCTTGTAATCGATTATTTTCGGAGTCTCAACTACAAGTATGGCAATCTTCAGTAATTCAATCTTTTTCGCCTACTCT
Organism: Salvia miltiorrhiza; assembly: GCF_028751815.1. NCBI lineage: Eukaryota > Viridiplantae > Streptophyta > Magnoliopsida > Lamiales > Lamiaceae > Salvia > Salvia miltiorrhiza. The sequence continues at coordinate 43,600,023 of NC_080390.1, read as the reverse complement.
ACTAAAGCTATTCATCGTACATTTTTATTTTTTTTAGAGAAATACTTTTGATCGTATATTGATAATGTTTGCAATTACTTAATATTTGACGGCTTATTTGCAGGGCTACTGGTGATGAAGACGTGCAATTCAAAGTGTTGTACTGTGGAATCTGCCACTCCGATCTTCATCACATCAAGAACGAATGGGGATTCTCTCAGTATCCTCTTGTTCCAGGGTGCGTTTCTGCCCTCTTCTTTTTAATTTTCTTACACTTTTCTGACTTTCCAACAAATTCTAGAATACTTGCTGGAATATATATCCAAGAAATGAACACCGTTACTTCACATTTGTGGTGTTACAGTCTGACTAATGAAATCTTATCTACTCTGTTGAGTTGCAGGCATGAGATGGTAGGAGTGGTAACAGAAGTAGGGAAGAAGGTCGAGAAGGTGAGAGTAGGAGACAGAGTTGGCGTGGGATGCATGGTGGGATCATGTGGATCATGTGAGAGCTGCAAAGAGGATCTTGAGAATTACTGCCCCAAGATCATCCCCACTTACAGTGCCAATTACCGTGATGGAAGCATCACATATGGTGGTTACTCTGATATCATGGTTGCCGAAGAGCATTTTATTGTGCGTATCCCCGACAACATCCCCTTGGATGCTGCTGCTCCTCTTCTATGTGCAGGGATCACCACTTACAGCCCCATGAGATACTTTGGACTAGACAAACCCGGGATGCACATCGGAGTTGTGGGTTTGGGTGGACTAGGTCATGTTGCCGTTAAATTTGCCAAGGCTTTTGGTTCTAAGGTCACAGTCATTAGCACCTCCCCTGACAAAAAGGAGGAAGCACTTTCTCATTTGGGCGCGGATTCTTTCTTGATCAGTAAAGATGCAGATGAAATGCAGGTAGTTTTCTTGTTCAGTAAAAATGCAAATTTGTGAGTCAATTGATCAAGACTAAGTTAAAGTGGAGTGTTTTGTGAAAATAGGGTGGTGTGGGAACAATGGATGGCATTATTGATACAGTATCAGCAGCGCACCCTTTGATGCCGCTTATTGGGCTATTGAAGGCTCACGGAAAGCTTATCCTAGTTGGAGCACCAGCAAAGCCTCTGGAGCTACCAGTCTTTCCTCTACTTGCAGGTGCAAAACTCATTCATATAGTATATAATTAATTCTTCAATATATCCATTAAAATGGGTTATTTGTTTATATTGATGATATTGTGTAGGGAGAAAGATGATATGTGGAAGTGGGAATGGAGGGATGAAAGAAACGCAGGAAATGATTGAGTTTGCGGCGAAGCACAATATAAAGGCAGATATTGAATTGATTTCGACAGACTACATTAGCACTGCGATGGAGCGGCTTGCCAAAGCTGATGTGAAGTATCGGTTTGTGATTGATGTAGGCAACACCCTCAAACAATATTGAGCTACTCTTGGTTTTCCATTGAAGAGAATATCCTAATATGTATAGGTTTCATATTCGCTCCTTCCTTTAGATTTTCTTTCAGATTTTATACATGGCTACTCATATATTTCAATAAAGGGGTGATACTCGGAAATTTCATTTGGTGCAGCGAACACCCTCAAACAATATTTATAGAGGTGGTCTTAGTACACCCAAGTGTACTGTATAACTGGGTTGCACCTTCACTTAGACTTAGACTCGTAACCTGACTTGAACCCATATTCTGACCCAAATCATATAAATAACACTATTTTGGGTACGGATCAATCCGGTTGTACGGTACACCTGGATGTATCCAAGATTTTGTGCTATTTTTATATAAGTTCTCATTTGGTGATATCTCATAAAAATCAATGTGTGATGAGATAATTTAAATAAATACTTGGAGAATTAAAATAAAAAATATATATAAAAATATGGTGATGTTATATAGACTATGCTGTATGCCTATTATATATGATGGTGGTGATTACTATTTGATAAGAGATTCAATAAAATTATACTCTACTTTATAAAAAAAAAAGGGATAAAAGAAAATAGATGAATTACGCTAAGCAATAAAAATTCTTATGTACAAATTACATCACAAGAAAATAAGTCATCTTATAATATTAAACAATCCATTTATTTAATTTTAGTTGAATTGTTAATTTAAGCTATGGGGTTAAAATTATTGGATTTCAAAAATGACACTACGCTTAAGGAACTATCTATGTGATCTACAATCGCTAATTAGTTCTTCTGTGATGGTAATTACAGCTTTATTTAGTACTTCATCCGTCTTAGTTTTTAGTATTCATATTTATGTTTTTTGTATGTTCCACATTTTAATATTCATTTTTACTTTTAGTAAGAGAAGGTGAGACTCTTACTCTACTTTATTTATTTTAATACTCACATAAAAAGTGGGATCCTTATCCCACCCACAATACACTCAATCACTTTATTAAAACTCGTGTCACTTTCAATTGGATGCTAAAAGTTGAGACCGGTGGAGTATTTCAATTGGTAATGTATCGTAATAAATTAATGGGAATTTAAATTATATCATTTTTTTTAATATTTCAATTGGTAAAATTTCATAAAAGTCAATATGAAATCTAAATTTTATATCAAAAATTTGTAAAAGAAAATATTTTCTTTTATGGCCAAATCAAATTAAAGAAATAATTTATTTACTTAAAATTATTTATTTGTTAAATTAAATTAATTTAATTTCTTATTTAACCAAGTAAATTGATCTTTACCTTCCTTTCACGGTTTATTAGTCTTTGGTTGTGGAATAAAGGTTTTGTGGTAGTTGACCACGTTTTTAATAAGTGGAATGGTGGTTAATCATGGTCATAAGTACTGGGCAGTTTGTTCCTATTTTTCAGGACTCATGATCTTTTCAACCAACATTCGTGGCTTGTCGAGTGGCAGTTTTCAAAGGTGTATTGCAGCAGTTATATGAAGCTTCTGAAAGTGGGAAGTGGGGCAAACTAACCACGACTCGGAGGTCTATAAAAGCAGTAAGAAGTCTCTGTCCTTCTTATGTTTTGGGGGTGCATTTTCACCGACCTAACATTTGCTCACAACCAACTCGTCATTTGTCTTGCTGCAAACATGACACTAGTTCTTCAAGTCTTGCTTTGACGGAGGAGTCTTAGGCAGCCAATCTATAAAGACTTACTCTGTATTGACAGGAGGTCAAGGGCAAAGATTGAAGATCGAGGACATTGGAGCGTAGCAAACTAATCTTTGTCCGAGTAACATTTGTTATTCGGCTATTTTGGTTTTTTGTGTTGATTCAATATTTTAGTACAGATAGTAGATAGATAGATTTATTTTAGGCAGCTAATATGTAAAGATAGATTACTAGAGATATCTAAATGTGTATTGTATATTGTTGATGATCATAGTGAATTTAGCCTTGAAGCACTCACGGGTTATAGTTATATAATCCGTGAAAAAAATATTCATGTGTGTTCTTTATTTTTCGATGTATGTTAGCTTAAATGTTATTAATATTCTGTTATCAACATTCCTGCTAACATTACTCTTACGAATTCACAGTATTACTTGTGTTAATTTGGGGCACTAAATTCTTTTAGATAGTATTAATACAAACAAATGAAATAAATGTATATTATTAGTTAAAAATTGAAATAAAAGTACAATTTATAGATAAATAAGATATAATAGTTTAAAAAGTGAAGTGGTTGTTTATTTAGGAGTATTAACACTTGTTTGTTTGTTTTTTGTAGATAAATAAAAATGGGTAAATGAAACTCTTATGTGCATAATATGTAATGTATTAAGGATTGGGAGGCTTAAAGGTTGCTTATTTATTATATATTTTTAATTAAATATCTATACAGATATGTAAATATGTATATATTTAATAAAAAAGTTATGGGGGCACGTGCCCCCACACCGCGACATGTAGGTTTGTCTCTGGTCGTTGGCGACCTTCTGCTAGAGTTTGTCGTGCTGAAGGTCGTTGCGCTGGAGGTCAAGCAGATCTGGTAGAGAGAGAAGAGAGAAAAAATAGTGAAAAATCGATAAAGGAAAATGAAAAAATTAATTTATATATATTTAAAATTGGGTCAGGGCCGGTTCGATGAATGGGTCGGGTCGGAGCGGATAGAACCCGTCTGATACATACATGCATTTTGATAGAAGAATTTGTGCAATATGTATTAATAGCATGTAATTATGTAATATATATCGATTGTTTTAATAAGAATATATGTAATATATTTTTAGTTGTAACAATATATAAACAATGTCTTTGTATTAAGAATATTTTTCTCTCAATTATAAAGGCCAAATTTAATTTCTCAATAACAAAAAGTTACCAAATTAAAGTTTCAAATAAAATTATAACTATTAATTGGACAAACTGAATAATTTATGATTAAATTAATTATATAAATAATTAATTTATATATAAAAATAACTATAGATTAATTCATATTTGATTAATTTATATTTTATATTAAAAATAATTTAAAATAATTAATTATATAAATAACTACTCAACTATAAATTCACAAACATACTTAAATAATTAAACAATAGCTCCTTATTTCCCTTGTCCAAAAGAAACACCTCAAAATCAGCGGGACGGAGGAAGTATAATATTTATAATTTATTTAGATTCTACAATATGTGGAATGCAATTCAGAGATGATGTGGAATTATTTGTCATGATAATTAGAATGAAGTAGAATTCAAATTATGTGATTTTAGGCTGCCACATAGGTAGACCCTATTTTCTTATTATATAGAAGATTGTTATAGTTAAATTACAAAAAAGTATTGAATAGAGTTATATTAGAAAGAATATGAACAGTTTACTCTAAATTTTTAAAATGAAACATTTATTAAACAAAACAAGAAAAAAGGTGAAATGGAACACATATTAATACACGGGTGGAATATTTGGAATTTTATACTCCACCTGAATTGAAACTTCAAGGTGTCTAGAATAAATAGATTTTCAAGTCTAAACAGAAAGTAAAAATGTGACATTTATCGGAGCAATTGATGTTGAACGGTTAAGTGTGCGGTGGAATTGATTAAAACATATTAGAATCTAGAATGAGTTTTGAAGAAGGTTCGAATTGTGACACCCCTCCTTCTCCTACTAGTTGATAAAATATTGCAAAAAAAAATTGAGTTGGCTTTCTTGACTCAACTGTAACAGTCTACGCTTATCGCTTTGAGTATTCACACCACGGCAGCCGGGACGAACGTCACTACTCTTCCCTATAAATACCACTCTTACACCTTCTGCCAAACATCACCTAACTCATTTCCAATCTCTCAATTTTCTATACTCTTTGCTTTCTTATTACTAATTTCATATTCTTAAATGGCGAAATCACCCGAAACAGAGCACCCCGTCAAGGCCTTCGGATTGGCTGCCGCAGACTCATCTGGCCATCTCTCTCCTTTCAAATTTTCCAGAAGGTGCTTTTCCTCTCTCTCTCTCATTAACAATCAGATTAGTGCTAACAAGTTTCTATGAGGAGTCCCAATTAAAAAGTATGAAAAGACCTTGATTATCTCAATCTTTTTGGTCTAGTGTTTTTAAGCTTATGATCGTAGATTGATTAAATTTAGCAATTGGTAGAAATTAATACTTAATATTTGATGGCGTATCTGCAGGGCCACTGGTGATGAAGACGTGCAGCTGAAAGTGTTGTATTGTGGGATCTGCCACTCGGATCTTCATTACCTCAAGAACGAATGGGGCATCTCTCAGTATCCTCTGGTTCCAGGGTGCGTTTCTTTCTGCTTTCTACTTGTTAATCATTTTACAAACCAACAAAATTATTTACTATAATTGATGATCTGCAATGCTAATGCAGGCATGAGATTGTGGGAGTGGTAACAGAGGTGGGAAAGAAGGTGAAGAAGGTGAAAGTTGGAGACAAAGTTGGTGTGGGATGCATGGTGGGCTCATGTGGATCATGTGAGAGCTGCAAAGAGGATCTTGAGAATTACTGCCCCAAAATCATCCCCACTTACAGTGCCAATTACCATGATGGAAGCATCACATATGGTGGTTACTCTGATATCATGGTTGCCGAAGAGCATTTCATCGTGCGTATCCCCGACAACATGCCCTTGGATTCTGCTGCTCCTCTTCTATGTGCAGGCATCACCACCTACAGCCCCATGAGATACTTTGGACTAGACAAACCCGGCATGCACATCGGAGTTGTAGGTTTGGGCGGACTAGGCCACGTTGCCGTTAAATTTGCCAAGGCTTTTGGTTCTAAGGTCACAGTCATCAGCACCTCCCCTAACAAGAAGGATGAAGCACTGTCAAATTTGGGCGCAGATTCATTCTTGATCAGTAAAGATGCAGATGAAATGCAGGTAAAATTCTTCATCCTCAGCTCTGTTTCATTACCATTATCAATTCATCAGCACTAAATTAATTAATGTTGACTTTATTACTCATAGGCTGCTATGGGAACAATGGATGGTATTATTGATACAGTATCAGCTTATCACCCTTTGATGCCACTCATTGGGCTATTGAAAGCTCATGGAAAGCTGGTGATGCTTGGTGCCCCGGACAAGCCTCTTGAGCTACCAGTGTTTCCTCTACTTGCAGGGAGAAAGATGATATCTGGGAGTGGGATTGGAGGAATGAAAGAGACGCAGGAAATGATTGATTTCGCGGCCAAGCACAATATAAAGGCAGATATTGAATTAATTTCAGCAGATTACGTTAACACTGCGCTAGAGCGTCTGGCTAAAGCAGATGTGAAGTACCGCTTCGTGATAGACGTAGCCAACACCTTCCAGCAATCTTAAGCTGAGCTTTCTGATGGAAGAGTGTGTTGTTCTTCTGTTGTCCAGTTTATTTAATTTTTTTAAATATTTTCGCTGTTGGTTTGTCTTAAGCTGTGGTTTTGGATGGAAGAGTGTAATATGCTTTTGTTTTCAATAAGTGATGCACGTCACTTGTTAAATATCCACTTTATTTACATTTTACAAATATAAGCCGCCTTCATATTCGCTCGCTAGCTCCTTCATTTAAAATTTTCGACTTGTTTGGCTTGTCTTCAAATTTAATACATTTGTTCGTTGTATAGTCATACATATTTGCTATTTTTTTTTTTTTTTGACTTGGGGAAGTTGGGGAGGGGGAGCAGTGGGGTTTGAACCCGGGACCTCACTGTTCACACACAGGATGTCGCACCACTTGATGTTCCCTTGGGGACCATACATATTTGCTATTAAACACCTAATTTAACGAACATTAAAAATACAAATAAAGAGACTAAAACGGTGCATATTTGCTATTAATCGACCCAACAGGAACAAAACAGCCAAAACCGAATAAATAAAAATACATCGAAATTAAACTGAGAAGAGATAGAACATCAACACCTTAACTCAAAATAATTCCCATCAACGACGCCGATTGTTGTTGTGGGCTTTAACCACAACAAAAAGAAGTACTAAATTTAACGGGAAAATAATGAAAACTTGCACGTAGAATTCGAAAATCTAGCCAGGAAAGAAGTAGTATATGAGGAAAATAATGAGGTCTAGGTTACCTGGTTGAAAATACAGCTGTAGATGAAGTCTAACGGTGCATTTATTTTGATGGAATATTTTCACTATTTTTTCGTCGTTTTCACATGTTTACTGAAATAGTGTTATTTATCCAATTGCATATACCTTGCACACACAGAGTAGCAGAAAACATGCAACACAAAGTAACAGTAAAAGTATCGCAGAAAGTAACAACACTGACACAAGAATTGTTCACCCAATTCGGTGATAAAACACCTATGTCTGGGGGATCACGCCCAAGGTAAATTACTCACTAGCGAAGATAAGTTATACAAAGGACTTGCACGACAAACTCTCAAGCTTTCTCGCCTCTATAACTTTCCAAACCCTCACAACTGTGAATAATTGAGATATGAATAACAATCAACCCTCTAAGTGTGAATGAACCTCACTCACCACCAACATCCACGAAAATAAGCTTTACCAACAGCCTGGTAAAGGAAGAACAAAAGAATTCGAACACCCACAACCTTGCTTGAGATAACAACAGCAAGATAACACACTAGTTTGTTCTCACACGAGCTGAACAAACTAAGAATTCAATAAACACACTCAGCAAACACAAACTAGTTCATCTACCCACATAAAAAACGAACTAAGCACTCAACAAAACACTCTTTATGAACTGAAGAAGAGTAATAAAACGCAGTAGCATTCATGTGATGATCTCTTCGGTCTTTTATAGATGTAGGCAGTAGAAAATCCTAGAAGAGATATGCTGAACCAAGGACTCTTGTAGATAACTCCTTATCTTCGAATAACCAAGGAGACGTGCATGCTCTGGACTCAGGAAGCAAGTATATCTAAAACCCACGAGATATACTTTATGATAGAACATTTTTCAGGTAGGAAATATTTTCTCGGGCAATTCCTTTGTACTCATTTTCTCTTTAGTGTTGAATAATACTTCATCTGTCCGCCAAAAGTAGACCACTTTTACTATATTGGGCGTCCGCAAAGAGTAGACCACTTTCCTCTTATGGAAATGGTCCCACCACCCAATTTAATCTTTTATCCTTACAAACACTCTTTATTTACAAAAAAACCACTACAAATTCAATCTCAACCACACATCTTATAAAGTGGTGGGACCCTTTCTCCACTAAATCAAAATCATCACCAATTTTATTAAATCCCGTGCCCAACCAAAATGGTCTACTTTTGACGGACGGACGGAGGGAGTATTATCTTTGAGTAGTTCTGTGAAAATATTTTCCAGCATTTGCTCATTTCTAGTAAACATATAATAAAAAATAAGAAAAATGTAATAATTTTTCATTTTTTCTTATTCATTATTTTTCAATAAAAATTTTACAACTAAAGTAAACACACCCTAAATGAAAATGATGACTTCAATAATGATGGCAAACAACTTAGGCGGTACGTTGTATATGAAAAAAATAAGAGAAAACAACTATTGATATTAAGAAATGCAAAAAACTTGTATTGCTTGAAAGTGAATTCATAGCATGCGTATATGGAAAACGAATATTTCATCTATTTATAGACAAATCTAAGTCGAGGATAGAATCATCTTTTCAGGCCTGTCATGCATTGGCATCGAGGATTCCTCTGTCTTTTACTAGTTCATGTGTAGAGAATTGAATGGTTACATCAACTAAATTTGTATCTTGGAGATCTCTGTACCAATGACCTCCCTTATCTTTTTATGGCAGGCTGGCAGCGTTGTAATATTATACCAGGATTTCTATATTTCATCAGGGCTGGTACCATCGAATCCTGGTAAAGATTGATATTGCTGCTTTGACTTCTCTTATGTTGACTACCTCATTTATCATTTGAATCATTTTTTATAACAATATATTTCGTCGAAAAATAAAATGAGCTAAACATTGTGTATTTTTTGACAATTCTCAAAATTCGTGAGATAAAACAAAATAAGTTGAAGTTCGTGTATTTTTTGACAACTTTCAAAGTTCATGAATTAATTTGGACTTTCCAGGTCTAATCTCGATCTTTGGGCCTAGCCCAATAGGAATGACATAATATCATCCGCATTACAATCAATGGCTGAAGCTATACGCCTAGTCTAAAAATGTACTCAACTATTGATAATATCAATTCAAGGCCCAGATTATTTAGGGTATAGCAAAAATATCTTAAACTATCAATAATATCAATAAATGGTCCAAATTCTTGAAGTTGTAACAAAAATGTCATGGATAACGTATATTAAAGAATGATAATTTAATAAACACAAGTTCAGAAAAAAAGAAAGAGCTAATAAATGATAATCCCCCCGTCCCAAATTAACAGGCCACATGAACACAGATATTAAGAAATGAATAGTTCATTATAAAACATGAGAGAGAAATTAATCTTTTTTAGGAATATTTGTTAACAAAGTAAAAGAGAGAAAAATGAAGATATTCTTTTTTAAGTGTAAAGAGATATAATTATTTGTGGGTCACAATGACTGGTGAAGGCGATTCTTACCAACACTAATATTATTACCTTAAATCTTATAATCTTACATGAGTTGGGAACGTTGATGGTCCTTAAGTGTTAGTTGCTTGAGAATCGACCCTTCCTCCTCCTACGCATGCTCTTATTTCTCTTTTTTTTGTTCACTGTCTTAGCGGCAGTCTTTTTGAATGAAGGATCTTTTTAAAAGCAGTAAATGGTAAAGACATTAAATCAGGTATATTTCAAAAACAATCGTGCGTTACAACGTGGATTTCTAGCTATTTATAGATTATACTACATAAGGGTTATTTTAGTAATTCCCGCTCTGATTACGGGAGGGTACTTCCGTCATTTTCAATTCCTTCCTTCTTTCTACTCAAGGGTAGAATTGTCTTATCGACTTTAAGGTATCTTCCACGTCAGCCGACAAGTTGAGGGTTAGAGACAGCGGCTCCTGCAAAAAGGTGGAAATGGACTACCTGCCATTCGATTACAACAACCATTTCCTTGGTGCACTCTTTTGCAGGCGCAAAAGTACACTTCGTCCTTATTCTTCAAATTTGCCGCCCCTCAAGATTGTTTTCTCTCTTCTATGTAACCGATGGTCCTTCACCATAAGCTCGGATATGCTCCTTCTCTGACCATGGAAATACTCCTCCTCTGCCGATTGACACCTCTACACGTTCTTGACTCGAATTACTCTCTTCTGGTCAGCTCAGCTCTGCAAAGCTGCCGTTACTCCTCATTTTCTCCTCTGAAGATAATTTCCCTTGTTCATTAATTCGAGTATTTGGACCACCTTCATCTTGAAAATACGGATGTCCAAATACCATCCTCATCAATGACATTTGTATAAATAATTAGTTATATGAGGTATTTGTTATGTATTGATTTTTCATTTTAAGAAGTGTGCATTTCAAATAAGAAAACATGATTTATTGAATGAAGACATAGTAAATGATTTCGTACAATCTAGGAATTATTGGAGAACCATAATCAATAATGAACGAATCCCAAATCCAAAAAGGATGAAATCGCCATAAATCTACAATTTCTAGCTGACACTATCGTAGACGAACCAATAACAACTTGTTGTACGAAATCAACAATAATAAATATTTGTACAAAAATACCAATAAAAATAATAGGAAGAATGTTTATAAAATTATAAAATTGCATCACCTTTTAAAAAATAGTGCAAAATTGCGTCTTTTTGTTAAATCATTATTTATCATAAAATATTCACTACAAAAAAACAGCTAAACTACGACGGAATTAGCGACGGAAAAGGATTCCATCATAAAATTATGACGGAATAACGACAGATCAACGACGACTTTCAATTTCAAAAATTAACTACGGAATCTACATCAAATTTGCTACGGAAATATTTTAACTACGGAATTAGCGACGGAATTTCCGTCATAAGAGTTTACTACGGAATTATTCCGTAGTTAAAAGTAAGGAATATTTAATTATTTAAATAATTAAAAATTAACGACGGAATAATTCCGTAGTTAAAAATAAAAAATATATATCATTTAAATAATTTAAAATTAATGACAGAATAATTCCGTAGTTAAAATTATTAAATATTAATTATTTAAATAATTTAAATCTAACTACGGAATAAATTCTGTCGTTAAATTTCTTAATAATTCCTTCTTATTTTCTTCCTCCCGCGCCAATCTACTCTACCCTAATAAAAAATTATTTGCTGCCGCCGACTACACTACTCCGCCGCCTAACACCTCGATGGGGACGCCGCCTGACTCCGCCACTCCGCCGCCTCAAGTCTCCGTCTGACACTCCGCCAAGTTCCATGGGCGAAAAGCCATGAAGTAAGCTCACAATTCGTTCTATTGCTTGTTTCGCCGAAGATTAAGGTAAATCTCAATGTGCCATTTCCTATTTCGTTTCCGATTTCACCGTGGCCGTTTTGAATTTTCTATCGTTTGTTGCTCTTCTACTTCTTTCATTCTTCTTAACCAATGCTTATGGAATTTATGTGCTTGCTATTTGCTAATGCCTTGTCAAATTCTGATCGATTCATAAATTGTGTTTGGATTTGAAGTGGAAAGGCTCAACTTTGATAACATTTCACTAACAATTGTGATCGATTCATAAATTGTGCAACATATACGCAATGCTTGCTGGAATATAGGTCTTAATTTGGTATCTAAAAGCATAAAATTTGTGGCTAGTTAATATTAAAATAACTTTATCAGTACTCGTTTTTTAACTTTTGCAGGGGGAACGCAATTTCAATAGATTTGGTGGATGGCTAGGGAAGAATTCTACTACAGGAAGAATAACAGACTTTTGGAGGACCTTCATGTTCATCTTCCTGCTTCTCGCGAATCGAACTTAGGAAGGTTCATTTCTTAATTCTTGTCGTTCTTTGACTATAGCTTTTATCAATTTGTGGCTCCCCTGTAGTCCTTTTTAGTGAAACTAGCTCTCATGGGTTGTCTATCTATGCTCCTTCCTATCTGCTTCGTTCCCCATTATAGGTCGACATTGTGACTTGACTACCTAACTCATCTTTCGAAACGGTTGACTGAACCTTGAAAAAGCTACCGGAAAGTTGATCTTTTAATCCCCCTTTGTTATCTGTTCAAGGTTGACCTTCCTTTTTTGCTCTGAACTTGCATAATTTTATGGAGTATTTGCTAGGATGAAGCTGTTGAGAAAGTTGTCGAGTTCATGGAGATGTACTCTATTAGCATGGAAGATTTTGATACATGATTTTAGGTGCTTAAATAGAAGTTGCATTCAATATATGGTTCTAGTGAAGTACTACCTTACCAAATCCTTATTATTGCAAAGACTTGAGTGCTAGCTTTTTAAGTTTGTTCATTGCTCTGATATAAACATGTGCAGGTCATAGTTTGTAGAATGAGATGATAGTTATTGTTAACCAATGCTCAGTAGGCAAACTAAGGTGAAGGCTTGTATATTCACTACTTTGTATCTCTTGAGTTGATAGTTATAGCAACGCCTCTTGTAGTTTAGCTTGGTTATGACTTCAATGATTCTCTTTTATATCCATCTTTTTTGTTTAGTATGCATTGATTATGAATTGAATGCTTTTCTTTTATGCAGAGAGCAAATGAATTTTTTCCTTATGCACAACTTTCTTATGAATGGATCTTCAATATATTGTGCTGGAGTATGATTAATAGAAGCAATGATAATTTGAAAAATATCTTATGCACAGCTTTCTTATGAATGGATCTTCAATATATGTTGCATCTAGCTATAACAGATGAAAAAGTTTATCGATTTATTTTTTCCTTTGCTATAGCTTTATCAACACCAGCATAACAAGCAAATGAGCTGCCCTGCAATGGCTCAGTTGCTTTCTAATACCCTCTACTTCAAACGTTTCTTCCCATACTATGCTTTCAATGTCTTGGGGGGCCTTGACAGTGAGGGTAAGTGTAAAGGTTACTTCAGTTGGATATTATCCCAAATCTTTTCTGCTAGTTTGTTGATCTTTTCCTGCCTTCTGAAATTTATTGAAGGAAAGGGCTGTGTGTTCACATATGATGCTGTCAGATCTTACGAACGGGTGGGATACAGTGCCCAAGGTTCTGGTGCAACTCTTATCACACCCTTCTTGGACAACCAACTGAAATCTCCAAGTCCTCTTTTGTTGCCTGCAAAGGTTTGCTTTTGAATTTCCTTGTCTTGTGACTCATTTGTGCCTCCACCTTAAATATCTGAATGAACGATGATAACTGCAGGACGCAGTGACTCCACTTTCAGAGGTAGAAGCCATCGACTTGGTCAAAACCTGTTTCGTTTCAGCAACTGAAAGGGATATTTACACAGTAAGTTTGTGTTCACTCACTCAAGCAATCCAGTTAGTAAGACCAAGTGTAATGATTTTTCTTTGGTTTACTCATGCCCTATAACATCATGAGATAAGCTCTCATAAATTGACCATGTTTACCATATATTTTTATGAGTAACTAGTGTTCTGATCACTCTTCTATGAGATTCAGGGATCAACCGTCTTAGATATTTGATTACCCACCAAGAATCATTCTCATTTCCTCAATCTTTTTGCGATTGCAGGGAGACAAGGTGGAGATGCTCGTATTGAATGCTAGTGGTCTCCGTCGTGAGTTCATGGATCTCAGGAAAGATTAGACCCATTCCCTGTTTCTTGTGCTCCAGCTTTCCCAGAAACGAGATAGATAGTGTCGATGAACGCTCATTTGGGCTCATTCAGCACATAATTTTCCTGGGGCACTTCAGTTTCCTCACCATTCACATCGAGTCTCTCTGCATGTATTCCTGGAAGAGATTGGGCAAGTTGGAAAGAGTATTGGGGTCGGGATGATGTGAAAGCAAAAGAAGAAAAGGCTCGTAAGAATAGGATTTCTGAACCAGATGGAGTAGGAACAAGATCATAAAGCATAGAGGTGGCTCAAGATGTACTTTGGATTACGCCATGGAAATGGTAATTACTTCTATTTTAATAAACTTCACTTAATTAAATTTTTAACTTTATGTTTCTAAATGCATGGGCAAAAGAGAAAGGAGTCATCGTAGAAGAGGTCCAGCTCGATGTGTTCGAAAGGTTTCACTTCTCAGCCATGTAAGTGGTGGTTCATTGAGTACTGATTCTGCAGCGACCTCCCAGCTTGATTCCACTGCTCAGTAGAAGGTGGAGGTGCAGGAACTGTTAGAGTTAGAGAGACAAGAGCGCCATCAAAATGAGGAAAAAATGCAAGCTGAGCTGAGGGCGCGAGACGAGGCACAAGCACAGATGCAAGCACAAATTCAGGCTCAACTACGAGCTCAGCATGAGGCGTTTGAGCAAGCTCTATCGAAGCTAGATGGTAGCGGACGTCTATCATCTTCCTCTTGATCTTTTTATCTTTAGATGTTGGTTTGAAACTATTTTGAACAATTTGATTTTAACTTTTGTTATGTTGGAGATTGAACATATAATCTTTTGTTATATTGGATTTCTATGAATTAATGTGATATAAGACTTTTTGTTGTTTATATTTTGTTTAATAAGTTGCATTAATATTGTGTTAATAGGTTAAATACTATTATATAAATAATACAAAAAATATTTTATAAGATTTGTTGTCTTCAGCGACGGAATAGCGACAGAAATCTTCAAACCAAATTTGCGACGGAATCTATTCTGTCGCTACTAGCGACGAAATTTTTCGTCGCTAATCCGTAGTTAAAAAAAACAACCAAACAACAACTACTTTCTTAGCTACAGAAATTTCCGTCGCTAGTCCGTCGATAAAACTAGCGACATAATGCATTTCCGTCGCTAATTTTGCTAGCGACCACGATTCTAGATTCGGAAAAAATCTATCGTTATTCTGTCATTAGCCGCGATTAGCGACAGAATTTTCATTTTTAGCGACGGAAAATTCCATCGCTAATCGGCAGATTTTTTGTAGTGATTGAAGATACACGTTGATGTTCCGTCGATGAAAATTGTTATTGAAGATACTTGTTATAACCTCAATAATTTAGGCATTTAATTGATATTAGCTGTAATTTGAAACGTTTTTGTTACAACCTTAATAGTTTGTGTCAATTATTAATATTATCAATAATCCAAAGCATTTTTATAATTAGACATATAGTTTTTACATTTAATTGTTATTAACCATAAATAAGACGACATTTTATTATATATTAACAAGGTTATATTTGTAATGACGTAGCAAAGATCGGGCTAAATTTGCCTATGTTCTATTAACGAGCCATCAAAAATGCATCGTACAATCAAAATTCACATCATAATAAGTGACCATTAACCCATAATTATATTGTATAAATATGCATTATCAGATTATGGATATTGTGTTAAAACGCAACCAAGACGTACCCCATCGTGGCGGCACGTGCCTCCACAATTTTTTTTACTTTTTTTACTAATTATATATATTATATAAAAAATATATATTTAATTAAAATATAATAAATAAGCAATTTTTTAAACTCTCAATCATCAATACATTATGCATTATATAGTATTCCCTACGTCCATGTAAGAGTTCTACTTACCAATTTTTATTTATCAACGGAAAAAAAATCACTTCACTTTATGAACTATTACATCTTATTTACCTATAAATTGTAACTTTATTTCAATTTTTAACGAATAACATACATTTATTTCACTTTTTTTTTAATTAACACTACCCTTACAAACAGTTCATTCATTTTACATTTCTACACAATAACTTTAACAACTTAAATAGCATACAATGAGACTCTTTTTTTATGGACAAATAGAATAATTTTTTTAACGTATTTTATACTTATAATTATCTTGTGCCCCCACTGTAAAAAAAATCTGGATCTGTCCCTACAAGAACAATACTATTTAATATACTATTTTATTCCTATGTCATAAGTATAACATTTTGGCTGGACATATGTTCTAATAAAATAGTTAATGGATGTATTTTTATTAGTAGATAAAATGTCTCACCGTATATATAATGAGTGTATTATGTTCACGTGTATTCCCAGCGGATTTAATCTTAGAATATGTAATATTTAATGGTTTTCCATAGTAACCGAGAAGAAAGGAAAGAATTAGATAGGAAGAGAGAGAGAAGTTAGAGGGAGGCGGATGAAGATAAAGTTAATTCTCATTGATTTTCCAAAACCTAGCAACCAAAGCTCATATAAAAGTCATAGTGGTCCCCTACTGGAATAGAAAAATTATAAAATAAAAGCAACAATAATAAACAGCGTTTTCTCACAAAAACGCTTCTCACATCATAGCTAAACTTCTTTCACAGCAACAATGACTTAAATTAATTTCCATTATCTTCCTCTTTGACCCAGCCTTCGTCAACAAGCGAAAGAGACATAAAAATTCCATCTTTATTGTTCTCCACAGAAATCCCCAATTTCTCCATACTCCCCTTCTTCTCGTCCATTTTCTCGACGCTGTTCACAACAATACCGCGCCGCTCTTGAGATCCTTGTCCCCAAGGATCAAAGTGAGGAAATTTGCGGCGAATGAATTTAAGATCTTCCCACGAAGTGCAAGATCCCTCATTTTCATCCCACGAAATCAAAACCTGAGTTACTTGACTAGTACCGCGCTGGATCTTACGTTCTTGGAGCACCGCTACTGGCGCCACCACAAAGGCGCCGTCTTGGTCAACGACGGGCAGATCCGGAGTGGTTGAGATAGTGGGGCTGAGGACCTTCTTCAGTAACGAAACATGGAAGACGGGGTGGATACGAGCCCCGGGGGGCAGCTGTAGACGGTAAGCCACCTTTCCTATGCGCTCAATCACTTGATAAGGCCCGTAGTAACGCGCAGACAGTTTCAGGTGGCGTCGGAGAGCAACTGTCTGCTGGCGGTATGGCTGCAGCTTCAAGTAAACAAAATCTCCAACCTCAAATTCCCTTTCCACACGTTTCTTATCAGCATACACCTTCATACGCTGCTGTGCGAGATGTAAGTTCTCCTTCAGGTCTTGTATGAGCTTCTGTCTGGTGAGAATCATATCCTTGGCATCAGTATCGTGTGTTGTCAGGAATGGTGTTAGTGAATGTGTTGGGGGTGGAATACCATAGAGAGCTTCCCATGGTGTAGCCTTTAACCCTGTATGATGGTTTGTGTTGTACCAGTATTCAGCAAGAGGTAACCAATTAATCCACAACTTAGGATTTTGATAGACCATGCACCTCAGATAATTTTCCACACATTGATTAAGCCTTTCAGATTGCCCATCTGATTGTGGGTGATAAGCTGAAGTGTAGTCCAACTGAGTTCCCATACCTTTGAAAAGCTCCTTCCAAAAGATGCTCGTAAATATCTTGTCCCTATCAGTGACAATGCTTATAGGCATTCCATGTAGCTTGTAGATGTTATCGAGGAACTCACAAGCAACCTTTTGAGCTGTAAAAGGGTGAGACAAGGGTAGAAAATGAGCAAATTTGGTAAATCTATCAATAACAACTAGAATTACATCCTTTCCCCTTGACTTAGGTAGCCCCTCTATAAAATCCATAGTAATGTGAGTCCAGGATTGATCAGGAATGGGCAAGGGCTGTAGGAGGCCCGGGTAAAGTCCTGAAGTAGATTTATTCCTCTCACATACTTCACATTCCTTGACCCATTTTTCCACATCAGCCTTAAGTCTAGGCCAATAGAATACCCTCTTAAGTCGGTGGTACGTCCCATGTATACCAGAATGCCCACCAATGGCTGTTCCATGCATTTCCTTCAACAAAATTTGCCTCAGATCAGTAGTGCACCCAATTGCCACCCTTTGCTTGAATCTGATGATGTCACCAATCCTCTCCCAATCAGGCAATAGTCCTGGCTGCAAAGCTAATTTCCTCGTGATGTCTTGAATAAATTCATCGCCCTCATAGCTATCAATGACCTGTTTAGTCCAATTAGGCATTACTGTTGCAACGGCAGCACAATCATTAATTCTTTCTACCCTTCTGGATAAGGCATCGGCAGCCTTATTGTCAGCGCCTTTCTTGTAGTGGATTTCATAGTCGAATCCCAGCAATTTGCAAACCCATTTCTGTTGCAATGGTGAAACTATCTTTTGATCCAACAAGTGCTTCAGTGCTTGCTGATCAGTTCTAATGATAAATTTGTGGCCCTGTAAATAATGCCTCCATCTTTGAATAGCAAGAAGTATTGCTAGGAACTCCCTTTCATAGATTGAAAGGACTTGATGTTTAGGGCACAAAGCCTTACTGAGGTAAGCTATGGGCCTCCCCTGCTGCATAAGCACAGCTCCTATTCCATGCCCGCTAGCATCTGTCTCGATTATGAATGGTAAGGAAAAGTTTGGTAAAGCAAGTACTGGGGCACTGACCATGGCTTCTTTTAGTTTCTGAAATGCTCGAGTAGCTTCCTCGTCCCAATTAAAATTACCCTTCCTTAATAGAGAAGTCAAGGGTTTGCTTATGGTGCCATAGCCTTGTACAAAACGCCTATAATAACCAGTTAGGCCCAAAAACCCTCGAAGCTGCTTCAATGTCTTAGGCAGGGGCCAGTCTTTCACTCCTTCAATTTTAGCGGGGTCAGTGGATACTCCCTCTGAGGTGATAATGTGTCCCAGATAGCTTATCTCAGTCTGCCCAAATTGGCACTTACTCCGCTTAGCAAATAGATGATTATCCTTAAGTATCTGCAATACTTTCTTCAAGTGTGACAAGTGTTCCTCCCACCTTTTACTAAAAATCAAAATATCATCAAAAAAGACTAGAACAGTTTTCCTCAGTTGCCCTCTGAATAGCTGATTCATTAGTGATTGAAATGTAGCCGGGGCATTACATAGGCCAAATGGCATCACCAAGAACTCATAATGACCGTTATGAGTTCTAAAAGCAGTCAAGTGTCTATGCTCAGGAGCTAATAATATTTGAAAATAACCAGACCTTAAGTCAATTTTTGAAAAATACCTGCTTCCCCCAAGTTCATCAAGCAACTCTTCAATAACGGGTATGGGATAATTGTGTTTAACGGTGAGGCTATTCAAATATCTGTAGTCAACACAAAGCCTCCAAGTAGAATCCTTCTTCTTGACCAATAGGACGGGTGAGGCATAAGGGCTCTTGCTTGGTTGGATTTCCCCAGATTCCAAAAGCCCAGCAACAATCTTTTCTATTTCATTTTTCTGTTCATGGGACACTCTGTAGGGAAATTGTGACTTGGGTACACTTCCTTCCTTAAGTACAATGTGATGCTCAATACCCCTTTCTGGTGGCAACCCTCTTGGTTCCTCAAAAATCATCTTAAATTGATCTAATAGATAATCCAAAGCTGGATCTTCCACAGATCCATCTCCCTTAATCACAATCTGATATAGCTCTTCAACATCACTACCACCCTCTTGATGCATCATTTGAAAGAGAGCAGGTCCAGTTATCATCTGACAGTGCATTCCCCCATTAATGGCTTGTATTTTGACCCTCTTTCCTTTTAGAGTGACCCCCACAATCATTTTATCATAGTCAAGTTCAACTGGGGTGCACGCTCTTAGCCAATCTCCCCCCAAAATCAGGTCATAACCTTCAGTAGCTAAGACCCTGGGTGAGAAGGTAAAACTGTGATGTTGAATGTTCCACTTGAACCCTTTAACAATTTTGGAGCTGACCATCTTGTTTCCATTGGCTACCCTGACCAACAGGGGTTTAACAGGTTCTTGGTTGCAATTTAGGGACTTCACAGTAGCCTCATTAATGAAGCTTAATGTGCTACC
The DNA here is from genome assembly GCF_028751815.1 of Salvia miltiorrhiza. Classification (NCBI taxonomy): domain Eukaryota; kingdom Viridiplantae; phylum Streptophyta; class Magnoliopsida; order Lamiales; family Lamiaceae; genus Salvia; species Salvia miltiorrhiza. The sequence continues at coordinate 43,579,805 of NC_080390.1, read as the reverse complement.
TGAATCAATGAGGATGTTAATCGTCTGACCGTTAATTTCTCCCAAAACTCTCATGGTTGTAGGTCCATCATTCCCAGATAAAGCACTGATGGCTAAAATAATTTCCTCCATCACCAATGTTTCATTCTTATCTTCCTCAGTCTCTTCAAGAGTGATATGGGACAATTTAGCTTCCTCCTCTTCAGTCATGATTAAGTAGGAAATTCTCTGTTTGCATCTATGCCCTGGGACATAGGTTTCATCGCAATTGTAGCAGAGTTTTTTGCTTCTTCTAGCCTCCATTTCTTCAGCAGTGAGTAACTTGAATGGCGACTTTGGAGTAAAATTTCCAGATTTCAAGTTGTTGTTCTCTGGCCTCTTTGAAAATTGGTTAACTGGGGTTGAATTTCTGTATGTGCCCTTAAGCTTCTTAGTGATAGCCTCTAGTGTCTGCAACTGATTCTTTCCCAATTCCACAGCCTGATTTAAAGTAGCTGGATTGAACATCCTTATGAAAGATTGTAGTTCATCACCCAGCCCACTAATAAAGCTTGCTATGAAGTAGTCCTCTGAGAATTCTCCTCTATTAAACATCAATAGACAAGCCCTTAGTTCTTCAAACCTCTCAACATAGTCAGTATAGTTCCCAGTCATCCTCAACTTGTTGAACTCAGCCACTATTTTGGTTTCCTTCAACTCCTCAAACCTGGCAGAGACCAGTTCAATGAATTGGTTCCAGCTCAATTCAATCTGTTTCACCCCTAAATTTTGGTGCCACTGTGAGGCCTTCCCATCAAAGTGCATAGCTGCTAGCATCACCTTTTGTGGGTCAGGGATGTTAGGGATAAGGCTAAAATAAGTTTGGCACTTCAGTATCCAAGCGCGGGGTTGGGTGCCATCAAATCTGGGAAATTCTAACTTAGGTAATGGGGTAACCATGGGGAATCCTTCACCATCCTGATGCCCTCGTCTATATCTTCCAGAAAATGGTGTTCTATTATTACTGCCTTCCCCTATGTAAGTATAGTCATGCCCCCCTAAGATTGATTCAGACTCTTTCCCATTTCCCACATTTAATAACTGCAATTGGATATTAGCTAGAGTTGTTGTGAGGTGTTCAAATTTACCTTCCATTCCCTTCCATTGTTTCTGTATTTCTTCAGCCATGTCTTCAATTTTCTCTTGCATCTTTAATTCTGTTGATTCTCTTTTTAATGCCTCAGATTGAACGAACTGATCCAGCTGTCTTTGCGCCTCCTGTAGGTCCTTAAAACGAGTCATTTCAGCCATGATGCCCGGAAAGCTGGCTCTGATACCAACTATTATGTTCACGTGTATTCCCAGCGGATTTAATCTTAGAATATGTAATATTTAATGGTTTTCCATAGTAACCGAGAAGAAAGGAAAGAATTAGATAGGAAGAGAGAGAGAAGTTAGAGGGAGGCGGATGAAGATAAAGTTAATTCTCATTGATTTTCCAAAACCTAGCAACCAAAGCTCATATAAAAGTCATAGTGGTCCCCTACTGGAATAGAAAAATTATAAAATAAAAGCAACAATAATAAACAGCGTTTTCTCACAAAAACGCTTCTCACATCATAGCTAAACTTCTTTCACAGCAACAATGACTTAAATTAATTTCCATTATCTTCCTCTTTGACCCAGCCTTCGTCAACAAGCGAAAGAGACATAAAAATTCCATCTTTATTGTTCTCCACAGAAATCCCCAATTTCTCCATACTCCCCTTCTTCTCGTCCATTTTCTCGACGCTGTTCACAACAGAGTGATTGAGGTTGAATTAAGTATGAGACATGCCTAGTTTTTTTTTATAATTTGTAAAAGTAAAGTATAAGGCTAGATGATGTGTTCATATCTTCAAAAGGAAAGTGTTGTATTTTAATCGGACACTAAAAATGACTAATGTATTATACTTTTGACGAACGAAGGGTATTAATTAACTTTCTTTATTGTTTTATAAAAAATAACCTTAATTACTAAGAATTTCATTATCCCTATAAAATAGGAGAGGTTCGACTATAAATTTACAGTTAAATAAATTGCTTAATTACCCATCGGTTATTAAAAGATGATTAACAAGTTAATAAAAAAGGACATAGTCTCATCCCTTCAAATTTATACATCCATCTATTATTGATTAATCTATGATATAGAATTGGTAATAGACATTATCTCCATTCACAAAAAATAATCTTAAAAAGGGACGACATGAGTTTTAATAAAATAGTTGAATATATTGTTAGTGGAGAAAGAGTCTAATTTAAAAGATAGAGTTAATATTCATAATTAATTATATTGTGAGTGGAGAAATGAGTCCACCATTTAATAGAAATGTCCAAAAATAAAAACTGATTAATTTTTGTACACGTCCCAAAATGATAAAAATGGATTATTGTTTGTGGACCGACCGAATACTATCTTAGAAATGTCTTCCACCTAATTATGTCATAGAGCTGGGATCTAGTAGAAACTATTGTTGTGTGATAACTTTTTCTTGAAAAGGAGGAAGGAGACCTTGTATGATAACTTTCAAACATGCTTCATTATGAATACAATAACATTGTAGAGCTTTCATGTCTTTCAACTTAGTTATGCGCGAAAAAGTCTTAGGGAATTTTATACTTCAAGTGGCATATAAATTCAAACTTCAAATGTGTCTAGAAAAAGAAAATAAAATAAACAAGTCAATTATGAATAGGATGTAGAAATGTGACATTTAAAACAGCAACCTTTGTTGATGAAAAAAGTGAAGAATCTTTTCTGAAAGCTAAAAGAAAAGAAAATGAGAATAAGTTGAAGACTTCGAGAGAGTTCCGAAGAATGCCAATAATAGACAGCCCATCTTCTTCAACTATTTCTTAATATACTAAAAAGTTGACTGCGCTTATCGCATTGGTTAATGGGTATTCACACACCGGCGGCGTGGAGGTCAGCGCTATGAAAATACCATCACCAACACATATTTGATAGACTCTTTCCTATAAATACCACACTTTAACATTCTCCCAAATCATCACTCTTTCATTTGCATTCTCTACATTTTCTATATTGCTTGCTTACATATTTCTAATTACCAAATAATATATACATTTTGTTAAATGGCGAAATCACCGGAAACAGAGCACCCTGTCAAGGCCTACGGATTGGCTGCCACTGACACATCTGGTCATCTCTCCCCATTCAAATTTTCAAGAAGGTGTTTTTCCACTCTCATTATTGTATATAATGCTATCAAAGAACTTAAATTTATAAACAAATACTAAAATTTATATGTGCATGCAGGGCTACTGGTGATGAAGACGTGCAGCTGAAAGTGTTGTATTGTGGGATCTGCCACTCGGATCTTCATTACCTCAAGAACGAATGGGGCATCTCTCAGTATCCTCTGGTTCCAGGGTGCGTTTCTTTCTGCTTTCTACTTGTTTATCATTTTACAAACCAACAAAATTAATTACAATAATTGATCTGCAATGCTAATGCAGGCATGAGATTGTGGGAGTGGTAACAGAGGTGGGAAAGAAGGTGAAGAAGGTGAAAGTTGGAGACAAAGTTGGTGTGGGATGCATGGTGGGCTCATGTGGATCATGTGAGAGCTGCAAAGAGGATCTTGAGAATTACTGCCCCAAGATCATCCCCACTTACAGTGCCAATTACCATGATGGAAGCATCACATATGGTGGTTACTCTGACATCATGGTTGCCGAAGAGCATTTCATCGTGCGTATCCCCGACAACATGCCCTTGGATTCTGCTGCTCCTCTTCTATGTGCAGGCATCACCACCTACAGCCCCATGAGATACTTTGGATTAGACAAACCCGGCATGCACATCGGAGTTGTGGGTTTGGGCGGACTAGGCCACGTTGCCGTTAAATTTGCCAAGGCTTTTGGTTCTAAGGTCACAGTTATTAGCACCTCCCCTAACAAGAAGGATGAAGCACTGTCAAATTTGGGCGCAGATTCATTCTTGATCAGTAAAGATGCAGATGAAATGCAGGTAAAATTCTTCATCCTCAGCTCTGTTTCATTACCATTATCAATTCATCAGCACTAAATTAATTAATGTTGACTTTATTACTCATAGGCTGCTATGGGAACAATGGATGGTATTATTGATACAGTATCAGCTTATCACCCTTTGATGCCACTCATTGGGCTATTGAAAGCTCATGGAAAGCTGGTGATGCTTGGTGCCCCGGACAAGCCTCTTGAGCTACCAGTGTTTCCTCTACTTGCAGGGAGAAAGATGATATCTGGGAGTGGGATTGGAGGAATGAAAGAGACGCAGGAAATGATTGATTTCGCGGCCAAGCACAATATAAAGGCAGATATTGAATTAATTTCAGCAGATTACGTTAACACTGCGCTAGAGCGTCTGGCTAAAGCAGATGTGAAGTACCGCTTCGTGATAGACGTAGCCAACACCCTCCAGCAATCTTAACTTGAGCTTTTGGATGGAAGAGTGTGTTCTTCTGTTGTCCAGTTTATTTAAGTTTACATAAACTTACAGTTGGTTTGTCTTAAGCTGTGGTTTTGGATGGAAGAGTGTAATCTGCTTTTATTTTCAATAAGTGATGCACGTCACTTGTTAAATATCCACTTAATTTATATTTTACAAATATAAGCCACCTTCGCGTAGCTCCTTCGTTCAGATTTTGACTGGTGTTGCTTGTCTTCAAATTTTATAAACATGTATAGTATACACATTACTATAAAATACATACTAATACTATTGTCAGTTGAAATACATATTATTGTTAGTTGAAACGCATACTTCGCAAAGCACTCGTGACAAGTATTTTTCAGTCTTTGCTTACTTTTTAATTCATCTAACAAATTCACGTATTATTTAATGATACCTTTATATGTTTTTGTCGTGCAGTATTTATGTATAATACTCTATTGTAACAAAAGTTTATCACGTTAGAATAAATAACAAAAAATAATGGTGGAGAGAGATAGAGGAGCTGCACAGTTGTGAAGGACATTTCCTTTACAAAAATCAAAGAACCAAACACAACATTAGATAACTGAACCAATAAACAGGACAGAAACAAACATTCCTAACAAGGGGAAAAGAATAATGAAGTTAAAAGATGTAGCCTTCCAACATATTGGCACGTACGAAAATGTTAATGGCGCGAGCTATCTTGACTTGACATCTACCACAAAAGAGAAAATTTACAAAACCATAATCAGTCGTCGCAACACAATTGATAAATACAATCAGACGTTGCAAAAATGGAATCCGGTATCAAGAATGCTTGCTGGCAACAGCCACAACAAAGCTTCACAGTTACAGTGACCAAAAGCACCAAAGTAAAAGCCGGTGCTCTAGCAAAGCCTTTCCAAGAGATCAGCTGACACCAGACATTCAACGAGCTTAAGTGCTTCAAACAGCTACATTCAACTAAAAGTCGAGAGAACCTGTTTTAGAAGACCCAGAACAACTACCAGAAGAGGCATAAGAACTTCCAGTTGCACCATCTACAGGAGCTTGGTTTATACATTCCAAAATTAAGGATCTTCGCTTCTGCAGTTTCATTGAGAATGTGGTTGCCTCCAGAATTGCAGGGACCTGTTTTTCAAAAGCTTAGTATATGATGCACCTTTCTTTTCTTTTTGAGGTGTCGAGGGGTGAATGTGACATGGAATTCACTAGGTGGAGCTCAAATATGTCAATTCAAGTTTTACACGGTAGTGTTCATATAAAGAAAACATAACAAACAGCATCAAGCTATAGTAGCAAACCACACGTACCTGTGTGTTAAAACGTGCAACTTTGTGCACACTAAGAAGTCCAACCATATCCTGGTATCCTGTGAGAAGCTTAGCCAGTTCCTTGTCTTCATCTAATTGAAGCGTAAAATTATAAGTTGCGTTTCTTCATAAGCATTGTGTGTGGGCATGATGCATGAAAGCAGAAAAGAACAGTAAACACCTGGAATAGCTTTCACAGAAACTAAGGTGTCAGCCAAATGTTGCAGCCTTATTGAGAAGGTTGTTGAAACGAGAGAAGGTGAAAATGTCACTACAGCTACTGCATTTGACAATCTTACAACACTTTTCAAGGATCTAACAAAAGAAAGCATTTCCCATTCCTACACAAGTGTAGGGATCAATCAGCAGTTATATTTCACAATTAAAAAATAGACCAGCTAGACTTAAGAGGGTGTTTGTTTGGCTGAGCTTATAAGCTTCTGAAAACAAGTTATAAGTTGTTTAAGAGCTTATAAGCTCTTGAGAAGTGTTGGGCAAAATAAGTTCTTAAACAGCTTATAGATTGTTATAAGGAGCTTATAAGCTCAGCCAAACACCATCTTAAAAATTAGCAATAGTAAAGGATTAAAAAAATGCTAAAATAAGAGATTTAAAATGAAATAGATACTTACTCTGTTGGAATATTCACACTGCGGCGAACACAGTGACTGAATAGCAATACGACCCCCTGTTATGTTTCCATTGTTCCTAAAAACAGATAGGACAAATTAGATTATACAATTTTTAGGAACGAACAAATTATTGGCTCATTTGCATACGTCGTCATGACTCGATCAAACATCATGTTAATTATTTAGTAATATATCTCGAATCTTGACCTACTAATATACTCATACATAAGAATTTTTTTGGGCTAGGGCTTTAGTTGAAGGCATGAATGCAAGATGAATTACTGATTTGATTGTGATAAGAAGCTCAAACAACGTTCATGAAATGCTCCAAGATCAGCAGATTCTTTTAGGCTAACACAATCGATCTGTTTTCCACTAAAGAAGTGCCTCTCCAGGGGCTTCCGCAAATCAAAGTCATTGCAATACTCAGACTTCCCATCTGTTTATCAAGCACATGATACCATTTTCAGACAGGAAATATTAAGATGTAACTGCTAGCAAGAAACAAGAAACGGGTGAAACATGCCAGGCTAGGGTCAATTGGAAGAGCAAATGTGAGGGATAGGAAAAATCTAGTGCACAAATAAGTCACATTTATAGGAAGCAATAATTTTGCTATTGCATCACGAAATAATGAGTGATAAGAATCTCCCACCTGATCTCACAAGCATTGACATCTATGTGTGACTCGACTTCACGCACATCCTTAATCTCGTTTTATGTTTTGTCACATTATTGTTATACAAGGAAAGTCAATTATGCAAGTAAAAGTGTAAAACAATAATCAGATTGTTTTATTTGCATATATCAAGATTTTACTTCCTTTCTCAGAAAACATTTTCATAAGTTACTTCTAACAAGACCTTTTACCACAAATAAAAAAAATAAAAAAAAGTGTTGCCAACAATTCTTCTTGCTTGAAGGAAATGTCTCTTGAGCCAGTTTATATAGATCCACAATACAATCTCTATCTAATACTGCTTCAAAGTGCTTCCCTAATGCAAGTAGTGGACATCCATCTTTACCAACTGATGATTACAGCAGTTGCAAACAAGAAAGAAAAGCAGTAACAAAGTCGTAAAACGGACAAGCATTAGTAACTTCACCTCTATGAGACTCTGAACTATGCTCCCCAAAATACTTCTTGTATTGCCATGCGATTCTCAGCCCTTTCTCCTGTAATTCAGAATATACTCATTCTTTCAAAATCCACAAACGCTAAGTGAAAAACTACAGAATGCACTCGCGTTCAGTAACTAGAAAGGTACCTGCTCCGTCTCATGGACACGCGATTTCTCATCCTTGGACACCATGGGACTAGGCAAGGTGCCAAGAAACCCTCTGGGATCACTTGCAGGACTTGCATATATTAGAGGTTGATGATGAACCAAGCCCTGAGACATAAAATTTCTCAACAATAACATATGATGCGGCGCCTCCGGATCTTCCATCACCATCACTAGACTTCCCAATGCAAGCCCACCTCCCAGAATCTCTGTCATGATCAAAATCTCAAATAGTTTATATCGAAAATCTCATAAAAAACAAACATAGGTGAGCAAAAGGTTATTTGGAATTACTATCGAGGTCAGGAATGCCAGATGAAAGTAACATGGTCCCGTTTGGACCATGCTTAAGCCCAGGAATGCTGGGAACAGAACTTGATGCTGCACCGAAATTCCGTGAGAAACTGGTGCTCCGAGGTTTATTAGCAGTCATTGCCATAACTGAAACTGATACCACCACAACTACAACAGAAAGAATCTAAAATCAAATCAAATGAATTGAACCAAGTCAATTTCCAGAAGCAGAAAGCCTTGGGTATTTCTTCGAACACATGCTGTGCATCTATACTGCAGAGTCGGGTTTAATCAAAACAGAGAATATTTTGAGAATCGAAGAAAACCTTTCAATCTGTAATGAGTCCTGCGATTCCCACTTCAGTTCGCGACACAGGTGTTTAAGCAACTTTGGAATTGAAGTTTGGTTAACCTCGTTAGGTCGCGCTCAAACACAAACGTATAAGGAATAAAAAGAATTGAGAGTCCAAAAATCATCCAATGATATTTTAATCTAGTTTCAGCCTTACAAGAACAAGAGTGTGCGAACAGTTAAACTGAAATCATTCGTTAAAATATGAAAATCATATTCAGAGTTTTTGAGAAGAACAAGAGCCAACGCTTATGGTACTGGGCTGAGCTATGTATTCTAACCGTGGGCAGCAATCTATTGTTTTCATTCTGGGCAGCCCACTTCTTTTTTTTTTTTTTTTTTTTTGAGGGGGGGGGGGTTGACATTGACAAAGTAGGGTTAATAGTATTTTATGTCCCAAACTTTCATCATTTTCCACAAATGTCCTCAATTATTATTTTATCCTAAAAAATTCTAAATTTTTAATTTTTCCCATAAAATGTTCTGCTATACAAAATTCAATGACGGAAAGATGATAAACAAAACCCCAAACTTTCACCATTTTCCAACAATGGTGGTTCTCAGTATGGTTTTCCAACAATAGTGGTCCCTAAAATATTTCTTTCAGCGAGATAATTCATCTTTTTGTCATCAAATTTTGTATAGTGAGACATTTTATGAAAAAAATTGAAAGTTAAGGGTTTTTTGGGAGAAAATAAAAGTTCGTGACATAAAACACTATTAACCCGACAAACAATTTGTTTGTCTCATATGTGCATTCTTTTTTATGAAAAAGTGAGGAAAAATACTCTATCCGTCTTTAGTATTCATTTGAGAATAACACGGATTTTCATAAAGTGATTGGATGTATTATGAGTAGAATAAGGGTCTGATCATCTTTTATATGAGTGTTAAAGTAATTAAAGTGGAGTAAGAGTTTCATCTACTTTTATTAAAAATATAAACGAATACCAAAATGTGGGACTTATAAAATGGAAATATGGATATTGAAAGCTATGACAGAGGGAGTATGTAGTTTTATTATTTTTCACATATTGTTTTAGGATGGATAATTTTTTAAGGTAGCACGAAAAAAATATCTGATTGTCTATTTTTCTTTCCTTTTTTCACTTTAATTCATAATAATATTATGAGTAAAATTTTGAAGTAGCCAAAATGAAGTATAAAACACAATTTATGGCCACACATTGAAAAAACACAAAATTTCGCCATTTTTATTGATTTTGACGTTTTTACCCTTAATGAGGCGGACCAGGTAGGATCAGGCACGCGGGTCACGTGTCGGGTCGGGTTAGGCACTTATGGCACTATTAGTACCATAAGTGCCAAGATTTTTTTACTTTGGTTTTATTTTGGATTTTTTTACTAATAGTGCCATAAGTGCCAACGGAAATCCAAAATAAAACCAAGTAAAATGGTCATTTGTAGGGCTGGGAATTTCAGGATCGGGTAATCGGGTACCCGATACCCGACCCGAAAAAATCGGGTATCGGGTACCCTATACCCGATTTTTTCGGGATCGGGTTCGGGATTGGGTATTTAGGGGTCGAAATAATCGGGTATCGGGTATACCCGAATTACCCGATATTTTTAATTAATAAATTTTAAACTATTTAATTAAATTAAATATGAAATGTAAATAATCAGCCCCCTGTACTGTTTTGTTTCCCAAAATCAATTCATGATATTCATCCCTCCCAATTCAGCCCGCCGGCCCTAATTTACATTTCATCCCTCCCAATTCACCCCGGCCGGCCGCCCCACTCGCCGTCGCCCCTCGCCAGCCCGCCGCCGCCTACGACTTCGCCCCGTTTCCGATTCCCAATCTCTATCTCTATCAACTCTCGATCTCTCGCGACCTCTCACTCTGATTCCTACTGTCAAGCTGCTGCTTCTCCTTCGCCTCTCCGTGGAGTCTCGACGGCGGCGGAAATGGTGGTGTGTGTGGAGTGAAAGAAAAAGAACACTTTGTGTGTGCCTTCTTCCGCCGTCAGGCGTCAGGCGGCGCCCCTTCCCGCCGGCTCCAGCCCCGCCCGCCGCCCCACTCGCCACTCCAGTCTCCAGCTCGGCGTCAGGCGGCGCCCCTTCTTTTTTTTTTTTTTTTTTTTATACAGCGGCTCCAGCCCCGCCCGCCGCCCCCACTCGCCACCCCACTCCAGTCTCCAGCCCGGCGTCAGGCGGCGCCCCTTCTTCTTCTTTTTTTTTTTATTTTTTTTTTATACAGATTTCGAATTTATTCGGGTAATTTAGGGTACCCGAATACCCGACTAGGGTTTTAGGGTACCCGAATACTCGACTCGGGTACCCGAGTCGGGTATTAGGGTACCCGATTTCGTTTTCGGGGCCGGGGTCGGGTATAGGGTTTTTGTGATTTTCGGGTTCGGGTACCTGATTTTTTCGGGTAGGGTACCCGAACCCGACCCGATTCCCAAGCCTAGTCATTTGGGCACTTATGGCACTAATAGTATCATGCCATACGTGCAGCACAAATACAGAAACAACATCATTTAAACCCTAAATGGAACATCTAAACCCTAAAACATCTAAACCCCAAATGGATAATCTAAACCCTAAATGGAATATCTAAACCCTAGGGGGAAGTGTGCACTTATGGCACTATTAGTGCCAGTGCCATACGTGCAACACAGATCAGATCAGATCTGTCGATGGCTGAATCGAAGGAAGCAGAGATCAGATCTGCCTATGGAGGAGGCGGCGCAATGATCAGATCAGATCCACCGTCGCCGCCTCATCAGATCAGATCCACCGCCGCCTCATCAGATCAGATCTGCCGCCGCCGCCTACAGATCAGATTAGATCTGCCGACACCTGGTACGTTCCTCCGCCGGCGTCCTCCCCAACGGCACCGTCCTCCAGACCGGCGGCTACAACGACGGCGATCGTGCCGCCCGACTCTACAAGCCCTACGCTGCCGCTGACGCCTCCTGCGACTGGCAGGAGATCAACCCCGCCCTCGCCCTGTACTGTTGGTACGCCACCAACCACATCCTCCCCGACGGTCGGCTCATCATCGTCGGCGGCCGCCGCCAGTTCAGCTGCGAGTTCTACCCGAGGAGATCGGAAGCCGAGAGGCCGTGCAACCTGCCATTTCTGGAGAGAGAGAGAGGGATCGGAGATGAGAAAGAGAGAGGAGAGAGGGAGAAGGGTAGAATAGTCATGACATACAAAAAATGGTCAAAATTTATGTTTTTTTCAAATGGTGGACAAAATTTGATGTTGTATGTTGAAATGACCCTATTGTTTCTAATATTATTATAAGGTATTGATGTAATAAGATTTTTCTTATTTTCTACTGATCTCATTGATTTCGATTCGATTATCAAATGGAAGTTTTACTTGAAATTTGTAACCTTTCACTCTTACTGGATAACTAATCATCACACACCTCAGAGTTCTTGGCTCAAATTTATCTTGTCTTACACAAACATAAGCCAAACACCCATGACTTCTCACTTTGTTGTAATTAACAAGTTTATTACTTTATATATTTTCAGGTAGTTTCATGTTAATTGTTGTGAATGGACACAATAAGTTTGTCAGATAAGTTGTTGTAGTTACATATTTACCCCAAAATTTCTTAGGAAAACCTACACTAGCCAACATGCACCTTATTCTTTTCAGTATAGTCTTTTTTATCTTTTTTACCACTCCATTTTGTTGAGGATTCCCCAGCACAATTAGTACCTTTCAATACCATTCTCATTACAAAACTCTTAAAAATTATTTGAGATAAACTCTAAGCCATTATTTGTTCTCAACACTACAAGAAAAGGCGATCGTAACGACCAAACAAAACGGTCGTTGCACCCCAGAAAACGATCGTTCAAAGTCCTAACGACCGTTCCTGGTGGACGCCGTTTCAATCGTCGTCCAGCTTTTTAACGATCGTTTTTTTCGGTAGTTGAAATTAACGACCGTTTTTTCGGTCTTTAATAACTCTGAATCGTCGTCAAACAGCGACAAGGCGGGGATGCTAACGACCACTTTTCTGATCGTTAGTTAACGACCGAAACGAAACGGTTATTGAGTTCGTCGGAGGTATAACGACCGTCTTTTGTTCGGTCGTTAGTTAACAACAAAAAAAATGGTCGTTGAAAATGGTTTTTACAGTTTACGTCGACTGGAGGTGTAACGACCGTTTGAAGTACGGTCGTTATGTAACGACCGAAAAAATGGTCATTAGTCTCCGGTATACCACTAACGACCGTATTTTCGGTCGTTGTTTTTTTATAAAAAAAAATCCAATTTTTATATTTCATACATCACATTAATCAAAAATAGCCATCAAATAATCTTAAATAGAAAGTCATCTAACTAAGAGTTAAGATTAAGATTCGAAGAATGATGATTGAGGATTGGAATTAAAGAACGATGAATATTAGGATTTGAAAATGATGACGATTAGGATTTGAAGAATAATGATTGAGGTTTGGAATTTCAACACAACAACAAAACCACGGTTGTAGTTATTGCTACCGTCTCCGCCTCTCCCCCACCGACGGCCCAACCCCCAATATATTCACAACCATACTTAATCGCCTCTCCCCCACCGGCGACACTATCATGCTTAATTATAATTAAAATATGCTCAACGCAATTAATATGTTAAATCATATATTTCGCCTCTCCCCCACTGACGACAAAGCGAATAAAACAAATAATGCTAAACAATATCTATTTAACTAAGGCTAAAAGATGTTAAGTTATCTCCTTAACCTATATACATAATATAAAGATGATCCTAACTAAAAATAAACCTAACTAAGTTCTTCAAATAAATCTATCATTACATCAACCAAACTAAGTTTTTACAACATCACAATTATAATTATCATATAATTACAAACAACACAATTCATAATCACATAGGGGCAAATTTAACATAATTCATTGTAAAATCAACATATATAACCTAACATACATTCATAATCTAACCTTAAATTAAAATTAAACTTAAAAATCTAACATATATTCATAAACTAACCAGAAAAAAGGTAAATCGGGCGATAGCAGCAGCGTTCCGGCGAGGGCAGTGGCAGTCCGGCGTCAGCAGGGGCAATCCAACGTCGTCAGGGCATCTCCGGCGTAGGCGTGGCTGTGGGATTAAAAAAAATCATAAATTGCATATAATAAACACACACACACACACATGGCCTAAACTTACCGGCGACGAACGTCTCCGGTGTCCGACAGAGGCAGGGGCTGGGGCTGGAGGGGGGCGTCTCCGGTGTAGGCACGAGCGACAGTGTGCGGCGGTCGGAGGCAGGGCAGGAGCGGCAGCGGGCGACGGTGCGACGTCTTCGTTTGCCGGAGGAATTCGCAGCGGACGACGGGAATCGACGGTGGGACGGCGGAAGTCGACGGGCGGTGTGGCGTTCGGAAAATCGATGGGGGACGGAGGAAGAAATCGAGTGAAATTGAAATGGGGAAGAAAAGATACAACCCTAAGTTTAACCCGCATTTTTAACGACCGAATTTTGAACTAAAAACCGAAATCGGTCGTTAAAACATTAATTATTATTTTTAATTGTATTTTATTAACGATCGAAAATAGACGGTCGTTGATATTATTAAATTTAAATCGTATATTATCTAACGACTGTCTCACAAACGGTCGTTACTTATTAATTTAATTTTTTAAAAAAATTAATTATTTAACGATCGAAAACCGATCGTTATTTATTATTTAAAAATAATTTTAAATTATAATTAACGACCGTGTGTGAAACGGTCGTTAATTTAAACCGATTATTAAAAATATACAGTAAAATTACAAAACTAACGACCGTTATCGGGGGTCGTTAACATAAAATTAAATCAAAAATTAAAATAAATACGTTACGATCAAATACCGCTCGTTAACCCGGTTGTTAGGTGTTAACGACCGTGTAAAACGGTCGTTCAAACAAAAAAAATTAAGATATATATTAAATAAACAAATTCGGTCGTTATTTAAAAAAACGGTCGTTAGGCCCGTAAGTTTAGCGACCGAATTTTTCGGTTGTTATTTCCGGTCGCAGGATGCGTGTTTTCTTGTAGTGCAAGCATTTCACTTTGTAATTTTTTTTTATTTTCAATGTCACTGCAGCATTATGTGAATAATTTTAAAGCATCTAACTCATGCTTGAGTACATTTGTTTTATTTTCAATGTCACTGCAGCATTATGTGAATTTTTTTAAAGCATCTAACTCATGCTTGAGTACATATACACATATCTTTCTTGAATAATCAATGAATGTATTCAAGAGGTGCAGTCGAACTATGTTTTCCAACAGGGAATTATAATTTCTTGCTCTTACCGAGAACACACTCTTCATAGTTTTCAAGTTTAAAAACATGAGAATTCTTTAAATGTCCTTGCTTCAAAAGTACGTTAAATCATTTCTCACTCACATGATCAAGTCTAACATGCCGCATATTATTAGGGATTTTGACATTGTTGGAATGCGGATTTCATGTGTGCTGATAAAGTTGAAGGGATTAATTTGAAATGTTTTAGTTATGTTACAATAATATAGTCTAATTCTATTCCTATTAGGTTTCTTAGTATTCCCTAGCATATAAATACGCATGAATTCCCATTGTAAAAATGCAAGTTATATTTGCAACTCATATTGACGGTATTCAAAGTATTCAAGTTTCAGTTATATTCGTGTTTATTGTTTTCGTTTAGTGCTGTTTATTTTGAGCATAACACTAGGCGATTTTGTGTTACGAAGATACTGTCCAATACTCACATCGGTTCTTTCTGTATCCCTTCTTTGTATTCATTTAATATTATAAATTCCAGTTTTCAATGCATTTTATATAGATGTTTTATACTCCATCCGTCCCAGTCAAGATGATACATTATTTTTGGCACGAGATTTAAGGAGTTGTAGATTAGTGTTTTAAGGGCCTGTTTGATATGGGTTTATAGGTAGGATAAATTAAATTAATACAGATTAGTGTGATGTTTGATATCATGTGCAGTTAATACGGTCAACTCCTACTTAATCCTACTTCTCCATGCTATTTTGTGGGATTAACCCATACTAATAATCCGCTCACCCCCCCCCCCCCTCGGATAAATTTAATACAGAGAAGTTGGATAAAAAATCTGCTACCCTCCTCACGTATATCGATGCACATGCCCAAACCCTAGTTCCTCAACCCATTTTCACATTACCATTTTCGTATATGCCTCCACGACTCTCTCTCTCACAAACCGAAGCATAATTCAGGTCGTTTGCCGATTTCCATCTGTGCTGATTTTTGAGTCGACGGCGGTAGGCTTATCTCGTCGCCGCCAACGGATTGATTAGAAAATTGGGCCGCCGGCCTCCTGTTCCTCGTTGTGGGCTCGAGCAGCATCTGGGAAATTCAGGTGAGAACATTTTCTGCAATTTAAATCTTCCATTACAAATCGAATTTCATTTTATTTTCTACCATTGAAAGTTATGTTTTCGATCAACCTAATCATATTTCAACTCTTTTGCTGATTTCCCTCTCTGGCGCTTTTCGCGGCGGCGACAAAAGGCTTCGGTCAATTTCAAAAACCTGCTCATCGTTGTGGGCTTGTGAATCATCTTGTTTTTTAGGTGAGCAACATTTGCTGCGTCCGCCGATTTTTTGGGGGTAATCTTATTACGCCGATTTTTCAGTAGCACTCGAGTAATCTTATTATTGGGGGTTTGATGATAAACAATGTTCTGTTGTATTCCAATTTTTTGTTGGGTTGCTCGTAATTTTGCCTGCCCCTTATCAGTAAATAATGTTCTGTTGCTCGGAATTTGATCTGTTGATGATAAATAATGTTCTGTTGTTGTTGGAGTTTTTTGTTGAGTTGCTCGGAATTTGATCTGCCCTTTTATCAGTAAATTTGAATTGGATTTGTTGTCTTATGTTAAATATTAATTGGGAGTTTGATGATAAATAATGTTCTGTTGTTGTTGGAGTTTTTTGTTGAGTTGCTCAAATTTTATTTGCCCTTTATCAGTAAATTTGAAAGGATTTGCTGTTTTATGTTAAATATTAATTGGGGGTATGATGATTAAGTTTGGTTCTGTTGTGAAACAATTTTTTGTTGTGAATAATTTGTAACTTCTGTCATTGAATTTAGAAAATGCCTGGAAGGGAAGACATTCGGGTGCGTGACATGCAATTTGTTTTGATGCAAAAAATTTTGCGAGTACATGTCATAAAAGTGGGTTTGTTATTCGCGTATTATTATAAGACCAGGTTAGGCAAGAGACGACGTGATTCAGGACCCCTAAAATGGGAGATAATCAGTAAAATGCCTGACCGTTGTTCTTAGGAAAACCCCTTGGCTCGAGCTTATTATCATGAAGGTGAGCCGGCGTTCTTACTACTATGCAATTTGTTTGGGATTCATGATATGAAGAATGAGAATTCCCATACATTAATCATCATCGAGGACTCCACAACCGTTGACAAGCATGACAACTCTAGCGACGACGAGGTCACTTCGCCGGTGCCCAAACCCGTGGCGAGAAAGCTTTTCGTTGAGGATGCTAGTTCAAGCGTATCACCGTCCATTCCAAATCCATTTAAGATCAACCGTGGTACTCCGTGGATGACACTAAAAAATAAATTCAAACGGCGAGAAAATCAACCCACCAAAAGAAACGAGGATGGAAGTTCTTGCGCCTCATCTTCTTCGTTCAAGTAGCGCGTGCTCGAAGATATTTATGTGTTAGCAACTTTAATTTTTTCGTGTTTTTTTTTGCATGTTCGATTTTCTATCCTTATGCATGTTCGATTTTTAGAATTTATTTAACTGAATTTTGGTTCCATATTTCCACATCCGATATTTGGGGTTTATTTTGCTGAATTTTGCTTCATTCCTCATTTTGAATTGTTAAACATGCGCATTTAAAATGAGGCACCCAAAAGAAAAAAAAACTTAGACAAAGAATAGTAATATGAATTCAGCAACATTACTACAAGAATAGTAATATGAATTCAATTGGTAACATTTCTTAATTTCGCGAATATTAATACTCAATAACAGCCGCTCCATAATTCAACAACGTATATGAATCCAAAATTAGCAAAAAATGACATTGAAGTCTATAAAAAACACAAATATCCCAAACTAGAAAGAGTTGAGAAACAATAAAAAGCAAATAAGATCCAAAACACGATAGTAAAGTGCGTGTACCCACGTTCAAAAAAGAGACGCCCCCTTGTACGAAGAAGAAGTTGAATCACTTGTCCTTCTTCGAAGCAAGAATGAACGTGACATATGCTCCCTTCTCATCCTCGGAGAGGCTAGAAAAGATATCGAGATACTCCGTTTTCTCCGCAAGCATATTGCATACAACAAACTTATCATGTTGTGAGAGCCCGGGTATGCCACTCAACTTGGCATTCACTTCTTTGCGCGCCTTTGATACGTCGAAGTCGTACCCCATTCGACATGAAATAGTCTCAAGTCGTGATTCCGTGCCCCGCCCGACCTCATGCAATGCCTCAAAAACCTTCTCATCGAAACCTCCACTACGGCGCCTTTTCTTGCTTGTTGTTGGAGCCTCTCGTTCAATCGGTATGGTTTCTTGTTGATTGGGGGTTTGACTTACATTGTCCCTGGTCACGTCATTCTCAAATATGGCGTCGAGGGAGACGTGGTAATCTCCAAGATCGTTGAGCGGGTTGCCACTCAACTTTTGATACATATCATGCGCCGCCTCCATTAGGTCCTCCGCCTCATCGCCCGTTGCCCTATCCTTGCCAAAGATTAGCTTCCAATCCTCGTAATAAGGCCAACTCTTGTAACGAAAATTGCCCACATTCTTATCAGCCTGAATAACAAGCAAAAATGTAGTCATCAAAGCAGAAAACGATATAATAATGGGTTCAATGCAAGTGGGATAACCGTTCTTACAGCCACAAAGCTTTGCCACTGCTCGTCATCGCAGTCAATCATATGCTTGCCGTTGACATTGAAGCCAACCCCGCTATGTTTGAGAATGTTCCAAAGTGAATAATATGTTTTATTCCATGTTGTCACCTTCGAGTTGATGTGGGGCGTTCCCTTCAAGTCAGTGTCGGGGTACTCCTTCCTCATGGCCTCCTCGAGTTTGCTCAAATACCCGCCTCGAAATCCGTTGTCGGATTTCCAACCGTTTGCAACAAGTTCTTTCAACGAGGCGAGCAACACATGTTCTTCGTGAGTGGACCAAGAACGGCGCTTTTGGTCCGTCTTGTTCGGCTTGCTGGAACGGGCTGCGCCGTTGCTACCTAAAATATCAATATGCAACCAAACAATATTATGTTCGCCTATGCACGTTTTTACGAAAACAATTTTCAATATTATCGCACCAAACAATATTACGAAAACAATATCAATATTCAATATTATCGCAACCAATATCGTTTATGCAACCAATATCAATATTCGTTTATTCGTTTATGCAACCAATATCAATATTCAATATTATCGCACCAAACAATATTATGAAAACAAACCCAAAAATCTCACATGATAGTTCATTTATGCACGTTTTGTTTATGTTCGACATTACCAAAAAATCTCAGCAAACCTTACGAAAACAAACCAAAAAATCTCACCAAATATATCATTTATTCACGTTTTTTTCTTGTAGACATTACCACATATACTTGCTGTGCAGAAAAATATGTTATATGCTTTTGTTCGACAAACAATAAGATCTTGATAGATATTTTTTTCAAACCAATTATATAAGAAAAGAACTTTAACGTCGGAATGGATCGGGGTGAATACCTGTTGTTGCTTGACTCATTTTCGAGTTGCAGAAAACGGCGCTGAAAGAATGGAACGAAAACTAACGAGTTCGCCTTGCTCGTCGACGGCTGCGGTGCCGGTGCCGAGTCTACAGTGCTTGAGCAATGGCTGCAACGATGGAGGATGTATACACCTGCTATGAGCGACTGTTTGTATTCCACGCTAGATGAAGATGAAAGGGCCGAAAAGTTTGGTTTGTGAATAGATTATGGGCTTTGATGGAGGACACACATGGCATTGTTAAAATTTTATGAGGTTAGTTTTGGTATTATAAAATATAATCCAACTTAATCCTATGGGTATCAAACACCATATAGGATTAAGTAGCCATGATATCAAACACCCATGAAATAATATAAATCCATACTAATTTCTCAGGATAATTTTAATCCTAATCAATCCTATACATCAAATCAAACGGACCCTAAGTGTGTAGTATAAAAGTGATAAAGTATGAAAGAAAAGATAATAAAGTGATAAAATAGAAGAGAGAAGGTAATCAAGTGATAAAGCAGGAGAGAGAAGGTTATAATTAAAAGAGTGATTAATTAGTTGTAATTATGCAATTAAAATTTCTTATTTTTTTTTTCCATATTTAGAGCATCCGCAATGGGGTTCCTTGATAGCCTACTTGATAGTGTTTGTGTTATTGAGTAGGTAGTGCTGCATTGGGGTTCCTTGATAGCCTACTTGATAAAATTAGTTTTGATTTTATGTTTTTCATTTAAATTTTATTGCATAATTTAAATAACACAATTTATTTCAAATTTAAATTGCATTAATTATAAAATCCTAAATATTACATAAAACTTAAATAAAATAAAAACAATTCATAAAAATTAACTACTCTGGCCCTAGAGGTCCGAAACGTGCCCAAAGGTGCTCCATCAAATCATATCGGAGCTGAGCATGTAGTTGTCTATCTAGGAGAAGGCTATCCCTTCGCACATATTCCTCGAAGGACACCGGTGTTTGTCTAGCACTCTCCGTCGAACCACTGTTAGACGCCCCATCATCATCTCTCCAATTGGCAGCCGCTTCACCTTCGTGCTCCACAATCATGTTGTGGAGAATGATGCAACACAACATGATGTCCTTCAGGTGCTCTACGTACCAATTGCGCGCCGGACTTCGAATGATTCCCCACCGAGCTTGAAGGACTCTGAAGGCGCGTTCCACATCCTTCCGTGCCGATTCTTGCATCTTCTTGAACCTTGCCTCCTTCGGATTGGTTGCCATTGATGGACTCTTCACGAAGCAACGCCACTCCGGATATATGCCGTCACACAAATAGTAGCTCATCCGGTATTCGCGCTGTTTGGCATGAAAGACCACCGGCGCCGCAGTTCATCCTAACACGTCGGAGAAGAGAGGAGACTGATTCAGGACATTGATGTCGTTGTTCGAACCAGCGACGCCGAAGAAGGCGTGCCAAATCCACAAATCGAAAGAGGCAACAACCTCCAATATCAAGGTGGGCTCTCCCTGATCCCCGCGTGTGTATGCGCCGTGCCACGCCTTTGGGCAGTTCTTCCACGCCCAATGCATGCAGTCTAAGCTCCCGAGCATCCCGGGAAAACCATGTCTCGCCTCGTGCATATGAAGAAGGCGTTGCACGTCAGTTGCCGTTGGACGGCGCAAGTAATGGGCTCCAAAAGCCCGTATCACCGCCTTGCAGAACTTCTTTAGGCATACACGACCGGTTGAGTCCGCCACTTTGAGATACTCATCGAACACATCCGCACTAACCCCGGTGGCTAATTGGCGGATAGCCGACGTGCATTTCTGCAAATGAGAAAGAGAATCTCGACCGAGTGCATCAGTGCTCATACGGAAGAAAATATCTTCACCTTGAACAGCCTCGACGATGCGCAAGAACAGCTCCTTCTACATGCGAAATCGACGCCGGAAAAAAGTAGGGCCGTACGTTGGATTGTCGATGAAGTAGTCTTGCATAAGACGTACATGGGCCTCTTCACGATCACGGTGGACGTATGATCGGGGACGTTTGGCACGCGCCGGCTCTGGCGCCGGTTGGGGCAGTATGATTGAAGCAGTTGTTTCTGCAACTCAACCAACTCCATGAACTTTTCAGCGACTTCGTCGGAATCGGGCGAAGAATCATGTTCAGGTGACGACATTTTTGGAAGAACGAATATGATATTTTGCAATAAAAATTGTAGGAGGAAGAAGGAGTGAGTTGTGATGAATGAAAGTGAGTTGTGATGAATGAATGAGGGAGAAGTATTATTTATAGAGAGAAAAGAATATTAAAAAAAAAGGAAAATTGGCTCAAACGGACGAAAGAGCCGTTGGGGAAAAAAAAACAAAAAATTCGAAAAACGGTCGAAAATACCGTTGGATATTTTTTTTTATTTCTGGCGCGTGCAGAGCACGCGCTGCTCGAGTGCTACCCGAGCACTCGAGCATTCCTCGAGGAGCTCCCCCCCGCAACGCACGTACTCGACGGCAACGCCCTCCTCGAGTAGCCACTCGAGGAGAGCGTTGCGGGTGCTCTTAGAAATGTAACATCTTCATTGGAACGACCCAAAAAGAAATATATAGCATCCTCATTGGGACGAATGGAGTATAACGTAAATTAGCTTCAAAGAAAGCAACTAAATAACTGTTATTGTAATAAACTTAGAATGCTGACGAACTAATTCTCAATTGATCATCTTAGTCAAGTACTGATAGTCTTCCCTCGATTGACAAACTTAGGCAGCTTATAACTTTCTCTTATCTGATAATCTTTGTCGGCAAATAATTTTTCAGCTCACCCCTCAATGATATATAATCATAATCAATTGATAACTTTCTTAACTATCTCTTACTTGAGCTTTGAAATCTAAAATTATATATTATCTCCGTCTCAAAAAGTTTGTCCCAATTTTATTTTTGGAGTGTAAAGTTTCCCCCAATTTGCTTTTTTTTTTTTTGTACATGACTTTAATATCAACTTTACAATTATAATACTTTAAATATACAAATTTTGTACATAATTTCACCATCAAATAATATTTTACCATTTTCTATTAAAATTTGTATTATTTCATTTGGAGCAAACTTTTGAATGACGAAAGAGGTACAATGCAAGCACATTTTCTCGACAAAACCACTACACTTCCTTAGTTGCACCGAAAATTTTGTTAATTGGAGATTGAAACTGAAAATCATAGTATACTTTTAAGTCTTTGTAGTGGATAAAATCCGACTGACCAGCGCCCAGCCCTGTCCGGCAGCACTCGACTGCCCAACTCGAATCTGCCTTGGCAACTCTGACTCTGCCCAGAGCGATCTCTCGGCTCTGGTAGCGACATGACCTCTCTGCTCTGGCAGAGTTGCGATCCCTCTGCTCCGGCAGCGGCATGATCTCTCTGCTCTGGCAGAGGCGCGATCCCTCTGCTCCGGCAGCGGCATGATCTCTCTGCTCTGGCAGAGGCGCGATCCCTCTGCTCCGGCAGCGGCGTGATCTCTCTGCTCTGGCAGAGGCGCGATCCCTCTGCTCCGGCAGCGGCATGATCTCTCTGCCCTGGCAGAGGCGCGATCCCTCTGCTCTGGCAGCGGCATGATTTCTCTGCCCTGGCAGAGGCGCGATCCCTCTGCTCTGGCAGCAGCGCCATAGTAAACATTTCAATACGAAAGTATACAAACTGGATTATAAACTTACGAAACCCTAGTCAACATGGGTGACTAGGTCAAACGAAGGTTACAGCAGGTGGATTCCGAAGAAGTCGGAACCGTTAGGGTTTCAGGGAATATCCCAACAAACCCTAACCCTAGTCACCCCTCCGCAGCTTCATGACCTATATATACTACTTCACTAACACAATCAAGGCACGCCGTCTCCGGCCCCCCCTGCTCTACTGTTCCGTCTCCACGCTCTCAACTTTTAAAGGTGCCGATTGTTTGACTAGCCCCGCTAGTTCAGACGTTGGTCGCCCCTTGTTCAATATCGTTCGTCAGCTTTGGTTCAACTTCCGGGACACCCCGATCTCCCGGATATTCCATTTATTATTGTTTTCCCTTGATCATTTATTCATTTCAGTTGCGTTATTTACAATAAATATTCATATTCATTCACTGACTTGAGCGTCGGAGGCCCTTCCATCGACACCCCCACCGGTGCTCTTCGGAGGGCTCTAACGTTGCTTGTGGTCTCAGGTTGCTAGTGCCCGTCGATCCAGACGTGACCGGCGTCGCTTCCGTAATTGTCGGATTCATCCCCAACAGTCTTGTAGTTAAAAGAGTACATTTCGCTATATCCAAAATGATTAGTTTTCCATATTAATTACTCACTCCGTCCACAAAAATTGTGTGTTTATTATTTTTTTTCATCTGTTCATAAAAATTGCGTGTTTTATTTTAGACATTTGGGCCCAATATTACCCTTTAAATATTAAATTGAAACATTGCACGTAAATACACAAACTTTGTTCAAAATCCATATTTGACGTGAAGTTAGGATTTTACAATTAAATACATCAACTTTGTAAGTTGTTCAATTTTGACGCCGATTTCATTTTCGATGATAAAAAAATGACGTGAAGTTAGGATTTCATTTCATTTCGTTTTGTTATTTGTTCGGCGAACTAAAAGGTGTGTGCCGGTGAGCCACGTAGGAGCTACGTCATTTTAAAATTTGGAGAAAATGAAATCGGTGTCAAAATTGAACAACTTATAGAGTTGGTGTATTTAATTGTAAAATCCTAACTTCACGTCAAATATGAATTTTAAGCAAAGTTTGTATATTTATATACAATTTTTTCAATATTAAAATCGCATCTTTCAATTATTTTATTAAAATTTGTGTCATTCATTCCATCACACACTCTTTGTGGATAAGGGAGTGCTTTGTATTCGTTGGATGCAATATTACATTTATTATGGAAGTAATTATATATGGATCCAATTATATATAGTTACATGAGTTGGTTCCTCATCATACTGATCGGGTCAAATACGAGCTCGCGCCGCTGCTCTGACTCTTTTTTTTTTTTTTTTTGTCTTTTACTAAAGATAAATTATACTCCATAGTACTTTAATTAATAATAAATAATGATGCACATAAAGCATATAAAATGATATATATATTAATAACAATTGATAGTTTTCTTAAATACAAATAATATTTTTTATAAATGTAAATAACACATTTTTATTGCATCCAAATGATACTTTTAATAATAAAAAATAATAGTTTCCTTATAAATATAAATAATACTTCACAAATGATATTTTTTATAAAATCAAATGATACTTTATATAAAAATAAATGATGTATTAGAAATGACACTTTTAAATGTGAGTTTTAATAATAAAAAATGATATTTTATGGAATTAGGAGAAGTAAAAAAATGGGAGAAAAGGCGGGGCAAGGCAAACAGAGCAGGCACGGGTTTGACGCAGGTGCATGGTGATAAGAGAATTTGGATAGATATATAAAGCTAGGCAGATGAATTTGTGAGATGATAATTAAACAAGGAAGCAAATACGAGCAGGGTGCATTCAAACCCGTGAGACTATGGCTTAATAGTGTGTAAGTTTGGTCATCTCTCACGGGAAATCCCAACCGCCCTTCACGAGATTTTCCACTCTAGCTCCCAACTATTCCTCATATTATTATTCACAATTTACGCCTTCCCTAACACGTTTATTTTCCCACAAATATTCCTCTATTTGCCCTTCTTTTCATCTAACCTACTTTGCTTGGGTTGCGACACTCCACAACGCCTATCGCATTTCGCATGGATATATATATCTTTTATTTCATCTTCTTATTAATTATATATCTCCGTTCATACAATATAATGCATGACTAATGAAATAAATATGTTTGAGCTATCTATCAATTGGTAGTGTTGTATCAATATAATATTTGAGTCAAAAGAGATCATTTGGAATTTGCAATGCTTCTTGTCAAGACCCGATCAAATATGTTTTAACTGGTCAGCTTTCTATTTTTATTAGGGATTATAGCCAAAAAATACACGAACTTTGATAAAAGTTGTAATTTTCACCTGAACTTTCAAATTAGCCAAAATATACCTGAACTTATATTTTTTGTTGTAAATTTCACCTGAACTTGCAATGATTGAACTCCGTCGAGGTGAAATTTACAACAAAAAATATAAGTTCAGGTATATTTTGGCCAATTTGAAAGTTCAGGTGAAAATTGCAACTTTTATCAAAGTTCGTGTATTTTTTTGCTATAATCCCTTTTTATTATGTAAATATTTGCTATTTTTTAAAATATTTTTCCCTTACTTCTTGAAACTTAATTTCCTTGTTTTGTACTAATCTACAACTTCTTAATTCTCGTGCCCAAAAGAAACGCCTCAAGTTCGGCGGGACGGAGGGAGTACTTCCTTTTGTTCCCTAAAATTATACTCCCTCCGTCCCACAAATCTTGACACGTATTCTTTTTTGGGACGTTCCACGAATCTTGACACATTTCCATAATAATTTTATCTCTCCTACTTTATCACTTTTAATTATTACCCTCTCTCTCTTCTACTTTATCACTTTTATACTTTATTACCTACACACTTAAAACACTAATCTACAACTCTTTAGAGCATCTGCAACGCTTACACGATAGCAGCCTACTCGTGTAAGGCTGCTATCGTGTAACCGATGCAGCAAACATTTACACGAGGGCTACACGTTCTATCGTGTAGCCCTCACAACGGCTGAATTGAGGCGCGTGTTTCTACACGCGCCTCTATAAAAAAAATTGAATTTTGAATTATATTGGCAACTTTGACTCCTCGGTTTTCGTGCCACATTTGACAGTTCAAAATTTTTTTTTTAAATTTTTTCTTCTCTTTATAAATCCATCTTCCTTCTTCTTCTTCCTCACTTTCACTCCACAATTCTCCTTCTTCTTTCACTTTCATTCCTTCTTCTTCCTCCTTCAAGCGTTTTCATCTTCTTTCTTCCGACAATGGCAGAATCCGACCACGGTTCTTCGTCTGATTCATCCGACGGTGTAGCTCATGCGATCATGGAGGAGATAGAGTTGTAGAAACAACTGCTTGCTCACATCTACGCCCAGCCGACGCCGGAGGCGGGACGTACGAAACGTCCCCGGTCTTACGTCCACCGTGATAGAGAGGAAGCCCATCTACGTCTTATGCAAGACTACTTCAACGACAATCCGACGTACGGACCTACATTTTTCCGACGGCATTTTCGAATACAGAAGGAGCCATTCTTGCGCATCGTGGAGGCTGTTCAAGGTGAAGATACTTACTTTCAGATGACCACTGATGCAATAGGCCGAGACTCTCTTTCCCCGTTGCAGAAATGCACGTCGGCTATCCGCCAGTTAGCCACCGGCGTCAGTGCGGATACTTTTGACGAGTATCTCAAAGTCGCCGACTCCACCGGGCGTGTATGCCTCAAGAAGTTCTGCAAGGCGGTCATCCGGGCTTTTGGAGTCCATTATCTGCGTCGTCCAACGCCGGAGGACATCACACGCCTTACCCAGATGCACGAGGCGCGACACGGATTTCCCGGGATGCTCGAGAGTCTTGATTGTATGCATTGGGGTGGAATAATTGCCCTAAGGCGTGGCACGACGCATATACACGCGGTGATCAAGGGGAGCCAACCTTGATCTTAGAGGCCGTTGCATCCCACGATCTGTGGATTTGGCATGCCTTTTTCGGTGTCGCTAGTTCGAACAACGACATCAACGTTCTCAACCAGTCGCCTCTCTTCGCCGACGTGTTGGATGGAACTAACCCGCTTGTGCTCTTTCAGGCGAACCATCGCTACTACCAGATGGGCTACTACTTGTGTGACGACATATATCCGGAGTGGCGTTGCTTCCTCAAGAGTCCACCGATGGCGACAAATCAAAAGGAGGCGAGGTTCAAGAAGATGCAAGAATCGGCACGAAAGAATGTCGAATGTGCCTTTGGAGTCCTTCAAGCTCGGTGGGGAATCATTCGCAGTCCCGCGCGAAATTGGTACTTGGAGCACCTCCGGGACATCATGCTGTGTTGCATCATTCTCCACAACATGATTGTGGAGCACGAAGGTGAAGGAGCAACTAATTGGAGAGATGACGACGCGGGACATGGGGCGTCTAGCAGTGACTCGACGGAGAGTGGTCGAGCAACCCCAGTTTCATTCGAGGAATATGTCCAAAGAGATGCCCTTCTCCGAGATAGGCAGTTGCATGCCGCGCTCCAATATGATTTGATGGAGCATGTTTGGGCACGTTTCGGACCTATAGGGCCGGAATAGTTATTTGTAGGATTTGTTTTTATTTTATTAAATTTTATGTAATTTTTAGGATTTCAAAATTAATGCAATTTAAATTTGAAATAAATTGTGTAATTTAAATTTATGAAATTAAACTTAAATGAAAAATGAAAAAAATCAAAACTAATGCTATCATGTAAGCTATCATGTAACTCCAATGCAGCATCTTTACACTATGTGGTCCGCCCCTCATAAAGTAGGCTATCATGTAACCCCAATGCGGATGCTCTTAATTCCCGTGTCAAAACTAAATGTATCAAGATTTGTGGGACAGAGGGAACATAAGCTAAGGAATCTTTTGGAACATATTTTAATAAAAAAATATATTGAGTGTATTGATAAAGGATCTCACCTTAAAGATATATTATTAATTAATTTGATAGTGATAAATAAGTGTAAGTTATATGAATAATATTATCCAATGATGTGTAAGGTATAGTTGTGTGCAAAACTAAAATATATATATATTTGAAAATAGGAGTACTAACAAGGGAATACATACATAATTTTAAGGAATTAATTGAGGGAGTGTGATTTATTGGGTATAACAGATAAATAGTTATATAACTTAAATTAATATTCTATATATCTTCTTTTCTCTCAATTAATAGGGATGGTAATTGAATATGGTGAACCCTTTCGTGCATCAACTGTTTTTTTTTATAAATTAACAGTATTAAATAAAGAAATTTAAATGTCGCGTCACAGGGGATTCAAACCCAAGACCTTTGACCTCAAGCATTTACCCCTTACCGCTCGTGCATCAACTTTTAATTCTCTGTGTGTGTGAGACTGAAAGACGTCTCATCTCATGAAGAACCTCTTGAATATTTGATTTTATTTGTTAAAACATAAAAAAATCTAAGAAAAAAGAAGCATCAATATTAAACGTGTGTGTGTGTGTGTCTATATATATATATATAGAGAGAGAGAGAGAGGGGTTCAAGAAAGAACCACTAAATAAAAGAAGAACGGAGAACCATTTTCAGTCATTCGATCATTAAGATCTACGGTGGATGCATCATATTGTTGGATGAATGCAGATCCTGAGTTCAAATCCTGAAGGGAGCAATTTTTTTTATTTTTTTGAGTGCATTAATTTTAACAGCGAATGCATTAATATTTACAGTGGATGCATTAGATTTGATGGTTCTCACGTTCTCACATATAATGTAGTTTTCTCTAGAATCACATCCTATATATATATATATATATATATAGGGGTGGGCTATCGTGAGAGCATATCTTAAAATAAGAAATAAGAGCAATTTTTAATGTATGAAGTTTATGTAGAACACCTATGAATTTGCTGTATAAAGGTATGAATTGTGAAAAATAAATTTTTGCTACCTTTGGGATTCGAACTCAGGACCATAAATCCATCCAACAGGATTACGAATCAACCGTAGATCTTGATGATTTAAGGGCTGAAAATGATTCTTATTTTATAAATAAGAATCATTTAAGATATAAAATAAGAATCATTTTCAGCTCTTAGATAATCAAGATCTACTGTTAATTCATTATCTTGTAGGATGAATTCATGGTCCTGAGTTTGAATCTCAAATGTAGCAAAATTTATTTTTCGCAATTAATACCTTTATACAGCGAATTCATACATGTTCTACATAAAATTCATACATTTTTCCTAGTTCTTATTTCTTATTTTAAAAAGGTGCTCTTATTTTTGGAAGTAAGAATTTTCCATACTTTTGGAAATAATTTCACTTATTATTATTCTTACAATCTTTATTTTTTGTAGAACTCATTCCTCACTTATCAAATATACATAACTAATTTTTAATAAAATCTGTATCATTCTCCAATAAAGATATTTGAGGGATGAAGCCGAGTATTTGATAATGCCATTTGTATCTGCTAGGATCATGTATAATACTGTTGTCAATGTAATAACAAAATCATACACCCCACTTGAATTAATTACACAAAAGTAAAGCATTTTAAAATAGAGAATCCAAGTTCCTCCTTTATAGCTTTCATTTTCAGTTATCATTTATTCCTTAGGTGCATGTAGATCTGCCCATTCTGGCTCCTCCCATTATATCTTTCGTTGTTTGTCTGCTCCCACACGTACCACCCACAACAGATTACATATATATAAATTTACAAAATAATCGTCTGTACCAGAACATGTGTTGTCTTTAATTTTAACTATAAGATTGTGATAACATATTTTCATTTTTAGAACCAGGCTTGACCCACTTTCTCGGAATAGTATAGTTGCGCTTGCAATTGAAAATATGTGCGGAATTAATACACACATAAAATTAGTGATATTTTTATGTTTTTTATTTTCACGTCAAGGGATCATTTAGTATAATAATTGTGTTAATATATAAGAATAGCCACTTTTATATAGTAAAAATAAATTTTACCCACTAATATAAAAACTTAAAAAAATACCCACATTTACCATTTTACCCTTGCATATAAATTTTTTACAAATACCCACGAATTCACAACAACCAAAATAAATTTTGGTTGTGAATTCAAGCTTTAAAACTCGAATTCACAACTGAATAACATGTATTGGTTGTGAATTCAAGTTTTAAAGTTTGAATTCACAACTATAAATAGTGTTAGTTGTGAATTCGCGTGAATTCACAACCACGCTATTTCAAGTTTTGAATTCACAACCGATAAAACTTGAATTCATCACAACCAACATTTTTTCAAGTTGTGAATTCACAACCAATAAAACTTGAATTCATTATCAACATTATTTCAATTGTGAATTCACAACCAACGCCGATAATTCAGTTGTGAATTCAAGAACATTTGTACAAAATTGCGCGATTTTCATCAATTTCTTCGTTACTTATAACATAATACTAATATATTCTAATTCATCTACAGTACACAACATCTCTAATGGATTCAACAATATTGAGCTTGTTAGATAAAATTTTCCTTCAATTACTCAATCATATATATTACCAAAATCTAACACTCAAATTAAACACGGGAAATGAATACAAACTCGAGTGTCTTGAAATCTGCAGGCACACCTGAGAAAGGTAGGAGAGGTACATTCTGTAGGAAAGAAAGGGGGAGCGAGAGAGAGAGACAGAGAGGAGAGAGCGAGAATTTTATAAAATATGAAGCAGCCGGCCCCGTCACGCCGCCGTTCCTCGACCGGAAGGCCGTCGACGCTGACCAGCCGCTGACCAGCTTCAACTTCGATCCGGCGGTGCTCCGCCGTCCGCCGAGACGCTGATCGGGGAGGAGGACAGCCTGGAGCAGCGGAGGAAGCCAATCGTCGCCGCAGTCCTCGACCTCAGCAAGCTCCAGATCGAGAAGAGAGAGAGAGAGAGAGAGAGAGAGAGAAGAGATAGCGTGCAGAGAGAGAGAAGAGAGCGTAGCGTGCAGAGAGAGAGAAGAGAGAAAGAAAAAATGAGAGAATGAGAGGAGGCTAGGGTTTGCCCATTTATATAGAAGGGCAATTTAGTCCTTTAACACAAAAAGTGGGTATTTTTTTATGTTTTTATTTGAGTGGGTAAAATTTATTTTTACTATATAAAAGTGGCTATTTTCAAAATCCACTCACGCAGATTACTAGCACGTACACTGTCTTGTCCGGAAAAATGTAATAGTTCCATATTTGAAAATGAAATAAAATCATTAGACATTATTGTATCAATATTGAAAGTGTGATATACTTTTAAAAGGGGGTTATTGTCGGAAAATACATGTAGTTTGTCAATTTTCTGGTTTATAATATGACTTTATAATTTGACCAGAAAATACATTAATTTTAAATTTAATCGCAATTATAACATGACTTTATAGTCTGACAAGAAAAATCACCAAGTTTCAATTTATTTTCAATTATAACATGATCTTATTTAGATTATTTTTCATCATAGATATATTAATATTTATTGTATTTATATTAAATTGTTATGTATAAAATATTGTTAATTAATTGATTAATTTTTATAAAAATTAAGTTAGATGATTAATTATTTCATAATATATATATATATATATATATATATATATCAAGATATTATATTGATGGTTTGAAAATACATATATATTAATATATATATATATAGGGGCGCGCTCCAGTGAGACCCCCTATTTTTCGTGCAACATGAGTACAATGAATAAGACATATAATACTAATGAACAAAACGTATATCTAATGAACAAGATGCATATATTGATGAAAAATAAAATTTAAAAAATTCGTAATGAATAAGACATATATACTGATGAACAAGGCCGTATATACTGATGAACAATGCAGTATATACTGATGAATAACAAAATTTAAAATATTCTGCTCCCTCCAGGATTCGAACCCTGCGAAAAAAAATCATCCTCCAGATACAATATCAGCCATAGGATTGATAAAATAAACGAACCAGATCGTGCCCTAGATCTCATTAAAATTAGGGGGTCTCATTGGAGCGGCCCTATATATATATATATATATATATATATATATATATATATATATATATATATCTACACTTTCAACACACAAATGCGCGCGCGCCCACACACACACACACATATATATATATATATTTGATTTTAATATTCTATTAATATATTACATATATAATAAGTATTTATTTATTTAAATTATGAAATTATAAAATATTAGGACCAATAAATAATTTAGGTACATATATAATAGAAATTATGTTAAAAACTAAATAATATTATATACTATTATTTACATATAGATGTATATTTATCAAATATATATGTATATATATATATATATAGTATATTGTGAGATGAAAAGAAAATTAAAAATATTTAATGTATTAAACTTGTTGAAATATAAATAAACTTGATTTTTAAGTAAAGATATTTGAGAAGAAAAATCTAGAATAAAGAATAAAAATAAAATATAGGAACTAAGTAGAATAGTCTAGAACTTAATTTATAAATGCAACTTGCATTACTTAATCTATAAGAATGTAAGCCTAGCTAGATTGTTCTAGAGATTGACTAAGTCGGCTAGTTAACCGACATTGTACACTATAAATATGTATTGTATCATTTCAATTTGGTAGTGAAGAAAAGAAATAACATTAAATACTTCACATTACATTTTGATCTCCACATTTCTTAAATACACACACACGTCCACACACTTGCACAATATTTCTCCATATTTTCTCCCATCAATTTAATAAAATTCTCCATTTATATATACTTATATTCCAACAAAGTGGTATCCGAGCCATAAAATCCTACCTGTGGAATGGCCAACCTACAATCGTTTCAAGTCCCCATGCTCAACAAGAGCAACTTCGACAATTGGAGCATCAAGATGAAGGCGCTATTGGGAGCCCACGACGTTTGGGAGATCGTGGAGAACGGCTACGAGGAGCCGCAGGACGAGGCCGCACTATCCCAACAACAAAAGGATAGATTGCGAGACATGAGAAAGAGAGACAAGAAGGCTCTCTGTCTCATTTATCAAGCGCTGGGGGACGACGATTTCGAGAAAATCTCGAATGCGAGTACCGCCAAAGAAGTGTGGGAGAAGCTCCAGAACGCGTGCAAAGGAGCGGAGCAAGTAAAAAAGGTACGACTTCAAACTTTAAGAGGAGAGTTTGAGTCTTTACATATGAAAGAGTCCGAATCGATTTCGGATTATTTTTCAAGAATCTTGGCGGTGTCTAATCAAATGAAAAGAAATGGTGAAAAATTGGAGGATGTAAGAATTATGGAGAAAATATTGCGCTCACTAACCCCAAAGTTTGAGCACATTGTGGTGACGATTGAAGAGACTAAAAATTTGGAGGAGATGACGATCGATCTCTTGTTGGGGTCGCTGCAAGCATATGAGGAGAAGCAAAAGAAGAAGCAAGAGATTTCAGAGCAACTTTTAAAGTTGCAAGTAAGCCCGAAAGAGAAAGAAGAAGGTCCGAGCAATGGCCATGGACAATTCGGGAGAGGACGTGGTCAAGGTCAAGATCGAGGAAGAGGTCGTGGACGTAGACGAGGACGAGGAGGCTTCGTCAACAGTAGTGAAAGAAAGGAGTTTACAAATTGTCGGGGGAGGAGCAACCCGCAGTCGAGGTACGATAAATCTTCGATAAAGTGTTATAATTGCCATAAATTTGGGCACTATGCTTCCGAGTGCAGAAGTGAAAAAGTAAGGATTGAAGAGAAGGCCAATTACGCCGAAAGCACAAATCAAGATATTGGTAGTGTGCTTCTGGCATATAAAGGAGAAGCTGGAAGAGATGACACGTGGTACCTCGACACTGGTGCTAGCAATCACATGTGCGGGAAAAGAAATATGTTTGTGGAGCTCGATGAGTCGGTAAGTGGCAACGTCTCCTTTGGTGATGAATCTAAAATTCCAGTTAAAGGAAAAGGAAAAATTTTAATCCGCTTGAAAAATGGAAATCATGAATTTATTTCCAATGTTTATTACGTGCCCAATATGAAAAATAATATCTTGAGTTTGGGACAACTCTTAGAGAAAGGTTATGATATTCACATGAGAGATTATAACCTTTCAATAAGAGATGGCAAAAATAATCTTATTGCCAAGGTGCCAATGTCGAAAAATAGAATGTTTCTATTAAATATTAGAAATGATGTGGCCAAATGCTTGAAAGCTTGCTATAAAGATCCGTCTTGGTTATGGCACCTACGGTTTGGGCACTTAAATTTTGGCGGCTTGGAGTTGCTATCAAAGAAAGAGATGGTGAGAGGCCTACCATCCATCAAGCATCCCGATCAACTCTGTGAAGGTTGTCTACTCGGGAAGCAGTTCAGAAAGCCGTTTCCAAAGGAGTCAAGCTCAAGAGCTCAAAAGCCACTGGAGTTGATTCATGCTGACGTGTGTGGGCCAATAAATCCAAGCTCCCTCGGTAAAAATAATTATTTTCTGCTCTTCATTGATGATTTTTCTAGAAAAACGTGGGTATATTTCTTGAAGCAGAAGTCAGAAGTATTTGATGCATTCAAGAAATTCAAAGCTGCCGTCGAGAAGGAGAGCGGACGACAAATCAAGGCCCTGAGGTCCGATCGAGGGGGAGAATTCACATCCAAGGAGTTCTTGGAATTTTGCGAAGCAAATGGAATTCGGCGGCCCCTGACAGTTCCGAGATCCCCCCAACAAAATGGAGTGGCGGAAAGAAAAAACAGAACAATTATGGAGATGGCGAGGAGCATGCTAAAGACGAAGAATTTGCCTAAGGAGTTCTGGGCAGAAGCAGTGGCATGCGCGGTGTATCTATCCAACCGATCGCCGACAAGGAGCGTGTGGGGAATGACTCCACAAGAAGCCTGGAGCGGGAGAAAGCCAGGAATTTCTCACCTAAAGGTATTTGGGAGCAAAGCCTACGTGCATGTACCAGATGAGAGAAGGAAGAAGCTCGATGACAAAAGTGAAGCATTCATCTTTATCGGGTACGACTCTAGCTCCAAAGGCTATAAGTTATATAACCCAGAGACCAAGAAAACAGTGATAAGTCGAGACGTCAAGTTCGACGAAGAAGGAGTATGGGATTTCAACTCCAACGGTGACTTCACCTACATCCCACAGTTAGAAGAACAAAGTGCAGAAGAGCAAATTGGAGAAGTCCAACAAGAGCCAGTGACTCCACCAGCTTCACCAGTGCCAGTCACTGAAGACTCGCCACCATCTTTCTTAAATGAAAGAGCCACACCACGAGCAAGGAGTTTGGGCGAGATATATGAGGATACTGAAAGGTTAGAAGATCTTACCTTATTTTGCCTATTTGCTGATTGTGAGCCTGTTAGCTTTGAAGAAGCAGCAGATAGTGAAAATTGGCGAGTCGCGATGGATGAAGAGATCAAAGCCATAAAGAAGAATGATACATGGGAGCTCGTGACACTACCAAAAGGGCACAAGGCCATTGGAGTCAAGTGGGTGTATAAAGTTAAGAAGAATTCCAAAGGTGAAGTGGAAAGATATAAAGCGAGGCTCGTCGTGAAAGGATATAGTCAAAGAGCTGGAATTGATTATGATGAGGTATTTGCTCCTGTCGCTCGCTTAGAAACTATTAGACTAATACTCTCTCTTGCAGCCCAAAATAGATGGAAGATTTATCAAATGGATGTCAAATCAGCCTTCTTGAATGGGTATATAGACAAAGAAGTCTATATCAAGCAGCCAATGGGCTACGAGGTAAAAGGGCAAGAAGATAAAGTCTTGAAGTTGAAGAAGGCCCTATACGGACTAAAGCAAGCACCAAGGGCATGGAATAGCAGGATCGATAAGTACTTGGAGGAGAATGGCTTCACCAAATGCCCTCACGAGCATGCCCTCTACGTTAAAGTCAATGGAGAGGATATATTAATTGTGTGCTTGTATGTAGATGATTTGATCTTCACAGGAAATAATCTAAAGATGATTGAGGAGTTCAAGAAGGCCATGTCAAAGGAGTTCGAGATGACAGACATTGGGCTGATGGCGTACTACCTCGGCGTGGAAGTCAAGCAACTCGAAGATGGGATCTTCATCACACAAGAAGGATACGCCAAGGAAATCCTCAAGAAGTTCAAGATGGAGGGCTGCAAAGCAATCAACACGCCAGTGGAATGCGGGATAAAATTATCCAAGAACGATGGAGGAGAAAAGGTGGACCCGACATTGTTCAAGAGCTTGGTTGGAAGTTTACGGTACTTAACTTGCACAAGGCCGGACATTCTTTATGCGACAGGACTCGTGAGTCGCTATATGGAGAATCCAACCACTACGCACTTCAAGGCAGCAAAGAGAATTCTTCGCTATCTCAAAGGTACGCTCAACTATGGCCTGTTCTATTCAAGTACTGATGATTATAAGCTTGTTGGGTATAGTGATAGCGATTGGGCTGGAGATAATGATGATCGGAAGAGTACAAGCGGATTCGTGTTCTTCATGGGAGACACCGCTTTTACCTGGATGTCGAAGAAGCAACCCATAGTCACGCTATCAACATGTGAAGCTGAATATGTGGCTGCCACATCCAGTGTTTGTCATGCAGTTTGGCTACGAAGTTTACTGGAAGAGCTTGGGTGGCCACAAAAGGAGCCAACAACTATTTGCGTGGATAATAAGTCGGCAATCGCGCTCTCAAAGAATCCGGTGTTTCATAATCGAAGCAAGCATATTGACACCCGCTTCCACTACATCAGAGAATGCATCGCAAAGAAGGAGGTCCAAGTGGAGTATGTGAAATCACAAGATCAAGTTGCCGACATCTTCACAAAGCCGCTCAAATACGAAGACTTTATCAAGTTCAGAAGTCTGTTGGGAATGACAAATCAAGTTTAAGGGGGAGTGTTGAAATATAAATAAACTTGATTTTTAAGTAAAGATATTTGAGAAGAAAAATCTAGAATAAAGAATAAAAATAAAATATAGGAACTAAGTAGAATAGTCTAGAACTTAATTTATAAATGCAACTTGCATTACTTAATCTATAAGAATGTAAGCCTAGCTAGATTGTTCTAGAGATTGACTAAGTCGGCTAGTTAACCGACATTGTACACTATAAATATGTATTGTATCATTTCAATTTGGTAGTGAAGAAAAGAAATAACATTAAATACTTCACATTACATTTTGATCTCCACATTTCTTAAATACACACACACGTCCACACACTTGCACAATATTTCTCCATATTTTCTCCCATCAATTTAATAAAATTCTCCATTTATATATACTTATATTCCAACAAAACTTTGATATTATTATAATAAATTAATTACAAGGTCATGTTATAATTGAGAATAAATTGAAACTTTGTGTATTTTCTTGTCAGACTATAAAGTCATGTTATAATTGCGATTAAATTGAAAATTGATGTATTTTCTGGTCAAATTATAAAGTCATGTTATAAATCAGAAAATTGACAAACTACATGTATTTTCCGGCAATAACCCCTTTTAAAAATAGGGAGTATTCTATAATGTATAAAGTGACATTAATTCAAATATAAAATGAGATAATTCTTATTTAAATCACGATTTTTTATTCAATTTTTAATTTCAACTTGATTTTTGGAACATAACAAACGAGTATCCAATCTTTCAATTTTTTGCAACAAAAATTTTCCAAGTATCTTCATTTAAGATCTTGATTTGAGAAATAGATTCATACACGTTTCGTACTTGTTTAGGGCTATGAATATTGACGTCCAATCTAATGGCAGTTATTGGGAACTGTTCCGATATAATTCGCCGTTTAGATGTTGGTCCATATGTCAAAATATTGTTTTTTTGAATAAACAATTAAAAATTTAAGATTGCCAAAAATATTCAAGTCGAATTTTAATTGCAAAAAAAGAGTGAAAAAAGTAAATATTTATTTATTACTACATTTAAAAAATAACTGAAATTAGAAATTAAATAAAATTTCATGATTTAAACAAAAATCATCTCATATAAAATAGTACTCCCTCCGTCCCACCGAGCTTGAGTTGTGTTTCTTTTTAGGCTGTCCCGCCGAGCTTGAGTCATTTCATTTTTTGATAAAAATTAGGCAATTTAAAGCACTAATTTACAAAATTAATTACACTCCTTATTACCTTCTCTCTCTTACTTTATCACTTTATTTCATTCTCTCGCATACTTTATCATTTTTATACTACACACTTAAAATATTAATCTATAACTTCTTAATTCTCGTGTAAAAAAAAACGCCTTAAGCTCGGCGGAGGGAGGGATAGTATGACAATTAAGTGCCACTTTTGTAGCAGTTGGAGAGATACACATACATACACATACACACACTCACTTTATTTTATTCCATCAGATCCAACTCCCAAACACAGCTAACATTTGTTTTTGTCTTTGATGAAGATCACAGGAGCCCATCAACATCCTCTCCTTGTCCATCAACTTGATGCATGAAACAAATGAATTCCATCACCATCTTTCCCTTCTCCATAAGCAAACTCAATCGCCAAATATAACTGATTTCCCATTTCTTCCTATAAATACAAAACTCATTCTTTTTTTCTCCCTCAATATATATTAATTAGGGTTTCACAGCATGTCACCTGACAACAGCAGAGCAGCCGCCGGAAGAGATGAAACCCCCAGCTCCACATGCCGGAAAAGCGCCGCCGCGAGGCCGCAGGAGGCAGCCCTCCGCTGCCCCCGATGCGATTCACCAAACACCAAGTTCTGCTACTACAACAACTACAGCCTCACGCAGCCTCGACACTTCTGCAAAACATGCAGGCGCTACTGGACCAAAGGCGGCGCCTTGCGCAGCGTGCCCATAGGCGGCGGCTGCCGGAAAAACAAGAAAACCAGGCCCTCCCCTCCGCTCTCCGCCGACTCCTCATCAGACATCGCCGGCGGGTTGAAATTCTTCCAGGGAGTGGCACCAGCTATGGACTTTCAGCTCAATTTTCCCGGCACCACCACCTCTCTTCTCAACCACTTCTCTGCTTTAGGCGACTCTTCTGCAAACCCTTGTTACACCTTGGATCTTTCTGCAACACCCAACCCTCCTTTAATCGGATTCGATCTCTCTCCTCCAAATCAAGAATTGGGGTTTCGAAGCAGCCTCGCGTCATCCATGGAATCCCTCAGCTCTATCAACCAAGATCTTCACTGGAAGCTGCAGAAACAAAGATTAGCCATGCTTCTACCCGCCGACAATCACAAAACCGTCAAACCGCAGCCCATTTTGTTCCAGGATCTGGAGCTTCCGTCCAAGCAAGATGCTTGCGTAAGAAAAGATGATGGTGCTGCCGTTGCGACGGAATGGTTTTTTGATACTTCTTATAATGCAACTGCAGCGACAAGTAACGGCGTTAATGCTGATAACGGAACCGGCTGGAGCACTGGAATTCAGGCATGGAGTGATCTTTCACACTATTCTTCAATTCCTTAAAATTTATGTTAATGGATAAATCTGTTTTTAGGGTTTTATGTCAATCAAACTTTTCTTCTAGTCTAGTCAACTGTTGATTCCATGTTCAGACCAAGATGTAATCTTTTCAGTGTGTTGTTATTGTTGCTTTTTTTTTTCTTTAATTTCTTTTTAATTTGGTGCAGATTATTGAAACGAAATTGCAACAGCTAAAGTTGCTTTTAATTATTAGCACCCTTTCTCAGTTTCTTTTCATGATTATGATGATGAGTTAAACTTGGCAAGAATTAAGAAATGGTATTTTATATACCATTTTATATTCTACCGAGGTATAAAATTACATTTGTGCTAGATAATAACATTAATTATATATTTTGCACTTTATATACCATTGCAAATTTGCATAAATTTGTCTTTCGGAGAGCTATACAAATATTATATATATTTGATTTCTCACCAAATTCGGCTTTGTTTTCTTGCTCTTCATCAAACAAAAAATGTTAAAAGTGTAGCTTGTCCGATGATTATGAATAGCCTAAGGAAATTTTCTAAACATCAATTAATTAGGTTTTAAGGGGAGAATTGTCTTGTCCTGTATGAAATTAGATTTTGTGTTCCTTTGGTTTAAGTAGGGGAATGAAAAGGGAATAAAATCAAATAAAATGAAAGAATTGTAGCAATAACTATTACTTTTAATCGAGTGTTTGGTTTAAAAATGGAAAGAAAAATAACTAGTAAGATATTCCCTTTTTTTTGTTTCTCCTTTATATTGAGAGGTAACAAATTGGGTGATTAGATTACTCTCAAGTATAATGATTAATTCATTATCCAAACCAAACAAGGATTCAACTAAATGAATATTTTTCCAATTTCTAAAAACACCCACCAAACTTGGCTCAGAGATACGTTTGAATTCATATATGGAGTAATTATTGTATATAGTATATTGTGTTGAAAGAAGTTATTGGGATTGATGATCGGTTAGGGACCATTATTGAATGAATATTAATGGCATATTTTTAATTTGTTTCATGTTAAGTCAGTGTTCAGAAAGTCTTCTTCTTCTTCTAGACTGATACACTGTCTCCCTCATAACAGGTATCTGAGTTCCAGACTTTGGTATCAGCTGCTGACAATATATACCAGCAGTAGCAGTAGCAATAGCTCATAAAGGAACCCTTCTTTATGTATGCCTATACACACATTATACTGTGTATATATATATACATGCTGTCTCTGTAAAGCCTATACATGGGCCTGAATCTGATCACCCTCTTTCACACACTACACGCACTGCCAACCAAGGCTTTTAATAATTAGTAGTTATCAAGACTGGTGCTGCAATTTGGAGCTGTTTCTGAAAAGCTAGCGATGCATATGGCGTCAAACTGGATTGTGATTTGTGATTTTTTCAAACTAATATACTCCCTTACTAGCTAC
This sequence comes from Salvia miltiorrhiza, assembly GCF_028751815.1. Classification (NCBI taxonomy): domain Eukaryota; kingdom Viridiplantae; phylum Streptophyta; class Magnoliopsida; order Lamiales; family Lamiaceae; genus Salvia; species Salvia miltiorrhiza. The sequence goes on along the minus strand of NC_080390.1, from coordinate 43,539,138 downwards.
CTTCTTTAATCATGAACTTACCACACAAACTTAATTTATTTCACCTCGCGTTTTGTTGCAGATGATAATTAGTAAACTCAATTAAGCTTTTATTCAATCCCATTTTCATGAGAGAGAGAGAGAGAGATCTAGATGTTGTGCATGTCCTTGCTGCAAAAACTTGTGATTCTAGCTTTTTAGATGATGTTGGACACTGAGCCTGCTTTTCTTCCCATGCTTTTGAATCCTCCATGCTGGTTTGTCATTTTTTGATTATTGCAAATTTTCAATACTTTTTTATTGAAATAGTAATTAATTAAGTACTATTCGTGATGCAATCAGAACTGAAATTAAAGAATCGTATGATAATTAAGAAGAAAAGAATTGTATTTCCCGAAAATAGCATTCTCTTCATCTCTTACAGAACGGCAAACAATAAATAATGCTAATTAATAAGTACACAGGAAGTTATTTTTCTTTTATTTATATGTTTTTATTGAGTTGGATACCCGAAAATAGCATTTATTTATTTTTAATAAGGTACATGCAGTACTGGGGATATTGAACCAACATTTCTATATCTTTTACGGGATATCCATAATTTAGGTGTCCTTAAAGATATGGAGTTGAATTGAATATATATCAAGCTCATTTATGAGATTTCCCCATTCCTTTCTAAGTTTTTGTTTATTAATTTATTTAAAATTATAAATAATAGTTTTTCATTTATCTCTGTGGTCCAACTTCCTATCAATTAATTGGAGAGGAAGACTGCGCTTTGTTCTCTATAATTTTTTCTAAGCTGAATTTTCTCTAAGGTTTATTTCTACAAACCAAAATAACAATTAAGAACACATATATATAAGACGCCAATAGCAAGTAATTAATATTAATTCGTATATAACGTATTAATAGATGAGTTGCTTTAGTGGTTCACGTGTGAGGTGATGATAAACAAATGATATTTGCTTCTTGAAACTGCTTTTACAATCGATTTTTGATGTTCATTCTCTGAATATAACTTTTTTCAGCAAAAAAGGGAAGTCTAGTTCCCACATTGTCAAACAAATAATCATCATTCACCAACCAAATTTGTCTTTTGCTTTCTGCAGCAATTCTATAAAAACCAGATGTTTAATCAGCGCTAGCTCTTTAACATATAGCTATATACTTTTAATAAATTTCCTAAAAATTGCAAATTCTCATCAGGAAAAAGGCCAAATTAGAATACCAATAATCACAAAAGCTCAAGAATGACGCAGCAAATTTTGTTTTATACCTTGGTGGATCAAATACCTATGGCTACATATGTATTTATTTATTGTGGGCGTATGCGTAACTTCTTTTCATTCCTTGCATGCTTTTCTCCTTTTCTGTTGGTACCAACTTTTGTTTCCTTATGAAATAATTGCACAACTGAAATTTTTTTTCCAAGAAAACAATTTCCCAACACAAAAAATTATGTGGTGGGGCTGAGGTTTGAGGAGGAAGAAGACAGCGTGAGTAACGTGATATCGACCAACATTGTGAAATGCCCCTTTTTCCTTCAACTGTCAAGTTTTACGAACACCATGCAAGAATATCATGAGCCATCTATCTCAACTTATAAATATTGAAAATAGATTGATACACCACATCCTAGCTCTACCTAAGTGTATTTTATCCCCTATATTTTTAATTAATACTAACAAAATGATACATACACAGTCACCGCACATATATAAATTAAAGGGGTAAAATTAATGATATATACTAATTCTGAAAGACAAAACTTAAGAAATACCCATCTTTTACGAAATACTATATATTCATTTATGACTTTTTTACCCTTATGTTCACTACAAAAAAAATTCCACTATTGACATGAGACTTGGTAGCTATTATGTGTGCCACAAAAATTAGTGGCTTTTGATGGTGTAACTATTAGTGATTAGCTACACAACCAAAAGCCACTAATTTTTGTAACACACATAATAGCTACCAAACCTCATGTCACTAGTGAAAACTTTTTTTGTAGTGGTTGATCATTATTGTATTTTGCACTGATACTCGACTGCTCGACTCGCAACAGTCAAGTATATTGAGCATTAATGCATTTTTTACGAATGCTCAACTCGCAGAGGTCGAACATATCGAATATTAATGTATTTATCTCAAATACACGAATATTCGATTAGCAATGGTACAAGCGGGTAAACTTAGCTAATCTTATATGCAAAAGAATTATTGTGGTATACGTGTGTGTGTGTGGTATGTAGTACAAAATTCAAAATTACTGGAACACTAAGAATGTCGCAGCCCGATATAGCCAGTGATAGCGTATACCAAGTATCGTACGACTAATAAAAGAAATAGTGAAAGAAATAGGAATACATTTTGTTTTAGCGGAAGCAATTGCAAACTTTACTCATTTTAAAGAAGGATTTCAAGACCAAAATAATTACTAGCTTGGGTAAACATGATTAAGCCATTGAAACTTAGCAAGGGTCTGAGAAGTATTTCCCTTAAGGGATATTACAGACATAAGCAAATTAAATAAAGAGTTTCATCAGAGTTATGCAGCGAGATGCGTTACTATATGTGTGAAGACATATAGCAGGGAGTTCAAATTCTTATAGAGTCAAAGCTTATAAAGATAAATATGAGACATAGGAAAGACACAGCCAACTGACAATTCCAACAGCTTTCACCCATCCTCGCGCCAAGCCAGACCTGCACATTTAGAAATACATGCAGGGCTGAGTACCAAAAAGCACTCAGTGGACTCATGCCGGAAATAATTGAAATGTTGCTCTTAGAGCTATATGTCAATCTTGCCCTTTTCAATGCATCAACAGGATTTAACTGAGATTAAAAATACCTGTTCATGTTTTTCTGTCATAAACTCATTTGCATCATCATAATAATATCATTAGTCTGCAGACATTATATATTCACGGTATGTGCCAACTATGAGAACTCATATAATATATATATAAGGTGAAGAGAAGGAGGCCTCCTTCAAATCACCGTGACCGGCCGACTAGAGACGGCTCACGGTCACCTCTGCGCACAAAACCTTTACTGTCATATAAATCAGTCAAAGGCCGATATCTTGCATCATGATCATAATCATGTCTTTCATAGAGGCAACATACCATATCTCATTCTCATCAATAATAAATATGGCAAGTTGACAATTTTCATAATACTCATCAATAATGCTTCAACATGCTTCATTTTCATAAGATTCATCAATAATGCTTCAACATGCTTCATTTTCATAAGAATTTGCATTTGAACTCATTATCATGGTAGCTAGCCATAATAGAGTTAGAATAAAGCCCACCTGTCTCAGGGGTCGATGACGTAACGCTCAGAGTCGTACTAACGCCGGCCGTCACTCGAACCTTTGGTGGCGCACGTGGTTTAGATTGTCATGTGACAAAATAAACTCTAGTTAGAATTTCATCTAACTAATATCTCAATACTTATGCTTTCATCATATGCTTAATCTCATCTTATAACCTATCTACTATTTACCCAATTGGACCTCTCAATTTAATTAGATATCTTATCCAATTAAAAGACTCTCAATCCTAGGTAAATAGCATTCATAAACATCAAATAGTCATTCATACTTTGCAATAATCAATTTCCACATAATACATTTTCACGATTTATCACAATAGTCAAATGACTTAAAAAAAATAATCCTATGAACTCGAAATCTTTTTCCTTGTAAGTAAATTCCCAAATATTCACGTAAGCTTGGAAATAAATATAAAATTTTCTAGTAGTATTTTCATGACATAACATGGTGTATTAATCCACCAAAACTTTAAAATCCTCAAAACAATTACAAAGTAGAAATTTTCAGACTCCTACAGTTTATCATTCTGCTCTGCCTCAACTTTAACGAATAAACTGTTTTGACTCAGAAATCTCCTAGATTCGAGACTTACACTGTTGAAAACCTTTCTGCGTCTAGTTTTATTTAAAAAAACGTAGAGTGAAAAACTCCAAGTGGTTTATGAGATATGGGTGTTTTCCCACAGTCTACCAGATTCGGCAGTTTTGCACGACTGGAAGCTATGATTTTTGAAAAATAGTAAACGTTGGCCAAATGGTTTGAAATTTGGTGTAAATCAGTATAATACATGTATCTTTCTACCATAAAAATTTGGGAGGCTGAATGTTTTTGAAAGTTACTGAAACGTGTGACTCTAGGGACTGCCTTTCTAAATTTCCGGTGGACATGCGCAGTAAAAGTTTTGCATTTTAAAAAGGTAGTAAAAGAAGTCCAAATGACTTGAAATTTTACCAGCGTCCTCAAGACACATATATCGACACACTGTAAAAGTTTGAAGAGTTTTAGACGAGGGAAACCTCGTCGACTGATCAGTCCAGAACGTAAGAAAACTTCTCAAAATGGTTGAAACAACAACATATACACATATCATCATAGATCTATACTTTCATCACCATTCTCATGCATTTTCACACTAATAACTCATCATGCTTCAATTATGCATCAATATACATGCTTATACCACAAGAAAATATATATATAACATAAGAGGAGGATTGAGGTTGCTACCAACAAGATCAATGGAGGTGGAGTAGAAGATGATGCGTAGTATGCTTGGAGCTTGAGCTTGAAGATGAACACTTTAAGAAACCTTAGTTCTTACTATATTTGGTGGAACAAGAAAAAGAAGTGTGGTGGAGTGAGGAGGAGGAGGAGGGCTGCTGAAAATAAAGAAGAATAAGAGAGGGAGGGAGATGAGAGAGAGGTGTGCATGTGCTTGTGAGCTTAAAGTGTGGAGGAATGAGTTGGCTAGTTAGATTAGCTTTTTAGGGGCTCTTTAATGGTGCATGTGATTTCCATTGATGGGAAAGAGAAGAATAATGTGGGAGAGTGGGGAGGGAGCTAGTGCTGCGTAAGGGTGAGAGAGTGAGAGAGAAAGAGTGAGAGAGATTGAGAGAGATAGAGAGAGTGAGAGAGAAAGAGAGATAGGTGTGTATATATATATATATATATCTATATATATATATATACTTGAATAATTATAACTCTTATTTAGTATGTGGGAAAAATATATCTCATGAAAATATATTTATTCATGTGAGGAAAAATTATCTCTATTATGATATATCTAATATCATAATAACAATGCATCAATAAATCATATGTGAATATTCTACCAAGTAAAATATTTATATCACATAGACATTTTAATAAAAATATAGGGCGAAGATAGGTTTCTCAATAAGAGAATTTATAAGACTCGAGAAAATAATATCGCCTCCTATTAAACTCTAAAAATTTCTTATCTCATTTATTCGCCCACGTGCATAATTCCTCTAGCTACTATTTAAAACTCAATTTAAATTCGAGCTAGGGCACAAATAGCTTCTCAAAACACGGGGTGTTACATCCTTACCCCCTTAAAAAAAATTTCGTCCCGAAATTTGAAATCTCACCTTCGGGAAACAATTCTGGATATTTTTCCTTCATTTTATCCTCCAATTCCCAAGTTGCTTCTTCTTGCCCGTGATGTCTCCATTGTATTTTGACTAAGGCAAGTGACTTATTTCTCAATTGTTGGATCTTTCTATCCAACACAGCTTCGGGTCTTTCTTCATATTTCAGGTCTGGTTCAAGAGATATATCCTCTCGATGAATAACATGCTTCGGGTCAAACACGTATTTTCTCAACTGCGACACGTGAAAGACATTGTGAACATTCGCGAAATTTGGAGGTAACGCGAGTCTATAGGCAACAGGGCCTACTTTTTCCAATATGTCGTATGGGCCTATAAATCTAGGCTTGAGCTTTCCTTTTATACCAAATCGGTGAATCCCTCGAGAAGGGGAAACTTTCAAAAAGACTTTACTTCCCACTTCAAACTGAATCTCTGTGCGTCTAGTGTCGGCATAAGATTTTTGGCGATCTTGAGCTTCTTTAATTCGTTGCCGAATTTGTCTCACAGTTGTGATCATTTCTTCCACTGCGTCAGGACCTAACACTTTTCTTTCTCCTACTTCATCCCAATAAAGCGGAGATCTACATTTTCTTCCATAGAGGGCTTCATATGGTGCCATGTTAATAGTCGTTTGGAAACTATTATTGTAGGCAAATTCAATCAGGGGTAACACTTGTTCCCATTGAGCTCCTCTATCTAACACTACAGTCCGAATCATATCTTCCAAAACTTGTATAGTTCTTTCAGACTGTCCATCCGTCTGTGGATGAAAAGCTGTGCTAAAATTCAACTTAGTACCCAATTCCCTGTGTAAGCTCATCCAAAAACGTGAGGTGAATTTTGTATCTCTATCGGAGGTAATCGTCATTGGAACTCCGTGTAAACGTACTATCTCACGAATGTATATTTGAGCTAACTTTTAAGAACCACTTGTGACAGGAATCGGTATGAAGTGAGCACTTTTCGTCAATCTATCTATGATCACCCAAACGGCGGTATTCCCTCTATTCGACTTTGGCAAGGCAGTGACAAAGTCCATGGCAATGTGGTCCCATTTCCACTCTGGGATTTCTAACGGTTGTAATTTGCCATAAGGTCGTTGGTGTAATGCCTTCACTTGCTGACAAGCTAAACATCGTTCTACAAACGAAGCTATGTCTCGCTTCATGCCTTCCCACCAAAATCTTGCTTTTAAATCTTGGTACATCTTTGTACCTCCCGGATGTGCTGCGTAAGGCGTGTCATGAGCTTCGCTCATGATTTCATTTCTTAATTTCTCATCATTGGGTACACAGATTCTTCCCTCAAACATCAATGCATTATCTGCTGCTTCTTGGTATGACTCAAGCTTCTCGGTACGGATTTTCACTCGCAATCTTTCCAATTTCTCATCCTCTCTTTGCATACTAACAATCCTTGATCTTAGATCGGGGGTAACACTGAGTGTCGCCATGATCAAATCTGTGGTTTGCGGTGGAAATACCACTTCCAACCTTAACCTTTCGAATTCCCTAACCAAATCATTCTCCTTGGTTAGGATACATCCTAACTTGGCTCGTTCCATTCTGCTCAAGGCATCTGCCACGACGTTGGCTTTGCCTGGATGATAATTGATTCCACAATCGTAGTCCTTGACCAATTCTAGCCATCTTCTTTGTCTCATATTCAGATCCTTCTGTTCAAAGAAATATTTGAGACTCTTATGGTCGGTGTAAATTTCACATCTTACTCCATAAAGGTGGTGTCTCCAAATTTTCAATGCGTGCACTACTGCTGCTAGCTCTAGGTCATGTGTCGGGTAATTTGCTTCATGTGGCCTAAGCTGTCGCGAGGCATAAGCTATTACCTTTCCCTCTTGCATCAGTACACAACCTAGTCCTTTCTTTGATGCGTCTGTATATATGGTATATTCCTTGTTTGCTTCTGGAACGGCTAGTACTGGGGCGGTGGTCAACCTCTTCTTCAATTCTTGAAAGCTTTGTTCGCATTCGTCTGTCCACAAGAATTTGACTTCTTTCTTGAGCAGATGAGTTATAGGCTTGGCTATTTTGGAGAAATCTTGTATAAAATGACGGTAGTAGCCTGCTAATCCTAGGAAGCTACGAATCTCGTGAGGTGTCGTTGGTGATCTCCATTCTTGCACTGCTTGAACTTTGGCAGGATCCACTTTGATTCCTGCAGCTGAAATGATGTGGCCTAAGAAATTGACTTCTCGTAGCCAAAACTCACATTTGCTATACTTAGCATAAAGTTTTTCAGCTCTTAGCTTCTCTAGCACAGTTCTAAGGTGCTCTTCATGATCCTTCTCATTCTTCGAGTAAATCAAGATGTCGTCTATGAATACCAACACGAATTGATCCAAATATTCGTGAAACACTCGATTCATGAGATCCATGAATACGGCGGGGGCATTTGTTAATCCAAAAGGCATCACTATGAACTCATAGTGTCCGTATCTCGTGCGGAATGCTGTCTTTGGAATATCCTCAGGTCGTATCCTCAATTGGTGATACCCTGTCCTTAAATCTATCTTTGAGAAAGCGCGTGCTCCTCGAAGTTGATCAAACAAATCGTCTATACGTGGCAAAGGATACTTATTCTTTAGGGTCACCTTGTTTAATTCCCGGTAATCGATACACAATCTTAAACTTCCGTCTTTCTTTTTGACAAACAGGACCGGTGCTCCCCAAGGCGAAACACTGGGTCGAATGAATCCCATGTCCAACAATTCTTGTAGTTGCAACTTCAGTTCTTGCAATTCTGCTGGTGCCATCCTATATGGTGCTTTGGATATTGGTGCTGCTCCAGGTTCCAAGTCGATTGTGAATTCCAATTGTCGGTTCGGGGGTAGACTTGGTAGAATATCAGGGAAAACGTCTTGATACTCCCGCACTATAGGTACATCTTCAATCTTTATTTGTGCTTCCTCTTCTTGGCTCAAGTATACTAAATATGCTGTCGCGCCCTTTTCTTTTAGTATCTGGTTCGCTTGCACTGCAGAGATGATAGGTGTCTTCTTCCATTTCCTATTGATGGCATAAAAACATGTAGGTTCCAGGCCAGGTGGCTGGAATGATATCCGTCTCTGCTCGCATTGTATCACCGCATGGTGTTCTGCTAACCAGTCCATTCCCAAAATGATGTCTGTGGTCCACATGCGCAGAAGTCTCAACGTCTTAGCCTTAAGCTTAAGAGGTCCTAATTCGAATTCTAAGTTAGGACACACATGTGTCACGGTGGTGATCTTCCCTAAGGGAGTGGCTACCCTTAAGTGTAGCTGGGCTGGTTCTACATTCAGCTCTAACGTATCCACACAAGTATATGAGATGAAAGAATGTGATGCTCCAGTATCAAAGAGAATAACAATGGGTACACCTTTCAGTTCCCCAATACCTGTTAAGTTTCCTTGGTTCTTATCCTGATTCTTCTTATTGATAGCATACATCCTTTGATATTGCGGTGGTATTCCTGCTTGCGGTGCAGGTAGCTGCTTATGAGGCTGGTTTGGACGGCGAAAAGGTTGTTGCTGTAATGGTTGAGGTAGAGGAAGAATTCCTTCCATTGCTCTGAGTTGTGGGGTTGGAAACTGATTGGGTCTTCCTCCACTCATCCCTTGCTGTCGGTTGGGGCACTGGCTCGAGTAATGCCCTGGTTTCCCACAAGTGAAACAATTTGGGTTTCCAGCTCTGCACACTCCTGTGTGTAACTTGTTGCACTTAGGACAAGGGGGTATCCCTTGGTGTCCGGGGTGTGAGGTCGCTGGTCCACCATAAAATAATTTATCGCCTTTCACGAATGGAGCCTGGACATTCTGACCTTGCCATGGCTTTTTACCCTCATTTCCACGATTTTCCCATTTGCGTTTTCCTTTCTGTCCTTGGTTAGAGTAGGGAGTGTTTGATACTTGCGTATATTGAGCTGATGGAGGCGTTGGTGTGTGTGTTATTTTCTCTGGTTGCATTGCTAGCTCCATATCTAGAGCTCTGTTCAAGGCCTCGGCGTAGGAAAGTGCCGTTTGACTTGCCAATACAACTCTTATCTCTTGTCGCAGTCCGGCGCAAAATAACTCGGACATCTTCTCATCCGTATCCACTCTATACGGTGCATATCGGGCCAGATCGCAGAATAGTCGATCGTACTCCACTACAGTTTTATTCCCTTGCTTTAAGGTGGTAAACTCCATCTCCTTCTTTTTCCTATAGCTTCTGGGTATGAACTTCTCACATAGAGCAGTCTTAAAAAGCTCCCAAGTGAGTTCATCTAACTGCTCCGGGGTCATAGTTTTCTGCTTTGCTTCCCACCAATAGTCGGCGGTTCCTTTCAGCTGGTAAGACACGCACATAAGACGTTGTGCGTCGTTGCATCTCAAAAATCGAAAGATTCGTTCCATAGCACGAATCCATTCTTCCGTTTCAGCAGGGTCTCCCGTGCCTGCGAAAGTCGGTGGGTTCTGTCTTAAGAAAAGTTCTTCCACTCTCCTATCTTGAGGTGGAGGCGGCGGCGTAGGTTCTCTGGGTTCTTCCTCATTCTCGGGTGTATCTCTGTTCACTCTTCGTGGAGGCATTATGACAATCTACAAGTTTGGGTCAAAAGATAAGTTCCTCTATGTGACAAGGATCATCTTACTCTAGTCTTATGGCTGAGTAATTCACAACATACCATGCGTCTTATATATATATATATGTATATACATACATTATCACATAGAGTATACTCAATGCATCAAGTACTCGGTTCTCAATCAATGTATACAAATTGACAACTACATCATAACAATGCATCAAAACAAGTAATCACATTTCTCATTTAGTCAAAAATGGCCACTTTGGCCCATCATGTATATACCGTGAAAATTGCCTCAGCGAGGACTTCTTTTGTACAAAATGTATACTATGATCTATAAACTGCTATAGGTCAGTACAAAGTACTACTCTGCTAAAGACCTAGCTACTGCATCAATATTGCCTCTATGTACAAGCAGCCCTACAACTGGGTACAGATACTATCCGTTACCCGTGTACTATGGGGGCCTAACAAAATAAGTACAAACCCTGGTCTGGGATGGAACTATCCATTGTTAGCCAAATCTAGGGGCTATCTAAACAAAGCTACCATATATATACATCTCTATTCAAATACCATCATATCAAAACCATATCCACCCATGACCTCTACCATCACCCCGGCTACTATCGTCACTCCCATCCTCCGTAGCATCATCACCGACATCTGCTCGAGCGTCACCCAATCGGGGCACATACGGCACACCATCCTCACTGTCAGAGTCGGCACGGTGAAAAGGGTCGAAGGCGGCTCTCTCTCGAATCGGATCTCCTCGAGGGATGTCCGTCTCGAAGGCCTGGCCCATGTTAGGAAGATCCAAGGGCTGTGAGATGAGAGTCCCAACAACCGGGACTGATCCTGTGTCGTCCTCCATGTCTCTAGCTGTCCCCTGGGGTCGTGAAGGTCCTGGTGCGAATGGATCAACATCAGCCATAGCAATCTCGCCCTCTCCAACCGTAGGGAGGGGAGGAACAGGGAGGGTCTCACGGATGGGGCTCATCAGCTGCTCGATGGTATCGATGGCCTCAGTGGTGTCTATGGTCATAGGGGTAACCAAGATATCAATAGGAGAAATCTCCTCCTCGGGCAGAGTGCCCTGAGGAAGTGAAGGAATAGGGTCATCAATCGGCTGGAAGATAAGGAGGTCTAGTCCCAATGCCATAAAAGGATCCTCAGTCTCAAGAAGACCCTGAGGCTGACTCTCTGCCTCACCCTCTCGGGTGTCACTCTCCGTCAGGTAAAAGTAGGGTGGGTTCGCATACATCACGAACCGGCTCAACAGAATGGTTAGGTACTCCGGGAATCGCACCTCAAATCCTCCCGGTGCCAACGGGCTATAGAAGTCTGGGGCGATAAAATGACACCAAGCCTGCCAGTGGGGTGGCATCCTATGTGGTAGTATCTGCATGGCCTGCTGGGCCGTGACTCCATGCTCTACGGCGTCAATCCACCTGTGGTGGAAGCGTGCTAAGAACTCTCCAATAGTCTCGTGGTGCTCCAAAGTACAGTCATAGAAAGCCTGTACTATGTCGAATCCGTCTGCCATGCTAGAATAACAACTCGTGTTACTAAGTCAAGAATGACTTACTCGTTTATTACTCAATAACATACTCGTTTGTCGGTGTTCCTCTAGGATTCTCGTAGTGTATCGGTATCAATATTGATTCCAATAAAAATTTTCCACCATCTTACTTATCCAGTCAATCAAAACCAGATATCAATAATATTGCATCATGTACTAATCATGCTTCTTTCTCAACTTATAAATATCATCAACTTATCAATTGCATATCTCATGCTCATAAGTAACTTTAAACTTTAACTTGCATACCTCGTCAAGCTGGCGGAGATGGGGTGTTGGCTCTTGTCAGTGACATAGCTCTTTTAGTCTAAGACTCTAGCTTAGACTCAAAAAAAAAAAAAAAAAAAAAAAAAACTCTATAAGAGATTATACTCAGAGCAGACGAGCTGCTCTGATACCACTCTGTCGCAGCCCGATATAGCCAGTGATAGCGTATACCAAGTATCGTACGACTAATAAAAGAAATAGTGAAAGAAATAGGAATACATTTTGTTTTAGCGGAAGCAATTGCAAACTTTACTCATTTTAAAGAAGGATTTCAAGACCAAAATAATTACTAGCTTGGGTAAACATGATTAAGCCATTGAAACTTAGCAAGGGTCTGAGAAGTATTTCCCTTAAGGGATATTACAGACATAAGCAAATTAAATAAAGAGTTTCATCAGAGTTATGCAGCGAGATGCGTTACTATATGTGTGAAGACATATAGCAGGGAGTTCAAATTCTTATAGAGTCAAAGCTTATAAAGATAAATATGAGACATAGGAAAGACACAGCCAACTGACAATTCCAACAGCTTTCACCCATCCTCGCGCCAAGCCAGACCTGCACATTTAGAAATACATGCAGGGCTGAGTACCAAAAAGCACTCAGTGGACTCATGCCGGAAATAATTGAAATGTTGCTCTTAGAGCTATATGTCAATCTTGCCCTTTTCAATGCATCAACAGGATTTAACTGAGATTAAAAATACCTGTTCATGTTTTTCTGTCATAAACTCATTTGCATCATCATAATAATATCATTAGTCTGCAGACATTATATATTCACGGTATGTGCCAACTATGAGAACTCATATAATATATATATAAGGTGAAGAGAAGGAGGCCTCCTTCAAATCACCGTGACCGGCCGACTAGAGACGGCTCACGGTCACCTCTGCGCACAAAACCTTTACTGTCATATAAATCAGTCAAAGGCCGATATCTTGCATCATGATCATAATCATGTCTTTCATAGAGGCAACATACCATATCTCATTCTCATCAATAATAAATATGGCAAGTTGACAATTTTCATAATACTCATCAAAAATGCTTCAACATGCTTCATTTTCATAAGATTCATCAATAATGCTTCAACATGCTTCATTTTCATAAGAATTTGCATTTGAACTCATTATCATGGTAGCTAGCCATAATAGAGTTAGAATAAAGCCCACCTGTCTCAGGGGTCGATGACGTAACGCTCAGAGTCGTACTAACGCCGGCCGTCACTCGAACCTTTGGTGGCGCACGTGGTTTAGATTGTCATGTGACAAAATAAACTCTAGTTAGAATTTCATCTAACTAATATCTCAATACTTATGCTTTCATCATATGCTTAATCTCATCTTATAACCTATCTACTATTTACCCAATTGGACCTCTCAATTTAATTAGATATCTTATCCAATTAAAAGACTCTCAATCCTAGGTAAATAGCATTCATAAACATCAAATAGTCATTCTGATGGAAATCCACCAATTACTAAGGTGTATGTTAGGAGGAATAAGAATACAGCAACTGTTGCTGCGCAGGAGGAAGGTTGAAGAGTAGGATTTTATTAGTATTTATTATTTACTCTTAAGTAGATTCCTTATGTTATTAGGACTTTTGTTATTTCGCAGGACTCTTATTAGAAGTTTCCTTTTGCTAGTAGGACTCTGTTATTTGTTTTATTTAAACCCCTTGGATCAGTTCGCAGGGGGACTTTTGGGGACTCTTATTTTATGAAACAGCGTTAAATCGCTTACTAGGTTAATTCAAGACTTTCTTCTTGAGTTGCTAGGGTTTTATCTCGCAGGAGATTTCATCAATTGGCACCAGAGCCAGATTGTGATCACGTTACTGCGCTTCCGACGATGGTTTCAAATCGGCAAAGGTTTGAAAACATTGAATCTTCAATTGAGAAACTGAATGCCACACTACAGAATATTTCACTTCAACTTGACAATCAAGTAGGTGATCGACGACAGCGTGAGCAAAGGGCTCGATCGAGCCGGCGACGCGATGAAGGTAACGGGCGATTTAGAGCAGGCCAGCGGGGACATCGCGGTAACGGAGGCCGTTCCGGTCGCGACAACTCAGGGGGTCAAGAACGGGGAAGTCACCGTTGGAACGACAACGATGAAACTAGGAGACGTCGACACCACGAACATCTACGAGAGAATTCATGGGAGAGGGACAATCCGTTTGCAACGTACCCAAATCCGTTTCATAGGGATGGTTCTGAATCGGAGCATGAGGAAGAGGAAGATGAAAATTCACACAATGATTCAGAAACTGAATCCGATGAATCAGTTTATAGTAGACGAAGAGAACGTCCGAATGACCATCGGCCGAAGGGGATTCGCCTAGAATTCCCTAAATTCACAGGTGCTGACCCACTTAATTGGCTTGACAAGGCGGAGCAATATTTTGAATTAAATGATATACGAGTGAAGCATTGTGTTCAAATTGCCTCGTATTACTTGGAGGGTGAGGCTCGACAATGGTGGCGTTGGTTTGAACAGGTTCATGGCAACTCCCAAGTGAATTGGCTTCAATTCAAGAAAGGTGTGCAACTTAGGTTTGGAACTGCTCAAGGCGAAGATGCAAACGAGTCCATGAATAAATTGCGCCAAACGGGGAGTTTTCGCGATTATTTGCGAGAATTTGAGATATTAATGAATAGAGTTCCCCATTGGCCACCGAGTGCGTTACTTGGAGCATTTATGGCTGGATTGAAACCGGAAATAGCCATGGAGTTAAAGATGTGGAGGCCTCATGATCTTCAAGAAGCCATTGAATTAGCAACAAGAAAAGATGAACAGTTACAGATGTCGAAGGCGTTGCCCGCGTCGTCGAGGAGTAGTCCAGCCACCATAAGTCGAAATTTTAACCCCAAGCCTTTCATCCCTACTACCTCAAGGCCTCCATCCAACACACCAACAATTGGTAAAGGGCGAATTCAGCTTCCAAATGATGAAATCATAAAAAGAAGGCGAGCTGGGCAGTGTTTCACATGCGATGAGAAGTATACCTGGAACCATGTGTGTCCTAACGCGAAGGCAATGAGTTTGATAGTGGAAGAAACCGCACCAGAAACAGAGGGAGAAATTACCACTCCAAAATATGACGAAGCTCCTGAAGACGGGATAGCGGAAGGCGGTGGAAATGTGACGACGGAGTTTAATCTATTGGGAATGGAAGAAGCAAAGAAGAATGCAGTAATTTCTTTCAATCACCTAAACGAAAATGGAGGAGCACGAGCGCTAAAATTTGAAGGACATGTTGGGAGATGCCCTGTCCTAATACTAGTGGATAGCGGTGCGACTCTTAATTTCATATCCACACCGCTAGCTGAATATTTGCAACTTCCGGCAACACGTGGAGGGTCCCCATTTTCCGTCACTACTGGAAGTGGCCACTCTCTGACCTGCCATATGAGATACGATCAGGTACCAATCATCATTCAAGGGATTTGTTTCCACGTGACATTATTTGCATTGCCTTTGCCTAAGATGGATATTGTATTTGGGATGCCTTGGATGGAAATGGTGAGTCCTTTCCTGGTTGATTGCAAGGAGTTATCATTGAACTTTTGGTGTGGTGACGAAATGGTTTTGTTGAAGGGTATTGGGTACACACCCCCTGGACCTTTTGACTTAGACATGTTGCAGCGAGAGTTGGCTTCCGGAGGAGAGATCTATTTATTAATATCTCCAGAACTTAATTGCGAAGATCGGATAGAAAAGGAGCAGAACGACGAAATTGCTAAACTTTTAAGCGAATTCGAAGGTGTGTCGACTGCTTCCGTTTCATTGCCCCCTAAAAGAGAATTCGATCACCGCATCAGACTAGCTGACGAATCAAAACCTGTAAATGTAGCACCATATCGCTACGCTCACTTTCAGAAGAACGAGATTGAAAAGCAGGTCGAAGAAATGATGGCAGCGGGCTTAATCAGATACAGCACAAGTCCGTTCTCCTCTCCAGTTTTATTGGTAAAGAAAAAGGACGAAACTTGGAGGTTCTGCACCGACTATCGAGCCCTAAACGAGGCCACCATCAAGGATAGATTTCCAATTCCAACTGTAGAGGATATGCTGGATGAATTGCACGGAGCCACCTTTTTCTCTAAACTTGACCTGCGGGCTGGATATCACCAGATTCGAGTCCACCCAGATGACGTGCACAAAACAGCATTCCGAACTCACAACGGGCATTATGAGTATTTGGTAATGGCTTTTGGATTATGTAATGCACCCTCTACTTTTCAGTCGATTATGAATCATATTTTCCGGCCTTATCTACGTAAATTTGTCCTCGTGTTTTTCGATGATATATTGGTTTACAGTAAAAGTTGGGACGAGCATTTGCGTCACTTGCGCAAAGTTCTGGAAATTTTGAGGGAACATCAGTTTGTTATAAAGCCTTCTAAATGTTTCTTTGGTGTACGCGAAGTAGAGTACTTGGGTCATTTTATTTCAAAAGAAGGAGTAAGAGTTGATCCACGCAAAATTGAAGCTGTGAGAAATTGGCCTATCCCAACAAATGTGACGGAGTTGAGAGGATTCCTTGGGCTGGCAGGCTATTATCGAAAATTTTGCCCAAGATTCGGAGAAATAGCTAGACCATTACATCAGTTGACTAAGAAAAACAAGTTTAAATGGTCAGACACAGCTGAACAAGCATTTGCAGAGCTAAAAGAGGCGATGAGTTCAACCATAATCTTAGCCCTGCCTAATTTCGAGGAGGAATTCGTAATTGAGACCGATGCGTCAGGGGGTGGAATTGGAGCAGTTCTTTCCCAGAATGGGCGACCAATCGCATATCTGAGTAAGGGGATCGCGGAATCTAAAAAGTCATGGTCCATTTACGAGAAAGAGATGTTGGCTATACTGGAGGCTATCAGATGTTGGCGACCTTATCTAGTGGGAAGAAGATTTAAGATAATTACAGATCAGCGTAGTTTACGCTATTTGCTGGAGCAACGAATTACTACACCGGAGCAACAAAAGTGGATTGCCAAGTTGGTTGGGTTTGATTATGAAATTATCTATCGGCCTGGAAAAGAGAATAACGCCGCTGATGCGCTATCTAGACGAAATACAGGCAGCGATTCATCGTTAATGGCCTTGTCTACACCGATCGTTGGTATTTGGGAGGAGATTGCTATCGCAACCAAGAAAGATGATGAACTTGGCTCCTTATTGCAGCAAGTAAAGGATGGGCATCAAGGTCAAGAAGGTTACGCAATTCGTCATGGCTGCTTGGCAAGAAATGGGTGTGTATGGGTTCCAAGAGGAGAGTTAAGAGAACGTTTAATCCAAGAATTTCACACTTCCGTGTTTGGCGGACATTCTGGGATTTTGCGTTCTTTCAAGAGAATGTCACAATTATTCTTTTGGCCTGGATTAAAGAAAGACATTGTGAAATTCATACAAGCGTGCGATGTGTGCCAACGGAACAAAGCAGACAGCCGAAGTCCCGCAGGGTTGATGGCACCACTACCAATCCCTGAGCAAGTATGGGTGGATATATCGATGGACTTCATTACAGGATTACCCCGTTCAAAGGGAAAAGATACCATTCTGGTGGTGGTCGATAGATTGTCCAAATATGCGCATTTCATTGCTCTAAGTCATCCTTACTCTGCCAAAGATGTTGCTGAAATATTTGTTCGAAATGTGGTGAAACTACATGGAATCCCAAAATCAATCGTGTCCGACAGGGATCGTGTTTTTATAAGCTCTTTTTGGCGTGAGATATTTAAGTTGCAAGGGACGCAGCTGAAGATGAGTTCATCTTATCATCCTCAAACCGATGGACAAACAGAGGTGGTGAATCGATGCTTGGAGCAATATCTTCGTTGTTTTTCCTCTAATCAGCCAAAGGCATGGGAAAAATATTTGGCATGGGCAGAGTACTGGTATAACACCACTTATCAACGGTCAATTAACATGACGCCATTTGAAGTCGTGTATGGAAGGGCTGCCGTTCCAATTCCTGCACATGAGCCTGGATCTACAGCTGTACATGAGGTTGATGTGCAGCTACGTGAGCGAGATGCTTTGTTGAAAGAATTGCGATTTAATCTCGAAATCGCCCAAAATCGTATGAAGCAGTACGCAGACACTAAGCGTCGGCCTGAGGAATTTGAAGTTGGAGATTGGGTTTATTTGAAACTGCAGCCTTATCGGCAGAGTTCAGTTTTTAAAAGGGTAAATACTAAATTGGCTAGCAAGTTCTACGGGCCTTTTCAGGTTAGTGAGCGAATTGGGACGGTCGCTTATCGTTTGGAGTTACCAAAGGAATCCAAAATTCACCCAATTTTTCACGTTTCATTACTGCGGAGAAAGGTGGGGCCAGTTGAAGCTATTCGTTCAACTTTGCCGCCGTATTCAGCTGAGGGACTGCCAGCACTTGAGCCGGACCGCGTGATTGAGTACAGGTGGAACATACAACGTGGAGGACCAGTGCGTGAAGTTTTGATTCAGTGGAAGGCACTTGGGTTGGAGGATGCAACGTGGGAATCGGTTGCAGAAGTTCGAGCTCAGTTTCCAAGCTTTAACCTTGAGGACAAGGTTCATTTTGATGGAGGGGGAGTTGATGGAAATCCACCAATTACTAAGGTGTATGTTAGGAGGAATAAGAATACAGCAACTGTTGCTGCGCAGGAGGAAGGTTGAAGAGTAGGATTTTATTAGTATTTATTATTTACTCTTAAGTAGATTCCTTATGTTATTAGGACTTTTATTATTTCGCAGGACTCTTATTAGAAGTTTCCTTTTGCTAGTAGGACTCTGTTATTTGTTTTATTTAAACCCCTTGGATCAGTTCGCAGGGGGACTTTTGGGGACTCTTATTTTATGAAACAGCGTTAAATCGCTTACTAGGTTAATTCAAGACTTTCTTCTTGAGTTGCTAGGGTTTTATCTCGCAGGAGATTTCATCACATTCATACTTTGCAATAATCAATTTCCACATAATACATTTTCACGATTTATCACAATAGTCAAATGACTTAAAAAAAATAATCCTATGAACTCGAAATCTTTTTCCTTGTAAGTAAATTCCCAAATATTCACGTAAGCTTGGAAATAAATATAAAATTTTCTAGTAGTATTTTCATGACATAACATGGTGTATTAATCCACCAAAACTTTAAAATCCTCAAAACAATTACAAAGTAGAAATTTTCAGACTCCTACAGTTTATCATTCTGCTCTGCCTCAACTTTAACGAATAAACTGTTTTGACTCAGAAATCTCCTAGATTCGAGACTTACACTGTTGAAAACCTTTCTGCGTCTAGTTTTATTTAAAAAAAAGTAGAGTGAAAAACTCCAAGTGGTTTATGAGATATGGGTGTTTTCCCACAGTCTACCAGATTCGGCAGTTTTGCACGACTGGAAGCTATGATTTTTGAAAAATAGTAAACGTTGGCCAAATGGTTTGAAATTTGGTGTAAATCAGTATAATACATGTATCTTTCTACCATAAAAATTTGGGAGGCTGAATGTTTTTGAAAGTTACTGAAACGTGTGACTCTAGGGACTGCCTTTCTAAATTTCCGGTGGACATGCGCAGTAAAAGTTTTGCATTTTAAAAAGGTAGTAAAAGAAGTCCAAATGACTTGAAATTTTACCAGCGTCCTCAAGACACATATATCGACACACTGTAAAAGTTTGAAGAGTTTTAGACGAGGGAAACCTCGTCGACTGATCAGTCCAGAACGTAAGAAAACTTCTCAAAATGGTTGAAACAACAACATATACACATATCATCATAGATCTATACTTTCATCACCATTCTCATGCATTTTCACACTAATAACTCATCATGCTTCAATTATGCATCAATATACATGCTTATACCACAAGAAAATATATATATAACATAAGAGGAGGATTGAGGTTGCTACCAACAAGATCAATGGAGGTGGAGTAGAAGATGATGCGTAGTATGCTTGGAGCTTGAGCTTGAAGATGAACACTTTAAGAAACCTTAGTTCTTACTATATTTGGTGGAACAAGAAAAAGAAGTGTGGTGGAGTGAGAGTGAGGAGGAGGAGGGCTGCTGAAAATAAAGAAGAATAAGAGAGGGAGGGAGATGAGAGAGAGGTGTGCATGTGCTTGTGAGCTTAAAGTGTGGAGGAATGAGTTGGCTAGTTAGATTAGCTTTTTAGGGGCTCTTTAATGGTGCATGTGATTTCCATTGATGGGAAAGAGAAGAATAATGTGGGAGAGTGGGGAGGGAGCTAGTGCTGCGTAAGGGTGAGAGAGTGAGAGAGAAAGAGTGAGAGAGATTGAGAGAGATAGAGAGAGTGAGAGAGAAAGAGAGATAGGTGTGTATATATATATATATATATATATCTATATATATATATATACTTGAATAATTATAACTCTTATTTAGTATGTGGGAAAAATATATCTCATTAAAATATATTTATTCATGTGAGGAAAAATTATCTCTATTATGATATATCTAATATCATAATAACAATGCATCAATAAATCATATGTGAATATTCTACCAAGTAAAATATTTATATCACATAGACATTTTAATAAAAATATAGGGCGAAGATAGGTTTCTCAATAAGAGAATTTATAAGACTCGAGAAAATAATATCGCCTCCTATTAAACTCTAAAAATTTCTTATCTCATTTATTCGCCCACGTGCATAATTCCTCTAGCTACTATTTAAAACTCAATTTAAATTCGAGCTAGGGCACAAATAGCTTCTCAAAACACGGGGTGTTACAAAGAACCCGACACACGACAAAGGGCTTCTAAGGCAAAATACACGCAGAGATAAAATGAAAATAAAAATTTCTGATATAAAAAAAATTACTTATTTTCTATTTATTTTTCTATGTTTTATTACTCGATGGCCGTCTTAATTATGCATGTAATTGAACACAAACATGTATATAGTTAAATACAAATATGCATACACTACAAGAAAATAGTATTTTTTTTAATATTCATAATTTTTATTCCTATTTTATCCCTGCATGTATTTTGTCTTGGAATGCCACTGCCACGTGTTGCGTTCTTAGTGCGCCACATGAACAAAATGTGTGGTCCAAAATTGATACTACGTACATACTATCTAAGGTTTAGCTACTAGCCTACTACACGATCTCTTTATATATATATATATATATATATATATATATATATATAGGGGATGATTTCAGTGAGAGCTTTCATACATGGTGAGATTTTAGATTGATTTGTAGGTGTTGATTTAATGTATTGTTATTCAACATTATATATTGTCTTATTCAATACTCCCTCCGTCCCATTTAACATATGGCCCCTTCAGTGAGAGTAAAGTGGTCATGTTAAATGGGACGGAGGGAGTATTATATTTAGACTTATTGAGAGAGAGAGAGAGAGAGAGAGAGAGAGAGAGAGAGAGAGAGAGAGAGAAATTTTGTCCTAAAAAATTAATAGGATAATATAGGTATATCAAAATTTACAAGAAAAAAATATTAGTACGTTTTTATTATAGGAAATTAGGAATATATTAGCAGAGACTGCGTTGTGATGATCATGTGATTATAAGTGTGTTCAAATTTTAGAATAATTGTTTGTTTTGTTTGGCGTTTTGTCTCATGAACTTCAGTAGTTTCATGCAAAATTTAATTAGCCTTGAAATCATGAGAATGCACTTGGAAAATACATGAACCACAAACCTTTGGTGAGAGTCCAGCGAGAAATCCGCCGATAAAGACATCTATAAAGTGATAATGTTATATTATACGGTTTTTGGCGTGTATTAATAAAATTCAAAAACAAAGAAGCAAAAATAATAGGGGTGTCAAACGGGATGGGTAAGGGTACCTTGATTAACCGCAATTTGCATGTACGAAAATCAGGACATTTAAGTATTCCAACCTTATTTAAGTATTCGAACTCAACTCGCATTTTGCTATTGGGTACCCGAATATCCGATACGATTATTTAGATATCCAAAATCTTGACTAACCGCAATTTGCATGCGAAAATCATGACATGTAAGTATTCGAACCCGACTCGCATTTTGCTATTGGGTACCCCGAATATCCGATGCGATTATTTAGATATTCAGAATATCTGCTATTGAAAAAATGCAATGAATTTCACTATTCACAAAATTACATTCCTTCCGTCCCACAAATCTTGAGTCAATTACCTTTTTTGGCTGTTCCACGAATCTTGAATCATTTCTATATATAGTAAAAACTAGGGGAAAATAAAGGGTTCTAATTAAACTTATTTTAATTAATTGTGTACTTTTCGACTTTATCACTTTCTACTTTATTACTTACACACTTACCTAATCGCCTTTATATTTTATTACCTACACACTTAAAACACTAATATTCAACTCCTAATTCTCGTACCGAAAAAAATGATTCAAAATTGATTGGACGGAGGGAGTATATAAACAAAATTGTATAGAGACATTGAACAGTGCTTACCCAACATAATTTCATTCCCTTCCACTGTATTCGGCAGACCTGTTATGGCCCAGGAGCGAACGAGGCAGGCAGACAGCGGCTGGAATAGGGGACATAACAGGAGGATGTTCAAATTTGAACGTTTATTTACAATGAATACAGAATTAATTTTAATCTTTTAATCTTGAAAATTTATTATAAATGCATCATTTTAATAGATCAATGCACCATTTGAGTTTTATTTGTTATAAGTGATTTTGTACAATGCAATGCTATGCGCCGTCGGATTTTGAAAAATTAAGGGGAAAAAAAATATTCAATTTGTTAATAAAAAAACTCAACTAGGAGAACTTATTAAATTTGTTATAAATCGTGAAAAGATGTTTTAACAAGTTCCTTGGAAGAACAAAATATATAAATTTTACTCCCTCCATTCCACTTAAGTTGATCAATTTCTTTTCGTCACGAAATTTAAGAAATTAGTGTTTAATGTTTGAAGTATGTTTGGTAATAAAGTGGAGTGAATAAAGTGAAAAGTCTCAAAGATGTTTCCTAAGTTATTATTCCATATAAAAATTGATCAGCTTAATTGAGACGACTGATCAAAAAAAATATTGATCAAGTTAGTTGAGACGGAGAAAATAAAATATTGATATTTAAATTAAAGAAGAAACATTTGTTTCATACTCTACTACTAACGAACAAAATGTAACTACTTTTATTGAGAATGAATTTAAAAATTTAACTATAAAAATTTAAGTAAATAATTTTACTACCGATAAAAGCATGAAAGATAAAATAATTAAGTAGAACTAAAAGCTATCCGGTCTATAAGATACAATGATCAACTCTTAAAAATATATAGTTCGATGATTCTATCATTTTTATTCAATTTAAATCTTCTTCTTAATCTTCATACCGAGAAATAAGTCAAAAATGGGTAAGTTAATTTTTCTAAATATTCGAAATATATATTTGTTGTTAAGATGATCAGTATCAAATTGGGCCCCTATCAAAAGGGTAGTATAATTGGGCGTAAGATCCTTCCAATAAAAGACTTAATTAAAGAAGCGGCCCAAGCCCAATAACCCCCCAGAGCCTAAACCTTGGCAATCTCCATTAACATCCGATGCCTCATTGCATTGTTGTTATTCTTATAAGCCATAATTATTCATTATGGGAGTTGGAACATTGCATTGCATTCTACTGTGTGGTGACTATCTTTTTCCATCATCACATACATTAATATATCTGTTTGTTACTCCAATGGAATAGATCTATTCCACCTTATGGGTGTTTTTAAAAAAAATGATTACTCCAAAGCAAGCTATTATTACTAGCATGCCTGCCTTTGGTTTTCATGCATGCATCAGTGTCTCTTGTTTTCCAAATAAGGTTCTTGATTGATAGTAAAGAGAAATGAAATCCATTTTGCAAATTCATTTCCCCACAAAATCAACAATAACAAATTAGAAGAAATTGTTGCGAAAGGTTTGAATCTCTTAAAAAAAAGGAAGGTATATTGTCTAGTTATCCAGTTGCAGCCACGAGAGAGAGAAGGTGGGTCTTTCAGCCGAGTAAGAAGATTATGATGTGTTCTCTCATTTTCTCTTAAAATTTATTTTTGGGTTAAAATGTACATCGTTTTGATCCATTTGTGATTAATTATTTTGACGTCATTTATTTAATTTGTGCTGGTTTACACAAGCATCAGACAAGCTGCCTCATTTTTCCTGTTAATCTTTTATGCACTTCCAAAACAATGAAGCAATTGTTGGTTGGTTTTGAGGGCCGGGGAGGATATGAAATGGGTGTTCATTAATTTTGATACAACAACTTTACCTATAAATTAACAAGTGCTCCATTCTTGATCTGCACTATTGTATTTTTAATTTATTGCCTTGCATCCTTTTTCATGTATGGTTAGTTAGGCAAGGATTGTTTAGCTTTGACATCTGTATTAACTAACCATTTTTTTAAAATAACGGATTAATTAGATCCAAAGATGGTATAGATAACTAACTACACACAAAGTCTTGGATCCTTAATTTTCCCGCGATACGAATTATGTTTGATATTGATCAGCTAAGAATTATGTGGTCAACTAAAATGCTACTTTGAGTGCATATTGTATTATTGTTTGCTAAAATGCGAAGATTAATCTACACTAAAATTGATGAGCGAGATGACTAATTAAGAAGGGAATTAAATCGCTCAAACATTTAACAGTTGATGGGCACGTGCTTTGGAGCAAGAAACATTGTTTGAAATGAATTTGTGGTGTGGATTTGCCAAATTTAAGAGCATAATACAAACACACCACCTAGTCCTCTCATCACTCTCAAATCCTATAGTTTGAAAATAATTTGTGGTGTGGGTTTGCCAAATTTAAGCGGAATACGAATACAGCACCTCACTATTTACTAGTCCTCTCATCAAGTAGTCTTCACTGATTTCAGCTTTGCCAAGGCTTCTGTCCACAAGTTTATAGTGTGTCCCATTTAATTATTGTATCACCAAAAAGTTTATGTTGGGGTCAGTTAGTTAGTTAATGTAGATGTTGGGAGGGCCATCTTGTCTTGTGCATCTCGTTCCTCATCACACCTTTTGGAACTTTATGTACATTTTACCATACCTCACAATTAACTTATTTTGTCTTCCAATTAACAAAATGGGATTCTCAAGTATTAACCCCTCTCACCTATTAGTAATGTCTTAATTACTATATTAGAATATTTTACTAGTACTATCTTATATCCTTTTTAATAAAAAAAATAATCATTTAAAATTTTATTAAATGATGGACCCAACTCACTTTATATACAGCTCATTTAAAATAATTTTTAAATACCTTCCACTACACTTTTCTTAATCTTCGTGTTAAAAAGTAATGAGACATTACTAATGGAATGAAAGAGAGTATAATGTATTGTTGTAAAAATAAAAAACATTGCTTCCTATGTCCACATAAGTGTGGTCTTTTTCTTATTTTGGTATGTCCATAATAAGTATGGTATTTCCATTTTAGAACATATACCTTTATACTTAATTTACCTCATTCACACAATATTTACTGTTATTTTATAAGAGATGAAAGAGGAGAGATAAAAATATTTTTAAAACTTTAAATACACATGTATTATTCATTTCAAATTTATTTTTAATTATTTTTATATTAAATTAATTTTTTTGTCGTGGTCTTTAATTTAAGAAAGGGAAAATTGCATGTAAATATACAAACTTTGCTCAAAATTCATATTTGACGCGAAGTTAGGATTTTACAATTAAATATATCAACTTTGTGAGTTGTTCAATTTTGACGCCAATTTCATTTTCGATGATCGGAAAAAATGACGTGAAGTTAGGATTTCATTTCATTTGATTATTTGTCCGACGAACTAAAAGGCGTGTGTCGGCGAACCACATAGGAGCTACGTTATTTTAAAATTTGGGAAAAATGAAATCGACGTCAAAATTGAACAATTTACGAAGTTGATGTATTTAATTGTAAAATCCTAACTTCACGTCAAATATGGATTTTGAGCAAAGTTCGTGTATTTATATGCAATTTTCCCTTTAAGAAATATATTGAAAAAATTGCCAATAAATATCTTACGTATGAAGAAATCATCTCCCAAAATAATTTTTTTTTATCATTTACTTCTTATAAATCTTGAAATTTGGTTTATGAAAAAAAAAGTCAATATACATTTTAACTTGAAGATGACAAAATCTTTAATTTGATGAATAAATAGTCAAAACTAAATTTAGAACGAATAAATTATGATTATTTAAAATTTTAAAATAAACTTTTTCCTCTATCCTATTTTCATCTCTTCTTAATGTTGAACATAATAGTATAATTTTTTTTCTTTAAGTTTTTTATATTAACTTTATGTGTAAATAGTGCGAAATATCCACTAAGAATAGTGGAAGTCAATAGTTGTCTGCCCAACATTATTTCAATAAATTATAGTCAATTTTAACTATTACGGATTGAGTTATCCTTGCCTTTTCTATGTTTTACCTACAAAAGAAAACACGGGCTATGTTATATTTATTCTCGCTCTCTTAAACCCTAGTTTTGTCCGCACGCCTTTCTCTCTTTCGCCGATGAGTTGCTCTCTCATTTTATCTCCAACATACTCTTCTCTGATTTTCTTTGTCGCATTCGTCAACAATTATCATTTTATGCTTAATCCGGTTAAAATATGATTTCAATGAGTTCCATATCTACGATAGTTATGAGATGCGTAAATCCATATCTAAGAAAATGTGGAACGAAATCGTACAAATTCGTTCCATCCGTACCAATATCTGTCGTGTCAGTCGAAGGAATGGATGCTAGTAGACAACGATAATAGACAACGGTCAGAAACTGTTGTCTATTACAAAATCAACTGTTGTAAATGAGAGCATTGTCTATTGAGGGGCGGTCATAGACAACGGTTTCTAAACCGTTGTCTATTATCTGATAGACAACGGTTTCTAGACCGTTGTCTATTCTCTCATAGACAACATGCGAAAACCCGTTGTCTATACTCTGATAGACAACGGATGATAACGCCTGATCATCCGTTGTCTATTCTCTTATATACAACAAGTTCTTGGCTGTTGTCTATTTGAAAATACAACGGTGTAGAAAACCGTTGTCTATTCTATATTACAGTTTTTATTTTGTATTTATATTTAAAATTTCCTGCTTTTTCAATTTATATTTCAATAAATCTAAAAACATAATATGAAAAGCTAAAAATACATAAATTAATAATAAAATTCATACATTATAATCCATCATCATCATTCTACATTACAATACAATCCAACATCATCATCCCTACATTACATTAGAATCCAATCATCATCCTACATTACATTAGAATCCAAACATCATCATTCCTACTAATTGAAACATAACTGCAACACCGAAAACAAGCAAGTTACACCATCTGCAATATTAAAATATTTCAAGTATCAATTTATAAAATTTATTAACCTTATATCTCAAAAATATTAAAAAATTAACTTTATATAAAACTTACCCATCATCACTCATCTGTGATTTTACATACGAATTCTGCCCACTCTATCCTTACTTCATCAATTTCCTTTTTGGAGTAGCATCCTCCTGCAAACTATAAGAAAGTCAAACTTGCGATCAAATATGAAATTATAGAAATTGTCTTGAAGTAAAATTTAATAAAAATTATAAATTACAATTACCAGTGTAGTTATTGGGAGAGAGTGATCAGATACAATATTATCAATAACATCTCTCATGTGTCGCATAACATAGAATCCACACATATGATGAATGTCATCAAATCCAATGAAAACGTCTAGATCATGACCGAAGACAAGCGGATCCACGCTTCCTTTAATTGTGAATCCATCAATGAGTGCAACAATTGCGTATTTGTGCAACATCTTTAATGACATTGGTATATCCGTAAACATAATATGCTTTTAATGACATTGGTATATCCGTAAACATAAGAAAGGATGCAACATAATATGGATTTTTGTACTAAATTATAGAGGAAACATTCACTGGGGAGTAAGGCAGTAAGCAACTTTTGAGAACTGAAAGTGTGGTTCCCATGGAAAAAGTCTTCCATTTGAATTACCAACGTCTTGCTAGAAGCTCAAATTAGGATGTAATGGATAAAGTAATGAATCGATCCCCTCAGCTACTTATATTTAGAATCTAAAAGAAGATCCTAAGACAATGTCCAACTTTTAGCATTATATAGGAATCAATAAAGACACTTTCCTAGGATTTATCTTTATACCTGCAAACATTTCTTGCAATCTCGAACCAAAAATCACAACATTTTCCCCAAAAGCAAATGCAAACACAATAAAAAATAAATCAATTCAACCACAATATCGAACACGCAAAAACAATGAGACTTAAAACAATTATAAATCACATCAACCAAAAATAATATCAGCAATTGATCAAAAAGAGCAAGATTACTCAAACGTCAACAAAATACCTCCTCCATCTCGCGAAGAATTACATCCCTCTCCCTGGTAATTCTGGTCTCCTCAAACTTCGAATTCTGAAGAATATCGGACAAAATATCTAGAGCACGGGGCACATCCTTATCGAACACCTTCGCATAGTACGTTGTCTGCTCCCTTGAAGTGTAAGCATTCAAATGCCCGCCCATATTCTCAATCTCCTCCTCCAGTTGTCTCGCGGTCCTCTTTTCCGTCCCCTTAAATATCATATGCTCCAGAAAATGCGCTGTTCCGTTGGTCTCGTCGCTCTCGAACCTCGATCCAGCGTCAATGAAAACACCAACGGTAGCCGTCGTCGTGGCGAGATTCGACTCCGTCGCGATGCGCAGGCCATTAGGAAGGGTCGTGACTTGCGTGAGCGGGGCGGATAAGATTTTGGTG
This sequence comes from Salvia miltiorrhiza, assembly GCF_028751815.1. NCBI lineage: Eukaryota > Viridiplantae > Streptophyta > Magnoliopsida > Lamiales > Lamiaceae > Salvia > Salvia miltiorrhiza. Next base: position 43,510,435 of record NC_080390.1, on the reverse strand, counting down.
TGAGAATCTACTGTTGGATGTGGCGAGTTGTAGCGGAGGAAGCGAGGATCGGGGTCCTCCAGCCTTTTCGTCTTCTCCTTCACACTTTCCGCCAATCGATCGTAGATCATGGCATATTTGTGCAACATCTTTAATGACATTGGTATATCCGTAAACATCAAAAGTTCACCCCATCTGACATTGGTAAAGCATATTACGACCTCAGAGCTTATCATTAAAGAAAATCATTAATCTCTCTTCATTCTCATGTTTGCCTCTTTTCAACTAAAAACGGAAGCTAGTTCCCTTAATCAAATAGTGTCTTAGAGCTCTAAGAAAACGTAAACAAATCATCAGCAGAACTTTGTAGTTACTCCAGCAAAGTCCATCCTACAGCAGAATGCTCCAACCAGGTGCATTTGTCCACTCTCCAAAAACACTACAGTCACTAGATGCATAGATGGGAGAATTTCCAATCAATTATAAATGCCAAAGTTCATCAAAGTTCAAAACTGTAAATTGCAATTCCAGAGATGAAAGATCAAAGAAGATGAAATGTGAAGCATGAAAATTGGGAGGGGTAAAGCCATCAAAGTTCATCAATCTCAGCCATCAGAATAACTCATTCCTTGAGAAAATGTCACAACCATCAGCTGCAGATGGAGCAACGAAATTCCAATACAGCAATGCAGCAACAGCAAAATATAGCAACAGCAATGCAGCAACAACAACATTTGCTAACTAATTGAGCAAAATATAGCAAATCTAAAGCTGAAAAAAAAATTGCTAACTAATTTGAAACTCGATATTGATTCAGATAAACAACCAAATCAAACTCGAAACAAACACGACAGTCCACAAAAGCATCAGAGCGGGTAGAGTTAAGTTTGATTTGCTCACCGAGCTGCTTTTCCACAAGGTCTCGGCGGCGGAGCTCGCAGAGGCGCGCGGCCCAATCAGCTAGGTCGGATTCGGCATGGGCGTTGAGGGGATCTCCGATGATCTCGATCTGTAGCAGGCGGTCGAAAAAATTGTTGTCGTTGAAGGCGAAGGCGAAGTCAGATTGACGGGCGGCGGTGGAGTCGGAGTCGAGGGCGAAGTCGAATGATTCAACAGTGACGAGGAGCAGGCGGTGAGGCAAGGGAATAAGGCGGGAATCGATGGCGAGGGGATGAAATCGGTGCCCGGAATAGATTCCAGTAGGTGGCGAGAGATTTTGCCACTCACTGGATGCCGATCTCTTCCACTGGGTGGAGTGGGCGATGGTGGATGGGGCTGGTCGGCGGTGGGTGGCGTGGGGCGACGGTGGCTGGGGTGGCCGCCGGTGGGTGGCTTGGGGTGGATGGCGGCTGGGGCGAAAATTTTGAAAGTGAATGAGCGAAAAAAGAGAAATTAGATTAGGGCTTAGAAATAAAAAAAATGTATAAAAATAAAACAAATTACACAACCACTCCGTTGTCTATTGAGCCCATAGACAACCGGTGTACAAGCTCAAAAATCCGCGTTGTCTAATATGACAATAAACAACGGTTTTTGAAAAACGTTGTCGATTTAGGACGGTCATAGACAACGATCACGAAAACCGTTGTCTATTAGAGAATAGACAACGGTTTTCGTGACCGTTGTCTATGACCGTCCTAAATAGACAACGTTCCCTGAAAACCGTTGTCTATAGTCATAATAGACAACGCGTTGTCTATGACCGCCAAAACTAGACAACAGTTTTTTGAAAATCGTTGTCTATAGTCATGTTAGACAACATGTTTTGAAGCGTGTTGTCTATATTATGTTGTCTATGAGCTGAATTCTTGTAGTGGCTCCAAATCTACCCACTAGTACCATATATTCTTGGAATAATAGGGATCGTTTCATATATATGCAACACGAATGGTACGAAGTGTACCAAGTTCTGCAAAAGTTAAGGACCTTCTTGTCGCGCTCTCGGGGGGATAAGCCATTTTTTATGTTATTCTGTCAAAGTTACATATTGATCCTATACCGGTGGATAATTTTGTGAGATTTCGATTTATTTGTGTTATTTTGTGAGAATTGTACTTGTATTTGTAGTTGGATTTTGTTGTAAAATGAATATGATGAATAAATGTTGTTTCGAATTTGTTCTATTTTTCAAATTAGTGTTATTCCATTTTTTTTTCGCGCAAGCACATGGGATGAATGGTATGAATATTCCATTTTGTACCATTCGTCCCAAGGTTGTTTATTTACAAGTGTTGCAATAGATGGTATGACTCCGAGTGAACCCGAAATAGATGGCATATTCAAACAATTCGTTCCAGTTTCGTACTTCATACTATTTGTCTCAACATTTGTCATAATAAAATTAGTACTTGAGATTGAGGTGAATTGTACGAATATGCTATTTCACATTCTTGCCTAACATTTGGCGCTACAGAGAATGAGATAAATGGTACGAATATGCTATTTCGCATAGTTTGTCCCAATGTATTTCGCACCAAGTGTTTTGTACGAATATGTTGTTTCGTAACTTTCGTGCCAAAATCCATTGTTCCAAGTGTTGGAACGAATTGTACGAAGTACAAAATGGCCTACTTGTGCCAACACTATAGCGAATGTATGGCATGAATGATGCGAAATAACATATTTGTACTATTTGTACCAAATACTTGACACGAAAGATATTAGGCTGAATGGTTCCAGTATGTCATTTTATATCATTCGTCCCAAAGAAATGGTGCAGTAAAAAAACAATATACTTGCAATTTGTTCTAACAAATCCAACTATAATTGACTAAAAAAAAATTGAATCAACATTTTATTTATTTTCCAAACAATACAATTAAAGATTATATGAGTAAATTAACACAAAATAACATGAAATCTATAAAATCTAGCTAAATCCATGTTATGAACGGTACGAATTGGTTCAGCGGTGTAGGTGAATCTTCCTCCATTGAAGAATATTTTCTAAATATTTTTTTTACCATCATGTTACAAATGGTACGAATTTGAGAAAAAGAAAACATCAGTCAGCGGCGAAAGTAAATCCTGGGATGGTGTGAGAGCATTCACCAATGATGGTGCTTATAGCCAAATTGATGCCTTGATACGACAGAGCTTGGAACAAATGATATGAATTTGTACCATTTTATTCCAGATTTTCGTACATCTATATTTGCATCTCATAATTCTTGTAAATCCGCAACTCTTTGAACTGCTGGAACTCATTGGAGAGATAAAAGCGGCTCGTAAGAGAGAGCATCAAGAAAGAGAGAGAGTGAGAGATAGCAGCGGCGGAGGGGCGACAACAAACTAGGATTTCAGAGAGAGTGTGAAAGCAAAAGTAATTGGAAGAGAGAGCCGGTATTTTTTGTACGTACAATAGAGAAAAATCGAGAGTAATTTTGTCCAAAACACTTAATTTTAGTTATAATTTATTAAAACTATGTTTGGGGGACAATTATTGATTCCCACTATTTTCTATGGCAACTCTACAATCCACCTATTATTTTATTTTATTTTCTTTATCAATTTTTATGAATTTATTTACATTTTTTAATTTTTAATTATAATAATTTCTAATGCAATTAAGCATAAATAAATCATATTGTTTCATTTTAAAACTATTTAATTCTAAAAATCATAACAAAAAGAATTTGAATGAATAAGTTATGGTAATATAAAATTTAAAATCGGTTTTTCTCTTTCGTCTCTAATCTCTTTAATATATTTTTTTTCTCCTTAGTGACATGTTTATATTTTTAATACTATATTAACCTTTTCTTTCCTCTCTCTCTCTCTCTCTCTCTCTCTCTCTCTCTCTCTCTCTATATATATATATATATATATATATATATATATTCTTTTTAAAGGAAAATAAGTAAATTTCATGTTTTGTGTTTACTTATATAATATATTGGTTCATTTTATAATTTTTTTAAAAAAATAATTTTTTATTATTAAGTTTAATACTCCTTTGTAAATAATTAATTAATTATATATATGTTGTGCCCAAAAATAACAGTTACAATGAAAAGAAATAAGAACACAAAGAATAACAATGAAACGTAGAACTTCGTATTAAGCGTGAGGCTATGAATATCAAGAGCAGCGAATGATGATCTTTACATTAGGGTTTCTTCCCTTTTTATAAGTAACAACGGAGAGTTATACTAGGAATAAAATTCTATCTAAGGCTATAAATCTTCATGTATATCCTTTCATTCTTCATCTTGATCTTCTCGCGATTTCCTTCGGGTTTGATACTATCGGCAATCTTCATGGGACTCTTCATAGAACAGATTTTATCTTAGAAGGATTGGGCTCATCTCATCTTAGGGCGACAGTGATGTGGGCTTCAATATAAATAGCTTAAAGGACCGGCACATCAACGGGCTTACACGCCTTCGGCATAATTGGGCTTCAATTTACCCTTCGCAGTGATGTATTGGGCCCTGCAGAGCTGTTCTCTCAATGGGGCAGCGCTGTCGGCCTTGGGCTCAATAAGCCTTGGACTGTCTTTCCTCAAATACTTTAGGGATGCATTTTTTTTATCATCATCAATATATTAAAAATATAATTTCAAATATGACTTTTTATTTATGTTTGTGTATGAAAATATTTACTATTTATTAATTAATTATGACGTGTAATACTTTATAATAATATTGATTGCTAATTTTTATTATCAAATAATTTTTAATTGTTTAATAACTATAATTATCATTACACTTTATACGAAGTTGCAAAAATTTACATTTTCAGATTAAAATTTTTATTTTATTTTATCTGAGTAATTTATGTGAATTATTTTATTTTATTTTTATAATATATTTTACATTACTTAAATATTGATTCCTTTTAATTTTAATATTTATTTATTTAAGTATGTTGTTTAGTTTCGATGCTCGCCGTGCATTGAACGAGCGGTAATTTTAGTGAAATTGGAGATTACTAATCTTTCATTTTAAGCGAATAATAGATAGAGATATTTCATGTGTTGTTTCAACTCTTTCAAATGTGATAATTAAATATATACTCTTTGTATGAAAAGAGGAATGAGACTATAATTTCAAAACTACAACAGTATATGTTTTCTTTTTTCAGTTCGAACATATATGTTTTTCTTTTTTATATGCATCAAATTTTATGGTTGTTATTATATTCTATAAAGGATACATGTTGAGGACTTAGCTAAATTAAGTGAAAATTCAAAGGCCCGAATTTAAAACAAAAAGGATAATTTAAATACTCAAATACGTTTCTTGTTCCTTTTTCAATTATAGAGTTTATTTTTGTTATTATACTAAGGTACGTAGTGGAAGATGACCAGTCCAAACAACTGAACCATCTTTGACCCTTTTAGGCAAACTCATTAACCAACCCAAAATTAGTTACCTATGTCTGCGTGCTAAAAATACTAATTTAGTACTCCCTCCGTCCCACTCTAAATGTCCCATTTGCCATTTTGGGTTGTCCCACTCCAAATGACCCATTCCCTTTTTGGCAAAAGACTCTCTCTCTATACCTAATATTTAAATAATTTCCACCAACCCACTTTATCTACTTTATACCCACTTTATCTACTTTTTACACCTTTCTTAATCTCCGTGCCCAAAAGAAAGGAGACATTTGAAGCGGGACGGAGGGAGTATTATGCACAACTCCATCACATCCACTTTTTTCTAATCCTCGACTTATGTTTGGTGCCCCACTTTTGAAATTGGAATACCAAATCCTATTTCCCACTTTAATTTCAACACTTTAGAGATCTCTTACTATTTGCTTAGAGGTCCACTAATCATGTATTTTCCAACATTAACAAGTATTAGTGGTTTTTTAATTGTGGCCATAAAATAGTACTCCCTCCGTCCCAGCTTTTAGTATCCAACTTTCCTTTTTTGACTGTCCCATATTTTAGTATCCATTTCTATTTTTGGTAAAAGTAGGTGGGGCCCTTATTTCACTTTAATTATTTTAACTCTCACATAAAATGTGGTACCCTTATTCCACTCACAACACAAATCACTTTATTAAAACCCGTGCCGTTCTCAACTGGATACCAAAAGCCGGGACGGAGGGAGTACATAATTTATTGTCTGAAAGTTTTTCTTAGTATAATCACTGTGCATTCCAATAAAATTATTGTTATAGTAGTATGTTCGATAGTATGAGATACAATTTAATATGTTTATTTGATATGTTTTGTATCGTATAAAATATTTGGTAGATATATTAAATTATTTGTGACATATATAAATTAAATTATTTTAATACTAATACTTTATCCGTTCTAAAGAAATAGTTCTAAAAGGAAATGACACATGTTTCAATAAAAGTGATAGAGTGTATTGTAAGTGGAGAAAAGATAAAGAGAAATCGACAAAAAGTCTTCCCAAGTCACTTGCTTAAGGTGGTTCGTGTGACCAAGAAGAAAGTCCAAAAGGAATGGGATACCTCACCGAAAGGGTAATGTTAATTATATTGTTAGTGCAGAAATGAGCTCACCATGTGATAATATGTTGTGAGATAATGTCTATAAATGAAAATGAACTATTTTCCAGGGACGCATAAAGTATGATATATATAGGGGTACGTTTCAATGAGATCCCCTATATGTGGTGAAATCTTAGATTGATTTGTAACTGTGGATTTAATATATCTTATGGTTGATATTTATTTGGAGGGGGAGATATTTTACCCGGGTTCGAATCCTGAAAGGAACGAAAATTTTACTATTTTTTTGAATATTGTTATTCAACATTATATACTGCCTTATTCAACACTATATATTGTCTTATTCATTAGTCTCACGATCTCACGAAAAATAGCAATATTACTGAAGACCCAAGCAGATGCAATCGCATAGGACCTAGGGCCGAAAAGGGTCCCAAAAAGAACATTTATTGTTATATTGAAAATAAATTAACAGTCCATTTTATGCATTACCCCCATCGTTTCATTTGATTTGGCTTATATTCATTTTTGGATAGTTTCGATTCATTTAATTTGGTTTTTTTTTTAGGCAATCACTTTATATACTATATTAAATATGAATTCATACACTTTTACACTATAATTTTACTTTTTTAAATAATTGTGTAAAAAAAAATAGGGTAAGTTAATTGGAACGAAGAGGGGTTATTTTTTTGGACCCGGACTGGAAGGGCCTCGTACACATCTGATTTGATTAAAAAATATTAGAATCTCTCTTGACTCCTTTAATCGTCACAAACATCTTTCTTCGTTTTTTTTTTTTGATAAATTAACAGTATTAAATAAAGAAATTTAAAGGTCGTGCTACAGGAGACTCGAACCCAAAACCTTTGGCCTTAAGCTTAAGCCCCTTACTGCTTGACCAACACAAACATCTTTCTCTTTTGAAGTTTGAAATTTTAACCAAAGTTTAAAGATCAAATATTTTGAAGCAATTAAGATATTAGAGTTCATATATATATATATATATATATATATATATATATATATATATATATATATATATATATATAGGGAAAGACTAAAATAAGAGCATTTCTTAAGATATAAAATAAGAATCATTTTCAGCCCTTAGATCATCAAAATCTACGGTTGATTCATAATCATGTTGGATGGATTTATGGTCCTGAGTTCGAATCTCAAAGGTAGCAAAAATTTATTTTTCACAATTCATACCTTTATACAGTGAATTCATATGTGTTCTACATAAAATTCATACATTAAAAAACTCTCTTATTTCTTATTTTAAAATGTGCTCTCACGATAGCCCACCCCTATATATATATATATATATATATATATATATATATATATATATATATATATATAATACACCATTATCACTTGTAGCAGATGAATGTTAGTATTAATTTAGAGAGATATTAAAATATTAATAAATTAATAATTTATCAATTTATAGAGCGTATTCTTAATTTCAAAAATTATATTTTAGATCACGTTATAAAGTGTAAAAAATATGTAGATAATGTTCTAATGTATTTAAACTAAATAGATTCATGCATGTGACGATGAAGCGCAGTCTGTTGGTAAGACGCTTCATCGGCCTCCAACCAATAGGTCGGGGGTTTGAGTCACCCTAGGAGCTAGAGTGTGAGTGGGTTTTTTTCCTTTTTTTGGTTATACCAAAAAAAAAAAAAGATTCATGCATGTTTAATTAAATAAATTCATATATCCATCAATTCATTGTAACTAATATTTTCATGCATCTACCAATTCATTGTATCTAATTAAATATTTCCATGCATCTATAAATTCAATATATCTAACTAAATATATATTCATGTATCAACTAATACATTGTACTTAATAATTATTGCAGTCGAAGAACATCGAAACTTTTAGATGTAATTAGAAAAGTTAGGGATGACATCCACCTATATTTTAATTTCAAGAGAAAAAAATACAATAATGTCATATTTAAGAAATTACCATAGTATTCATAATTGTAATATTTTAAGAAGTACTCCTATTAATTTATAATATTGACGAGACCTATATATTTATAAAGAGATCATCCAAAAAATATTTTTTTATTATGTTATTAAAATTGGCAATTTTTTGATCTAGCTCAAGTCGGAGCAGAAGAAGTTTATTGATTTAAAGAATTCATTAATTTATAGAATATTATTGAATTACGTAATTATGTGTCTTCCTTTTCCCTCTTAAGTTTGAGATTGCCCTCAACCTTTTAAGTTCAAGGTCATGTTTGGATATATGTATTTTTATTTTTTTGGCAGAGGATATACGTATTTTTCAATCTCAAGAAAAGGGAATGAAAATAAACCTACTGAAAAACATGAAATATTAGGATGAAAATAGTACGGAGAATTACACGTGTTATGAGATAAAAATGTTGACCCTTAAAATATTTGGGAAATTTTGACCCTTAAAATATTTGGCATTCATCGAACCCAAGACCTCTCACAAAGAAGAGTCTTTGGATGCCTCAGCTTTGCCACTAGAGCAAGGCCTCATCGACACTTCTTCACTATTTTGTAATAAACTTAATTGATTTGTATCCCTTCGTTCAACCCAATGGTCTCTTCTGTTTTCACATGATACTCCTGCAGTTATATGTGGCGATCATCACTCAACTATTTGTGTGTGTATTAAAAAAACACGTACGAGAATAATTTGCTTTGAATATTAATTTTTTCAGAAAGTAATGTACTCCATATAAGAAGAGGTGCGGAAGAGATTAGTTATTGAAAAGATTATGGAACGTGACTACTCAAATTAGAGTAGAATAATAGAAATTGGGACATTAGGACCCATGCATTTGGCAATATTTATATAACAAGAACTAGTTGAGGATTTAGTTCACCTACTAAACTAGGATCCTTATGTCACCTGTTTACTCTTGCATTTGCATATAGCTTTCATTTTCAGTCCAGATTATATGATTAATCTTTATATTTTACTGGTATTGAATTTAATCTACGCTATATGTGCTTTTTTATTGTCATTTGTACAATTGTTGACAATATTAAGTGCATATAAAATACTAGTATGAAAAAAAAAAGTAATTGTACAATTGAGTATTTTCAGTTTTTTTCTTAATTATTTTTACTTCTTCCATTTGTAAGCATCGATCCATGTGCGTGCAACTGGTTTAATACTCCGTTCGTTCCACTTACAATATCACAGTTTCTTTTTTAGTTTGTCTCATTTATATATATTGACATTTTATGAAAATAGTATGTGATCCTTACTTATTCTACACACATCAAATAAAATGTCTTTACACACTTTATAAGTGAGACAGAGGGAATAGTAAATTCGATCTCTATTATTATATTTTGTTTAAATTAATGTATTGTATTGTTGTATATAAAACTAAGTCTTGGTACTTTAACTTGTAAGAAATAAGTTATTGTCTTTTGGATACGCTATATTCATCCGTGCTTCTTTGTTCAAAATCCCTCCACTATAAGGACCGAATTTTAAATATAAATCAAATTCCCAAGAGAATATTTAGAATACAAGAGAAGTAAAATTTTGGTTTCTATTTTTCGTTTTGAAAGCTAGAGAATATGAAACATATATTGTTTTTATGGCATGCGTGAATTAAATTATCTTTTGTAACCTCTGATTTAATAGTAGGGTCACTATTCGTTATTCCTATTCCATACTTTGTTGAGATGAATTTGTTCAACTTTCAAGATCATTGAGTAGATACAAAGGGGGTTGCTTGACTAATTTGATTTGGTATATGTTTATTAGAGATTTTTCTCTATCCATAGTATTTGTACGACGTATTAAAATCCACATACCAATTGATGTAAATCAAAATTAATTAACTGATCGTTATAGCTAGAATTGTTAAAAATAATAAACCCTCAATGTTGGTTATATAGTAGGAGGAACCGAGGAATGGTGTATGGACCTACGTTTATAAAACCAGAGAGAGAGAGAGGGGTGTGACAAATACATTTAAATGTGGAACTAATCAACTAAATTCCAAAATCACGCATGCTACCGACACAGGGCAATACTACTCCACATTTCGTAAATATTAGTTAGGCTTATCTCATTTCTTTTAGACACGATTATTAAAAAAAGTATAATTAGTATAGTAAAAATATATAAAAGTGTGAGACCATATTATTTGTGGTGTAAATCATTACTAAATATAGAAACATGACAAGATCAATGAGACAACTCAAAAAGAAAAATAGGACAAGATCAATGGAACGAAGAGAGTACTTCCTTTGTCCCATTAATAATGGCTCATTACCATTGAACATAATTATTATATAAAAAAAAGCCCGATTAAAGACTAAAAATAATAATAAAAAAGTGATATAACTCATATTTTTTTATGAGAAAAAGTGATTTTTTTAGAATATATTATTATTAATGAGACAGACGAAAATGAAAAGTGAGTCATCATCGATGGGAAGGAGGGAGTAACATATAATCAAATTGTGTTTGAGGTATTCCACTTTAATTAAGGGAATTGTGGGAAATATCTCCACGCCCAAAATCTGGACATCCTCTTTACTTTGTTTTTTGTTTATCAATTCTTTATTCTATTGCATACCGCAGGAGACATGCTTTGAATTTGCGGCTCAAAAAAGATTAAAAGATCTCCCTCTATTCAGATTGATTCTTTGCTTTGGCGGTCTTTTTTTCAGTAGATTCATAAAAGTAAAAAAGAAAAGTTTGTTTCCTCAAATTGTTTACTAGACAACTCTGACCATAAAAAGGCCATGTAGATTGTAGACCATTTTCTCTAATGTATGGACTTCAATCCTTTATAAAGTAGTTGTAATATTTTGAGTTATTGTTACGCTTTATATATCGTTGTCTTCTAACAGCATGACGATGAAGAGTTTATAAAGATATTTTATGAATCAAAATTTATAATATATACTTCAAGTAATTATTTTTAATGCTTTCTTAGGGTGAGTAATTCTTTTTAATGTTATTGTTATATTTATATAATTATTTAAATCTCATGCCTCATAAATACTAAATGGGACAGTCCAACAGAAGACACATGGTTAAAATCAACGGCTAGACATAGACATTACAATCACTTGTGTTCATAGTCAGCTTGACTGACTTGGGCATAAATTGTGCAATTTAAATTATGCCATAATTTTTTTTAGGAAAAAACAAATTATCTCCCTCCCACAACATCGAATTTGAGAAAAACAGTCAAATGACTAAAATACCCCTCGAGGTTCGTTATCCCTCTTGTGTTCCATCGTACAAAGCGTTAGTTACGCCAGGAATCATGTACCTAATCATGGATCGCCTAATTTTTCATTAAATGTCATTGCACGTAACCTGTTACATTACATACAAAGTACTCCCTCGTCCCAGCTTTTTGTATCCACTTTTAGTTATAAATACAACTAAAAGTGGATACAAAAAGCTGGGACGGAGGGAGTAGTAAAATGGATCAATATTAATCCAGTCTAATTAAATTATAGTATTGTGGTAAGTATAAATATAGCATTTATTCCCTTCACCGCATATTAAGCTCAGGTTTTCCCTCTGCACTCTCCAAAGAATATCGACCTTGAGATAGAGAGAGAGAGAAAGATATACCAATTCTTGTACTTTCTCTTCTTCTGTTTTCTCTCTCTGTTCTTGAAGGGCAGAGGGAATGACATGGGTTTGCTCGAACGCGAAATCCCCAAGCTGATTAATCAAGATTTTGTGTTGGGAGTTGAATTAGAACACTCCATAAATCCCTTAATCGTTGATCATGGAAGGTACAAGATTTGTAAAAATCGTTTTGCCATATTACAGAAATATAATGATGTAAATTTATGAGAATTTGATGTTGTAGGAGGTGATGAAACGAAGGTGAGGATAGAGGCAGCAGATGATGCTGCAACAGCAACAGAAATAAAAAAGAAAAAAGAGGAAGCGGGAGAAGAAGAGGGGTCATCTCCGAGGGGCGTGCTGGAGATACCGGTATCCGGTGCGTATTCGGACAGCAGTTTCGAGGGGGAGAAATCGGGTGCGGCGGAAAGAGGGCTTGCATGGGAGCTCAGTTATGGAACTCTGCATTGGAAGAAGCTGTTTGGGCAGATAAAGAAGAAATCTCCCATGAAATTCTCGACTATCCCTTTGCTGGGCGGCTACGGCTACGACTTGTCCAAGAAGGCCTTCAAGAAGAGGCTGGGCAGGAATCACAGTGCAGGCGAAGCTATTTCATGTCAGGATATCGTCATGCCCAAGCCTTCTTGGAGGAATTTTACATTCGAACACCTCAAACTAGCCACTAATAATTTTAGCCCAGGTACATCAACATCACTTCCTTCTTCTTCTTCTTCTTCTTCATCGCCATTAAAGGTGTTCGGTTTTTGAGCATCTTGTCTCTAATATTGCATGCTCTGTTTTGTGCAAACTTCAATAAAGTGTTGCTGTCGGCAATTTCAACCTTATCAACTGCACTACTTGACTTCTAAGTTCTAAGTTAGTTACTTTTCTTTGTTAGCATACCGGATCCTTTGTCTATCTACTTTTAATTACAATCAATTTCTATTATCGTTAGTTTACAAATAAATATACCCAAAAAGTTAGGCAAGCAATCCTATCTGCGTTTCCACATCATAACTTTTTGACTAGGTTCAGACTCAGTTTGGATATTTTACAAAACTTTAAACATACGACAGTGTGAATATAAAGATGATAGCTAAACTTTGAATTATTTTTAACTCACAATTACTCTCAATATTGTTTGATTAAGTCCACAAGTGTTGCAAGTGGAGGCGTCTTCATTTGACTAGTAGCATCTTTCTCGAAAGGTTAATTATATTGTCTGTGGTTTATTGTTCTTCACCATTAATAACATTGAATATAACATCTGCATTACAATCGAAAGCACATTCTGATATAATAAATGTATATTAAATATGTCACCTGGCATGACATATAGTAATAAGGGCCTTGAAATTATAACAAGAGGCTCAATGGTGGGTCCCAGTGTGTGTATTGGACTGCCTCCATAAAGGGCTGTGCTGCCTCAAGTCAGAAAAAAGTACTAGAACCCTTTTTTTCCCACTAGTGTTGCTTTTTAAGGATGCTAGAGTGAACATGTTTAGTGATTTTAATTTTTTTTTATAAAAGCAATAATGAAGTGAATCCAATGTATAAGAAGACAGTTGGAAATTTATTAGGAGTGGTTGGTTGGGATGATCATAAGCATGTTGATTCGGTTGCTCTAATAAGGATTGAATAATTGATGTGTAGAAATTTAATATCTAGGGACCCAATTGAACATGGTTTTTGCAGAGTGACATTATTTTTGATGAGTAGTGAAAATTTGAAACAGATAATGTGATTGGGAAAGGGGGGCATGCTGAAGTGTACAAAGGGTTGTTAGCAGATGGTCAAGTTGTGGCTGTGAAGAAGATTACAAATGAACAAAAGAACAATGAGGATAGAGTTGGTGATTTCTTGTCCGAGCTCGGCATCATCGCTCACATCGATCATCCCAATACTGCTAAGCTCATCGGCTTCAGTGCCGATGGCGGTCTGCACCTTGTTCTTCAGTACTCTCCACACGGAAGCCTGTCCACTGTCCTACATGGCGGTACCCTACCACACAACCAACTCAATTCTTTGTTACAATTTTGTCCATTTTAATTATGTATAATGTAGTTTTCATGCTACTTTCAGATTCAGGAGAGGCTATGGATTGGGATAGACGGTACAAGGTGGCGAAAGGGATTGCCGAGGGGTTGCTCTACCTGCATTGCGACTGCCAAAGGCGCATAATTCACAGAGACATAACAGCTTCAAACATATTACTCTCTGAAGACTATGAAGCTCAGGTGTCTTTCTCATCTCTGTACAAGTATTGTAGCGTTGCACATTTCTGAAGCTTTCTGTATGTTGTGCAGATATCTGATTTTGGACTTGCAAAATGGCTTCCGGAGAATTGGCTTCACCACGTTGTTTCCCCCATAGAAGGCACTTTTGGGTAAAAAGATATCAACCTGCTGCTTCTTGCATTTCAATCTTTTATTTTATTTTCGTTTCATATCTATGTTGGTATCCGAATCAGATACATGGCTCCAGAATACTTCATGCACGGAATCGTTCACGAGAAGACTGATGTGTTTGCTTTCGGAGTTCTACTACTTGAGATCATAACAGGACGTCGAGCTGTTGATACCTCTAGCAGACAGAGCCTTGTGATGTGGGTATGATCTCGTCTCTACTCTTCCTCGCTATTACTTGATGCCGAATTTCTGGTTTCTAAGATTTGGGTTTGGGCGTCTTGCTACAGGCAAAACCATATCTGGAGAAGAACAATATCAAAACAATAGCAGATCCTAAGTTAGAAGATAATTACAACGTTACAGAAATGAAGCGTGCCATGTTCACAGCTTCAATATGCATACATCACTTGCCCAACATGCGGCCAAACATGTCACGGGTAATCTTCTTCTTCTTCTTCACATTTCATGCACAACAACCATTCAAGAACTAACCTAAAATGCATCTTTGAGCAGGTTGTTAAGCTGCTAAAAGGTGAGAATGAAGTGGTAGACGTAAAACAGAAGTCGATGGGCATGAAAGCGTTGCTGTGGGATTCTTGCGACTTGGAGGACTACTCTTCCACGACCTACCTAAAGGACTTGAACCGCCATATGCAACTAGTCATGGAGTGATTCACCTTTTTTTCCATTTTCATGTAGTCAAGGAAGTATTCTCATATTATTGTCTTCTTATTTTCACTACTTTCTTGAAGTGTTTATGCTAGCTTGTATGAAAGTTTAGATGAGAAGAAGAAAGAGGAACTATAATAGAGGAGAATATATCAAAAAAGGAGATGTAAATATACCTTTCTTTTTTTTCTTTGATTTCTGGTGTTTTTTTTCTTATTGTCAAGGGATGTGTATTGCTTGAATCCCAATATGAACGAAAGGATGGAAATGTTTTTGATAGATTACTAATTTCTCAATTGTGACACAATGGAGTGTTTTTTGTCCTAGACTCCTAGTTCTCAAGCTGTTTATTGACCAGCAGTTTCTGAGACCATGTTAATTACATATAGCTTACAACTCCTCAAATTTTTAGACACAGAGTTTCATGGGAATCCTAAAAGAGGTCGTTCCAGATTGAATTGCTCAAAAATTTATTTTGTCACAAGAGATGATCAAAACTTAAAAACCATGACTAGTCTTATATATAGCACTATTTTGATATTAAGTTTACCCAATCAAACATGATACTATAAAACTAATCCTATCTAATCTTATGAATCAAATCGAACAACCCCAAAGAGTATGCTAAAATATACTTGTAAAGCCTTAAGTCTGCATAGTATGAACTGTGAAACACTAATCAGTAGGGAAGTCGATTGGATCATCCACTCTGTCAAATTTAAACTAGTATTATCAGATTCCGGCTATTTAATTCAAGTTCATATAGTAGTTATTTTTTTTTTCGATCTATAAATTTTCGATAGTAAATTTAAAATATTTGGTTTCTGGCTAAAAAACTTTAATATGTATAAATTTACTCTCTCTTTTTTTTTTGAGGGAATGTATAAGTTTACTCTATTTATATAAGTTGTATAAAAACTTTAATATGTATAAATATTTGGTTTCTGGCTACTGGAAGCTCTTGAATCCATTTGATCGAAGCTATTAGTTCCGGACTGACCTCAAATTCCTATTCATATTTGAATCCTGCTAAGCCTTAAATCGATCTACTTAGGGAGTCGAAGGGCGATGGAGAGAGACGTGGCAATTCAATTGGGAATCCTGATCTTGACCGTGGCCATCTTCTACGTCCTTCACACCCTCCCGAAGCGGGCCTTCTCAAAGCTCCGGTCCAGAGCCCGCCCCAACAACCAGGCTCACCGCCACTTCATCCAAGGGGCCCAGCTCCTCGCCCGAGCCCGATCTACCAAGACCAAGTCCACCTCCGTCAACCTCGCCAAATCCGCCGTCGACGAGGCCGACAAGGCGCTCGCCCTCGACCCCCGCGATCCGGCGGCGCACATCCTCAAGGCCATGGCAGAAACCCTCATGGGCCGCAAGGCTTCCGCGCTCAAGTCGCTCGATGTGGCGCTCTCGCCGCCGGCGGTGAAGATGCTGTCGGAGAGGGAGAAGGGCGACGCCCTCATGAGACGGGCCGACCTGCTCATCGGCCTGAACCGGAAACGTCGGGTCGATTCGGCCATTGCGGATTTGGTCGAAGCGGTCGGCCTCAGCCCGGATAACTCTCGGGCTTTCTGCTTGTTGGGCCATTGTTACCAAATTAAGGAGATGAGAGGGGAGGCCCAGACTGCTTTCCAGAAGGCGCTACAACTGGAGCCCGATTTGAAGGAGGCCCATGATGGCTTGGCACGATTGGCCTCTTAATTTCATCTCACATTTTTTTTATTTCACTTTGTTTGTTTGAAGCAACGATTTTATAAATGTTACACCCCTCATGTCTTTCTAATCTAGTATTCTCTATTTTATACGCACTTTCGTATCTGTTTTGGCTTAAGATAGTTCCGTTTTTATTTTAGAATGTACTTATATTTATATTTGGGGAAAGCGGAGCGGTAAAGAGTTATTGCTTTTATTATTAGTATAAGAATTATTGTTGTCGACTATTGCTCCTTATAGAAATAACTCAAGTGAAGGAAGATTGTGACCCAATCTGCAAATACTAGTGTCCATAAACCAGAATCAGCGAGACAAAACTCTGCATCATTTTCTCATAGTAAGTTGATTAAAGCAAAAACAATGGAGTTACAGAGGCAGCTTGATGGCGATGGAAAACCTGTAGAAAATTAATCCATAGCGATCCTGTTTATGGTACATTGAAACAAAGCAGAAGCTGCTACTTACACCAAATTAAACCAAAAAACCTTAAACCTTTTCCCTCAATCATATCTTATGCCTACCATCCTAAAAGCCTAGCGGGTCAGACCACAGCAAAAACACGATACATGCATCATGCATTGGGGTTAGTTACTTCATTCATTACCATTGCTAGCTAATACGATTGGTGAGGCCACATGAAAAACTCCGGCGGCGACTGCATCAGACTCATCGGACTCACCACCATAGTCGACACCGCTGCATCGGACGCCCCAAGGTTTCCCGAGCCCAGGTGGTGGAAGAGGTTGTGGTGGTAGAACGGAGTTGCTGTGTCGTACGGGACTCCACACGGTTGGATGGCGGAGAAGTTGATGTTGCTGCTGCTGCTGCATGGTAGTTTCTCTTCAGCTTCAAGGGACACTTTCATGCGTTTTGCGGAGCCTCCGATAGGAAGAGGGCTCTTGGCGATGGCGTCGACATCGTACCGGTTCATCTCGAAGTTGGTCACTGCGTTTATACCTCTGAACTTGATCGCAGCTATGTCGTATGCCTCTGCTGCTTCCTCCTCAGTTGCTGCACAGTCAAGAAATCATCAAGAAATGTTTTCAAGGCCATGGTATGAATCTAGTCAATCATATGTGTGTGTACCAAATGTTCCGAGGTATAAGTCCTTATTCCCGGCAACACGGCCTATTCTCGCCTGCCACCGACCTTGTTGATGATGCCTGCAATAAATCATAATGGATCCATGAAGGAGAACATACATGGTAGTTGCAGGTATACGGTTTATAGTAGCTCTCCAAGAGTCCCCTAACCTTGTAACACCTCTGTAGATGGAAGCCCCCCTTGAGAAACCGCTACTTTTCCTAAAGAAAGTCGAGAACAAGTCATGAGAATTGATCGAGCAATGTTCAAGTACAGCTAGTAGTAGATGAAAGCATACCTTCTAAGTGAGGCTATGAATTCCTGCTTAGTTGCATGCTTCATCTCTTCCAATTCTTTGGTGTAATTTGCAATCTGAATGGAGAGTTCATCCCGGTTAGACCACTACTCAGTTCATCAATTGGCCAAAACAACTCGTGCAAATCCAAAAGCATTAAGCCCATGTTTCGTTACTTTTTTGGTGTTTGAAAAGGGATTCAATTAATTGAATCCATTACATGTTGATTGGATAATGAGTTAACCACATGCAATGGATTCAATTAATTGAATCCCTTTCCAAGTTCCAAAAAAGCTCAACCACACATGGACAAGACTCTAATTGATTTTTACAGTTAGAATCTTTACCGGGAAGTTGGTGGTTGCAGTCGGACCCCAGTACTTGAGCGCAGCCAAATCATACGACCTTGCCGCCTTGTCTTCCTTGTCATATCCACCTGAGAATACAATTTCACGGTGTAAGCATCATAAAATCACCATTTTAATGCAATTAAAGCAAAGAAAGCAGGCAAAGAAGAATGTTTGTTTACCTAAATACACTGCACAAGATAGTAGACATGGAGCAACAACCAGGAACATAATCCCAATACATGCAAGAACAGTAGGAACGATTAGAACGCCGTCCAAATTAAAATTAATTCAATAACAAAATCAAAAGAGTTGAAAAAGAAATCCAAACAACTTAATTAATTGCAAATCTTATAGACTTATGCAATCTCTTTCAGAGTTAGTAGTCTGATAGCACATTTTATTTATATAATAATTATTAGATTTAAAATTTCAATTTTAAGAAAATCCAGAAAGGGTTGTATAATTCCAAGCAAGGAAACACATTTTCGAATCTCTCATTCCATGACTATGTTCCAGATGTAGAATTAATGTATGATGAAATAAAAAAGGAAATGGAAAACAGTAGAGATAGAAATGAATAGAAAAGGTGAGTCCAGATAAAAAAGGTTATATAGCATGGGTGGGGTGGTCAAACCATTGAGGGTTGAAGAGAGGAAAAAGCAAACTAAAGTTGAAAGCAATCTCCTGATAAAATTCAGAATTTCAGGCACTAGTTTCCACAACAGTGGTTGGTAAGGAAACCAAAATTCAATATCTCAAGGACAAAATCCCCATCTATCAACCTGGAGATGAAGAATCCAAAGAATAATTCAACCAACAAAAAATGGCGGCCCAGCTACGAGAGTGTTGAGTTGTTGCATATATTTTGCTTTACAGTCCATCAATCATCATTAAAGTTTGATTGAAACAAGATGAAGAAAAGCTTCTCCACCTGAACCAAAACCTCTGCTGCACCATTAATGTATTGGAATGCATGCCACCCAATCACATTTCATTTTCTTCTATTCCCCTACTCTACCCTACTAACAATAGCGATGAAGCTTCATCACTGTTACTTTTGACATGAGTAATGAGAATCTTAAATGCTAGCTTTTCTCGATTCCATAAAAGTAGCAACTTTTAAACAAGGGTTTGATTGAATGGAGAAAAATGGGAGGTGTACCTTGACGCCCTTTTCTCGCTTGCCCTTCTCTTCTGCAGCTGTTATCCCATAAATGCGCTTCGTATCTACCCGTCCATCTATGCCTGCATATTCAACAAAAATAAATTCACTTTTCTTCAAAAATAATAAAAAGTAATAGTAATAAAAATTATACCTTGTGACTCCTCTGTAAATGGAAGTTCTCTGGCCGAAGGTATCGGCGATTTTCTTGCAGGTACCTGAGTCAGCGACCGAGTTCTTGTGATCGTTAACTCGGAGAGAGAGGGCATTGGTAGTAGCAATGGGGGGCTGAGAATAGGCGACCAACTCGCTGGCCGACTCAACCGGGGACTGAGTCAAGGCCGGGTCGTCCACCTCCGAGCCCGAGTTGGCCGAGAAGGCTTGAAAGCCGGAAATAGCATTGAGATCTTGGTAGGTGGTGGTGTGGTGGTGGTCGTAGATGTGAGTGAGGGACGAGTCCTGAGTCTCGGTGGAGTCACCGTCGGCGAAGAAGTCCTCCAGCTTGGGCGGCTGCATGTAGGTGGTGAAGACGCCGCCGTGTTCCTTGAGTTCGCCTTGGGGGTACATGGCCTCAGCTTTCTGATTAGGCCACCCTAATTAAACCAAAACCAAAACAAATCAAATGAATCTGATCCCACTTGTCAACCAAATGCCTCACTTGAATGAATGAATGGGAAATTGCCAAGAACGACTGCAAATATATATGGGTTGAAAATGGCTATATATACACACATACATACGTATGTAGAGTAACAGAAATGGGAGAATACACGGATGCATTTTCTTGTCTTTTCTCACTTTTTTCAAACTTGTTTCGCTCAGCAAAACAAACGGAAACATGGAGGTGAGTTCGTGCAATGTTTACAAGTTATTTAAAAATCATTCCAATAAATATATGTAGCTACACACATACATATCTCTATATATACAAGGACATGTGTACATGTCTAAATGCAGCTAGCGATACAAGTGTGTGTGTGTGTTTACCATTGGAATAGAAGTTATCCGTGAAAGGGTAGAAATGGTGAGAATGAGATGAGGTGGACTGCAGCTGAGAAGAAGGGTTGAGCTCCATTTCTACTGAAGATAGTGAAAATGAAAGCCAGTTGTTATCTGGAGCCATTTTTCCCTTCAAATCTTCAAAACCACGTTCAAATTTCAACAAAATAATCTTCAATCAGACTTCACCCCTAAAATAATTAACAAGACCAATTACTCTTTAATACCATACCATACATGAACTCAAAATCTTAATCACGAAATAGAATCTGTGATGTATTTAATTTACCTCATCGATTAACTAACCATTGCTAGTAATGGAAACCCTCAAAAAATTTACCCACAAAAAAAAAAAAAAGAGTCGAAAATCAAAGCTTGTTTCCTTTTTTATTTTTTTTGGGTGTAAATGGAAGAGCAACACAAAACCCAAAAAGGTAGTGATTAGAATGCGTGTTGAAAGGCTTGAAGAGTAGAAGAAGGGCACATGCAAAGTTGGAGAAGAAGAAGAGGAAGAGATATTACTGACAAGCAAATAGAAGAGGGAAGACGGTTTGTGTCCATATTATATAAACAAATAAAAGTAAAAGTAAGAAAAGGAGAGAAGCAAGTATAGGTAAATAGCGAACAAAAGCTGTGTAAAGAGGAGAGAGAAAGGGAGGCAGGTGGAGGAATATAATGGGAGAAAGAAGCGGTTCAGTCTGCCATTCGGCGTAAAACCAGAGGGGAAAATCAGGACCTTTTTTGTGTTTAATTTAGTTTCGTGGAGGACTAGGATGGTAAGACTAATAAATTAAGAAAAAATTAAGGAACAGTAAAAATAAAAATAAGAGAGGGAGGCGCAGACGAAATTTTGTCTGGAGCAAAGTCGCTTCAGATCCGGGGTGCGCTCTTACTTTTACTATTATATTAATATTATAGGATAGGATGAAATGAAATTCACATACAACGACTCACTATTTATTTATTCCTTTTTTCTGCTATTTTGGTTTTGGCACTGCAGCCCTGCCCCAACCGTAGACCTACTAAATTCTGCTATTTTTGTTTCTTTGTTTTTATTCCATTGGTAAATGAGGTCATAATACGTATTCTATTATTAATTTAATTTTATTAATGAATACAAATTTTGGTTGAATTAAGAAAATACTTCGTCAATCTTCATAAAATATATTCAATCTATTTATGGTAAAATTTTCACTCACAAGGAAAATGAGACAGATACTCCCACTCCAACACATTCAGTTATTTTATTAAAAATCGTGTCATTTAGAAATTGATACGGAGTATATATTTTTTGATAATTTACATAACTAAATAAATAAATAAAATTTAAAGACCGTGCGACAAGCGACGAAGGACTAGAACCCAAGACCTCAAGCCCTGAGCATTAATTTCCTACTGTTAGATCAATATACGCATACTTTTTATAAGAATGGGAGGAATAATATATTATTGATGTGGCATAATTATAAGTATGTCACATATATGTGGTATTAAATTGTAAATAACAATCTATAACTTATTAAAGTTTTAACTAAATTTAATTTCATACACTTACTTAAAAATATGTTTGATAATTACTATTAACTTTTAATTTAATTTAATTTAATTTTACATACGAAGCAAGATTTTGACCAAATCGAAAAATGACATGTCGCTAACGTGATTTAGTTACAAATGTATGATACGGACATGACATTCAACTTTATTGTCGTTGATAGTTTTCATTATTCTACTCCCTCCATCCCTGAAAATTGTAGTTTTATTAATACTTTCATTTGTCCACGAAAATTATATTGTTTTTTTTTGGGAAAACTATATCTTATATTTTAAACTTAGTTCACACTTAATATTTACAAAAAATTCACCCATTACTTTTTCATTTTGATGGGCCAACACCACTAAAGGACAAGAATAACTACCTTTGAAAAAAAAAATGTCACACCAAAAGGAACTCGAACCCAAGATCTTTGGTGTTAGGCATTAACCCCTTACCGTTTAGCCAACAAACGCACACAAGAATAACTACCTTTCTGTGATCCATTTTACACTAAAAAAAAACACATGTCTTAACCATTTTTATTAAAATTTGTGCCCTCTATTCCATTATATAATTTTTGTGGACGAATGAAGTAATTATTTTTCCCTCTCCAATTTAAATTAATTTTGCTTTCTCACATCCATGTTCAAGTGAAAATTAAATTTTGGGGCTTTGTGAGAATGTATCACTTGATTAGTGGTCAGATGGAGAATCAAAAAACAAAGAATTTTTTGAATTGTCATGTGATATTTTGCCCTCGTATTCAAATTAATTCTAGTTAATTATGTGCAGTTTTAGTCAAACATACGACGTTTTGGTAAGTGAAAATGGTGTTGTTTTATTCATGAGTCTATTTGGCCACCTCGGATTTTCAAATAGACATTTCAGCATTAAATTGGGCAGGAATCAAACTCTTTAGCAAAATTAGATGAATTTAAGATTTCAATAATTATCAAACAATGTCAACAAAGGGGAGTTGTGGAAATTGTTGCCCCTAAGATAATGCATTCTCAGGCGGTCTATAGCTCATGTCGAGTGCTCCTGGTAATAGCACCGAGATCCAATTATCACTTGTTATCTCATCTGCATCAGCTTCGAAATCGCACACAACGTCGTAAAATCAACATAAATAAATTTTTAGAATATTAGTAAAAAAGTAAATATAAAAAACTAAATTAAAATCATCAATTACCTATGTGTCAAACAAATGGGGTAAAACGTCAATCTTGGGCTTATTCCCTAAAGCTCGTCTCATAAATCTAGGGTGCGATGTCTGATCACCACTAGATGTTACCATTCTCCTCAAGCCTTAGACCGACTATAGTGCCTAAATAAATTTAGCCCACGAGGGACCGTATAGGCTATCGTCCTTGTCACGTACTCGCTGCTTCGTATCACAGATGCATTCAATTAGCTTATGTACAATCATATGCTGCCCACCAAAAAAATGACGGTAAGCCTCCGCGTGTCGATAGTCGTGCTCGAATGTGTGATCGAACAACGATCCACCACAATTGAGATCAGTCACCAATTCGTAGTCTTTGATCGAAAAGACTTGTGCTTTGCACAGGAATAACCACATCTCTTCATCTTTTGACTCGATCTGTCTGGATACGGCGTGGTGCAAAGCCATATTATTCTTCATCCTCAAGTCTCCAATAAGTGAAATGCTCAAAACAAGAATCTCTAAATTGTCCCATCAACTGTTCACCACAGATGCTCTTCAATGTGGCCATAATTTTCGGAATTCCTTCTCCGTATACTATGTGCTAATGACATGCTCCTTTTATGGGGGTATACAATGTGGCCGGCCGAAAAAGTGGTCGGGAGGATTGGCCAGTAGCCTAGACAATTTTTGGCCGACCACATCTTCCCGACCATGTTTCCCGCCGGACACATTGTGTACCCCCCATAAAAGGACATTTTATGGACTTTCTACCATATTCCCTCTATCTCATAAGAGTGCGCATTTTTTGTCATTTCAGTACATTTCACAAGAGTGTGCACTTTCCTTTTTTGGACCTCTTCTTTCAATAATAACACATTCACCTAACATTTATTAAAATTCGTGCCACCAACAATCATGCACAATCTTATGGGATAAAGAGAGTATTTTATAGACATAATAATAGTAAAACACAACATTATTAGGGATGGCAATTTACCCGCGGGTAATGGATACCCGCAAAAATTAGAACCTATTAGGGTGGGTTTGAGAGGCATTTGATATCTTCGGATAGTTTCGTGGTTGCAATTCACTATCCATTTAGTTTGTGGGTATGGATTTGAATACTTACTATCCATACCTGCGAAACCCGTTTACCTGCGAAAATACCCGCCAATTACCCGTGAAATACCCATCAATTACCCCGTTAAATTTGTTATAAATTTATAATTAAATTTTATTTTAATTCGCGGGTATCCAATGGATAGTGGGTGGCGGGTATCCAACGGATAGTGGGAGGTAGGTGATGAGGAGTAATATGTGCAGAGTAGGGAAATGATACGAACCAGAGGAATCGACCTCACCAGCGGGACGAGTATGGCAGAAGAAATACACTCGTCAGAAGAATCATCTTCACCAGAAGAGTCATGTTGGTCAGAAGAGTCACCCTCATCAGAGAAGTCACCCTCGTCAGAGAAGTCACCCTCATCAGAGAAGTCACCCTCGTCAGAGAAGTCATCCTCGCCAGAGAAGTCATCCTCGCCAGAGAAGTCACCCTCGCCAAAGAAGTCACCCTCATCAGAGGAGCTACCTTCGTCAGTGGAATCACCAGAAAACGCGAGAGAGCCCCCGCGTGAAGACGAAATTACTATTCTATCCTTCGATCACGCAGGGCGCATGCATCGCAGGTGAATTTACCATTTTGCCCTTCTATGTAGTCTATAAATAGGCCCCGCACTCGTGCATTGTAACTACGCTATCTCTTGTTTTTGAATACAACAGTTATTTTCTCTCTCGCACTAAGTTCTCCGATCGCTTATTTTGCTCTTTCCGATCATCTCGACTAGGTATAGTTTACGATTTCAGTTCTATAGTTTAGGTGTTGGTTTCGTGAAATACCAACTGGCGCCGTCTGTGGGAAGGCTACTGAGTTAGGATGTGAGGTTATGGTCGCCGGCGTACGCAGATCTAAAATTCCAATCGGGTTTGCGTGCGTCGGTACTTTTTGCGCCGATAATTCGAGCACCCAGACGATTTTAATCAGTTTGTTACGTTTGTCGGGCTAATATGCTGTTAATATGTTACGATACATGTCTATTTATGTGTTCGATGCATGGGAAAAGGTGGTGAGAGTCATGAACAGTGAATCGGGGGGAATCTGTGTTTATTTACCGTTCGATCGGTTCAATTGTTAACAAATGTGAGGTTTTTTCATAGAATGGGGGTTTTATTTATAGATCTGACGTTTGTATCAGGGGATAGTGGAATATTGCTCTGTTTTTGCTTATATTGGGCTTTTGCTGGTGATTTGTGGGTTTTGCTTCGGTAGAATGTTGGTTAACACTATTTTGGTAGTGATTGAGCCTGTGTTGTTGATCTGTGGGTATTTTTCGTTTATGGGTGATACTTATCAGTGTTTTCCATGTTTTCTATGGTTAATCGCCGTTTTTGTCGGTAGATTGTGGAATGATGCTCTGTTCCTGTTATGTTGGGTTTTTGTGGCGGATCTATGGGTTTTGCACCAATAATATGTTGATCGTTACCTTGTTGCCGATTATCCTGGTTCGGTGTCGTGGATTTACGGGTTTCGCACAGATAATATGCCGACTAATACTATGTTCCTGTTACAATTAGGCTTGTGCTGTTGATTTGCGGGTGATTTTCGCCCAAGAGGAATAGTTATTGGTGTTTTCCATGTTTGTTCGACTAATCTTCGTTTTGTGCTCTGATTAACGCATTATGCTGCTAATCTGGCTGATTGCCATGATAATTCTATTGTTTGTAGGTTTTGTGGTTATTATAGCGCATGATTGTGTTAATCTTGGGTTATGATGTTCGTTTCCTTACATATCTCTTATTTATCTATCATTTCTAACGTATTGCGCTAACAAGCCTTCTGATGGTTGCTTTGTTTGTGTTTATCTTTGGGTCTCCTACTTTGGTTCTCTTGATGCTCTATTTTTTCCGCCGGATCTTAATGCGGGTTCACCGGGGAAAACTCCGTTATGCGGGTTCTGTTTTTTCAATCTATGCCCTGGGTTTATTTCCCAGTGCATAGCGTTACCTCGAGGGGAATTTTTTAACGATCTCTGTACCGGTATCCGGGATTTCTTATTGGATCTCTTATATCGGGATTTCAATCAGTAACGGAGGATTTATTCTTTCGTCGCTAGGATTTTCTCTCACTCTGTTTATATGCAGGTACCATGGGATCCTCTGATGCTCACCGGAACTTGGAGAAGGAGTTTGATTCTGCTGCTGTCACTACCGAGGTGCCTACCTCACTGTTCACTGGCCTTCAGGGTAACCCCACTTTCACTGTGCCACCGGGTTTTCAGGCTATCTTAGACACTCCGACAACAGGGTTGAATGTCAACGCCCAGAGGTTTGCTTTGGTAACACCGGGCTCTGATCTGCCAAGTCTGGCCCCCGCGTCTGGAGGGGGATCGATTAACTTCGGGCTGGCAGAGCAAATGATGGCCTTGCTCAGCTATGCCAACATGCGTCAGGCACTGGGAACTCCGATGATGTCTGTCATCCCTACTGTGGCTACCCCGGTTGGAGCAGCCAACCCGCAGGGCACTGAGGCCCCACCTCCCGCTGCTCAGGAGGCAAACATGTTGGCAATCAACAAACAGGCTGTGATGCCTGGGGAAATGCAAGGGGACGCTGCTGACAGAGAACTAGCTAGACCAGAAGGGAGCCGTGTTAGGCTTAACAGTGTTGTCAGGAAAGAGCGGGTTGACGAGTCTGACAGTCAATCCGTCTCCCTTGTGTTTGAGGAAGAGAGACCGAGGGAGAAGGCACGGTTGAAAAAGCAAGTGCCGCAGCTGAAACATCAACTTGAGAATCTGGAAGAATCGTTGAGGGAGAAATCCCGGAGGGACGACAAGGAACAGAGATCTGAGCGGTCCTACAGAGCAGAGAAGTCTCACCGCCCAGAGAAATCACGGTACACCGAAAGAGCAGGAGAAAGGGAGCTGGAGTTTTCCTCTGGCATGCCAGGGCACCGGGCTCACAAACGTTATGACCGTGACGTGCCAAGGGACAAAATGGAACAGGGAAGGTATAAGGAGGACAAGAGGGCTAAGACTTCAAGGTTTCATCCTATCAGCAACCGTAGTCCTTTCTCTGACGATATTCTGGCAGACACTTTACCTAGAAGCTACAAGCCCATCTCGCTGGATTATGATGGCACTACCGATCCGGAGGTGCACCTCAATCGGTTTGAAGGATTGGTCACACTGCATATGTACACTGAGGGCATCAAGTGCCGTATCTTCTCAACTACTCTTACCGGACCAGCTCAGTTATGGTTTGGGACGCTTCCCCCGAATTCTATTTACTCTTTTGAAGATTTACAGACTCGCTTCCTACGACAGTTTGCGAGCTCGCGGAGGGTAGGGAAGTCAGCTCTCTCGCTGATGGACATCAAGCAGGATCAGGGTGAGACATTGCGGGAGTACACAGCGAGGTTTAACCTTGCCGCTCTGGAAGTGCCAGAGGCAGAATCACAAATCAAAAATTGCGCATATGTTCGAGGACTCAGGCCGGGGATCTTCTTTGACGAATTGCAAATCCGACCAGCAAGGGATTTCGATGATATTATGGCAAGGTTGCCGGGTTACTTACAGTTGGAGGACGCCAAGATGGCGAGAAAGGTGGAAAATGATAAACATAGGGTCAAAAAGGCCGAGGAAGCACCCGAGAGACAGAGACACCAAGATAGGGCCCCATTCAGAGGGTTGCCTCCGAGGATACTCCCACCCCAGGGAGGAATGTCGTCTCATCAACAACGCACTGTGAATGAGGTTACGCGGTTTACTGAGTACACGCCCTTGAATAAACCACAAGATGAAATCTTCCATTTGGTAAAAGACCAACCGTTCTTTCGGGCACCGGGAACCTATCGGAATGGGCCGCCACAGGAGGGGCCTAATAACAAGCTATGTGAGTATCACAACTCTTTTGGACATTACACAAAATATTGTGGACATCTTAAGCACCAATTGGAGCTACTGGTACGCCAGGGAAGTCTCGACCAGTTCATTGACAGAGGAAACGAGGGCCAAAGGCGAAATGATCAGAGGGATCAACGGGATCAGAGGGATCAGCGAGATCAGAGGGATCAGAGAAATAACCGTGATCAGCGACAAGAGCAGGGGAACAACAGAGATCGTAGGCCTGATGACAACCGGGATAATCGCAGAGAAGGAGCAGAGAGGCAAGCACCTCCTCCACCGTACAGAAGGGAGGTTCATATGATTAGCGGAGAGAACGGGATGCCCACATCAAATCGGGCTAAAAAACAAGTCGTCAGAGCAGTAAAAACAGGGTATTATCCTAAAAGGGTCATGGAAATTACGAGCGCGGCAGAAGAGCCGGCGATCACTTTTGGAGCAAAGGATATACGAACACTAATGTACCCGCATGATGATGCGCTGGTTATCATGGCGGACACTAAAAGTTTGCTTTAGTATAAGTGGGAGATTGTTGGATTTGTATACTGAAAGCAAGAACGTTTTATGCTTGTATACAATGTTTCCTAAGTTCACTATCTAATCTCCTATCTGATTGTGTTCATGATTGCATATGTATGTTCTTTATCTCTATATAAGTAGATTATATGGTGTGTTGTAGATCACAGAAGACCATATAATTGGAATAACCTTAAGAGATATAATATGATCACAGCCGAAATAACTCTAGGACAAGTTATTGGTTTAGGCTGCAGTATAGATAGAAGTAGTTTGTCTTGGCTACTTGTCTATACTGGTACGTCATTACGTATTGATAGGACCACAGTTTGAGATGTATTCTTCTATCTGACTTAAGTGAAGAATCAAGATCTCGGTGACTTATAAATCTTAATACTAATAAGTATTCAGATATATATATTAATTCGTATATCACTTTGACTTACTATGGGTGAAAGTTATATACTAACTCGAGTACTCTGTATCTTGGGTGATAGCGGTTAATATATGATATTTGATTATCTGTATTAGTACCCGTATCCGGTATAGGATAATGACATCCCCTTAAGGAGCTCAATAAGGTTTATTACGCTAAACCCTGCAGGTTGATTAAGTTCAGGCGTAATAATAAAGTTTGAGTGGTACTGCTTAAGGAATTATTAAGAGATTAATTAATTTAAGCTGTCAGAGCTCTAATTAATTAATGGATGTCGGATATTTTAAATACGGAGATTTAATAAGTCTAAATACAAGCCCCGACTCATCACCGGCAATAAAGGGGTAAGTCAGTATCGGTTCTCTAGTGGAATGAACTGATATTTATAAATTAATTATGGTCTGGGCTGACCATAGATAAATTAATTTATTTGAGGCCCATCTTTATTCCTTGTATCTGGTCCCTGGGCTGGCCCAATGTCTCCTAGCCCTAGAAGAGACAGAAATCGTCCCCCTCACTAATGTAGCGCCCCCTACGTATTTTATATTAAATACAGCTGTCAGCTCTCAGGAAAACACACTGATAAAATTAGGGTTTTGAGAGCAGAACGGGGCGCAGGAAATCGTGAGTGGTCATTCTGTCTTGGGAATTTCCATAGCTCGTTGTCCATCCAACGTTGGGAATTGAGCGGGATACAGTCGAGAAGATCAGAGCTGGAGTCAGATTTTCGCAGGAAACCAAGTTCTGGCAGTCTCCGTAAAACGGCCATAACTTCCTCCACAGAACTCCGATTCAGACGAATCAGGCGGCCACGGAAAGCTCTTTCGAAGACGAAGAAGTCGTATTTCTGCACAAAATACGATTGGAGGTCGTTTGAGGGGTCAAACGGAGCGTTGAAGTTGGCTGACCTGTTCAGCGACAGATTGACGAATTCTTAGGAATTCTTCAGGTATTTTCTAACTCCAACGTGCAGTTGTTAAATTCATAGGAGCATGTTAGGATTAATCGTTGTATGATAGATTAATAATAATCCAAGAAACGATCATCGGGCAAACGGAACGTTAATTCAATTTAATATTCCTTCAATTGGTATCAGAGCCTAGGATTAATTTCTTGGCTCTATTATTAATTTATGTACGATTAATAATGTGCGTTGTTTTTACTGCTGTTGTTCTTCGTGGTCTGTTGATTCGTGGAATACGTCGTTTGACGTTGTAATCGTTTTTCACCACGAGAAAATCTGTGGTTAGATTAGGATTTCTTTTGTTTTTGTTTTTCCGTTGGAATCTGTAAAATTGAAAATCGAGACGAAGATGACGACGAATCAACATCGAATGAACGGAGGTTGGAGAGCCGGGAGGTGGCGGGCGCCGAGGGCACAGAGGGCTGCGCACTCCACGAGCCCCGTGCGCCACGACGCGTGCACAAACTCCCGGGCTGGATGGCTGCGGTTGGACTAAGGAGTGGTGGTGGCTGCGCACGCCGAGGGCTGCGCGCGCGCACGCTCTTGCGCGCTGATCGCTATGCGCCCGGTCGAGCGTTGCCGTGCCATCGCTGCTGCCCTTTGTCTGCTGCACGCCGTGGGCTACCAAGGCTGGTCAGGTAAGGTAGGGCTAGGGAGGATAGGCGGCGAGCAGGGGCTGTGCGCGCCGAGGGCTGCGCGTGTGCGTTTTGCGCGCTGCGCGCCCAGCAGGAGCGCCGCGGCCGCTGCTGCCGTTGCTGCTGTCCTCGCGCCGGATCTGCCAAGGTTGCCGCGACCAGGAGCCGAGGTTGCCGTGCCGCTGCTGCTGCTGTGCTGCTGTTGCTGGACGCTGCGGGCTGTTGCTGGACGCCGAGGAGGCTGCTGCAGTGCCGAGGGAAGCCGCGTCGGGCTGTTGCTGTCGCGCCGAGGGCTGCGGCGCCGGGACTACTGCTGCTGCGCCCGTTCGGCTGCTGTCGAGGTGCGGGCGGCAGCGGCGCCTAGGGGATTCCAAACCCTAGGTGGCGCGAGTTTCGTCAAACCCTAGGGGGCCCAAACCCTAATTTTCAAAGACGGGCCTGTTTGAAGCGTTTCGGGCCGAGTTTACGTTTTTGAGTTTTATTTCTTTTTCTTTTATGTTCTTTGTAATAGATTAGAAATATGGGGTTCCACGAATGGGTCACGAAGAACTTTATTATTTTAATTTTGTTCTTTGCATGTCGTGGTGTTAATCCTTTATGCTCTATGCATGCTGTTTTTGTCTCTGCTTGTTAGTATGTGTTTATTAACTGCGCTTAGACAAGCATGCTAGTTTTATCGTTTTCTTAAGCATGTTTTTAGAATTCTGTAAGCATGTTTTACATGTTGCGTTCTAGAAAAGCATGATTAGGATTATGTGCTTGAGCATGTACAAACCTTTTGAAAGAAAAAAGGACTAAGCTTAATAATTTTATGGATGATTAAAATTATTTAGATTTCCACAAGCGGTCTCTAGACAAAGTGATTAGCAATATGAGTAACGGTCCACCCCACGTGGCTTACTTCATGTTTGTTCTTTCATAAGTTTGTCAGATGAGGTTTCTATAAAAATATTTAAATCCATTAAAGTAGTGGGAGTTATGCAGTAACGGTCCACCCCACGTGGCTTACTCGTATATTTTTTCACGAGTACTTTAGATGATGGATTTAAATAAGATAACTAAGAAATTAAATTGAATGCGGCATGGTCCGAGTGAGTATGTCAAAATTCGAGAATTTAATTTCAAAGTTAAATTGTGGTTATTTCTAATTAATTTTATTCTTAAAATTATGTAGACCTCCACATGCGGTCTCTAGACAAAGTGTTTAGCAATATGAGTAACGGTCCACCCCACGTGGCTTACTTCGTATTTGTTTCTCATAAGTTTGTCAGAAGAGGTTTCTATAAAAGTATTTAAACCATTAAAGTAGTGGGAGTTATGCAGTAACGGTCCACCCCACATGGCTTACTTGTGTAATTTTCACAAGTACTTTGGAGAATGGTATTAAATAAGATAACCAAGAAAATTAAATTGAAAGCGGCATGGTCCGAGTGAGTATGTCAATTTCGAGAATTTAATTTTCAAGGTTAAAATGTGGTCATTGCTTAGATATCATATCAAGTACAATGTACAACTCCCCCACAGAGTCCCTTCTTGATGATGATATGGTCTAGTCAAGGTGCCAACTATTAATTTCTTTTGTCAAAAGGTTAAGTTGACATGGAAATTAAATGACTAGGTGAATAGTCTGGTTGAGGAGCTCGTGTGTAACTGTCCACCCCACGTGGCTTGCACATGGAATTCTTTGAGCCGTTGGAGGTTTCATTAATATTGTTTTATCAAAAGGTTACAATTTTATTGTTACGAATTATGTGCTTTATGTTCGTTACTTTCAGATATGTCTATGTCTCATGTTTTCTTTATTCTTGCACAAAGTCTTTTAACCGGTCCACATATATAAAATGGAAACGCAGTTTTTGGATTTCTATCTTTATCACAAACTAACACTTTTTTTGTGTTGCTTACTACTCCACGTTCTTATGGTCCGAACAATGAGTCAACTGATGAGAAAAATGAATTACATAAAAGGTGGCATAAGACGAATAATGTGGCTATATGCTATATTATGAGTATAATGACACAAACCTTGTAGCTTCAACATCAGGGCATGGACGATGCTATTAGCATCATGCTGAATCTCAAGAAAGTGTTCGGAGAGTTGGACTGAGCTGCTCATTTAAATTTGATGAGAGTAATCTCGTTAGTTTTATGAGTGAGCACAGCTCAGTGCACGAGCATGTCATGCAAATTTTGACGGATTTGACTTGCTCTGTGGAAGTATCGACGGTGAGGCAAAAGTCGATATTATCCTGAACTCTCTTCCCAAGTCTTTTAATTAAGAACTTCCGCCTCAACGCTGTTATCAGCAAGAAAGATAATACTCTTTTTGAGTTGTTGAATGCTCTAGTTACGGCTAAGGAAGTTGTGGGAAAGAGATGTGCAAGCACTTGTTATTGCCAAAGGAGAGCCATCTTCTTCGTCGAATGACGGGAAGAAGAAGGGTCCAAGGGGCAAGAAAGACAAGGGAAATAGTGGGAGTAGTGGTGTGATAAGATTGAGTATTGAAGATTTTTTCTTTCAATACTCAAGGCAAAGGGTTAAGGTACTTCACTTGCTATAGTAACTGAGACATATCAGCTCATTTTCTACTCAGTTGTGAGTAGTGGATAACGAGAGAAACTGATAATGATTGTTACACCTTGCATGGCTTTTTAAGCTGACAAGGAAGCTGAGAAGTGATGAGATGATTGTCTTCATAGGCAACGTGACTAGAGTCGCAGTTGTTGCAATTGAAGCCTTGTCTTTAAGTTCTAAAGACATAGTTTAGTTTTTGAGAGTTCCTTATCATGTTCCAAAATTTTGAATAGATGGATCTTATGTCATTTTTGATAGTGGTGTTTCTATCATAAGAAATGACAAAGTTGTCTATTCTGGTATTTTGAACATCTCTCTTCATACTATAACTTGTCTACAAAATACCTTTATATTGCATTTACATCATCGAACAAAAGAAAGAGAAAAGTTAAGGCTAATCTCTCATGAGGATCTTACACATATATTGATACCCTAGAAATAGGTCACATCTATCTTAATAGGATCCAAAGGCTCGTGTCTAAATAAGTACATTGGATTCAATCCAGGTTGTACTATTTCGAACCTGCGAATCCTGTATAGAGGAAAAGATGGAGACCAGGTCATTCATGACAAAGGGGATAAAGGGCCAATAATGTGTTAGGAATGATCTTTTCTGATTCATTGTCAGTGTTTGGGATTCCAACCCAGTTTACTACACCATGTAATCCCTATATAAAATGGTGTGGTGGAGAGAAGAAATAGGTCACTCTTGGAAAAATATGTTCGATGATGAGTTATGTATCTTTGCAATTAGTCCTAAAGAATCAGAAGGTGGTTATTAGCAATGACACACGATTCTTAGAAGTGGACTATGGGAGTAATCACTAATCCAAGTCAGATAGTGTACTTCAAAAAATTGAAGACATTAGACAGGCGATTCCATCACCCAAGCCAAGTGTGCAAGAGTTTTGTACCACAAGACACTGCACGCACTGTTGACACACATGTGCCACCACAGATCCATTGTAGTGGGAGGGTTGTGGGACAACCCGATCGATTTATGTTCTTGGGAGAATCTTTGGATTCAGTCCCTGGTAGTGAATATAAGAAAATCGACCCAGATATCTACTTGGAATTAGTGGAAAACGAGAATGTAGATTTCTGGCACGTCTCAATGGAGCAATCCATTAAGAATATGGTTGTATACTAAGAAAATCTTGCTACCAGAATGCCGTAAAGCCATAGGTTGCAAGTGAGTATACAAGAGAATGATAAGTCCGAATGAGCAAGGTCGTAGCTTTTAAAGCTAGACTGGTGGCGAAAGGTTATGCCCAGTGTGAAGGTATAGGTTATGATGATATTTTCGCCAGTGCCATGCTCAGAACATTCGGATCATTTTACCCATAGCAGCTCACTTAAACCATCGAGGTTACGTGAGGGAGAGAGAGAAACATCTCGTGTCAATCGCTCTCGTGTCATCAGTGATGTGGTTTATCTTGCATTTTATGTAAACAATATCCTCCTAATTGGCGACAATATGGAGCTATTGTTAAGACATAAAGTAATGGTTATCCGAACAGTCTCATATGAAAGACTAAGGAGGTACAGTATACATCTTTGTGATCAAAGTAATAAGGGATCACTAGAAAAGGATGTTGGGCTTATCTCGAGTGTCTTACATTGATACTGAGAATACTCGTTGTAGTATGAATACCGCCAAGAAAGAATTGCTAACTTTTAGATATGGCGTTCCTTTATCTAAAGACTATGTCTTAAGATGCCTATTAAGGTTGAGGAAATGAAGGCAGTATTCTACGTTTCCGCAGTAGATAGCTTCATGTATGGATTGCTATGTACGAGATCTTATATTTGCTATGCAGTTAGCATGATTGTAAGATATCAGTATAGTCCTAGTTAAGGACACTGAATTGTGGTAAATTATATTCTCAAGTCCCTGACTAGAGAATAAGGATAGTTTACCAGTTAGACAGTTTAGTTCCTTTTTGGATTATATGATTTCGGATTTTCAGGCTGACCGGAACAAAGAACAATTACCTCGAGCTATGTGTTTTTTCTTGGGAGGTAAAACCTTTTGGTTTGACCACTACCTCCAGGATCTAAGGGTAATTCCTAGTTTGCGTGGGAGCATCACCTTCGTGATACCTCAAGTGCAGTTGCGAACTCTAAGGAATCCAAGAACCACAAGGGGTTAAACACATGGAGAGTAAGTACCAAGTTATACGATTATTCGTAAATCGAGGTTTTTGTGCTCAAAGAATAAATTCTCACATATTGGAGAAACCTACTGATCTTTCACAAAAGGCTTATCGCAAATGGTCATTGAAAGATGGGAATGCGATTGATGCCAGATTGATGCCACCCTCTTAGGAAACTTTAAGTATAAGTGGGAGAAGTGTTAGGTGATTGGTAAATAGACGCATTGTATACTAAAAGTTTGCTTTAGTATAAGTGGGAGATTGTTGGATTTGTATACTGAAAGCAAGAACGTTTTATGCTTGTATACAATGTTTCCTAAGTTCACTATCTAATCTCCTATCTGATTGTGTTCATGATTGCATATGTATGTTCTTTATCTCTATATAAGTAGATTATATGGTGTGTTGTAGATCACAGAAGACCATATAATTGGAATAACCTTAAGAGATATAATATGATCACAGCCGAAATAACTCTAGGACAAGTTATTGGTTTAGGCTGCAGTATAGATGGAAGTAGTTTGTCTTGGCTACTTGTCTATACTGGTACGTCATTACGTATTGATAGGACCACAGTTTGAGATGTATTCTTCTATCTGACTTAAGTGAAGAATCAAGATCTCGGTGACTTATAAATCTTAATACTAATAAGTATTCAGATATATATATTAATTCGTATATCACTTTGACTTACTATGGGTGAAAGTTATATACTAACTCGAGTACTCTGTATCTTGGGTGATAGCGGTTAATATATGATATTTGATTATCTGTATTAGTACCCGTATCCGGTATAGGATAATGACATCCCCTTAAGGAGCTCAATAAGGTTTATTACGCTAAACCCTGCAGGTTGATTAAGTTCAGGCGTAATAATAAAGTTTGAGTGGTACTGCTTAAGGAATTATTAAGAGATTAATTAATTTAAGCTGTCAGAGCTCTAATTAATTAATGGATGTCGGATATTTTAAATACGGAGATTTAATAAGTCTAAATACAAGCCCCGACTCATCACCGGCAATAAAGGGGTAAGTCAGTATCGGTTCTCTAGTGGAATGAACTGATATTTATAAATTAATTATGGTCTGGGCTGACCATAGATAAATTAATTTATTTGAGGCCCATCTTTATTCCTTGTATCTGGTCCCTGGGCTGGCCCAATGTCTCCTAGCCCTAGAAGAGACAGAAATCGTCCCCCTCACTAATGTAGCGCCCCCTACGTATTTTATATTAAATACAGCTGTCAGCTCTCAGGAAAACACACTGATAAAATTAGGGTTTTGAGAGCAGAACGGGGCGCAGGAAATCGTGAGTGGTCATTCTGTCTTGGGAATTTCCATAGCTCGTTGTCCATCCAACGTTGGGAATTGAGCGGGATACAGTCGAGAAGATCAGAGCTGGAGTCAGATTTTCGCAGGAAACCAAGTTCTGGCAGTCTCCGTAAAACGGCCATAACTTCCTCCACAGAACTCCGATTCAGACGAATCAGGCGGCCACGGAAAGCTCTTTCGAAGACGAAGAAGTCGTATTTCTGCACAAAATACGATTGGAGGTCGTTTGAGGGGTCAAACGGAGCGTTGAAGTTGGCTGACCTGTTCAGCGACAGATTGACGAATTCTTAGGAATTCTTCAGGTATTTTCTAACTCCAACGTGCAGTTGTTAAATTCATAGGAGCATGTTAGGATTAATCGTTGTATGATAGATTAATAATAATCCAAGAAACGATCATCGGGCAAACGGAACGTTAATTCAATTTAATATTCCTTCACCCCATTGAGGGGGGAAGAGTAGGGGAAGTTTGTGGGGATCAAAAAGCGTCAAAAGCATGCCACGTCCAAATGCTTACGCACTCATCGGGACAGAAAAGGGAAAGAGTGACAGAGGGATCAGATGTACGGAAGAAGGGAAAGGTGGGCGAGGTGCATGCCCCAGCAGAGGAGCGTCAAGAGTTGGCGGATTTATTGAAAGACAGAGATTGTATAGAAAAAACTGCGTTGATGTCCACCAGCGATGTCTGCAACATGATCGAATTGTTCCCAGGAAAAGAAGGGTTTCAGACCAAAATTGGGTCTAACATGAGTGATCAAGTCAGAGACGAGCTCATTGTTTGCTTGCGCAGAAATGCGGATGTGTTCGCATTCAGCACCGCCGATTTGAAGGGAATCGACAGAGGGCTGGCAGAGCACTGCCTTAATGTGGATCCTAAAA
Source organism: Salvia miltiorrhiza (assembly GCF_028751815.1). Taxonomy (NCBI): domain Eukaryota; kingdom Viridiplantae; phylum Streptophyta; class Magnoliopsida; order Lamiales; family Lamiaceae; genus Salvia; species Salvia miltiorrhiza. The sequence goes on along the minus strand of NC_080390.1, from coordinate 43,472,567 downwards.
TCAAGCCAGTAAAGCAACGAACAAGGAATTTTGGGGCCGAGAAGGACGCTGCAATAAGGGAGCAGGTCTATGGGTTGTTGGAAGCAGGGCACATCGTGGAGGTACAATATCCAGAATGGATTTCAAACGCGGTGATGGTACCAAAAAAGACAAATACTTGGAGGATGTGCGTAGATTTCAGAGATCTGAACGCCGCTTGCCCGAAAGATCACTATCCTCTGCCGAGGATTGACTAGCTGGTAGATTCTACTTCGGGGTGTGCTTTACTATCCATGATGGATGCATACCAGGGATATCATCAGGTGAAGATGAATAGGGGATACATCGCCAAAACGGCTTTCGCCGTCTGTTGTGGGGTATATGGATGGAAAAGTATGCCTTTTGGCTTAAAAAATGCAGGAGCTACGTATCAGCGGATGATGGAAAAAATATTCAAGGAACAGCTTACTAAGAATATCTCAGTGTACGTGGACGACATGCTTGTACGGAGTGTCAGGGCAGAGGATCATGTTTCTGATCTGGAGGAAATCTTCACGGTGGTCAGAGATCATCGGCTTATGTTGAATCCTGCGAAATGCACATTTGGGGTCACAACAGGGAAGTTTTTGGGATATAAAGTCACGCCTGCAGGGATTGAGGTTAATGCAGAAAATGTCAAAGCTATTATGGAAATGACACCGCCCAGAGGAATCAAGGAGGTGCAGACTCTGAACGGGCGCATCACTGCTCTGAGCAGGTTTATATCACGATCAGCAGAACGTAGCATGCCGTTTTTCAAAATCCTAAGGAAAGGAACCAAATTCTTGTGGACAGCGGAATGCCGGGCGGCATTTGAGGATCTTAAAATATACTTGGCGAAGCTCCCGACTCTGACCAAGCCGGTACCGGGAGAAACACTATATTTGTACATAGCCGTGGGGGAAGAATCAGTTAGCTCGGTGCTCATCAGAGAAGAAGGAAGTCATCAGAGACCAATTTATTTTGTCAGCAGAATAATTCAAGGTGCCGAACTAAATTACACAGAGATTGAGAACGCTGCTCTGGCGGTCATGGTCACGGCAAGAAAGTTGAGGCCCTATTTCCTTTCACACCGAGTGGTGGTGCGCACGTCTCTACCTTTCAAACAAGTGTTGGGCCGCCTGGATTTGTCGGGAAGAATGGTTAAATGGGCTGTAGAGTTAGGGGAGTATGATGTAGAGTACGAACCGAGAATGGCGATTAAAGCACAAGCGCTGGCAGACTTCATACAAGAAACAACCCGTCGTCCTGTGCCAGAGTTCTGGGTCGCCTTTGTGGATGGGTCAGTAACAAAAGAGGGATGCGGAATCGGGGTGTATATCACTTCACCGGGCTATGGGACATATCAATTTGCCATAAATTTCACCTGCCGGTTGTCTAACAATGAAGCCGAATATGAAGCTGTTGTCAGAGGGCACATATTCTGTCAGAGCTCAAGGCCGAATGTGTCATCATCAAGACAGATTCCCAGCTGGTAGCTCAACAGTTCTCGGGAGGTTATAATGTCAAAGATCAGCGGATGAAAGCGTACCATTCCAAAATCAGCGAAATGAAAGAAAAGTTCATGGAATTTAAACTCGAGCAAATTTCCCGGGAAGAGAACACGAAAGCAGACTTACTGGCACGCATGGCTAGCGCAGTAGAACAAACTTGGAGTGATGAGATTATTTTACTCTGTGATACCAGAGAGATGGGGACTTCACAGGTCTTCTCCATAGATATCAGAGATGACTGGCGGGCTCCTATTATTCATTTCCTCAAGACGGGGGAGCGGTTGAACAAAGAGTCTAATCAGAGGGCTCGCTATGAAAATTACTGCTTAATCAACGATCAACTCTTCAAACGATCTTTCACTCAACCCTTGCTAAAATGTTTATCTCCAGAGGAGGCTAATTTTGCTTTGAAAGAAATTCATGCAGGTTGCTGTGGTGGGCACACGGGATTTCGAGATCTTGTACGTAAAATCATCCGGGCAGGGTTCTATTGGCCTCACATCAACAAGGAAGCCAGAGAATTCGTCCGCAGGTGCGAAGCTTGCCAGAGACATGCTGGGAGAATCAACATACCAGGGGAGCCTATGGGTGTCATGTACGCTGCATGTCCGTTTGACAAATGGGGCATCGATATAGTCGGGAAGTTGCCTACAGCACCTGGGGGAAATGCTTTCTCATCGTGGCAGTAGACTATTTTTCTAAATGGGTCGAGGCTGAGGCTGTGGGCAAGATCGATGAAGTTACAGTGGAACGCTTCGTTTGGAGGAACATCTGTTGCAGATTCGGAGTACCGAGAATCATTGTGTCTGATAATGGGACTCAGTTTACAGGACAGAGGATCGCGGATTTCTGTGACCGAATGGACATCACTCAGCGTTTCGTCTCAGTGGCTCATCCACAAGCAAATGGCCAAGTGGAGTTAGCTAATAGAACAATTTGTGAAGGGATTAAAAAGAGGCTGAACCAGAGTAGAGGGAAATGGGTGGAGGAGTTGGACACCGTTCTCTGGGCCTACCGAACTAGCCCAAAGACGGCAACAGGCGAGGCACCTTTCACGCTGGTATATGGATCCAACGCAGTGATACCAGCGGAGGCCAGACTGGAATCATACCGCATCATCACCTACGATACAGAACATAACGCCGATCTCCGAAGAACAGAACTCGACCTTGTGGAAGCACAGCAAGAAGAAGCTCAAATCAGAGCAGCGAAGTATAAAAGTGTCATCAAAGCAGGGTACGACAAAAGGGTCAGAGCGCGGAAGCTGGTCAAGGGCGATCTGGTCCTAAAGAGAGCCGACGCATTAAAGGCAGTGGGCAAATTTGAAGCTAACTGGGAAGGACCGTTCATCATCACAGAGGTCTTGGGGGGGAGCGTACATACTGTCGGATTCAGACAGCAGAGCTCTACCTAGGCCATGGAATATAAACACGCTTAAAAAGTTCTATGTATAACTGCTATTCAGCAGGAATGATCACTTGTAGACCGGATACTCTTTTTCCCCACATGGGTTTTAACGAGGTCCGGGGCCATGATATCAATAAAACAGATATGTGGTTCTAGGGAATTCCCTGGTGTTGTTTCATTTATTTCAATTATCGCTTTCTTACTTTACATATGCTACTTAACATGTTCATGCAGAGCATTGCACATGTCACCAGAGGGGGGAGTAGGGTGTATACCCGTAATCCCCAATTTTCAAATTCAAAATACAAAACTGCTTCTTAGCAGGACAAGAGAGAAACAAATACAAACTGCTTCTTAGTAGGACAAGGGAGAAACAAATACAAAAACTGCTTCTTAACAGGTCAAAGGGAAAGCAAACATCAGGGATTGACGACTTCTCTTCCATACGCCAACACGTCAAGCTCTTCTTCTTCGCGGAGACATGCCCATTTCTCAGATCTACTCCAGATCTACCTCACGCCTGCAGAACACCAAGACAAAACAAACAAGTCAAAATGCCAAAAGGAAAGAATACGGAGGAATAGACCAACCAACATCCAGATCTCGGGAAGCCGGTAATAATGCTCTCAAATACGGGAAGTCCGCTCCTTACAACCACAAAGCTAGAGATCTGCACTGGGAGCACAGAGGGAAAAGCGGAGCCTTCAGGGATGTGAGTGTTCTAAGGGGAACTTCCCATACTTGAGTGCCTTATAACCAAGCTAGGGACGATTCAGTGAGGAAGTTTTCTTCAGGAACCCTGGAGATAAAACTCTCAAGCGGGGGGGAGTCCTGTCTTTTCAGTCTCCAACATAGTACACCTTCTTAACAGGACTCACTCCCCCGATTGAGAGCTTTACAACCAAGATGGGGAAAGATACGGGGTACGAGAGACAAAGGGTCGGCAGATCTAGGGTTTGAGAGGAGATCAGAAAGGGGCAACGAGGAAACGTTCTTCAGGAATCCTGGAGATAAAACCCTCAGGCGGGGGAGAGTCCTGTCTTTTCAGCCTCCAACACTGAGTACTTTCTTAACAGGACTCACTCCCCCGACTGAGGGCGTTACAACCAAGATAAGGAGGCATCTTGAGCCAAAAGGACAGGAGATCTAGGGTTTGAGAGGAGAGCAGTTTGGGGCGGCGGAAAGGAAATAAGGGATTCTAAGCTAGGTCATGAAGGATGGAGGGGTATATATAGAGAGGGTATTGGGCTTAAGAAAAGGGTTAAGGGGTAACGGGCTCACGCGAGTTTATGGGCCGGAGATGGAACAAGAAGTAATTGGGCCAACATGTTCATAACAGAGTATTGCACATGTCACCAGAGGGGGGAGTAGGGTGTATACCCGTAGTCCCCAATTTTTAAATTCAAAAATTGCTCCTCAGCAAGTCAAGGGGAAAAGCAGAGGAATCACGCTGCCAATCAGAGGGAGGGAAGCGCTCGTAAGCCGCGAAAGTTGGTTGTGCCACCCGGGCCTTCCATGCTCCGCGCAGAGGGAGGGAAGCTATCGTAAGCCGCGAAAGTTGGTTGTGCCATCTGGGCCCTCCATGCTCCGCGCAGAGACTGCACATAATCGTAAGCCACGAAAGTTGGTTGCACCCCCCGGGTCCTCCATGCTCCGTGCAGAGGTTGCATTTAACCATAAGCCACGAAAGTTGGTCGCACCTTTCAGGTCTTCCATGCTCCGTGCAGGGGGTTACTATTTAATCGTAAGCCGCGAAAGTTGGTTGTGCCATCCGGGCCTTCCATGCTCCGCGCAGAGGGTTACTATTTAATCGTAAGCCGCGAAAGTTGGTTGTGCCATTCGGGCCTTCCATGCTCCGCGCAGAGGGTTACTATTTAATCGTAAGCCGTGAAAGTTGGTTACGCCCCCCGGGTCCTCCATGCTCCGCGCAGAGGGTTACTATTTAATCGTAAGCCGCGAAAGTTGGTTACGCCCCCCCCCCCCGGGTCCTCCATGCTCCGCGCAGAGGGTTACTATTTAATCGTAAGCCGCGAAAGTTGGTTGTGCCATCCGGGCCTTCCATGCTCCGCGCAGAGGGTTACTATTTAATCGTAAGCCGCGAAAGTTGGTTACGCCCCCCCGGGTCCTCCATGCTCCGCGCAGAGGGTTACTATTTAATCGTAAGCCGCAAAAGTTGGTTACGCCCCCCGGGTCCTCCATGCTCCGCGCAGAGGGTTACTATTTAATCGTAAGCCGCGGAAGTTGGTTACACCCCCCGGGTCCTCCATGCTCCGCGCAGAGTGTTCAAGCTTGGATGGAAAGCAGCAAAGGAATGCTTGGATGGGGAGCAGCAAAGGAATGCTTGGATGAGAGTCATCAGAATCCTCGCCAGAGGAGTCATCAGAATCCTCGCCAGGGGAGTCATCAAAATCCTCGCCAGATGAGTCATCAAAATCCTCGTCAGAGGAGTCATCAAAATCCTCGCCAGAGGAGTCATCAAAATCCTCGCCAGATGAATCATCAAAATCCTCGCTAGAGGAGTCACCAAAATCCTCGGCAGAGGAATTATCAAAATCCCTGCCAGAAAAAATACCGAAATCCTCCCCAGAGGAGTCAGCCAAAGTCCTCGCCAGAGGAATCAACGGAACCCTCAAAGCAGAAATCAAAGAAACCTCAAAGGAGAGGATCAGAGACACATCAACAACAAGCATGACGAGCCAAACCAAACCAGCAGAGGAGATGCGAGAATATAAATTCAACATAAACGAGCAACAAAAACAACACAAAGAACGAAGGGAAAAAAGCAGCACAAGCAGGGAAGAAATTTCATATAAACATGCCAAGAAGGCAGAGTTGCATATCAAAAACCAAAAGTAAGTATTGAGGTTTTACAAATTAAGGAGTTATAAAAATCTGTTGATAAGTCAGGAGGGAGATCAGGGCCATCAAGTGGGAAGAACAGTAGAGTCTTGAGCAACAGCAGAGGAATCGGGAGCAGAGGCAGAGGAAATCAGAGGAAGGGCACCACTTGCAGGGACTTGACTAGCAGAGGCTCCTTCTGTAAATACCGGCAGCATGCCAGTCTCTTTCATCTTCGGAAGACGAGACTCTATATCCAGCAGTTTCACAGCTTCTTGCACATATGTTTTTTCGTCCCTGTACAGGTCGAAAAGCTGGTCCACCGCGGCAGGAGAGGAAGCGGATCCTCCCAGATCAGAGGGCAGAGGAGGCCTCATGTTGTATTGGGAAAATTTCCGAGTACTGTTGCCAGTGGGATCCCGTAGCTTGTTCACGAAGCCCACCAGGGAAGCAGAGAAGGCAGGCATATACATGGGAGCAAAGGGCAATGTGTCAGACCTTACTCCAAAAGCAAAGTAAGGAATAGCCTTCTCTAGCACTGGATACCACCACACCGGCTTCTCCGGGGAATTCTCAGGGATCTTCATCAACTTGTTTATCTCCTCATCATGGAGGTTATCCATCAAGGCTCGCAGATCCAGGGTAGCAAGTTTCTCTGGAGTCGCCCCCGCCATCTCTAACGCCTTGGAGGCGGATTGCTTTATCACATAAGCAAAGAGGGGCCCGAAGTCCTCCAGGTACTCTGGAGTCCGTTTGAAGGCCTCCAAGGTACCCTCCAGCATCACCGCCAGGAAGTGCTGACCCTGATGAGACAAGAAATACTCCAAGGGCTGATCTCGTGCTCCCAGGACGTAAGCACGGTTTTGAGCCTCCACAAGTGTCTTCCTCCAATTACGCCTGGCTTCTCTATAGTCTTTTTCGTACCCCGCCTTGAACCTCATAAGGCTCTCGTGGCTCTCCCTTGTCACCCTTGTCAGTTCAGAAGCCAGGGACGATTTTTCCACCTCTACTTGGGCCAGCTTGGCCTTCAATTCAGCAATCTCTTCCTCAGCTCCACTCAGACGCTCCACCACCCCGGCGACGTCGTCATCACGCTTGGCGATGTCTGCCTGTTCTTTCTCTCTCTCCTTCTCCAACACATCATAATCGTGGATGCGTTGGATAGCTCCCAAGAGCCGAGATTCCACCTGCAGGGAAATAGAATGGATTAGGTCATAACAAAGAAACCATCTTCACCAAAGGAATGATTTTCTTCAGAGAAAGGGGCTCCACCAGAACAGTCAAAAGGTTAATAACTTAAATTTTTAGATAAGGATACCAGCTGCAAAATACCTGAAGAGCCGTCTGGGCAAGCAGACTTGCCAAAGCCCCTCGTGTCAAGTTCTCCATTTTCTCCTTGTCTTTCGAATGAACACGAGAGGACAAGGCATCGATAAACCCCTGCCCCGACAAGCTTGAAATCGGGCCAGGAACAATATCCTCCGACTCATCTTCAGCAGGGACCACAGCCTTGCCCTTGCCCTTTCCCCCAGCAGAAGGAGGGACTTTCGAACCACCAGCAGACTTCTTGACTGGAGTTGCGGACTTGCCAGCCTTCTTCAGGCTTTCCTGCTTCTCCTTCTCACCCACGGAGATCAGAGTTGGGAGAAGGTACCTCATCAGTAATGTCCACAATTTGGACACCTTTTCCACCAGTACCAGATGCATCACCAGAATTGGGGCGTCTGCGCCCGTGAACAAGGCCGCCTGCATCGACCTCCTCTGCATCAAATGTGCGTGAGGTTTCCACAGTTCTCTCTACGACTTCTGTCACAGGGAGAGTGATGACCATCTCGGTCCCAGTAGGTTGAACGGGAAGGTCCGTGCGGATAGCAGAGCCCCCAGAGCCATGTTCCCCGCTGCGGGTGGGAGAAGTAACGGCAGCCAAATTAGTTCCGCATTGTTTCCTCCAAGACATGTCTGTGAATAAAAATTCTACAACCGTTAAAATCAGGGTAACAAAAATCAATATATTTTCTAACTCATATTTTCTTTTACCTATCGATTTCTTTGGATATAGGGGAAATAGGTCATTGTATGCCAGAGCTGAATTGTTCTCAGCGAGATATCTACAGTCTAAGGGCTGGGCTTTGTTCATAGCGTTCAGACGGGCTATGATCCCCAAGTCAAAGGCCGAGGGAGCTTCTAGGGAGGTTGGCCTATAAGTAGTCCGTGGATTATGCCATTCTAGTTCCCGAACATTATAATCACGCCAGGAGCCGACAAGGGTGCGCACATAACAATAGTAGCTCAAAAAGCCCTTATCAAAAGAATTTAGAGAAGAAAGAAAGGTAGTAGGACATTTTGGAAGACCAGCAAAGCTATACAGGGGACTGCCCTGCATACGGAGAGATTGGGTCTGACAGAACAGTTTGGCGGTGTCCCCAACACCGTGGCCTCGGCATAGAATGTGGAAGGCGTATAACCTCCGGATGGCAGAAGGGGTGACTTGATAGAAGGGGATGCGAAAATGGTTGCAGACGTCAACTAGGAGGGTAGGAGGAGGAAGCCTTAGGCCAGCATCTATTTGGGCTTGCCAGATGGCCACGGTTTTATGATTGTGGAGTTTTTCTGGGGGTGTCGAGTCCTTGGAGAAGGCAATAAATTTTAAACCTTCAGGACAACGACACTTGCGCTGCATCTTTTCCACCTCCGCAACACCAAGGCAGGACTCAGGAATAGACTTGGGAGGTTGGGGTGTCTTTCTGGTTTTCTTTTTAGGTTGGGAGGGACTCGGAGTAGCTTGGGAATCGTGAGAGGCAGAGGGGGAAGGAAGGTTTTCGAGACCTTGAGGCTGGGAGGAAGAAGATGAAGAAGCATGGGGAGAAGGAGAAGGCGAACGCGAGGGCTGGGGAGCGGAAGTGGAAGCCATTATCAGGAATTTTTATCCTAGGGTTTCTAACACGCTCAATCAGAGCACCAACAAATTTCAAAACTACTCTACAACTAATCACAAATATCGGGAGAATAGGATACGCAAGTTACCTAGGTCAAGGGAAGACTGACAATGAAAACTGGAGCGGAAGGGTCGCGGGAAAATACGCCGGAACAGGAGGGAGGATCACCGGAAATTGCAGATGAAGGAGTTCGGAAAAATTGGAGAAGAAGAATAGTGAAAAATGAAAGTTTGAATCGACTAAGTAAAAATGTACGCGGGCAACTACCAACATGCGGGATGAATGACACGTGGCATACGGAAATGAATCAACGGTTGAAAATCCCTACGGAGAGGCGAAAAGACGTAAAGGTTAAAAAGTAACCTCGGGGTACGGAAAAAGCACTGTAGATCGGGCAGGCATTTAATGCAGGTGACGTCACCCACGCGGGCGAATCCTCTGACTAGTTGCACTATTTCAGAGTGAACTAGCCAGATTAGGGGGTGGGAGTAACAAAAATGCCAAAAAACAATTAACAGGGCTTACCTTTATCTTCTTACAAAAATAGAATTCTCGTGTCTTCATGATTTGCGGGGACCAGGGAAAACAGCACAGTGCGAGCTTTAACAATACTTCGCTGGTTGAACACGAAGAATACCCGGTTCAACCAGACTAGAGGGGGGAGTGGTTGATGAGGAGTAATATGTGCAGAGTAGGGAAAGGATACGAACCAGAGGAATCGACCTCACCAGCGGGACGAGTATGGCAGAAGAAATACACTCGTCAGAAGAATCATCTTCACCAGAAGAGTCATGTTGGTCAGAAGAGTCACCCTCATCAGAGAAGTCACCCTCGTCTGAGAAGTCACCCTCATCAGAGAAGTCACCCTCGTCAGAGAAGTCATCCTCGCCAGAGAAATCACCCTCGCCAGAGAAGTCACCCTCATCAGAGGAGCTACCTTCGTCAGTGGAATCACCAGAAAACGCGGGAGAGCCCCCGCGTGAAGACGAAATTACTATTCTATCCTTCGATCACGCAGGGCGCATGCATCGCAAGCGAATTTACCATTTTGCCCTTCTATGTAGTCTATAAATAGGCCCCGCACTCGTGCATTGTAACTACGCTATCTCTTGTTTTTGAATACAACAGCTATTTTCTCTTTCGCACTAAGTTCTCTGATCGCTTATTTTGCTCTTTCCGATCATCTCGACTAGGTATAGTTTACGATTTCAGTTCTATAGTTTAGGTGTTGGTTTCGTGAAATACCAGTAGGTATCCAACGCATTGTGGGTAGCGGGTATTCGACGGATAGCGGGTGGCGGATACAATACAATCTTTACAATACAAAGCTTTACAGCCTTCAAAGATTTCTCTGTTTTTTTCTCATTAACAATGTCGATACCATGTTTCTACACGCCGGAGTTCTCTGAGAGAAATGAGAGAAGGGGTTTGAAGGAGAGAAAGTCAGGCGGCGGAGTTCTCTGCCCTCGTTAGTGTGAGGGAGTGTTCTTGTTGTGAGGAAGTGGACGGAGGGGCGAGCGGTGTTCGGCGGCGACTTCGCCAAGAAGGGGGAGGAGATGGGCGGAAGGTTTGGGAGTGTTCTATAAATGGTATCGAGATGGGCGGCGAATTTGGGAGAATAGTTTAGGGTTTCGCCGTTTATAGTGTAATTAGGTTGGGATTAATTAAATTTAATAATACCTTAATTTTAACTAAATATAAAAATGTGTCTATATTATTGGAACAACTCAATAAGGAAAGTGTGTCTTTAATAATGGGACGGAGGGAGTATATAAAATCATAAAATAAAGATGCATTTTAATTAAAGCATCATTTTATGTTTATATACTTTCTGGGATGCCGCACAAATGGTGAAAATGATGTGGTCGGCTATACAATATAGTCCAGTCAGCCATATCTTCTAGACCACTTTTGCCATAGGCCATAATATATACAAGCATAATATGATAAATTTTTTTTTTGGTCGATAAAAGAGAATTTATTAGAAGAAACGAAAACAAGGTACCAGTGGTACCAAATTACAAAGAGTCCAGGACAAGCCCCTTAGAGCACCACAAAGAGAAAGGAGTGTTAATGTCCACAATGTGAAAAATAGAGTTCCAACTCCACATCTTGCCTTTAATCTCCTGTGTAACTTTTTGAACATCCCACACCTTTCCTTGGAACCTGCTCTCATTCCGACATCTCCACAGAATCCAGACCGTACCAATCCACAATCCTTTCAAGAATCTCCGCCATCTCTTATCTTTGCTTGCATGAATAAAAGATAGAAAGTGTTGAGATAAACCTTTTGGTGTCGCTGTCTTGATGTTGATCCATTGTTGAATATTGTTCCACACTTGTTCAGTTTTTGGGCAGTGAAGTAGCACGTGTTCCACCGTCTCTTCCGCCGTCACACATGCATTGCACCATCTCTCCTCATCTGCAATTTGGATCTTCCTTTTGAAAAGATTATCACATGTGGCGAGTCGATTCCTCAGGCTACGCCATGCCGTCACCCTTGCCTTATGAGTTGTAGGTGCATTCCAAACTTTCGCCGCTTCCGCCGCCGAGCACGGCACCTCCTCTCTCTTTTCCTTGGAAATTGTCTCATACGCCGAAGAAGTAGTGAACTTGCCATCTTTTGTTGTCTTCCATCTCCAGCCGTCCTTCTCTCCTGGACAAGGAACAATAACAGAAATAATCTCCAAAAGTTGGTTAAAACAGCTCACTTCCCTCCCTCTCAGCCCCCTACGCCATCTCAACTCCCACGCCCACACTCCACCCTCCCATTTTCCGAATTCCCCCACCCTTCCTTTCTTGTCTTCACTCATCTGAAAAAGCCTTGGAAACCTGAATTTCAGTGGTACACTTCCCACCCAAACCTCGTCCCAAAAACTAGTGTTCAACCCGTCCCCAACAACTCTAGCAATATTATCCGTAAGACATCTCTCTCTCGCTCCTCCCCTTCCCCCACCATTTTCCACAATGTTCACCCACGAGCCTGGTCCCCCTCCCCCCATTTCAACCGACCAGCCCCCCTCTTCCCCTCGAACCAGCTCACCATGAATCGATCTGATGATCTTAACCCACAGCGCCTCCCCGTCATCCAAATATCTCCAGAACCACTTGAACACTAATGCTCTATTAAACCACTCAAGATTTTTCAAACCAAGACCTCCATCACATTTTTTTAAGCACATCACACTCCATTTAATCCATGGTATTCCCCCACCCCCCTCTCCACCCCTCCACAAAAACTTTCCACACATCGAACCAAGGTTACGCAGAACACTTTTAGGAATAGTCGTAAAGGAGAGTTGATACAGCGGAATAGCTTGCAAAACTGATTTGACCAGGGTGATTCGGCCAGCCAGGGATGTAGGATTCCTCTTCCATCCTTTGATTTTATTTCCCACTTTTTCCTCAAGACGGCTCCAGATTTATACATATATTTAAAGTTAAAAATATATAATTCACCCTATTTATGATACTTAAACTAAACATCAATAACACAAACTAAACATCAACTATTTCTATATGACAATGCAAAATTCAAAAGTTCCATGCTACACATGCATGATATTTAATTTGTAAAATAAATTAATAGTTGCATCAATGCAAGCAATATAAGAATAACTTAATCCTAAAATGACTAAATTCACACTTACACAGAATAGGATATCATAATTTCATAACCTAATCCAAACTTTTATAACACAAAAAGTATTTCTTAACAAGCACGTATAATTCAAACTTAATCCTAAAATAAAGTAATATAATTAAAAAAAGGATTAATTGCATGTAAATCCATAACGTTTTTACGGAATTGGTTTTTGCTCCCAATTTTAAAAATCTGCTTTTAAATACATAACCTTTATTTTTTGTCTCGTTTTTATCCGGTGACCGGTTTTTTCTTACGCTGGCGCCGGAAATGACACGGTGGCAACCAGAATTGATGCATTGGCAGCCGGAATTTGACAACTAAGCATATAATTGACATGTGGGAAAAAATAAAAAAAAAAGCAAAAAACAAAACCCCCAACCCCATCGTCCTCTTTCCCCTTCCTCCTCCCCCACCCGTCGCCACCACCCTCTGCCACCGGCGACGGCGCCCACCGCTCTCCTTCCCCTCCCCACCTCTCAGAAGCACCCCCTAAAACCAGTTGCACACAAGCACCCCTTCTCCCTCACCAAATCACGCCTCCACGACCCTCCCTCACCAAATCGCGCCGCCGCCAGCCACCGCCTGACATCCCTCGAACTCTCTTCACCGGACACACACAAGCGCACACACAATGAACACGCATACAAACGCACACATACGAACATAAAAATCGCACCGCCACCGGCCACCGCCTGACCTTCCAATTTTCGGCGAACAACAGCAAAGACCGCCACGGTCGGATCAGAGGGCGGATGAGGAGGGTTCCTGATTTCTGAATTCTTGAGTTCGTTGAGAGATCCGATGGGCGGCACAGTGGCAGGGAAGCGGCGGCGGTGGCGGGTGGGAGAAAGGGCAATTAGGGCTTCTTATCTTGACCTCCACGATGCCTTACCTCTAGAAGGTCCTCATCTCCCATGGAAACCCACAACTCTGTTTCCCTCCCACAGCCGCCGTCGCGGCCGAGCAACTCTCATCTCCTCTCGGTAAGCGATGCAGAAGCAACAGCAGTAGATGCGACAAACCGCCCATGGAAGGTGTTGTTGTTGCAGTAATGGGGGAGGGCCGACGCGGGGGGGGGGGGGGGTGGCAAGGGGCGGCGCGCGTCGACGTGTGGTGGCGGCAGCGGGTGGGGGAAAAGGAGGAAGGGGGGATGAAGACGTGGGGTTGGGGGATTTTGTTTTTTTGTTTTTAATTTTATTCCACATGTCATAATTTTTTTTTATATATATTTTTCTTGTTTAAAGTTTTTTTGTCTTTTCTGATGACCGGTGGTTTTGGTCGTGAATAAATATAGTCTTACGTTTAAGAGTCAACATCAATCTTTTCTTTGAAAAATTAACAAAAAAAAGTGTAAAGTGTGTAAGAATTGCAATAAAGTACAATTGACATAGGGCATGTTTAAGAGTCAACATCAATCTTTTTTTTGAAAAATTATAAAAAAAAAAGTGTGAAGTGTGTAAGAGTTGCAATAAAGTACAATCAACATAGGGCATTTTTCACTTACATTAAAAGAATTTTGGCATTTTAAATTTCCACTCTACTAACTATCAGCCTTACAATTTTCACATATTTACACACTATCATTAATGGACCTACTATTTTTGTAAATAATCCATTAATTAACTATCATCACTTTTTTTTTTTGTGGAATTAACCACTTCTCCACTCACCAAATACACAATTTATTTTTCTTAAAATCCGTGTCTACTCTTCTTAAGAAGATGTTTCGTAATGGAGAAAGTATGTAACTTGACATTTTTCCATATATACAAGAGATCAAATACATACTTTAAATTAATAAAGCACACATATCATTCCACGAACATAATGCAATTGGACTTAATTAGTACTCCCTCCGTCCTATTTGAAATGTCTCAAAAAAAATGGGCACAAAGATTAAGAATTGTATTATTAAAGTGTAAAATGAGATATTTTAAATGAGACAGTTAAAAATTAAGGGCAAATTTCTTTCTATTTATGGGTTGGACCATTTTAAATGGGACAATCTAAAATATAAAATGAGACATTTCAAATGGAGTTTAAAATATAAAAAAATGGGCCCAAGTAACTGTTGCATGTTCTATGAAACCTGAATATAAATGCATATGATCATATCCTATATAAGAAATAGATAACTTAAAATAAAACCAAACAATAAAGTGGAACTAAGAAAATTGTGGGGGGACAGTTCTGGGATTCCATTAGAGAATGGAACTTTTGGATTCGTGCAAAGAATCCAATCCCACGAGTATGGACTATGCTGCATGTTTATTTTTGCATCAAATATTACTATTATTACACAGACACATCAACTCAATTCATTTGAAGCAATGGCGGTGCAATCCGTTCGTTTCCTATTTCTCTCCCTATTTTTTTTTCTTCCTTATCTTTATACATGCATTTGGTGGATTAACCAATACGCATGATCGATCTTATTATTAAGCCTAATTAATCTCACTATCCTCTAACCATATTTAATTATATAATTCATTGATTATTAGTTAGTACTCTCAGTTATTGAGTCTGATATCGTGTTTGCATGGGGACAATTCGTTTGATCAACTTTGTCACACATGCATGTGCGTATCGGACGTTAAATATCTTATGTATATGGATTTCTTTTTAGGGGTGAAATTTTCACGTCAGATGCAAATGGAAATAGTAAATTAATTGAAATTGGATATATAATTTTTTTTTTGTTAGTGTGAGGAGGTAAAAGTGTCCTTGGAAAAGGTTGTTAAGGAAGCAAAAACATTCTTTGAAAAAGTTGAGTGCGTCACTTTGCAAATTAGTGATGCGGTATCGTCATTGAGTTTGTGAGTATTCAATTACGAAATTGAAGATGATGCTCATCGATCTTCTATATTTCATTCCCCCTGGTGCAATTAACGTTGAAGATCCCATCGTAATTTTTAAAATTTTTCATACCTATACAATGAGTCGGGGGATTTTTTAGGACAATAACTTATGTTGATTTGGAAATTAGGACAAAAACTTTCGGACTTGTAAAAATAGGACACCAATTTTTTTATAGAGTAAAATAGGACACTAATTAATAAGCGTCGTAAAAATAGGACATTTCTCGGCCGATAATTGACCGAAAAATGTCCTGCGGATGCAACACTTATTAATTAGTGTCCTATTTTATTCTTAAAAAAAATTAGTGTCCTATTTTTACAAGTCCGAAAGTTATTGTCCTAATTTCCAATCAATCTAAGTTACTGTCTTAAAAAACCCTCGAACTCCCTATACAATATTTGCGATTAAAACATTCTTCATTTTTATTTTTATTTTATCAAAGTTTATTTAATATGTACCCTGAAGCAACATATTAATGTCATATAGTTTTTTATTAAAAAAAATTAGAAATATTGTAATTGTAATAATTTAAAAGTTAATTTTATAATTGCAATGTTTCTTTTTTCTTTTCTTTTTTTTTACTTGGGGGAGTTGGGGAGGGGGAGCAGTGGAGTTTGAACCCGGGACCTCACTATTCACACACATGAAGTCGCACCGCTTAGTGTACCCTTGGGACATAATTGCAATGTTTCAAAAAACCTATAAAATTTTGTGATATTAATTCTATTAATCCTTAAATTGCAAGCTAAGGTTCAAATGGATGAAACTGAGAAACTGACGAAAAGACAATTTAGTTTGCATACGCTCATGATTTGATGGTTTTGTCATTAATTTAAAGTGCACCTTTTTTAAGGAATTAAACCTCAAGGGAGATGCATCTACAACGTAATTTATAGTTTTAGTTTCATAATTAAAAACTTTGTGGCAGCAGTATCTGTATTCACATGGGTCAAATGATATTATTTTAATTTGTTGATGACTTAATCTCGTATCCGAAAATATGTTGGTAATTTATAGATATAGGGGAAGCTACAATATAAACACATCTTAAAATATAAAATAGGATATTTACAGTTAATTCATCACCTTGCTTATTGGATGAATTCATGATCTTGAGTTTGAATCTCGTAAATAGCAAAAAATTAATTTTTGAAATTCATACATTTATATAACGAATTCATACGTGTTCTATATAAAATTGAGACATTTATACACGATTTTCCAAAAATTAAATGGTATAAATTTGTTCCTATTTTGTAGTCTAAGGATGATTTTCATCTTAGCCCTCCCCTTTTAAGTATAATTTTTTTTTTCAAAAAGAATCTTGATTAATCGAACAATTTGCTATTGAGAGACTCCCCTTTTAACTTCTAGGAGTCTCATTAAACATCTATGATATATATTAATTACATGACACTAGAATTATCATGTACAAGAGTTAATAATTAATGTGAGTAGTTGTTTGATACATTGACAACATGTAGGTGTCTTTATTTATTTGAGTGGGCGATAGTATATATATATATATAGTTGTTTGTTGGGTTAATAGGGGTGAGCAAAATATCCGAAATCCGAATATCCGATCCGAACCAAACCGAAATTTAAAATTTGGTTCGGATTTTTCGAATTTTCGGATCGGATCGGATTGAATTTTAAGCAAATTTCGGATTTTCGGATCGGATCGGATTGGCACCTTAAAAATCCGAATTATATTTATAATATAATTAATATTATAATATTATAAATAAATATATATAATTATTAGTTTTTAAATAGTTAAATATTTCTAAATTCTAACCCTATACTCCCATTTTGGTTGATTATAATTAATGGCTTGTTAATTATGACCTTAATTTGATTGTAATTATCTAATATGTTAGGTTGACATCTATTTCGGATTTTTCGGATTTTTTCGGTTTTCGGATTTTTTTTTACATTTCGAATTTTTTTTCACATTTCGGGTTTTTCGGATCGGATTTTATCCGAAATTTTTCGGATTTTCGGATTCGGATAATACGGTTCGGATCGGATTGAATTTTAGGAAAATTTCGGATTTTCGGTTCGGATCAGGCAAAAATTCGATCCGAAATCCTAATGCTCACCCCTAGTTGGGTATGACTATATGGCATACTATATTGAACAAAATAAATTTGATTAGCAAAAAATTACAATCTAAAGATATAAACATTGATGTTGCAATAGTTATCTTGAAATGTTTGATTTCTTATTTTGAAAAATATAGAGAGGAAGGTTTTCAATCGACCTTGACATTAGCTAAGGAGCTTGCATCTAAGATGAAAATTGATCATATTTTTCCACCAAAACGTATGATTCGTAGGAAGAAACAATTTGATGAAAGTTGTCAAGAAGAGATTCCATTATCTGATGAGGAGTCTTTTAGGATCAATTATTTTATTGTTATAGTGGATATTGCTATTTTATCTTTAAAGACTAGATTTGAACAATTGACAATTTTTAAAGATATTTTTGGCTTTTTGTTTCTTCATAAGATGTTATCTTTATGGGAAGGTGATAAATTGCATAAATGTTGTGTTAAGCTTCAAGATGCCTTGAAACATAATGATAAATTTGACATTGATGCTGAAGATTTGTATTCTGAATTGCAAGTGCTACAAATGTGTTTATCATCTGAAACAATGTCTGTTGGTGAGGTTCTTGAGTTTGTAAAGTTTTAGATTGCTTTCCTAATGTTTCTATTGCATATAGAATATTGTTGACTATACTAGTTACTGTAGCTTCAACAGAAAGAAAATTTTCAAAATTAAAATTGATAAAATCATATTTGCGTTTTACTATGTCTCAAGAAAGGTTGAATGGATTAGCGGTTTTATGCATTGAACATGAGGTATTAGAAAATTTTGATCTTGAAGAAATTATTGATAATTTTGCTTCTCAAAATGCCAGAAGATCTAAGTTATTTTTATAATTATTTTATCATTGTTTTCTAATTTATTACTCCCTCCATCCCATAATAAGTGGCCACATTCTTTTCGGCACGGAGATTAAGAAATTGAGTATTATATGTTTTAATAGAGTGTGGCCTACAATTATTGACCAAATTAGTGAGTAATTGTTGACTTAATTAAAGTAATTTTGGCATTTTTAGAAAGTGACCTACAATTGTTGACCAAATTAGTGAGTAATTGTTGACTTAATTAAAGTAAACTTTTGTCATTTTTAGAAAGCAGCCACTTATAGTGGGACAGACGAAAAAGAAAATGTGGCCACTTATTATGGGATGGAGGAAGTACATTTTATGATTAATGTTACATGACTACAACTATCTCAAATTTGCTATAACTTCTCGAAGTTTCTTCTTTTAGGGGCCTTTTTTTTTGTCTAGGACCCTCAGAATGTCAGTGCCGACCAAGTGAAAGGGCAATGAAAAGGCAGATAAGTTAATAAAGGTGAAAACTAAATTGGAGGTGAAGTGAAGGGATGCGAATTTGGACCTCTCCTCGGGTTTGGTATAAGGACCGACCCTGTTGGACCAACTTCCACTTTTTACGCACATTTGGATTCCAACCCATTTATTTACCCCAAATTTTTTATTTTTTAATCTAATTCACGCTTTTCCCAATTCATCCTTTTGACTAGCATCATTGTCGCCATGTGAGACCACACGTGCCATGCTTATTTTTAAATTTAACCTTATTTCAATACTGATAATAATGAAGGAATAATTATATTAAATACCCCTACATTTCGCACTCCTTTTAGTACTCACTCCCATCTTTAATTATAATTATTTCTAATTCTAATTCTAATTCTAATTCTAATTCTAATTCTAATTCTATCAACCAAAGTCTACCTCAGAATCGTGATATTGTTATGCCAGGATGTTAAAGAACAACAATCACTTTTAAGTGGACATAATATTTCGAATATAGCATAATGGATATTTGTACGATACTAATTATTCACATAGTTTAATATAATATTTATAAATATTTTATTAAAATATAAGTGATTCAAATCGTGTGAGACATCCATATGAAAGACCTCTTATATATTATTCAAAAAAAAAAATCTTATTAGAGTCGATTGTTAATCCTCTCCTGGTCTCTTCCAACAACTTTATTTCTATGTTTCAACTTTCAACTCCTTAGGCATGAGCTCAATGATCCAAGTGACGGCTTAATGTGTCTGTACTCGCGCATGTGTAAATTTAGTAATAATATAATTAGTATATATATATATATATCCAGAAGAGTAAATTGTTGACTAAATTCACATATAATGAATGTCTCCTTTCGTCTATGAAGAGTATGCTAATTCAACACATATTTTAATAATGTTAGGTTAATATATTGTGAGTAAAGAAAATAGTCAATTTTTATGGATGAAATGGAGAAATGATAGTGGGTCATATTAGTAGTCATATTCAAAAATAGGTTGTGTATATTCTTAGAGTGTGTTTTCTTTGATTGATAAATTTATCATAAGACAATATAAATAATAATAGAATATTATCCATTTAAATCCCCTCTTTGATCTTTTCCCTCATTTTCTATCAAAGAGAATTTCACCATTTCCCATTCTTCATTTTCACTTAAATGAGGAATATTATCACAGTGATAATATTATCCCTTCTTGCACTGAAAAGAAGGAATGAGAAATGGTGAAATTTTATTTTATAAAAAAAATACACTCTTATGATAGATAAATTCATCCTTATGGAACGGATAAAAAAAAAGAAAGTAATATACTCTTTTGGGATGGATGGAGTATATTATTACTCTTTTTTGCAAATATAATTGAAATTTTATCTGCGAAGTTACTGTATAGCTCGATAACCCACCTTTTTTAATAGTATAAAGTTTTTATCTCTTTTCAGCAGTACGTTAATTAATTCTTTTTAGGGTGCGTTCTCTGGTTGTAAATTTATCATGAGAAAATTATGGATAAACAAAATTTCGTCCTTCAAATTCTTCCTTTCTTTTCCCTAATTTCCTACAAAATAGAATTTGACATTTACCTATTCCTCGTTTCACTACAAAATAGAGATAATATTATCCCTTTATATTTTTGGTGTGATAATAGTATCGCTTATTTATAATGAAAAGGAGGAATGAGTAAGGGTCAAATTCTATTTTGTAGGGAATGAAAAAAGAAAAATAAAAAATTTAAATGGTAAAATTTTATTTATCCCTCATTTTTCATAATAAATTTATAACAAAAGAGAATGCACTCTAAGCCGTGTTTTACTAGGTTAGGCAATGACAAAGTTAATACCTTAAGCAATGTTTTGATTCAAATTGATCTTTTGAGCAACTTTGATCATTATATACATGAATAATAACATGCAAATTCACATTAAATCTTTGATGCTACGTTAAATATGTACAGTTCAAGTTGTTTACTTGATTAAAATTATGGACTTTTCTGCGTATAAACATAATTATTTCACGTAAATTAAAATATGAAGATTAATAAATAAATGGTCACTACAAGAAAAGAAGTATTTTGCTACGAAATTTAACAATGTCTGAAAAATTCGTTGTGAAGTTTTTGAGCTTAATGACGGATTATCGATACTACTGTCGTTTTACTTATTATTATTTTTTAATATTTTTAAATTTGTTGTTGGTGCGTCATTAATAAAAAATATATTTTTTATTAATTAAATGAAGGGTTAAGGTACAAATGCGCCCCTAAACAAGACACCCCTAGATCGTATCCCTCCCCATTCTCGATGTTGGCCCAAATAAACCCCTAGAGTCAATAAAAATGGTACATTTAAACTCAGGCTCTAAACGGCCGTCTAACGCTGTTAACTTACTGGGTTTAAATGTACCTTTTTTATAGACTCTAGGGGTTTATTTAGGTCAATATCGAGAATGGGGGGTATACCCCTTCACCCTCTCCGCAAAACCCTCCGGCACCGCCACGCCCTTCTCTTCTCTGCGATGACCTCACTTATGCCGGTGGACTTCCCTTGGATTTGGATAATCTCAACTCTCTTGCAACTCGTCGATTACTGCGATTGCCATTGACCCAAGCCGATGCAGAGGATGTGAGTGACGGACGAGGCAGCGACAGATGGCTCGCCGGCGTGCCGTGCCCAACTGCTTTCCGTCGTCTGCGTAGCGCCTCGGATCAAAGATGCCTCTGTCTCTCGGTGACATTCCCACCGACTCGGGCTTGGAATCCGGCGTGAGAGGGCAGATGATTCGCTTGTTTCGGGCGGTGGGCTTTGACGCCGGAGCGGGAGCAACTACCAGCGGAGATCTCGCGTGGACGGACCTCTATGTGGCTGCGACGACACCGCTGTGAGCACTGGCGAGGAAAATGGTCCTCCTTTGTTTTTCTCGTCCCACCACACCGATGTTGGGAGATGGAGTGTCCGTGAACGAGAAATGACCGGCAAGGAAGCGGGACAATCTTTCTTCGGCATGGCATCGAATGTGGCGGCGACGAGAATCGAAAGAAGGCGGCGACTGCTGCTTAAAAGGTAGGCCCCACGAGAAAATAAAATAAAAATAAAAATTTAAGTTAACGGTGTTAGACGGCCGTTAAGTGTCTGGGTTTAAATGTACCCTTTTTATTAACTCTGAGAGTTTATTTGGGCCAACATCGAGAATGAGGAGGGATACGCTCTAGGGGTGTCTTGTTTAAGGGGGCATTTGTATCTTAACCCTTAAATGAATCATCGTAAACACGCCGGTGACTATTAATTTTATTTAGATTTTTATATTAATTTGAATAATAATCGTACATACGTCACTAAATGTGTAATAGATGAATTTAGTATAAGTCCAATTGGCTAAATTACTAGGCTCAACAAGTTAGCCCAGCCAAGTAGGTTGAACTAGGGGTAGGAATCGGGTCGGGTTTGGGTATCCTATCCGAAAAAATCGGGTATTCGGACCCTAAAATTGGCTGAAAATGGTGCTCGATACCGATATCGATTACGAAATAGGGTACCCGAGTCGGGTATTCGGGTACCCTAAATTACTCGACAAAATTGAATTTCACTCCGAGGCTGCCAAAATTCGGGTTAGTCGGATACCCGATTCGGTTGAACCAAATATTTGGGTACCCTAATTACTCGATTAAAAAAAAGTTCTCCAACTTTTTCTAAATCAGATTCAATCCAAAACAAGAATTCAAGAATAAGTCCAAATTCAATCTATGATTAGAATTCAAGAATAACTGCACCATTAGAATTTGTGTGTGTGAGTGCGGCGACGCACCGACGAGGGAGACGCCGACATTGGTGTATGTGTGTGTGACATTTAAAAAAAATTCTAACAGTGTTAAGCACGGCTAAAACGTGAGGGGCTATTTGGTGCACTTTTGACACATTAAGGTAGTAAATGATAACATTCATGTTTCCATGATTTTTAATATTCATATGGTGTCAATTTTATAGGAAATTGAGTGTCGAATGATTGTTTTGTGCTTCTATTGTTTTATCTTATGAAATATGATACTTGCTCGAAATTTGATGGAATTTACAGAAATATTGAGTCCGAAATTGGAAGAATGGTCTGAAATAGAAGATGAAGATCATCTCGATATGAGTTTGTGAGCGTAAATGGATTGCAAATTGAAGTTCGGATGAGGAAGATATGACCAAAACAAAAAAGTCGCGCACAATAGTCACAAAAACGACGAGCATAGATTTTGCACTTGGATCATGAAGAATTTCGGCGATCCGGACGGCGATCGCCGTTCCCGTCGCCGAACATGCTATTTTGTCCGCATTTTTGGGCTTTTATTAGTATTTTTGAGCTATGTAGTGTATTTATCTATGTGACTATATTAGATCATTTTCCTAACCTATTAGACATCTTTCTTCATCTATTTTCATTTTTTCTTTGTTTTAGACTTATAATTTTATTGCTTCCATATATTAGATTTATTTTCCTATAAGATTTCAAGATTCAAGCTATTACTTCAGAATCTCTTCCGAGTTTCATCAATTTCATTTATTTTTGTTGCTTTCTTCTTTATTATGCTTTTAATTTATTTATGATGTCTGTCTAGTTTTCTTTTCTGATTTTAGGATTTGTAAATAGTTGATTAGATTTATGTGATTGATTTATTGATACTTTTTGCCGTCCAGTTTATGATTCATAATTCTTGTTGCTAGATTTCTTATGTATTATCTGACCAATAATTTGTATGTGTAGCTTTTTAGTTTGAGGCCTAGCAGAGATAAATGTTTAGCGGATTCATGAATGTATGATATGATTTTAACCTTGAGACCTATCAAAGATAGTTGGATCATAGGGAGTTATTTTTGTGAGCTTTTGATAGTTAGTAGATTTTCTTGAGACCAGCGGAGATAGAGAATTTATTAATCTACTGTCATTTACTAGATTAATAGGTCGATGATGTGAATTTGATCAATGAATTTACATCCCTAGGATCAGTATTTTATTTATCCGAGTTATTTATTTTTATTTATTTATTTTATTATAGTCTTTTATTATTTAGTTTATTCTCCTATTTTTATATGCTTTGTCATTCGTTTAGTTTTCATTCTTCCATCTTATTTATGTTTGCCTAAACATTGCTATAGGATTTATTAGGATTACTTAAAGTAGTTTCGCTTATAAGTCCGTGTGGATACAATACTCAATTGCTGTTTATTTGCTACAATTACACTGTGTTAGTTGCAGTTTTTGTTGTTAAGAAATTAGTGATCAATAAACAACACCTACCCTGAGTTTAGGGCGTTAAAGGCAATAAAGGGATCAACGTTGAGGGAGAATTTGGTACTTAACTTTTTTATTAAATCTTATGTCATCGTCAACCATGCATATTTATAGGGGGCGGAGGGAGTATGACAAATTATAATATAGAGTTTATTATTTATTTTTTTAAAAATTACAAGAGGTATCTGAATATAATCAATTATGCAACATGCATGCAGGCGGAACCTCACAATCACCCCAACGGTGGGAAAACACCACCGCGCGCTGGCGAAAAATGCTTGCATGTGGGACTTCAACACCAAACAATACAACACCGCACGCAGGCGGGAATACAACACAATCTATAATGAGAAAACATTACTGCATGCTAGCAAGATTAAACCCAAGACCTCTCATAAAAAAGAGTCTTTAAATGCCTCAATTTTGCCACTAGAACGTGCAATAGAGTTTATTCTTAAACAGTTAAACATAATGATTTCAAATGACCGAATGTGATACTATTACTAAATAAAAATTATTTTATAGAATATTCCTATGGGAGTTTTTGCTGTATCACTTTCTTCTCTTATTCATTTTAGCTACATTGGGGCTTCCGAAAGTTTTATATATCAAGTATTTCCTGGATCTTCATAATCAAAGCCCACTTGATTTTAGTTTCTTGTTATCTCTCATTATTTGTATAATCTCCATATTTTTGTAAAAATTATATTATTAGTTTTTTTTTTAGAATTACAAGATTTATTTATTATACGGTTAAATAAGTCATCCGCAATAATCGCACGCAGATGGGACCATTATCCACATAAAGATGAGAAAACTAATCGCACGCAGGGATCTCTACACTACGCAAAAGTGGAAAACAACTGCACGCAGGCTGAATCACTACCTACACAAAGGTAGGGAAACTAACCGCACGTAGGAACCTATACACCACACAAAAGTGAAAAAATAATCGCAAGCAGACGGGATCACTATCCATACAAGTAAATGATATTGTTAAGTGGTGAGGAGTTGGCCCAAACTGCCATTTAGCAGCTACCCAAGTCACATTTGAGCTCAGATAATAAAAAGCTTCTACGGTGTTACCTATGAAGTATTCATTTGAGATTCAATAAGATTTTTCATTGGGAACATTAGAAAATAAATAGTATACTCTCCCGTTCCACTTATAATAGCACAATTTTTTTTAAACAAATTATCTCATTTATAATGATATTTTTTAAAAATATAAATAATCAGAATTACTAACTCTCTTTCAAGTCTTATGCCCAACTTACTTTACATCCTAATCCTAAACAAGTGATCCCCATTTACTTTAAACTTTAAACACATTTTTCTTAATTTTTATGTCCAAAAAATTTATATTATTATAAATGAAACGGAGAGAGTATTTATTAACACTTTTGTTAATTAATTAAATAGAGACCATAGTGAGTAAAATGGCTCTATCCACAGAAGACGGTCCAGAAGTATCAAAACCACACCAAAACAAAATAAACTCCCAATACATATAATCCAACTTTATTATAATAAAAAAAATGTAACGAATTTTGAAACTAATATAAGAAATTTCATAAATTTTCATCAAAATTATGAAAATCTTAAGAGCTCACTGCTAATGTATAAAAGTCACACAAAAATATTAGAAAATGCATAAAAATTTATAAAATCTGAAAAAAAATATGAAGAAAGAAGAACATTAGCCGAAGTCAAAATATAAAAATAAAAACTGAAAACGAAATAGAAAATATAAAATGTGCAACTCTAGAATAAATCATAATTATGAAAACTGGAGTTAATTTGTTGGTTCGTTTTACAAGGCAGAGAAGCATTGTGAAGAAACAATGTGTGGCATATTTACTGTTTTGTTGATATATGTGAGTAATTAATAGTATAACCTAGATGACGATGATGTCCTAACATTTGGTTATCGAACACCCAAACATTTGGCCCACCGAAAACATCGACAAACTTTACCTGGCAGGTTGTAATCTGAAAGTGCAGATGGATCTGTGGCTAAATCTTCAGCATCCGACCATATGTAAACTCCTCGTTCTTGCCTGCTTCCAGGAACAGTGTTGTCCAGCACGAATGCTATCAAGAGCGTCACCACCATGTTCAGTGACAGAAGACCGTTGATTGCAAAATCCACCTGAAACAAGTAGAGGATCATTAGTTTCCTTCTGCTGCTTGTATCTATCTATTAGATATAAAAACGAGATTGATCTCTTACTTCTTTACTTCCGGTGTGGACTGGTCCATCAGAAGCCGCCGAGTAGGGTATGAGATAACTAGGTAGGATCAGACTGGATTCCGGTAGATACTGCTGAATATACGCAGGGATGGATAAACCAAGGAACAACGAGACACCAACTATTGTTATGTTTCTGAAACTAGCTGTTTGAGTGTATTGCAGTGTCGAGAGACCTAATGCCACAACCAGAGCCCACATGAAGCAAAGGACAGCTGCTGCTAAAGCTTGTGGTATTGATGCGAGAATAGCGCCAACTTTCCCTAGCAAAAACAAACGAGTAATTAAGATCAATGCTTATAGAGATCACAAACAAACTCGGGCATTTAAGAAAAGTCTCGAGGAATATAGCTCTCGTTTGTGTATTTCTAGTGCTAAACATATACAGCAGTTGTGATCAAATGCAGAAGAATTCTACAAGCTAAGCCCACAGCGAGCAGGTATTTTCCAACCAAAGTGTCTAAAACAACAGTGGAATTCCATTGTAAAAGTTTTGACTAGCATGGTACCTATAAATGAGAAGACAATCAAGAAAATTGCTCCAACTTCCACAACTTTTCGGCTTGCAACCTTAGTTATATCAAGGGTATGCACGTTCTCAGTCAATGTAGTTGACCCGGTTCCTGAGCCCCAAAGTCCAGCCAGTACACTGCAAAAGCCTTCTAACCCAATTCCTCGACTAACAATGCCAGGGGTTGGAGCCTTTGTGTTGATTCTCATGGATGCGGTGTGATATGTCCCAACCTGCAGAGTTCTTCCTTTGCATCAATTCAAGTTTTAAACAGTTACACTCTTTTATATAGTCTAGAAGACTTGAGCATTAATTGTATTATTCCACTCAATTGTTTCCTCAACAACAGACTGCTAATAAAGCTTCATTTTTTCCTTGTCAAGCAAGACTAATAAGAATGTCTAAAACAGTTGTAGGAATCACACTTTTACATATACTCATACTAGGTATAATGCTATACCAGCCTATTTATATACGATGAAAGAGCATTTTTATCGAATATAACTTCATAGCATCTTTGGATAAGTTTTGGAACTCGGTATACAATAAAACTAGATAGAAGGCTACTAACCGAGTCAACTGATGCAACAAGTGATACAAAAATCATTATGAGTGAAGTTCGCAACCGGAAGATTGGAATTCCCCACTGTAAAGGGTATGGGATCCTAACCCATGCAGCAGTTCTCATTGCATCAGAAACGTCAGTCCTGCAATGCTTCATTGTATATGCATGCTTCCTACAAGCATCAATAAGAATATTCGAACTAGGTATGTCCGCACTGCAGCCTTTGTAGTTATAAGCCCCGCCAGCTGTCAGAAAAAATGCATATGCCCATATAATCATGACACTTAGGGGGACCTGCAATGATCGATTTCTGGAAAGTCATAACAAAAAGACAAGATGATTCGGAAGAACAATGATTTCATAATTACAGATAAGATATGTAAACGTCACATGGGTATTTGCAAAATTGCAATTACTCACCGCATAGATTCGGAAAACTCTGTTGCCAAAGACAGATACTCCTCTCAGGTACTGCAAACAATAAGGAGAATATTTACTTGTCAATTAAAAGTAGCATAAGCCGGTTCATGTAGCAAGAATCTGAACCTTCTGTGGAAATAGTATATCCTAGTCCTAACCAGATTGTACTCGTGCATTCGGATAAAATGCTCACCAAGGTAAACACAAGAACCAATGAGATCTCTGGAATGCTAATTTCCACACAAGCACCGGCTTGAGGGAAGCCAAAGCTGAAAAAGGCTAAACCCAATGCTGTAACTGTTGGGGCAACCACAACAGGGTTTATGAACCTGTAGCATGTTAAGATAAACAAACTTAGATTTTCCTTTCTTCCTACCATTCTTAAAATTTAAAATGGAGCTCTCTCCTTCATCCCTTGGATTGATAGTTTACAAACCAAACATCCAGCTGGAGAAGAATAGGAAAATACTGATGTAAGGTTCCTACGGATTCTGAATGGCGATCGACTGCTTGTATGACACCTACATAACGATTCACAAATGACCATGCACACTATCTACACTATCTACGGTGATTAACACCATACAGAGATAGGAAAACAAACGAAATCCTCCCTACCCCGCACACTAGAATAAGAATAAGGAAACTTAAGATCAAACAAACAGAAGCAGCCTCTTCAAGATTTACCTTAAGAATAGAGACATCAAGCCACTGAAACCCATCAGGCACTGGAAAATTGAACCAACAATTATAGCCCCTTGTAATTCCCTCATTGTGTGCCTGAATCTCTGTATACAACAGAAGATGCAGTACATCTCATAATATCAAATTCTCAAGTATAGAAACGAGATACATTTTTTTTTTACTAAATTATCTTTTAGTAGAAGATTCATGTCTATGTTCAACTTTTAACTTTCTAACGTAGATACAATATTTTCTTCATAATCTTTCTTTTTCTTTGAGATAATAATATTTTCATTCGTTAAATTTAGCAAAATACATAGTGATGCATTGAGGCTCCGTAGAAACAGGAACTGCTATACACTGCTAATTAGATTAGATTGAAGATGTCTTTGAGAGAACCTAACTAGAGAAAAAGCTAGTAGTTTTGAAAATTGTGGGTGTATTTATATTTTCAGTTTCTGGAGTCCGCACCTAAGAGCATGGAGAGTAAAATATTCTTGCAGCAATTTTAGGGGATCAACATAGCAACTAAACCTTTCCTCTTCCTCAACCGAGGTCCCTTGGTCTTGTTACAACTTCAAAAACAAATTGATCTATGGATGTAGAAGATAAGTTCTCAATATATAAAGTATAGTATGCTGTCATCGGCAGCGCTTACATTTTCAGTCAGATTCCGGAACTCTCTTGAATTCATGATAGCTAATGCAGGAGCCAGATAAACAAATGAACTGCCTTGAACCAAGGGAAGGCGAGTACCAAAGTATGAGTGCAGTATTGTTGTGATACCAGAAAGCAGCAACATAGTGGAAATTACTGTAGCGGTATCCTTCTGTCAACATTACAGCATAATATGAGAAACAGATGATTAGATTTGGTCAGTTCCCAAATTCTGGAAGCATATGCTTACGTCCGTTCCGCCCATTGCAGGTATAATGATCAAAGGAATGAAAATAAGAGAACCAGCCAAGGACAGATAGTGTTGCAAACCGTAGAATATTATAGGCACTGCAGTAAAAAGAGATTGGAAGTGAATAACAGGCTTTTGAAGTTCCAAAAGAAACATAATGTGTAGTAAATCAGCTCATATTTAGCACATTGTTATCATTTATAAATTATAATGTTGATGCAGAAAATTGATACAGAAAACCAACTGGGGCAGGAGGGGGAAGCGTGAGTCGTTAGGCCCTAGGTGAAGCTGAAATTGTATAAGCACGCACGCTTGTGAAAAAACTATCCTCCTACAGCAGGAATGAACTGAGTTGCGAAGTGCACATCAAAAAAAGTTCCTGCCATGAATTTTCATCTAGGTCTAGAAAATATTGAGGATATACGTTGATTGTTCAGCATTCAGATATTGACAAAGAAGCAAAAGCAAAGAAACAATATGGTATTATGTATAGGAACCTTTTATGCCAATAAAGAAACTCTTGGTTCAGCATATAACTTCAAATGGGAAGAATAGGCAATCAACATCTTTGTAATTCTTATCTAACATAGTAAAATGAAGGATGAGAATGAACTACCGAACCCACGTCAAAGAACTCAAAATTGTATGTGCAGCATTTATCCTTTTTAAAGGAACATCCGGCCAAAACAAACAGGCGACTAGTAAGCAGCTGATTTTCACATCTGCCTATCAACAGAATATTTCCTATGCAGTAGCCAGTAGGCCTAATGCAAATGAAAATGGCTACTGAAGCTCTCTATAACATATTACCAGCATCATGCAATGAAAAATAGGCTTTATGTGACTAGAATGTCCATTTTTGTTACGACATCACGACTCTCAACAGCCTGCAAAAAAGACCTAGTGGCATGTTGGAGATTTTAACATTTCTTAAATTAAGGATAGTCTATCTCTGTTTGCAATCTTAAATCTAGTTTCATCTAATATGCAATCTAACAGTTGACTTGAAAGTTAAAAAACAAACTAAGCATTAACAGAATCATTACTGCAACAAAGCAAAGCAACTTCAAGAACCAAACGTCCAAGCCAAATGCAGTACTAGGAATCATTAATAATAATGATAAATTATCAGCAAAGTTACGTAAGAAACTTACCATAACCAGGATTATCCTTGAGTCCAAAAATCAATTTTGGCGAGGGTTGCCATCCCCCATCACCCAAATCCTCTCCATCCTGATACATAATAACATCATCACTACTCTTAGGCTCCGTAGGCGGAGCATTCGCCCCAATGGCGGCGCCACCCTCATTTCCATCTGTCCTCAACGCATTATTCGTGCCCAAACTCAGCTCCGCCGCTCCATTCCTCCTCACCTCATTATCACCTCTCTCCACTGCATCTTTAAACCCCAAAACCCCATCTCTCTCCCTTGCATTGGCACCTCCTCTAACTGGCTCAATCTCAGGCCCTCTTCTCCTAGTCCTTCCCAAAATAGGATCGATTTCAATCTTGGGAGAAATGGACTCGTTCTTCGCGAAAACACCCCCCCTCTCCAAATCACCATACCCATCATCGCCATTGTGCCTCCCCTCGTTCAAGTCCCTCCGCCCACTCGCACTTCTCTGAGTCTCACCGGAAAAAGTTGAGACGAAACCAGTCTTCTTAGCCCAAGATCTCAGCTCATTCGGGTCGTACCCTTTTCTCGGTACAAATGGCTCAATGTTGGGCTCCAAAACGGATCCCAGTTTTTCACTCCTTTTCCGAACATCCTTATTTTCTCTCTCTGGCCTCGACCCACCTTCCATCTCAACTCCCTCTCTAATGGGACTCAGCTTTTTCAACACAACTAGCCAAAGAACGAACCTTTATCTCTCTGCCACTCACTCACTCATTCTACAACCATATTTCAAGAAAAGAAGAAGACAGAGAAAACCGCCTCCACTCGCAAAGTGAAGTGCGGCAGAGGTTTTAGAGTGAGAAAGTGATGCGTCGTTTGGGGTGAGGAGTGGAACTCAACTGAGTTAGCTGAGAGAAGCAGCTTCTTTCTGTTTCTGCGCTGCCGCTCAAAAGTTGCCATCAGCTCCACTTTGAAGTTACAAGATTGCCCCTGCGGGTGGCCGTTGGAACAGTGAAATACTGATATTTGATGATCTAGAAGCGTGTGGATTGGCGATTATGCCCCCGACTGCAATGAAGTTTTCTTAGTTTTGAAGACTGGTGATAATGGTTTATCTCTCTCATCATTGCAAATACAGTCAGTGAAAGGGACTACTGAGTCGACTCAGTATGACTCGCTTTTGCCATTGCTCAATATGGTTCGTAGTACTCCGTTAATAAATGGGGTTAAGAGCACCTCTGGTGGTGTCTTAGAGGGGTGTCTTAGGAGTGAGCCCCATTTAAGACATACCTTTCTCTAATGCATTGTGTCTTAGGTGGGTGCTTAAATCCTCGTTTTCATAAAATTCATATTTGTACACTTTATTTTTAAATTCCCAATTTCATTAAAAATAAAATTAAACATTACAATAATTAAAATAAAATTAAAAACATAATTAAATAATGAATTTCGAAATTTTAAATAATGAATTTTGATTTTTTTTTTAATTGGGCGCGTCCTCTGGACGCGCCACACATTTCTCGCCTTCGGCCCGTGTTTTGGCTAAAACACCGCCTCGCACCAGGGTGGGTCTCCAATGCAGCCTCACTCCCTAAGCCTCGGATCGATCCTCCACTCGCCAATGCGAGTGGAGATGCTCTAAGGGTGTGTTTGCTTTTTATCCCTCTAAATAGAGGGATAATATAATGAGGTATAAATTTATCACTTAAAGTGGGGATCATATTTATTACTATATTTTAATATTTTATTTGGTTTGAAGGATAATATAAGGTGGTATAAAATTATACCATCATATCTTAAGTACAAAATTATCCATTTTCCAAGCAATAAGGGGCTGCTCGAAAAATTATACAACCTGCCTGAATTTTTTTATACATCAAAGCAAAAAAAAGTATAATTGTGCTATATTATACCAAAATGACTTATAATATCAAAATTAATGCAAATCACTAAAACAACATACTATTACAATAGAAGGTAGTAGTAATTAGGATTGTACACGTCATACTTCAAAACACAATTAAAATATACTCCATATGTCCCGGCTTTTGGTATCTAGTTGAGAACGGCACGGGTTTTAATAAAGTGATTGATGTGTTGTGAGTGGAATAAGGGTCCCACATTTTATGTGAGAGTTAAAATAATTAAAGTGGAGTAAGGGCCCCACTTACTTTTACCAAAAATAGAAATCGATACTAAAATGTGGGACGACCAAAAAAGAAAAGTTGGATACTAAAAGCTGGGACGGAGGGAGTAGCATTTAATGTAGATGAACCTGTGAACTTAACTAGTAAATCGCTGCATAATGTCTGTTGTGACAGAATATGATTAAAGAGCATAATCAAACAAAAAACGTAAAGAAGACACAGATTTACGTGGTTCACCAATTTGACTACATCCACGGATAGAGAAGAGAACAAATTTTATTATACGGCTAGGGTTACAGATTACAGATCTCAAGTATATATAGTACTGAGATAAAACACATGAATTGAGCTAAAAGCCCAAAACTGCCCCGAAGTGCGAAACGGAAAATTCAAGACATATCAACAATGTCGCAATGATTCAATGGTTCAATCATTTTCTTCTAAACCCTCAAAAGGATTAGGCTATTCAAATAGTCGCTTAAGAAGGTCCTAATGAACATCTTTCTCTTTCATGTAATATAATAAATGTGATTTTTCCTAGCATAAAAAATACTTCATCCGTCCACCAATTCTTAACTCGTTTTATTTTTATTAATTTTTTCACCCACAATAAAGTGAGACCATCACTCCACTCTTAACATACTACACAAATTTCTTAAAACTTGTGCCATTAGCAAATGGGTCAAGAAATGGTGGACGGAGGGAGTACTAATATTAGCCATTTATAGAAAAATGTTATACGTAACATAAAAGAAATCCAACTCACATTTTCAATTGAAACCCACGTCGATTCAATAGCAATTGCACGATTACTCTCTTCACAAAAGCTTGTTCGGTCATCCTTCAACAATGACTTGAACCAGTAATATTGAAATCACCATTCCATAACATTTTCATGATAGATTTGCTTTGAAATTTTCAACAATAAATGATACTCGGTAAAATGTTTGTATATACTATCGATCACTGGCGCATTTTCAACGTGATCACCCGATTCCCAAGTACCAACTACTTATGCACGATCCAGTGAAAGTAAAATGATATGTTCAATTGCACGAGACCATGGTGAGTAGTAATGAACAATGTCTTATGAAATTTGGGTTGACAATTTTTGAATAACAATAATTTACATGTTTACATTCCTTAACATATATGGGTAACTCAAAGTGCGAATATCTTTAAAGCCAAAATGGTATAAGACAAAGTTAAAAATTCATCAATGCAATCCTATTAACATTGACAATTCTAAATGGTAGTACAAAGATCTCGTCCTCCAATTATATAATTAGCAACAACCAAAATGCCGAAGAAGAAGTTATAAATACCTTTATAAGTGGAAGGTTTTTCTTCGTAAAAAAAATGGAAAGTTTTTCCTTTGTCAAAAAAAAGTGGAAGGTTTTTTCCCTCTAATTTTGGACCTCTCCCAGTGTCGACTAAGGCGGGTGTTGGTAAACCTTTGCCGCACAAGAATGGGCGCGTCATGGACTGTCGTACGTGCACATGTCGTGGAAATGTGAACCGAGGACTCTACATGGGGGATTTCAGGTTGCCAAAAATCGCTTAACCTAGATCGAATTTCTTTTTGGAGCGTCTCGAACCTATGTACAATTACTTGATGACACTCGGAATCCAAATTACCATCATACAAGAGCTCGTACATCCCGTGCATTATGGCTATTGAAAGCAGAATTTGTTAAAAAATTAGCTGGAGCAATGCGCCCTGTATTAGATACAGATTCTTACCTATTGCGTGTTTTCACATCCCTTGACAATCGACGCAACACATATTTTTTCGGTATAGCTTGAACGTTCATATGGTAACATATCCTAAATATATGCCGACACAAAATCCCAGAAATTTTCCATAGTCAGCAGGTGCATGAAGCTTTGTGATAAATCCAATGAAATATAACGCACCTTCTATGTATGGGAGATGTTATAGTTTTGACAATAAATATCAACTCTTCAACTTGGTCTTCCGTAGGATTCTGGATTATACTCACATTAAGGGAATGATTAGCCTCGTACGCATATGAAACAAAGACAATGCACGTGAAATATTTTTTCTCGTCCATCACCAATGGATTGCGTTCTACAAACTGACCCTACATTCCAATACATAAAGCATCATGCGCCCTTTCTTTGACACACCAATCCGTTTGAATTTGTTCATATTTAAGAACAAAATCAAATAAAGAACCACTACTTCCACACAGGTCCTTCAACACCTTATTGGTTACTTCGCTTCGCGACGTTGCATGAAGCCTGACAAAAAATCGTGCACTTGTATAAACGACAGCCCATCTCTTTCGCAATTTATACATGGTTGCAAACCACCTATGAATCTATTGTCCATAAATCATTTTCGTCCATGCAGTTTCAAATTCTTTTTCACTCTCACACACATTCATGCAATGATGTCATGCTCTCTTGAGCTCAATATTACCATTCAACACACCAAAGTGAGACGGCGCATTTTGATTGATATGCCACTGGCATAGACGATGGCTAAATCATTTGAATTTTGAATCAATAGCATTCATTAGTGCTTGACATTGATCTGAGAATACCACTTTTGGTTCCTTTGCATTCATAGACTTTAGAAATATAGAAAACATCCATTCGAATGTGAACATTGTCTCATCTGAAAGGAATGTCAAACCAAACATACAATTCTTTAAGTGATGATTTATACCTACAAACAAAGCACAAATTAAATCATATTTGTTATTCAAGTGGTGATTTGTACCTACAAACAAAGCACATCGTCGAAGTACTCATAATCAAGTGCGCTACGTCAATTACGATAGAAAAAATTCATTAGTCGCCCATCGTCATCCTTTTGCATATTCCAATAGAAAAAGAGCTCTTTATTCGATTTGTCTATAAAGTATTGCACTAGAGCAGTTGAATTTCCATCATCTAACTTTGACTTTCTTCTAATGTTATCCATATGGCGATAAACATCTAAACTGGTGAATCCTGTATTTTGTGGCCCACCTGGTTCATTCTCCATGAATAGACATGCACGGCTTATCGGTATGCCGACTGAATTCATAACCTCCAACATAGATTTCTTAGCATGAGAAAGCTAACGAGATAACTGAAGCAAATACATTTGATCATTCGGCACTAACTCGTGATTGTGCTCTTTATGGAATGTCGTTACCGACCAAGCCCCTACTTTATCACGAGCAACCCTTAAGGGTGCTTGACATTTGCACCTAGTGTCATGTTTCTTGCATGCAGTCAATCTTCCTTCAATATGCCGACTACCTCTCAACTCACGACAGAGCATACAAATTCTTTCATATGTAGCACATTTGTATTGTGAAAATGATCATGATTCCATTTTCTAACACTAAAACCCTTGTGTCGAGCATATGCACAATACAACAAAAAGGCTTGATCGACCCCATCAAGTGAAGAACCATGTGTCAATTTCCACTCTAAAGCAATTTCAATTGAATTATCAAATTCATTTTCCACATCATCCTCACCATCAGCAAAATCAGAATCAACATGTTCTTGTGTACGAGAACGGTCAACTGAAATTTCCTCATTCACTATAGTATTCATGCCCCACTCCAAATTTTCATCATTCAAAATATTATTATAAAACTCCAAGTCATCAACTCCAGCGGACACATTCAAATCGAACGCCATGTAGACTACACAACAAAAAAACCATTATTTAGCTTATGCTTTAATTGGACAACAAAAATATTCTACAAGAATAGTTTGATTACATCAACAAAATTATTATATGGTTGAAAAGAATGGGCCACTGTTTTCAACCAAAATTCTTTTATTACCAGGTACACTGACAAATAACTAACACAATTTTTTTTTAGACGGAACCAATCTATATATTAATATCAGAACAAGCAATGTCTAGAAGCCATGACGAAAAGTCATGCTTCTAAATCATTACATCTGAAAAGTTCGTAGCTCTTCTAGCTAACTCGTGTTCAGCCGTATTAGCTTCACGACGCATATGACAAAAATCTAACATAATATGTTTTCTAGCATGTTGAAACACCTCCCACAAATCGTCACTAAGAGACTCAGAGCCCTAATGAGTATCGTGTAGAACATGGATTGCCATTATAGAGTCCGAGTAGAGAACGATTGAACCAACATCATTTTGAAGACAACGTCCAATACCGATCATCATGGCGTGGAGCTCCGCCATAAGCACCATAAGAACTAACACAATTTTTTATAACAAAAGATTTGAGTTTACTTACATTTTGCAAAGTTCTTCGAGTGGATTAACCTTTTAGTAGTAGGATGGCCATTTAATTGCAACTATATAATCAAATTCCAATTGTAATAATCATATATAAATACACAAAAATTTTGCATTCATCATCCCATATCCACAAAAAACGTATCTCTGATGCAAAACCATATTAAAGATGTAATATTGTGTGAAATTCGTTGTAAGTACTAAACTTTCCATTAAGAAAAACATAACACCAAAAGCAATAGACAACAAACATTTTTATACATGCATTTACAGATTTCCATTACACACCACAACCATTACAGATTTCCAGATTTTTATACATGCATTTACATATTTTCATATTTATATATGACATCTATAATACAGTATAATTTTTAAACCAAAAACAATCGACAAAAAATATGAAGATCTAAAGCTTACAATGTGTTTAAGAAATTTGAGAAGATGGATCCTAGGGCTGAAGATGGCTAGTAGGGCTGAAGAAATTTTATACATCCATCAAGATGACTCCGGGAAGAATCGCTGAAGAAACAATCCAGGAAGAATCGCTAAAGAAATTTGCTGCCTCTTACATTCCCACCAAAAAATGACAACTCTTTTCACCCAAACCTATTACAATTCAAATAAATATGGTGGAACCCACAATTTAAATTCAAAAAATAATAAATGATAAGTTTAAAACAAAGAAATTGTAAATTAATTCGTGTAAAAAAAGGTTAAAATAATATGACGTCTAGAGCTTATCAGGAAAGTTTTACATGAGATGGGGGTCACTATTTTAAACTTTAGTAGAGTTAAGAAAATAGAAAAATAAAATTAAATCTAAACTAAATATAAAGTCACGCAAGATTATGACCTAAGGGTACCTAAAACGGGTTAAAAACCCAACTTCCAAATTTTGAAACTAGCATTGGAGAAAAGAGAAAATGGTTTTAAAAGAAAATTTGAGAAACTAATTGGGAACTAGCTAGAAACTAGTTTTCGGGTGACACATTGGGGCCCATTTTATATTGATTACTGCAAGAATGAGGGCCCCATTTGTTCAATTCATTTTTTTGTACAACCGACTTTTCTTTGCCAATTCCTTTCTTTTACCTTTTTTTTCTTTCCACTATTTTTTATTCAATTTCTTTTTTTCCTATTTCCATTTCATGTTTTAACCGAAAGAAATATTGATTTGGGATAGTTTAATTTATAGCTTTTGCAATTAGCATTTCAGATATAGATACATATGAACGACTATTTCAATTTTCAATATGAACGGCTATTTCTGACAAATTTTAACGGATAAATTTTTATACATGATGGCTAATTTTTAAAAATTTCTATATATTTTTTCATTTCATTTTTGTATTTTCATACAACTCTCTAATACTTCAATTTTCTTATTTTCTTATTCAGTTCATTTTCACAAGTAAAATGACGGATTCAAGCTCCCAAAATTCTAATTCTAGTAATTCAAGCTCCCAAAATATTCAACACCAACATCATCATCATAAGTACTCAACTGCACGAGTACGATGACGTACAACGCCCAATTTCAGTTCCCACTTTGGATGATGACGCATGACTTTTTCAAAAATCTCTAGGTGTGTAAACTTAGTTTTCCCATAATGTTTTTGAGCTTCCTTCTCAACATTTGCATCAGACATGTTACTACTTTTTCGATCATATGCTTCCTTGTAGACAGTCACCCACTTGGTTACGCTTGTATTCAGTCACTTGTAACAATTTCTCAGCGACTCAATGCTTCTTTTTTTGCACATTTACCGAGAGTGGTCGGCTCAAGCTTCTTCTTTTTCTTTTTGAAATTTGTTTTCACAAAGTACCACTATTTTGATTAGTGCCAATAATTGGATTCGAGCTAGCGTTACACCAAGCGCACATTAGCGTCAAGTATAAATATCATAATATTTAAATTAAATTTATGACCAATAAAATGGTTACATGTGCTTCTTCGTACAAAAAAGTGGAGAGATCACAAGGTCTCATCTTCACGGTCGGTCTGTTCCAAAAATTAAGCAAAAAATTTTCTTGTTCTTTTTTAATTGCTAATTGTGTATGTGGCGGTCGAAGTTGTGGGCGCCGAGTCTAAAATCTTCTACATTTTTCAACAGACCACATCACTCAAATATACGACGTCGCAGTGAAGGCTTCCTGAAACCCCACGCACACACACAGCCATGACAGCAGCAGCTGATTCTTCATCAATTTTCTCTCTCAACAACTCGCGCCCGCCCGACGACACCGTCTTCTACTCCATCTACCCCGACTCATGCCTCTCCTCCTCCGCCGCCGAAGACCTGCAATCTCTCCATCTCCAAATCCTCAACCACGCCCAACCATTAACCGCCCCATACATCTGGCAGCACCAGCCCTTTTCTCTCTCCATATCCCCCGCACCCCTTCCTCACCTCTCCGGCCGCCTCCGTTTCGGCGACAATCTCGAAGACGAGTGGTTCGTCGTTCACATCCTCTTCGAAATCTCCAAAAACTTCCCCAATTTATCCATCCGCGTCTGGGACTCGGACGGCGAGTTTCTCTTGATCGAATGCGCATTCCACCTCCCCAAATGGCTTAATCCAGAGACCTCGATCAACCGCGTTTTCCTCCGCAGCGGCCGCCTCCGTATACTCCCGCCGTCGACCTTCCGGGAGACTCCTAACTTGGAGGACGCTTTGCGATTGTTGGCGCGCGAAGACGCCAACGATTCTGCGACGAATGCGCCGGATGCTGTTCAGTTGCATTTGAACAATAAAATCGGCGAGTATCCGGAGCGTGCTTATAGAAACGTCCACAAAGTGAGGGTCATAGTGCCGGTTTCCGTGGCGTGGCTGCTGAGGCACGAGCCCTGCTTGATATCTTTATCGGTTGAGGGGTTTTACGATAGGGACATTGATAGTATGAAGTGTGCCGCCAGAATGGAGAGGCTTCTGCCGAGGGGGAAGCAGGAGGAGATGGTGGAGGTGGTTGTGAGGATGTCTAGAGCCATGTATGCTCAATTGGTGCAGCAGAAGTTTCAGGCTCCCGCTTGCTATCCAATGCCGGAGAGGAGTAATGTCGCCAAGTATTTGGAGGCGGAGCTCGGGATGAAGATCGCTTGCGGGTTTGAGATGATGTATCAAATTAGAAAGAAGGAGGGGGCTGAAGGCAAGGGGAGCACATGGGAAGCCTTTAAGGAGAGTTTGGAGAGGAGCGGTTATTTTGAGGGGTTGTTGCCGGGGTCAAAGGAATACAAGAGGTTGATGGAGAAGGCTGAGGAGTACTATCGGAATAGTTCTTTGCATTCTAGAGCCAGGTATATGGTTTTTTTTGTAACTTTTAGATTGATTGGTTCTGGATTCTGGTTGTTAATTATAGTTGAATTTATGATTTGATGTGCTAGACGTGGTTAATGTTGCAAAAGACTGCCTCTTATATAGTTTTGGCACGTATATCCATTTGTAATTCATTTGAAATTCTGGAACCTGTACATATTATATAGGTTTGTATATGTCTTGTTTTATTGATAATGAGCATGCTGTTATTTTAAAGTATGTGGTGCCTTTCTGGTGCTTGATATTTTGTCAATGTCCATTCTGTAGATTACATTTTGGAATTGGTTTTCCTGTGTTGAACACATGCGCCGTCCCGGTCTCTTTTTTCCCTGCTTATTAGTTACTATATTTGTTTTCTCCTTTAAATATTAGAAGTGAAAAGGTGGTCCTTCTGCTGATACGCTGCTGTTGATGCAGTGAGGTATTGAGTGCACCTGTGAAACGCATAGATGAAATTCTTGCACTTCCACATTCAGCTGATGATTTCAAGAGTCTGGATCTTCCTCCATCTGATGATGATTCATGGCTTTATGGAGGGGAAGATGAACTGAATGCAGCTCTTCAGGAAAGGCAAAAGGAGATGGACCTTTTCAATTCAAAACAAAAAAAGAAACATAAGTCAAAAGAGCAGGAAGAGCAAGGGTCAGCATCTGGCAAAGCTGTTGATGAGTATGATCTTGGGGGAATCGCTAAATCCATGCAGTCATTTATTGAGAAGATGTCAAGCTACAAGGGAGCTGAGCTTCCGGAAGACAGGTGCTTCCTCTCCTCCTCTTGCAATTCATATTTGTAATTTGTGAATGTAATTTTGTATTTCTCATCTTACTTGAACACTAGAGAACATGTTCACTTTGTTAGTATGTTGAAACAGTGTGATAATGGGTGCCTTTTGGTCTTTAGGGATCAAAACAAAAAAATATAAATTAACATAGATGAACTGATGGACTGACTGATACATGCAAGAAAATATTAGGTTTTCATCATATGTTAATAGTTCAGTCTTCATCTTTTGCCTGATTCTCCAGTTATGTTATTTGGCATAATTATTGACTCGGTATTAGCTTATAATCACGCAACTGTTGATTTTTTGAGTGTGCATAATTTTCTCGGTGGCCCTCCATGATTTGCCCATGAGTTCCAGCAAACTGAACTCCAAATATTGGAGCACGAATGGCTGGTCTTCTGTGCATTTAAGTGGAGGTGAACCAACTATGCTGGAACAGAAGCTACTGCAATCTTCGATTTCTCATTTTGGCTAATTGTTGTGTTGAATGGGAACAAACTATTGGCTAGTGGCTTCAGCTAATACTACTAGAAATAAGTTTGTATGGTCCATATTCTTGTAGGACTAACAAACAATCTCTAGTGATGTTATTAGAAGATTCCTAAGATTATATAACGATTTTTTTTATAAGTTCATACAGTAAAGGTAATTACTAATTGTTGCCACAAGAAATACTTGCTTATCCCTTTCTTCAATATTAATATATCTTCTTGGGTTATTTTTAAAAAATAGTCCGAACTTTGACCCCATGTTCACTTTTTAACCTCAAGTTACAAACACTACAAATATAGCCTGACGTGTCTTGTCAGAAGCTGATTTGGAAAAAAAAAAAAAATATCAGACTGCGGGCGAGAAGGAGTGAGGTGGAGCCATGGCTCAAAGTCGCTGTGGGTGTACTCGCAGGTGTTTTCCATGCGCGCAGTCTTTGCCGCAGGGAAAGTCGGAGTAGACGCCGCCACATGAGTCCTTCTCGCCTCTGGCGGCGCCCACACTCTAATGTATTCTTTTTAACTGCCAAATCAGCTTCCGGCGAGACACGTCAGCCTTGGTTGAAATTTTGACTAGGGCTATAATTATAAACAAAACAACGAAGATAAGTACATGCTATTTTTGTAATATTT
This sequence comes from Salvia miltiorrhiza, assembly GCF_028751815.1. Classification (NCBI taxonomy): domain Eukaryota; kingdom Viridiplantae; phylum Streptophyta; class Magnoliopsida; order Lamiales; family Lamiaceae; genus Salvia; species Salvia miltiorrhiza. Next base: position 43,430,606 of record NC_080390.1, on the reverse strand, counting down.
GTAAATTCAGGCTAAAAAGTGAACATGGGGTTAAAGTCAGGCTATTTTTTAATTATAACCTTTTCTTCTTTCGTAAGTGTCCTTATGAGCACCAGAAATATTACCCTTAATGTTGTCTGATTTAATGTGGATAGTTAATTAGTTTGAAGTATATAAATTCCAATATGACTCGTATCATATGACAGTATTTAAGTATTCTGGCTCATTAGCTATCTTCTGGGTTCAGTATTATTAGCTTAAGTAACAATTTATCCCTCGAATTATATACAGATTTCTACTTTCTTTTTTCAGGAACTTGAAAGATGTGGATTTTGATGTGGATCAGTTTATGAAAGACATGGAATCAGTAATGGGACACCGGGGTTCTGACAAAAATGACAGTGATATTGATCTCGAAGAAGGATCATCATCAGATCTTGATTTTGGTATCTTCCAAGTATTTGATTCTATTTTATTTTTTAATGGTTGTCGCAGTTGTAAGCTGTGTTGGTTCTGGAAATTATCTGCTATAGACTGTTCCCCTTGGAGGAGACGGGGTCATTTATTCCTCCTATGTTTATTCTGTTGCTGAACTAAGTTATCCTATGATTCTATTTGAAAGTTGCCCCTGAGTGAGGACAAAACTTTGAAAATGATTAAGAGAAATGCATAGTAGACTGTTTCCCTTGGAGGAGACGGGGTCATTTATTTCCACCTATGTTTATTCTGCTGCTGAACTATGTTATCCTATGATTCTATTTGAAAGTTGCCCCTGAGTGAGGAACAAATCTTTGAAAATGGTTAAGAGAAATGCGTCTATCTGAGTATTGTTTCTTAGCATTTTATAATCATGCTACTGTGATGAGAGCAACTTGCATCTTTGACATTTGGTCATAGCTTCGAGTTGCCTGGGAGGGAGTTGTATTGCTTGTCTCCTCTAAATAAGAACACGTAGCTAAAGAGTTGGGCTTTATTCATTTTTTATATGTGCCTGTGCGTCTGAATATGATGTGCATCACATGATCTTACAGATGACTATGAAGATGGGAGTGAGCATGCAGATGATATTGATCAAGATGGAGATGATGAGTTCATACACTCCTATTCAGATGCCCTAAACAAGGAATTGAAGGCTACTACACTTGATAAAACCTTTGTTCATGCAGGGGAAGAGTCCACTAAGAAGAAATATGAGGTTTGCAATATTTTACTTGATCAGATTGATTTGACAGTTAACTTGGATACTTTGTTCTTTGCAACTCTTGCCACTTTTGCTAGTCACCAGAACTTGTTTTTTTTGTTGGATATATCCAAAGTTGCACTTACGACCAAACTTGTTTGAATTTGTGGAAGAATTCAATAGTGTACATAATGAAGCACAAACCAATTTTTATAATCTCGTTTCAATACTTTAGATTTCTTTATTCTTATTTCATTATATTTTTTCCCTGACGTAAATGTACCTACGTAGGGAACGTCCAATGTGGATGATGAGATGGAAGAGTTTACTCCGGTGGATGTAGATTTCAATCTGGTAAAGAATTTCCTCGACTCCTATTCTTCTCAGGAAGGACTGTCGGGGCCTGCCTCCAATCTTCTAGGACTTATGGGTTTAAAGTTGCCTGATGATGTTAGCAAAGGCAAATGATTTTCTGCTGCCTTACTTCAGTTGCATCAAGATCTACTGATGGATGCTGTTAGTTGCTTATCAGCTTATATGTATGCGTTCATGTCCAGCCAATTTATTTCATGACAGCTACTTTCAGATCGTTGTTGACAGACAGAGAGTCTGCCATAGGCATAAACTGTTCCACATCTTATAAGGAGTACATTTTTATGCAAGTGCCACTGTTATCTAGTGGTGTTAAGGCGCCAAAAAAATCACGGATGAACTTGTCGATCTTGTTCATATTTCTTGCATTAAGACTACTATGATATGTTGAGAAACATAGCAGGACTAGCATTTCTGATCAGGAATCGATCGAGTAGATTTTCCATTTCTTGCTGCTATTAATTCTGGCCTTTATTAGTTCAAAGCAGAGCGAGTACGACCCAAAAGTTTTGAGTATGTGCAGTTTCTTTTTAATTGTAAAATGTTGTTTCATTTTTATTAGCACGTCGCACATTTATCATATGGATGACATGATACGGTGGAAACTTATTAAGGATCTATTTGTGTTGTTCGTTTAAATAAAAGATTTCTCCAAGTTCCTGGACGTTGAAGCCCTTTATACTTGTACACACAAAGTGCTTTTGGCTTCTAAAGCCCCAAAAAGGTGAGGGCTTAGTTATACAAAACAAAAAATGTCTTCTTAAACAAAGTTGGAGATGAGGGGCCGAACAACATCAAAAAACTAAGAGATCTACTCAAAAATTGTAAAACATCTTGTGAGCTAAATAAAGCTAAAAAATTGAGAATTTGATTTTGTCTTCATGTCATGTTATACATGAATGTGATGTTGTGGTCAAGATTCCAAGATTATTTTTTTCCAAAATATAATCCAGCCAACGCCAAACCCTACTACACAAGTTGTGATTTTTATATTATTGATTGGGTTTACCATGAAGTCAGAGGCATAATTTGATTAGCCACTAAATCCCACTAACCGATTAATTTATGTTTACATGACATGACAAAGAAAGGAAAAAAAATGAGAATCTAGCACAAGAAAATAACACATCACATGGGGCCACAATCTTCAAAAGTTTTGAGAGTATCTTCCAAGTACCCCCAATTAGAAACGATATCCAAAAGGGTTCTTGGAATCTAGCTGCAGTATTATATATGTGGAAAACTCTCCAAACTGTTGTAAAAACAAGACTGGAGGATGTCGGGAGTTATATGTGAATGCACACAAAAGAAAATAAAATTATAATCGACAAAATTTGTCAAGTCCCGGACTTGTAGTATAGGGCGAGAGGCTGATAAATGTTTCTTTTTTAAGTTAAGCGTGTTATAGTAAACTAATCAGCACTAACGACCTTACTTGGGGAAAAAAATAAAAAAAATCAGCACTACCAATACAAATTCAAGACTTTTAATGGGATCTTTCTGTTGCATTTCTTGACCGATTTCCGCTGATCTGTAAATCGTTCCCATCTTGACGAAGCAAAATCAAGAAGTGAATGGCCATGGTTTCTCCTCAGGCAATACAAATCTTGAAAAATGAGCTACCGCTTGAGCAGGAAAATCTTCTTCTCTCCGGTGATGCCAAGACCGGATTGGTGCTTGTCGACATCGTTAATGGCTTCTGCACTGTTGGTTCCGGAAATCTCGTGAGTCATAACCCTTCTTCTTAACTATCACGTTCATATGTCTTTGATGATATGTAGGATGATTTCTAGTTTATCCGTTAAAATTTTAATTATTCTCCACTTTCTCCTTTGAGCTCTGCAGTTGTTTGAGTTATTTGAATTTCAAAGTTGCAATCTCTATTGGTTATATGTTGATCTAGTATTGGCCCTATAGCAGAAAAGTATTGGTTTTGATGAGTAAGTGCAAGTGGGGTCTAATCTAAGGATTCATGGCTCATGTTAGGAGCTAGTTTAGATTCATATGAGTTGTAGATGATATCAAGATTCATGAGAAGATGAATTTGGAAATAGGCACCTCGAGCGCCTGATACACAGATTGGTGGAATGGTTGATGAAGCGGTGAAGCTTGCTAGAGAGTTCTGTGAGAAGAAGTGGCCTATTTACGCGTTTCTTGATTCTCATCATCCCGATGTCCCAGAGCCTCCTTATCCCCCTCACTGCATTTCTGGAACGGATGAGTCCAAACTGGTTCCTTGTAATATATAACTATTCATTTATCTCCTGCAATTTCAATGCCACTCTCTCATGCTTCATTTCTTGTGCAGCGTTACAGTGGCTGGAAAATGAACCAAATGTGACAATTCGATGCAAGGACTGTATTGATGGATTCATTGGTTCATTGGAAAAGGATGGGTCGAATGTGTTTGTGGATTGGGTGAAATCACATGGGATCAAAGTTATATTGGTTGTGGGGATTTGCACAGACGTATGTGTCCTTGATTTTGTGTGCTCGGCCCTGTCTGCTAGAAACCGCGGACTGCTTTCTCCTTTGGAGGACGTAGTTGTGTATTCTCGTGGTTGTGCTACTTTCGATCTTCCAGTGAACGTTGCCAGAAATATCAAAGGTGCTCTACCTCATCCACAGGTTAGGCTTTCTATCCATTGATTATTTTGTCATTGATGCATAAAAGTAGTTGAACACAATGAGGACATGCTTAGACCTCCAGATTATTGAACCCAGTCTTAAACTTGTATTTCAAGACATTCTTTGGGAGTGAAATACTGATTGGTGTTGGGCTCACAAAGATAAAGAAATTGAGATGGGAAAATGAGTTTCAATAATGTTTGTGGGAGGGGATGGACTTTGGTGAAGCTTTTAAATTTTGGTTATGGTATGTGTTAACAGGAGCTAATGCATCATGTTGGGCTTTACATGGCCAAAGGCAGAGGAGCCAAGGTGATTTCGGAAGTTGTGTTTGGTGTATAGCCACATAGTTGATATTGCTTCTCAACTGTATTTTGCAGCTTATCTTCTCAAACTATTAAACTTACCCTTGTTTCTCATGGTATTAAACCAATCAAGTTGTGATTATCCTTTCTCAAACCACTTCTAGTTTTCAAAGTAATTAATGAATAATGAGTAAACCAAGACAAAAGGCTGCTCACAGCTCTACTTCTACGGGTAATGCAGTTTCTGTGTCAAACAACAATGCTATGGTGAAATGGTCATTTCTACCTTCATTCCATTCATTTGCTTAAGTATAATTTTATCGTATGAATCACCATTCCTACTAATTATGAATATTCATTCATTCCCCAACCCATAGTGTTAGCCATTCCTAATCTTGAATTCATTATGCTCAACTTAATTCAAACACCAGAGAGAGAGAGAGAGTTAAGTATCCAGGTAGGACTCACAATTTGCTTTAAATACAGAAAAAGGTGATCATAACACATAGCTCTATCTCTCTCTAGCAATCAACATATACGCACACACACATGTATATGTTATCTAGTTAGAGCTCACTCGTTTGCTTCAAACTCATCAGAAACAGGCCGAAGAAGGCTAGCAAAATGATCTATTTGGCGGTTTTTTGAGGTCCCGGAAAAAGGAAAGTTCCATCTCTCTCCTATATATCTATACTAATAGAAAAAAGCCTAAAACAGTCTAAGGCACAACTTGTGGATTGCCTATTTTACTCCTGTTATATATTTATTATTGTATTTATAAAATATAAATCTATTTTGATATACATTTATTTGTTACCCAAATCTATAAAGAATATTTTATATATATAGCTATTGTTTGATAAGGCTTATAAATAAATATATCCATCCGGTTAATTATCTAATAAAAGTAATGAAGTAATAGTTTTTTTAAAATAATAGATTATCAATTAAAATAATTTTAATTACACGTACAACGTACGTTCTTTTTGCTAGTATATATATAATGAAGCAATTCGAAATCCTTCTAGGCTTCTGAAGTCCTTCGCTTGCTTCTCTTTGTTCAATTTATGATCTTGTGTTTTCTCTTTTTATAGTACTTAATATTATTTTATTTGATAATTTATTATTTTTAAAAATCTATTAATTCATTACTTTTATTAGATGGATATATTTATTTATAAGCCTTATCAATAGCTATAGAAATATATCACATAGATTTAGTGTAATATCTAATGAATTAATATATTCTTATAAATATATAATATGTAAAATAATTTTAAAATAAAATATATAATATCCACAAGTTGTACCTTAAGATGCCTTAAACTCTTTTTTTTTATTATTATTAGTATAGATATTCGGAGCTAACCATGTTTTGGTCGTTATGGTTGGAAAAGTGAGTGATATATTTATCCACATGATAGAGGAATAGGGATATTTTTATTTTTATTTTTGAAAGGGAAGGCATCAACTTGTACTCCCTCCGTCCCAACTCCGTCCCAGCTTTTAGTATCCAACTTTCCTTTTTTGGCCGTCCCACATTTTGATATCCATTTCTATTTTTGGTAAAAGTAGGTGGAGCCCTTACTCTACTTTAATTATTTTAACTCTTACATAAAATGTGGGACCCTTATTCCACTCACAACACATCAATCACTTTATTAAAACCCGTGCCGTTCTCAACTGGATACCAAAAACCGAGACGGAGGGAGTATTAATTATTGAATATCATGTCTTACAATCTCCTTCAGCCAAACCAGAAGTCATGAAACTACCGAATAGGTGACTCGATATTACGAGCAAACTGCGCTAAACTATGAGCAGCTTTATTAGCCGTGTGATACATGTGAAACACCCCACCAAGACATCCTCCCTAGCTACCTCCAAAATCTCCCTTATATCATTAATGGAAATAAACTTTTGCTCCTCCTCTGGTTCCGTCATCACCCTCACTGCGTGCATAGAGTATGTGTAGGTGGTAATCGATACTAGTCCAACCTCTAAACTTGTTGTTATTGTTGGAATATAAACTTGATTTGAATAGATATTTGTAAAGAATATTCTAGAATTAGAAGAAAAGAAAGGAAAAAAGAAATTAGAAGAAATTTGTAGAAATATCTAGAATAGTTGAGAATGAAGAAAAATATAGAATGGTTGAGAATGTATTAGAGAAAGAGGAATAATCTAGAATAGTTGAGAAAAAGTTAGGATGGAGAGAACTAGCTAGAACTAGAGAATTCTAGTATGTATAGAGAATTCTAGAGAAGTATTAGAAAAATAATAGTTGAGAATATTCTAGAGAATGTAGGAATCATCTACTCACCACTATAAATATGTAACCATGATTGGAATGTAATGAGAGAGAAAAAGAAAGAAAGTTAGAAAGGAAGTGAATTGAAGAAAGATTGTGTTAGTAAACTACAATCCTCCCACTCAAATTCCGAAGCACACACACGTCCACAACTAATTTCTCCAAATTTCCTCCTACCAATTAAATAAATTCTCCATTATATATACTTATATTCCAACAGTTATCCCATCACCTCCACCATCATCACACTCGAAGATGCTCTTGCATTTGTAGAATAGATTCTTTATCTTGCAGATGAGAGTTCTTTATCCAATTTCACATCAAAAAAGTAAATGAGAATATGTTATTGTATGTACGAATATTCCTTCGAAAATTAATAGCTTCTTTTGATTGAGATGATAAACAATTCATACAACTCACGAGACACTTCAGAACATATAAATTTAATTTTTTCATTATCAAAACAAACGAACAAAAAGTAAAATATGTTTATATTCAAATCTTCTAGCACCACAATGAATGTAATTAGACATTTTTTTTATTCACGTAGCAATAAATCTAAATATATATATATAAAAAAATAAAAAATCATAATTTATCATAGGGTTAATTGCCGCTAAATCCATATACTTTTTCAAAATTTGGCTTTTTCCCATGATAAAAAAAATCTGAACTAGAATCCATGAATTGGAAAATCGATTGGAAATTTCCCCCGCGTCCGATTTCCGGCCATCGGCGAAATGAGTCAGATCCTATGTGGCGCAATTCAATCCAAGTGTTAAGTTTAAAGAGTGACAGGGCGTCACATAAGATAAGTTTTTTTTTCCACCTAAGCATTTCTCTCTCGGTTACCCACAAAATTCGCTCAACACACCCACAAAATCAATTTCTTTCTCTCGGCTTTTGGCCTTAGAATTCGCTGTTGTGACCCTCCTTCTTGGCGAAGGGCGACACCCGTGCACCGCTCTCGACCTTTCTCCTCTCTTTCGCTCATCACAAATAGACGACACCCATGCACCGCTTTCTCTTGATCCCCGGCGATTGCAACAGCAGCCATGGCCGCCGCCGCTTTGAGCTCTAGCCACCTCTCTCTTAGAAAAATTACTCCTCACAAACGAAAACTCTGCCGCCTCTCTCTCCTCTCTAATCCAACCGCTGCCGCCCGAACCCTAAATCTCCAACCCAATCCTTCCCTCCTGCAACTTTCAGCGAGCAGTGGTGAAGACCACCATCACCGATCCCTCATTCTTTCCCAGTTCCAGCCGACAACAGCAGGGCCGTCACTGACTCACCCCTCTCCTTCGTCCCCATGGCCACACTGTACATTCCATTGATTTGCTCCTGAATTTGAGCTTGTTCTGAAGTTTTCGTCCATGTAATTCGAAGAACCCTAAATCCTCTTCAAAGACATGAAATGCAGAGAACCCTTGATTTTGGGTTAATTTGTCAACAACCACAATGAAAATGACGCCGTTTTAATTAAATGTCAAACGACGTCGTTTCATTTAACGGACGGCGGAGACACGCTGGATCTCCGACTGCCAGCTCGGATTAAATTTGGGGGAAAAATCGGACGCGGGGAAAATTTCCAATCGATTTTTCAATTCATGGATTCTAGTTCAGATTTTTTTTGTCATGGGAAAAAGCCGAATTTTGAAAAAGTACATGGATTTAGCGGCAATTAGCCTTTTATCATAATGTATGTTGTTATGTCTTGAATCTCCCAACGGTATGTGACAAACATGGTTTTCGTACCTCAATTCCACATGTTTTGTTGTCATTTCCCTTCATGTTTTGCTTGTGAATGCTTGTTTGTGCCTGAATATTTAGTTTTATGAAGATTTGATATCTTTGTGTAGTTTTGGAGTAATTTCAGGAAAAATAAAGGATTAATTGGAGGATTTTGAAGATATGATATTGAAGTACGTCTCGAGAGGAATCCGTGAACGCAAACGGCGATCAAATCCGAGTCCGGACGAGGGAGAACGGAGCAAAACGAGCGGCTTGCGCAATACGCCCAGTAGCCCGCGGTCACCACCCGCGGCCGCGGGGTGGGACCGCGGGTCAGCTGCCCCCGACTCAGGAGACACCCGCGGTCACCACCCGCGGCCGCGGGGTGGGACCGCGGGTCCCCTGACTCTCCCCCACGTTTGCCGGCCGCGGGCGCGGGCCAGGACCGCGGGAAAAGGGCGGAGCCTCCCCAAGTGGGCCCCAGTCGGGTTTTTTCACCCCTTAAACCCCTTTCTCCCCCTTTTCCTCACATTATTCATCATCCCCAACCTCATACTCACCCATTTCCATCTTCCCCAATTCATTCACACCAAACCCTAGCCTCCATTACCACATCTTTTACCAAGATTGAAGGCATTGAAGAGGAGAGAAGATTGAAGAAAGCTCATTAATAGGATTTGTCACTTCTTACTCTCTCTTTCATTTATGTATTTCTTTGATTTTGGTTTGTTGTTTGTGAACATGTTTGGATAAAATCCCCCATTGGTTTGGGGATTAGGCTCATGGATGACGTGATGGATTGATTATTATGCTTAATATATGTATTGATTATTTCCTTGTTATTATCTTTTCAAGCCCTAGCTTTAATTCTTGTATGGATTGTTGGCCACTTTCTATGCATTTCTAATTTGTGATTTGAATCGGGAGAGGATAATCATAATAGATTAGGAGCTTGAAACATATTGACTCAATAAACCGGGAGGTTGAGAGTTGGGTGAGAGTTTACCGATCATTTGTGCTCTTGGGAGTTATAGGTTAGAAGTTGACCGGGGACGGCAACTATGACCCGTAATCTACAGTTTTAGTCGTCCGGGAGGGGGCTAGAACTAGTGGGGAGATCACTCTAGATAAATAGGAATATCAAGACTAATATTGAGCTAATTGAAGTCCATTGCTAATCCATCGTTGCCTAATCCCTAAACCACCTTCATCACTTAATTAATCCACTTTATTTGATTGTTCTTATTTTGTCTTTGAATTTGTTAGTTAATCAAACCACTCACCTCCTTGTTTAGTCTAAATAGCTCTAGCATAATGACTTAAGGTAATCACTAGAATTTGACTACTAATCCTTGTGGAATACGACCTTGCTTCCCTATGTTGCAACTACACCGTATACTTGCGGCGTGGTGAAAATAATAGCGAACAAGTTTTTGGCGCCGTTGCCGGGGATTAGTTTAGTTTGATTGTTTGTGATATTTTGAATCATTGTGCTTAACTACTTTAGACATTTTACTTGATTTATTTTTGTTTTCTATCTTAAGATGTTTGTTTTGACTCGTTGTTTTGTTGGTTGGTAGGGTGATGAAAAAGAAAATTGTTACACAACACCAAAAATATTAAATGGATGATGGAAGGAATGAGTTGGTTGAGCAACTCGAACTACAATTGGCGATGATGCAACTTAAGTTGCGAGTTTTAGAAGCAAAAAGAAATTGTAGGCAACCATTTATTCAAGAAGCCTTCCAACCCACACCTTCTTATGGCGAGTATTATGACATGGGGTGCAATGCCATGGAGTGGCAATCACCATTGGAGTATGAGGACCATTTCAATAGTTGGAATTATGAAAATTCTTATTTCACTAAAGAAAGCTTTCAAGGGGGAAATCGGTACTATCAAGAGGAGAAACCGAATGTTAGAGACGATCTTCTACAATGCTTCATAGCTACACAAGCTTGGATAGAAAAAAGTATAGCAAACTCGGATGTTATGCTAGAAGAGCAAAGAAAGTCTTTGGCTACCACTATGGAAAATCAAAAGCGAATTGATGATGTGTGCATGGCCATTAGCCTACAAAATGGAACCTTGTATGAGGAACCAATGCCAATGCTAAGTGAAGAGCCTCAAGAAGTTGAAGAAGATGAGGATCAATTCTCCAAATCCCTTGAAGTCGAGAGCCCAACTTTTCCAATGCAACCTCTACAATTCCAAAAAGATGAAGACTGCACAAGCTTCAAAGAATGCAAAGTCATAAATTTTGTCGATCCTTACCTCGACACGGGCGATTCTACGAAGGCTTGCTTCTTTCACTTTTATTTATGTTCATCTTTTGATTTTTATTTTGATTTGCCTAATAAGGAATTGTTTGAGTGTGGTGATACTCTAGATGGTGAACGAGATTACCATGACGCCCGGGATGTCTCAAGAATTGCAAAGCCACCATATTTTTGGATCGCGGCGGATGGAGCTTGCAAATTTGATGAGAAATGGCCACCGCCTAAGCCTCCACCTCGCTTGTGAGTACGAGACAAGTGACCATTTTCTCCTTCATCCAGACTTATTTCTCCTTTGTGTGAAATAAGTTTGGGGGGAGGGTGAAGATGGGTTACTTATCTCATTTATTCCGTTGTTTATTTATTTAGTTAGTTTAGTTTTTGAATAATGAGATTTTGTCTATTTTCTTGAGCTTTTCCATGTCTCTTGAGTTTGAGCTTGATTGTTGAAAAACATGAGTTGGATGAAATGTGTGTTGGGCTTATGATATGAATTTTGTTTTTGGAAAAATTGTGTGTATCACTTGTGGATTATGCATGAAAAGTTTGAACTTGTGACAAGTGAGCTAAATGTTGTACCTCCAAGAACTTGAAAAACAAAATGAGCTTGTGAGAATTGAGCCTTTGATTGTCATACATTTACAATCTCATTTTGTTCTTGAGTGTAAATCATTTGAGCATGTGTGTTGATCTCTAGAACTTGCCATGAGTCCTCTCTTGAAAATAAAAGTAGATGTGTTGTTAATATTGAAGTGATTTAAGGCCATCCTTGTTAGCCACTTGACTTAAATTGTGTCCAAATTCTCATGCGATCCTAGTTTACCATCTTTGTGCCTTATAGCCTTTCTTTGAATTAACCAATGATGGGTAGAACTTAGATTGTTAGTGGTTACTTTGATGAAAATGTATGAGAAATGATTGAAATTACTTGTCTAACTTTGATTGAGTGAAAATCACTAGTCCCCTATGAGCTCCAAAAGAAAAGAAAAGAAAAAGAAAAGCAAAAAGAAATGTTGAATAAAAGAAGTATAAAGGGGATTGATTTGCCTTTTGAATCATGGTCTTGATAAGTATTCATAGGGTGAAAAAGAAGAAATGTGGGGATATTGGTTGATTGATTAGAAAAGAACAATGGTGAATATGACTTATTCAATTTGGAAATTGTATGGGATATGAGTCACTTTGCCTATAAACACCTCACCTCACCAAAGAGCTCTCATTGCAACCTAAAGAAAAGCCCTTGTTGATCTTTATTTATAACACATTGAAGTATAGAGAGTTAGGATAAATGGCAAGCTTATGGTAGATTGCATACTTGTTTCAATTTGAGTGCAAACACGTCCATTCTAAACACTTGAGAGTTGAGTGCGTCATTGAAACATCCACCTTGTGAGGATTCAAGCTTCGATGCTATAATATTGAACTCACTATCACTTGTGACTTCTTGGAATGCATTTCTGCTTGTGATACACTTTTGAAAGATTTTTAAAATTGTTGAAGCCCTTGAAATGACACCAATTCATGCTTACATGTTTGTTTACTTTTATTTCTCTTCTCTTCGTCGTTTGGGGACAAACAACACTTTAAGTTTGGGGGGTTGACAAACATGGTTTTCGTACCTCAATTCCACATGTTTTGTTGTCATTTCCCTTCATGTTTTGCTTGTGAATGCTTGTTTGTGCCTGAATATTTAGTTTTATGAAGATTTGATATCTTTGTGTAGTTTTGGAGTAATTTCAGGAAAAATAAAGGATTAATTGGAGGATTTTGAAGATATGATATTGAAGTACGTCTCGAGAGGAATCCGTGAGCGCAAACGGCGACCAAATCCGAGTCCGGACGAGGGAGAACGGAGCAAAACGAGCGGCCTGCGCAATACGCCCAGTAGCCCGCGGTCACCACCCGCGGCCGCGGGGTGGGACCGCGGTTCAGCTGCCCCCGACTCAGGAGACACCCGCGGTCACCACCCGCGGCCGCGGGGTGGGACCGCGGGTCCCCTGACTCTCCCCCACGTTTGCCGGCCGCGGGCGCGGGCCAGGACCGCGGGAAAAGGGCGGAGCCTCCCCAAGTGGGCCCCAGTCGGGTTTTTCACCCCTTAAACCCCTTTCTCCCCCTTTTCCTCACATTATTCATCATCCCCAACCTCATACTCACCCATTTCCATCTTCCCCAATTCATTCACACCAAACCCTAGCCTCCATTACCACATCTTTTACCAAGATTGAAGGCATTGAAGAGGAGAGAAGATTGAAGAAAGCTCATTAATAGGATTTGTCACTTCTTACTCTCTCTTTCATTTATGTATTTCTTTGATTTTGGTTTGTTGTTTGTGAACATGTTTGGATAAAATCCCCCATTGGTTTGGGGATTAGGCTCATGGATGACGTGATGGATTGATTATTATGCTTAATATATGTATTGATTATTTCCTTGTTATTATCTTTTCAAGCCCTAGCTTTAATTCTTGTATGGATTGTTGGCCACTTTCTATGCATTTCTAATTTGTGATTTGAATCGGGAGAGGATAATCATAATAGATTAGGAGCTTGAAACATATTGACTCAATAAACCGGGAGGTTGAGAGTTGGGTGAGAGTTTACCGATCATTTGTGCTCTTGGGAGTTATAGGTTAGAAGTTGACCGGGGACGGCAACTATGACCCGTAATCTACAGTTTTAGTCGTCCGGGAGGGGGCTAGAACTAGTGGGGAGATCACTCTAGATAAATAGGAATATCAAGACTAATATTGAGCTAATTGAAGTCCATTGCTAATCCATCGTTGCCTAATCCCTAAACCACCTTCATCACTTAATTAATCCACTTTATTTGATTGTTCTTATTTTGTCTTTGAATTTGTTAGTTAATCAAACCACTCACCTCCTTGTTTAGTCTAAATAGCTCTAGCATAATGACTTAAGGTAATCACTAGAATTTGACTACTAATCCTTGTGGAATACGACCTTGCTTCCCTATGTTGCAACTACACCGTATACTTGCGGCGTGGTGAAAATAATAGCGAACAGTATGCAGTTCTGGGCTTTATGCCCAATTTGAGTGTTTTATCTCAGAACTATATATAGTTGAGATCTGTAATCTGTAACACTAGCCGCATAATAAAATCTGTTCTCCTCTCTGCTCGTGGATGTAGCCAAATTAGTGAACCACGTAAATCTGTGTCTTTTTACGTTTTCTGTTTGATTATGCTCTTTAATCCTATTCTGTCACTACAATGTATTAAATATATTTGTATCTTAAAAGAATGTACTGCTTACAATTCAAATCACTTACATTACATTTATGTTTCTTTCGTTTTTATAGATTTCTTCTTTGTGTGCATATTTGATTAGTTGTAATATATAAACATAAGCATATTAATAAAAATATTTTTATATTCTGATAATATGTCGTGTCCTATAACATACAATATTTATATAAGACATGGGCATCCTAATCTAGGTTTTCAATTTACACAAACTATATACACATCTAAATGGCTAAATCAAACGAGCAACTAGGGTGTGTTTGATATATAAATTGAGATAAAGAGTGATAAATTAAACTTAGATAAATAATACCAGGGGGAGGACATATTAAATTTCTCAGTGGAACAGTGATATAAGAGCGGGCCTCTCGCTTAATGCGGGCCTTCTTGTTAATCAATATTGCTATCAAACGCTTAAATAAGATATGATTATTTATTTATCTTACTTTATCTAGGGCTATGTAAACCCTACAAAAAGCGCGCTCTCCCTGCCTATGAAAGACGTGGAAGCTCGTGCATTCATGCTTTTTTTAAAAAAATATTAATTTTCTCTTAATTACAAAATATATCTATTATACTATAATAATAATAAAAAAAGCAACTCGCACGCAAGTAGGACCTCTACACCATACAAAGGTGGAAAAATTGTTTGCACGCGGGCGGGATGAACTTAATTTGTGCAATACATCGCTCTTGTTCATAATTTATATCTAAATAAATAAAAGTAGGAAGATGTTCTAATAAAAACCTCTTTTAAAATGAGAATTAAGAACCACATCTTAGCCTTTAAAATTGAAGATCTAGTGGTTAGAATTAATTTGGAAAAATATGAGCATAAAATGGTTCCAATAGTTGTAGATAGCCGTTTTTTTTTAGTTTTTAATTAGTCAAAGGTTATATTTGTCTTTTACTATTTACTTAATTAATCCTAAATGTTTAGTCAGTCGTGTGTTTCATTGTTTCATTTTTAATCTTTGCTTTTTTTTTAATAAAAGAGTCATAATTGAAAAAGATTATTCTTTTTAATGAAAGAGGATTGTTTATTTTTGTTGAAAAAGATGATAATGCACATATGATAATGCACATGAATTAATGTATATAGCACGGATATATGATGATAATGCACAGATTAGATAATAGAATTTGATCATTATTCGTACGAAATACCTTTTGTAAATTTTTATATTTAAATGGTGTACTAGCTAAAAAAATAATGCACATATTCTACTATTGTATATTCATTGACACAACAAATAAGAAATAAGTATATTTACTGCGCATCTATGCAACAATAATAATTATAATTCATATGCACACCAACATGTTCTGTTGTGCAACTATAACATTTTATTGTGCACTGAAGAAATATGTATTTTATGCAATTGAAACCAACAATGTACCACATATTAGAAAAAAAAGACGTAAGATCAGTTGTCCTTTATAAAATAATGCCAAAATTGATGTAAATGATAATAAAACAGTTTAAGAATAACTCGTCATACGTAATCATATTAGAAAATAAAATTTGTTCCCACACAGTGTACTATTCAAACCAAAAGTCATCCAAATATCTTTTCCATCTTCTCATCTGGTACGGATAAGAAATTTTGATAATATTCAGATGCACCCCTCATTACATCATTCTTGACGTAGTTACTCCATTCTATCATAGTTGCACAGTATCTTGTACGAAGCCTAATCAAATGCCTTTCTGGATTTTAACAGATGTTTTCTTCACACGAGGCATATTTAACTGTGCAACAACAAAAACATTATCAACTTTGTATGCTAAAAAAATTAGGGAATCATAACTATGCATTTAAATGTGAAACAATGCAACATAAGACAATTATGAATGCAATTAAAAAAATCATCTATGCAATTATACAAAACATTGAATCTGTGCAAATAGTAACCAATAAATCAAATTTATGCAAGTGTGCATCTATGCAATATTCCAAACTTTGTATCACTTAATATATTGATTTTATTTTTAATTATTAAAATAGATGGTGTTCGTGCAGTATGAGGATTACTAGTTCCATCAAAACCTTATCCACTTAGAGGTAGAGTTTAAGATCTTTAAAAAGGGCGAAAATTTATATTTTATATAGGAATAAGTTTGGATAGATTAAATTACAATCTTATACATAAAATATAATCACAGGACTTTCATCAAACACTTGGCATACGAAACACTTCATATTCCCAACATTTCAAGATTTGTGATACAAATTCTCAACATTTTGAGCATGTATGCATGTATGCATCTATGCATATGTGAAGAACCAATGAAAATAACTCATCCAAGTCCTTGACATTTTTACACAATTTAACTATCACTGAAGATCCAAGCTTGTCGTTGGCAATGCTTCCATTATTACCGAGCTTGCTTTTCCTACCCAACGGGTTTGTATAACAGTCCAAAACGTTAAACCTAGTTCAATTCCACACAAGGACAACACCGAATAATTCATCGAATTTCCAAATTATAGATGCATCATGCATCTGTGCAACCAAAACCAACATCTATGCAAGTTAGAATCAAAATCAATAACTAAATCAATTCCACCCAAGAACAACACTGATTATTCATCGAATTTCCAAATTATAGATGCATCATGCATCTGTGCAACCAAAACCAAAATCAATAACTAAATCAATTCCACCCAAGGACAACACCGAATAATAATGCATCTGTGCAACCAAAACCAACATCTATGCAGATTAAGTAATTACCTGTTTTGAATCGTCGAAATTAAAATCGACTTCAGTAAATATCTCCGTCGCCTTGTACAAATCACTCTGCCTCTGCCGCTACCTTCAACAGACCCCTTAAGCAAATCGCTCCGCCTTGTTAGAATCGCCGGGGAACAACCCCTTAAGTAAATCGCTCCGCCTCCGTCGCCGCCTTCAACAGACCGACGCCTAAGTATCTCTCCATCGCTGGAAACGCCTTCGTCTTGCACAGTTCGACGTCAATCGCCTCCGCCGCCAACGTGCACAGATCGGCGCCCAATTTTCCTTCAACCGCCTTCGTCTTGCACAGTTCGATTCTAACACCAGAAAATTCGATCGGCGTCCAATTTTCCCTAGTCGGCTTTTTCACCAAACTCGATTCTGCCACGGGAAACTTCGATCGGCGTCCAATTCTCCCAAGTCGGTGGATTTTAGGTGCATAGGCGACTCCTCAAGTTTAAACCCTAGATAAAAGTTCAAATGTGAGAATGAATTGGGAATGAGAGATCGTGAGAGTGATTTAATTATTGTATTACATTTTTAACCTTTGAATTTCAATTACATTTAAATTAGTAATTAAATTATGCATCTGTAGTTTAATCTCAGCCATCTATTTTTTTAAAATCAATGGTTTAGATTAGGTTCCTAGTTTTCATCTTAAAGGGGGTTTCTACATTAACCCCACCCAATAAAAGTATATGCAAATAAGTATTTAAACTTAATTTGAATTATTTGTACTTAATACTAAAGACAAAAACTCAAGAAATCCACACAAAATCTACAATATTGTGCTTAGAATTTGGTTGTGAAGACTGAATTGAATGAAAATATATAAATAGAAAGCAAATTTTACTTAAATTATGATAAAGAAACAACGAAACTGTGCGTGCACGACTAAATCCACTATAGCTAGGTAGAGAAGTAATATCCCTACCAAAAAGAAAAAGGAAAAAAAAAATAAAAAAATTGAAGAATCAAGGTGAGTAAAATAAACTCTGCATTCAAAAGAAATTCTACTCAACAACAAACACAAAATCCTTACACATGCTGAAAAACTTACAATTTATAGCTTTAAAGTCGTAGGAATTAAAAAGTAATATAATAAATCATTCAAAATAAATTTAGTGTAACATCTAATTTATTAATATATTCTTATAAATATATAATATTTATATAATATGTCCCGGAAGGTGTTAGAGAGAATAAACATGGCTTCACTCATGAAGCTCATGTCGCCTTACTCAAAGATATTCCACCTCAATACTGCAATCCTACGTGTATGCCAAGGTGTATGCCAAGAAGGACTGATAGCAACTTGAAGCAAAGAATATCTGCTCTTAATATACCAGTTATGGTTCACTCGTGAGAGTACACATCTGTTATGGTATTTTGGTTGTATTTGAGAGTACTTTAGTTTACATTTATATTTCTCAGTATGTACATCTAGGCTAGCTGTTTAGGGTTTGACTAGTTAGTCTAGAACTCTCGATAGGTTGCTATAAAAGCAACTGATTCTTGTTTTGTGTTTTCTCAAGTTTTCAGATAATACAAAATGTTTGCAGCTGCAATGTCTTGTCTCTTTTCTTGCTCTAGCCTATTTTCTTTCATGGTATCAGAGCAGGTTCACTAGGACCTGTCTCTATACTAGGTCTTTTTTTGTTTTCTCTTTTCTTCGTTACTTCTCTATCATGGCAGATCAAGTTGCAGTCTTGACTCCCATTATTCCTCAAAGTAATCAAATATCCATCAAACTCAATGAGAATAATTTTCTCATTTGGAAGCAGCAAATTATGGCAAATGTTAGGGGACTTGGACTGGAGAAATACTTCATCCAAGATCCACCATCATCAACTGTGATCAGAGAAGATAGAGAGCGCCCCAATCCAGAATACATCAACTGGATCCCCCAAGATCAACTTCTCTCTGCATGGATCCAGTCTTCTCTTACAGAAAGCACCATGATATTGGTGGTTGGGCTCAACACCAGTAAAGAAATTTGGGAAGCTCTTCTACAAAACTACTCCAACCAATCTAAAGCAAAGGTCATGCAATACAAGCTCCAGCTGCAGACTCTCAAGAAGGATGCTCTCAACATGAGAGATTACCTCAATAAAGTCAAGACTTGCTGCGACTTGCTTGGATCAGCAGGCTATAGGGTCACAGAAGATGATCAAATCATGCATACTCTTGCTGGTCTTGGCTCTGAGTATGACTCAGTTATGGTTACAATCACCTCTAAACCAGAAGCATGGACTCTTGGAGATGTGAGTTCACTGTTGCTGAGCTTTGAAAGCCGAATTGAGTCTGCTAAGACTCAAACTTTAAATGCCGAAGGATCACAGCCTTCTGCTAACTTTGTGCAAGGACAACATCAAAGCAACTCCACCACTCATCAAACTGGAAGAGGTAAAAGCTATCAAGGAAATGTACCTTCAAGAGGAGGTTTTGGTGGGAGAGGCAGAGGAAATGGTCGAGGTGGACGAGGAGGTGGCAGATTCAACAACAACAAACCCATCTGCCAAGTGTGTGGTATACCAGGACACACTGCTGATAGGTGCTGGCACAGGTATGAGTCCAATTTTGTTCCTGGTGCACCAAGAAACAACACCACACGACCTCCTACTTCTACTGGACAAGGCAACTTTCAGTCTAGCTTTCCACAGCAACATGGTTTTCCTTCCCATCAGCCTGGCTTAAACATAGCGCATCTACCTCCTTCATCCACTACCTCTGATTAGTGGTATGACAACGCCAGCTCTTCGGCTTGGTATCCAGATTCAGGCGCAACAAATCATGTTTCACATGATTATAATGCTTTCCACTCTGTTTCTGACTATCAAGGAGGTAAGAAATTGCAAATGGGTAATGGTTCTCTTGTTAGTATTTCACAAGTTGGTGATTCTGTGCTTTCTTCTTCCTTACATCCAAAACACTTCTTCCTA
This sequence comes from Salvia miltiorrhiza, assembly GCF_028751815.1. Lineage (NCBI taxonomy): Eukaryota > Viridiplantae > Streptophyta > Magnoliopsida > Lamiales > Lamiaceae > Salvia > Salvia miltiorrhiza. The sequence continues at coordinate 43,410,881 of NC_080390.1, read as the reverse complement.
AAGAACCTTCTACATGTACCTCAAATAAAGAAAAACCTCCTAAGCGTTTCTCAGACTATCTTTATTAACAACCTACACCAACCCAACTTTTTAATAAAAAAATCATTTCTCTCTCTTCCACATACACAATCTATAATTCAACAACCTTTATCTTTTATCAATGACCTCTTTCAACCTATACCAACCCAACTTTTTAATAAAAAATTCATTTCTCTCTCTTCCACATATACAATTTAAAATATATTTACTAATATTATACTAATATAAAATGGTTTAGAAAATTAAGAAAACAATCATTAGTTAAATCATGATATTTGTGCCACATGGCAGCTCAAGAGTAGAGGTTATTCCAAGTTGGTCTGCAATTAAATATACAATCGGTTGTTGACCGATTTAAATTTTAACATTTTTTTTAATTTACTTATTTTGTCTTGTAGTGATGACCCTCAGCAACCGGTCATTGATAAAAGTGGTCTCAGTTTACCTTAGATAATAAAGTGTTTTTTGAATTTCATCCTCTTTTTTGTCTTGTTAAGGATCAGGAAACACAAGCAACTCTACTCAAGGGCACTCTTAAAGATGGATTATACCAGTTTCATCTTCATAAGTCTCCCTGTGCACCCTCTTTTGTCAAAGGCAAAGCTGCTCATCCTGGATTCACTCAGAATAGCAGCCGAGTTCCTGCTGTTTACTCTTCTTCAGTTACTAGCTTTAGCTCTTTAGATGTTTCTCTTGATGTTTGGCATAGGAGATTAGGCCACTGTGCCTTTGACATAGTCAAAAAGGCTTTATCCAGTTGTAACATCTCTTTTCAATCAATGCCAAATCCAAGTTTTTGTCACTCTTGTTCTATTTCTAAAATACATAGATTACCTTATTCTCATTCACAAACTGTTCATTAAACTCCATTATCACTAATTCATAGTGATCTCTGGGGGCCCTCACCTATCCCATCCTCTAATGGTTTTCAATACTATGTGTCTTTCATTGATCATTACAGTCGATTTACATGGATTTACTTGTTAAAACATAAATCAGATGTAAATCAAGTTTTCCAATCCTTTAAGACCATGGTTGAAAATCAATTCTCTCATAAAATTAAGCTGTTGCAAACTGACTGGGGGGTGAATACCAGGCTTTAACTCCTTTTCTCCAAAATTCTGGAATTTTACATCGTGTCTCCTGCCCTTACACCCCTCAACAAAATGGTCTTGCTGAGAGAAAGCATAGACATATTGTTGAAATGGGGCTTTCCCTCTTAGCTCAAGCTTCTCTACCTCCCAAATTTTGGGATGATGCTTTCACATCTGCTGTTTTTCTCATTAACAGGACCCTTGCAAAAATTCTGAACTACCTTACTCCATATGAAAAGATGTTCAACTCTAAACCTGACTATTCCATTCTTAAGGTGTTTGGCTGTCTCTGCTACCCATATTTAAGACCCTCTAATACCCACAAGTTACAATATAGATCTTCTCCTGGTACTTTTTTGGGTTACAGCAGTAAGCATAAAGGTTATAAGGTTCTTCTCTCATCTGGTAAGGTGGTCATTAGTAGGGATGTCTTGTTTAATGAATCCTTTTTTTCCACATCAACATACTCCTTCTTCCACTTCTGTTCCTTCTACTGCACCTTCATTTTTTCCCACTCTTCCACCTTATCCTGTTTTCCCACTTCCTAATGATCCTACCTCATCCACTTCATCATCTGATAGCTCACCATCCCACTCATTCACTAATTCTTCCTCTTCTGATTCTATCTCCAATAATTCTGCCCCCACACCACACAATTCTTCTCCTATTCCTGATCCACATAGCCCTGCTGCTTCCCATTCAAACACTAATTCTTCTTCTTCTTCTTCTAACTCTCCACCTCCTACTCCCCCTGTTCCCACCCATTCAATGGTTACTCGAGCTAAAGCTGGAGTTTTTAAACCCAAATCTCGAGCTTTTCTCACTGACACCACATGTGATTACTTATATGTTGAACCGAAAACCCATGCTGAAGCAATGAAAGTCCACACTTGGATGCAGGCTATGAATTTGGAAATTTTTGCCTTGATTAAGAAAGGCACCTGGATTTTTTGCCCTCTACCACCTGGTAAGCATGCTATTGGTTGTAAGTGGGTCTTCAAGATTAAAAGAAATGCAGATAGATCAATTTCCAGCTATAAAGCACGACTTGTTGCTCAGGGTTTCTCACAAGAGCCTGGTTTTGACTTCACTGAAACCTTCAGTCCAGTTGTCAAACCAGCTACGATCAGACTCATTCTTTCCTTGGCTGCTAATTTCAGTTGGCCTATTAAGCATATGGATGTTGACAATGCCTTTCTTAATGGTGATCTTCAAGAAGAAATTTACATGAAACCACCTCCTGGTTTTGAGCCCCCTTCCAATGGTTCTGTTCCTGTTGTTTGCAAGTTACAGAAGGCCATTTATGGCTTAAAGCAGGCTTCTCGATCTTGGTTTCTTACCATTAGATCTGTTCTTCTAAATCTTGGCTTCTCTCAATCTCGGGCAGACACATCTTTGTTCTACAGAACTCAAGGAAATTCCATTATTTATCTGCTCATCTATGTGGATGATATGCTTATAACTGGTTCCAATCCTACTGCTATTCAACAGGTCATCTCTCAGCTAAATACTCATTTCTCACTTAAAGATCTTGGTGATGTTCATCACTTTCTTGGTATTGAGATTACTAGAACTGCTCAGGGTCTACATCTTAGTCAAGCTGGGTATATTACTGATCTTCTTAAAAAGGTACAGATGCAAGAGGCCAAAGGTTGTCCTACTCCCATGATTTCCTCTTGCCAACTTTCCAAGGGGGATGGAATCAGCAATGTGGATGGTAAATTGTATAGAAGCACTGTTGGTGCTTTACAATATGCTACAATCACAAGGCCAGAAATTGCCTTCAGTGTGAATAAAGTTAGCCAATATATGGCATCTCCTCTTGATAATCATTGGAAAGCTGTCAAGAGAATTCTTAGATATTTGGCTGGTACTAAAGATCATGGCCTTCATTTGCAGAGATCTTCTTGTGACATTGTTGGTTTCTGTGATTCAGATTGCGCAGCTGATATTGATGATCGCAAGTCTATTACTGGTTATTGTGTTTACTTGGGCAAGAGTCTCATTTCTTGGAGTTCAAAGAAGCAGTCTGTCATTTCAAGATCGAGCACTGAAGCAGAATACAGAAGCCTTGCTCATGTTACAGCAGAGATATCTTGGTTAACATCTCTTCTCCGTGAGTTGTCTGTTACTATCAAACCTCCTGTCATTTGGATAGATAATATGAGTACTATTTCTCTAGCTTCCAATCCAGTTATGCATGCAAGAACAAAGCATATAGAGATTGGCATTCATTTCGTGAGAGATAAAGTAGCTGCTGGTGAAATTGATTTGAGGCACGTCCCTTCTCAAGATCAACGCGCGGACATTTTAACTAAGCCTCTCAGTTTGCAATCCTTCTCTCGCTTGAAGAACTTGTTGGGGGTTAGTTCCTTAAGCTCGCTCGAATTGAGGGCGGATGTTAGAGAGAATAAACATGGCTTCACTCATGAAGCTCATGTCGCCTTACTCAAAGATATTCCACCTCAATACTGCAATCCTACGTGTATGCCAAGGTGTATGCCAAGAAGGACTGATAGCAACTTGAAGCAAAGAATATCTGCTCTTAATATACCAGTTATGGTTCACTCGTGAGAGTACACATCTGTTATGGTATTTTGGTTGTATTTGAGAGTACTTTAGTTTACATTTATATTTCTCAGTATGTACATCTAGGCTAGCTGTTTAGGGTTTGACTAGTTAGTCTAGAACTCTCGATAGGTTGCTATAAAAGCAACTGATTCTTGTTTTGTGTTTTCTCAAGTTTTCAGATAATACAAAATGTTTGCAGCTGCAATGTCTTGTCTCTTTTCTTGCTCTAGCCTATTTTCTTTCAGAAGGATCCTGAATTAGGCTGTTTCAGTTTACATTCACGAACAGAGATAATATATGAAATGTAAATCTTTTGCAAGGTATCGGAATGCTTGGAACTAAAAGATGAATAAACCAGCTGAAATCAGCACAATATGGAAAAAGAGTAGTAACTAATAAGTTATGAAAATGTGATAGTCTACAACTGTAATTAAGAAACCAAGAGAAAAGAAAAGAAAAAATGATCTATATCTAAATAGCAACTAATGAAAATAAAAATAAAAGGTGAAGAGAAAGAAGATGGAGTGGTAGTGATCAGAGGGGTGGTAAAGCTCTGACACCATGCATTTTTCTATTAGCATGCATGAAGTTGAAGAGTGACTTCTGCTTCTTGACTTTGGTTCCAAAGATGAAGGAGCGCAGAGGAATCTTGGACCTGCTTATGGCGTGCTGCAGCTGCGGCTGATCCGTACAGATGCTGAACTCTTGATTCAACTGTCTTAGGGTCTTCTCTATATCCAGCTGCAGCACGCTGACATGATCCAGGCACGTCTGCAGCTCTTCTCTGACCTTGTTGTTTTCCTGCTTCATGCTGAGAATCTCACCTTGCAGCTTTGCTGCTTGATGGCTGCTGAATCTGATCTCCTCCTCCTCCACCCCTTCCTTGAGTGCCGTCGTGATCTCCTCCTGTATGCTGCACAGCGACGTGAACCTCCCCTTTAGCTCGTCTTTCAGGCACACGCGCTGCTCCAGCCACATCGTCAGCTCCGTCTGGATCTCCCTCAGGTGCTTGTATATCGGCCTCACCTCTGATTTCAGCTGCGCTGTCATGCACCCTTCCTGCTTCTTCTTCTCCCTCAGCTTCGCTATCTCCTCCAGCAGGTCCTGTGCTTCGCTCTTGAATTTCTGCACTTGGTGGAACGCCGTGCTGAATCTCAACCAGAAATCCAAGTTCTCGTCTAGTATCGCGTCTATCTCCATGCGCAGCCTCTCCTCCACCGCTGAGACTGCCGATGCTTTCACCTTGAACATCAACTTGATGTCGTCTTCCTTCTCTTCCACCTCCGAGTCTTCAGTTCCCGATTCCGGTTTCCCACTCTGCTCTGCTGATTCAACTTTACCTGCAGCCTCCTCGTCTGCAGATTCGGGCTCTGCTGAACTAGAGTTTGACGGCGCTTCTTTCTTGGCGCCATCCTTATTTCCTTGCAGAAGGCTGAGCTCCTGACGGAGATGTTGAATCTCTTGATCCCTCTTCATGATGGCTTGTTTGAGTTCCCTCATCTGCATGGTGATGTCGAATTGGATGTCTCTGTCCTTCTTCTCCGTATCACTGAGCTTCCTCTTGACATCCTTGTAGTTCCTGAGAATGGTGGTGTATTCTCTGAGCAGGATCTTGTCTCGATCCTCCGCCCCGTTCAACAGCATCTGCTGCCAGCTGAGCTCGCTCTCTTTAGCTTCTTGAGCCTTGGCATCCTCGTCGGCACGTGCCTTTGTTAACTCACCTGCAAATGTCACTGATCTCCGCACTGGCTTGTACACTTCGTACTGCTTCGCCACAGATGCCTGCTGCTCCACCTCCAGATTCTCCTTGCCACCATCCTCACCACCGGCGTCCTCCTGTTTTTTATCTTCTGCGACCACCTTAATGTCGCGTGGACTTGGCAGCTCTTCTTTTTGATCCTTGACCTCTTCCTGCTCTCCGGCCTCCTCCTCACCTGAAATCGGGGGAACCTCTTTTTCATCTGTCGTCTTATCCTTCTTTTCCTTCTTCTCCTTCTTCTCCTTGTCCTTCTTTTCTTTCTTCTCCTTCTTCTCCTTCTTCTTCTTGGACTTGGCGTGCATGCTGTGCGAGGAGTCGGATTCCTCAGCTTCGTCGTCGGGCCTCACGGTGGTGAGTTTCTCGGAGAGATGATCGAGGCTGCAGCGGCAGTGCGCGAAGTTGGCCTCAAGCTTGTTGTTGTGAGCTTCGACGTTGTTGTTGAGCTCCTCGAGCCTGCTGAGTTTGTCCTCCAATTCTTTGATCCTCATGCTGAGGCTGCGCGTGTCCCCCATGAGCTTCTCCTTGTCGCCCTCCAGCTTCTTGATCTGCGCGCGGAGCTCGTCCGACTCTGTCCTCATGGTGTTGATGAGGACAGTCTGCGACGACACGGCCGTCTCCAGGTTCACCACCTTGTTGACCAGCACGTCGATCTTCTCGGCCAGCTGCGTGACTGTGAGCGCCACCGAGGAGTTGAGGTCCATGGTCTTGTCGGAGGTCAAGGTCTCCATGTCGTTGAGCTCTTGTATGAAACCGGAGGTGATGTCTTCTTCGTCTTTGGGTTTGGAAGGCTCATCTTCCTCATGAGCAAGGTGTTGGACCCCACAGTCTTGCTTGAGGGAGTGGAGGTGGTGGCGCGCCTCCTCGATCTTCTTGAACTCGTCTTGGGCGTCCTTGGTGGAGTTGTCCTGCTTCTCCTGCAGCGTGGCGAGTGTGTCCTTGCATGACTTCAAGGCGGCCTCGGCCATGAGAGTGCGGGCTTCGCCATCCTCGATGACGGCCTCCACCTCGTACTCGTCCTGCAGTTTGGAGACCTTGTCCTGCATCTCCATGATCTGGTTGTCGATCTCGTAGAATTTGGCGAGGCCGTTCTCGTAGGAGCTCTTGCAGAACTCCTTGACGGTCTGGAGGGCGAGGATCTCCTTGTTGACCTTGTCGATCTCGAGGAGAGCTTCCTCCTTGGACATGCCGGATCTGGGGAGGGGCTTGGGGCGAGGCTGCTTGGACTTGGAGGATGTCTTGGAGAAAGTCTTCTTGGGTTGGAACTGTTTGGAGGCGTTGTTGAGGAAGCCCTTGAGGGTGTCCATGGAGGCCTTGGGGACTTTGGGGACGTTGGTGGATTTGGCGGGGACGTTTTTGAGGGGTTTGGGAGTGGGAGTGGGGCACTCGTCCTCCGCCTCCATGGCCAGCTGGACCTGCTCCGGGAACACCGTTGCGATGGTGTTGTTGGCGTTCTGGAGCTCTTTCGACAGCATGTCGTATCGGTCGGCCAGCGCCTTGAATGCTCGGTACGAGTCCTCCACCGCCTCGATCAGCTCCGGCCGCCGCTTGTAGTACATCTCCGCCCGCTTCGCGAAGGAATCGCCCTCCTCCTCGATCAGCTTCAGCATGCTGTGCACCTTCTCCTCCATGTCTGTTAACGTTATCATCATGTCATGTCATTTTAAATGAATTATAGTAGCATATTGAATGAATGAGTGTACCCTGCATGCTCTGTTCCAGCCATTTAGATTGCTTGGTGCGGATGTGGCTGGCCCACCACCACGAACAGGCGTTGCTCGCCGCTCTCTGCAACATCCTCCTCCTCTTCTTCTTCTTCTAAATCTTTTGCATACTCATACTGTTATTCTTGTGGTGCTTCACTCTCTCTCTCTCTCTCTCTTACACACTTGAGATTGTAATAGATGATAGGAGTGTGAGAGTTTGAACAACAACTCAGATTCTATATTTTCTCTTGCAACAAACACACAACGATGCGCTATTCTTGGTTTACGAGGTCTTCTCGCTCCAAAATCACCGTCCTGCCCTCCAACAAACTATTATACGTCAAACAATTAATAATCAAGTTTTATCATCTCCTATTACATTTTCTTCTTTTTAATGTGTTTCTCAATAATTATATTTTATTTTATTGTCACATAATAAGCTACAGAAACCCCTAATTAATTATCCATATATATGGATGGTCTTACATATAAGACCTTTGAATCGATTCAAAACATACACTGTCGTCGCATAACATTCTTTTCATAGTACTAGCAGAAAGTTGTACGCATAATCAATGTTATTTTATTTTATAAAAGAAAAATATATAAATTAAGGCGAATTAATTAATTAACTTAATTTTAATTAAGCATTCCTTATTTTTTGCTTAATTTTTACTATACATAAAAATGATTCAAGATTCGTGGGACGATCAAAAAAGAAATACTCAAGATTCGTGGGACAGAGGGAGTAATATATATTATATTTAAATTTTCAATTAATAATTTGGTCTATTAATTTAATTCTACAACTATAGTAAACCCTTTTAAAATAAGTAAATCTATTTTAAAATATTAAAATTTAAAATACTATGGTAACTTGTTAAAATATGAACTTATTATTGAATCATCTTCAGCTTAATCATCATTAGGATCTCTAGTAATTAATATCAGCCATAATGAATTAATAAATACATGAATTTATTTAATTTAAATATTATATCTCATTTGTCTTTACACATTATAAATTAATAAATTAAAAAGTTATTAATTTATTGATGAATTAATAAACATTAATCTATCAATATATTAACATATCGTTAATTTTTGCATAAAATTCACAGATCCCAAAGTTATTAATTTATAATTTTCAAACACATGCATTTCAATGTATGATAACATTTATATACAATTTAATGAATATGTGATCCGTACCCTATTTATTTATATAATATTGAGTTATTGTTATTTTAATTTATCTAGCTAAGTAAATAGATTTTATAGGATATTTATCTTTTTCAAGATTTTAAAGACTTTTATATATCAAATAGATTTTGGATAAGGAAATATAATTAATTAATATATTTTTGTAGTATTTTAATATCTAAGAAATTAATATATTTTTCTAAATATATAACACTACTATAATTTACACACTTCTACTAAATATAATTTATTGGATGTATATATTTATTTATAAGTCTTATCATATCTATAGATATATATCACATAGATTTAGTGTAATATCTAATGAATTAATATATTCTTATGAAATATATAATATATAATATCTAAAATAATATTAAAACAAATACTCCTCCGTCCACTAATTCATGACCTAGGGGAGGAAACACGGCTTATTAGTTGAGTGGAAAAAGAGACCTTTAAAATGTATTGTTTATTAGTTGAGTAGAGAAAACGTGTAATGTTTATTGGGACCCACCAATTAAAAAACATATAAATAATTACTAAAAATGAGTAGGACATGAATTGGTGGACGAAGAGAGTATATAATAAGGGTAAAATAGACAATCAACATGTTGTGCATAAGGCACTTTTAATAATAATAATGATGATGATGATGATGATGATGATGATGATGTTAACTACTCCCTCCGTCCACGAAATGAGTACCCATTTGTGGACGGCACGGGTTTTAAGAAATGTATGGAGTGTAGTGTGAATAGTTTGAGGGTCCTACTTTTTGAGTGTATTAATTAAAGAGATGTGTGGGGTACACTTGCCAAAAAGGGAAATGGGTACTCATTTCGTGGACGGACGAAAAAGGAAATATGGGTACTCATTTCGTGGACGGAGGGAGTAATAACTAATGAAATTATTGGTGATCATTAATTGAAATTGTCATCATCAGTGTATGATCGCGGGGAGGGGGGGATGTGTGTATTATGAAAACTCTACTTTTAAACTAAAATGGATTCCCGCGGCCTCGTATTTTTATCTTCATATTCCCGCGGCGTCGTATTTTTAGGGTCAAAATTCATTAAAAGTTAAGAGCCCACACATATAAACTTTTTTTTTTTTTATGATGCTTAATTTGGTCAGTCACGTTATATGTATGTACGCATATTACGCCATCATTTTGTTGGTTTTTTTTTTTTTTAATTACAAGATTACATAATGAATTATACCATATTCCTAAAAAAATACATAATTTATTATTAATAACATTTCTCAAGCATTATAATTTGATGTTATAATTTGATGGTGTGCAGAGTCAATATTGACTCTAGTAATATTGTGTTTGACTCTAGTGTGTTGAATGTTGATAACATTTTGTCGTCAATAGGGGTGTAAATTCGGGTACTCGCGGATACCCTATCCGCAAAATGCGGGTACTCGTGGGACGAAATCATCCGAAACCCCCATCCTCACCCGTCCCGCCTACATGCTGCGGGTATCCGAATACTCGCAGCGGGTATTCGCTTTTTAAACTATAATATCAAACCATATATTATTTGGATATTTATTCTGATTTTTGCGTTCACCAAGTCCTAAGATAATATAAATACATAAATCAAATAATTACATGTATATATGAATATTTTCAAATGCACTATATTGTGTAAAATAAGAGAGAGGTGAGAAAAAAAAATATTATGAAACTTCTAACTTGTAGTATATCTTTTTTATTTTAAATTTGTTAATTACATATTATATAGTATTAAATTAAAGCTCTTGTCACAATCTTTAATTTTATATGTATGTTGAATATTTTATCATGAATCAAAGTGCATGTGTTTAGGAAAAAAGAAAGATAAAAATAAGAATAAAAAATAAAAGAGAAAAAGAAATTTAAAAATTATGGAAAATTTCTACGTTTAAATTCGAGATTTCTATGTTGAGAGAGAGAATTATTTTTAAAAATAAATAATAAATTAATGTTAAAGTGATTAAATAGAGAGCTTTAGAAAAAATAAAAAATAAAATCTCACAAAATTTCACATTAAGAGAGAATCCACGGAAAACTTTGAATACTAATCGTATTATATAATTATGATAGTGGAAAATAGGGTCCACCTACAGATTCAATGTTTTTTTTTTTGAAAAGTAAATAAATTCATTAATAAACACAAATGTGGAAGAGTACCAGCGGTACTCATCCCCAAAAAGTAGAGTACAGATACAGTCACTAAACAACACACCAATCTCAAAACGCAAGAAAAAAAAATAAAAATAAAAATAAAAACAAAGAATCACCAACCCGAAAACTTCACCCAACAAACGAACAAGACTCAAGCAATTTTTGTCGGAAAGCAGCTAACAGGATCCATCATCCACTCAAAGGAAGAGTAATAAAAATGATTTGGATTCTTGGCTTTTAACCATCTCCACGTGCAGAAAATGATTTCATCCACCGTTCTAGAACTATTAGGGCTTTCATCTTTGAACACTTTGGCATTTCTGAATTTCCAAATCTTCCAATAAGCACATTGCCAAATCATGGTGCAAATTGCTTTTCCAACCTTATTCCCTCCTTTCTCAACAAATTGACAGAAGTGATCCAAGATAGATGACTGGGGAATATAGCTGAAATTCAGCCATTTATAGATGGCCTTCCAAACCTGGTTCGAGTAAGCGCACGAGATCAGAATATGGTCAGTAGACTCAAAGAGAGCAGGGCAAAGGGGACAACTGATTCAATGTTTGAAATGAATTAGTTTGAAATGAATCACCAACCCGAAAACTTCACCCAACAAACGAACAAGACTCAAGCAATTTTTGTCGGAAAGCAGCTAACAGGATCCATCATCCACTCAAAGGAAGAGTAATAAAAATGATTTGGATTCTTGGCTTTTAACCATCTCCACGTGCAGAAAATGATTTCATCCACCGTTCTAGAACTATTAGGGCTTTCATCTTTGAACACTTTGGCATTTCTGAATTTCCAAATCTTCCAATAAGCACATTGCCAAATCATGGTGCAAATTGCTTTTCCAACCTTATTCCCTCCTTTCTCAACAAATTGACAGAAGTGATCCAAGATAGATGACTGGGGAATATAGCTGAAATTCAGCCATTTATAGATGGCCTTCCAAACCTGGTTCGAGTAAGCGCACGAGATCAGAATATGGTCAGTAGACTCAAAGAGAGCAGGGCAAAGGGGACAACTGATTCAATGTTTGAAATGAATTAGTATTGATTATCACCAATTCATCATCATTAGTGGTATGACAAGGACATTAACACGGACATATCTCTATTCTTTTTGTGCTTATTGCAGGATCTTTGATAGGAAATGGCCATACAATTTTTGTAGAGCAAGAAGAATCTACATTTATTATTCATTAAAGAAGTCATTCTCCAATAGTAAAGTATAGTTTCTTCTTTTAGGAGGAAACTAGCTACGACCATTACCCACCGACCAAATGCTTTGGAATTGGTCTACTGTAGTATCGATCTTATGAATGAAATCGATTCTCCAGGAGAGGGGGACAACTTTGGCGAAGCCGCGACCGTAGCCAGGGCTCAGCCGTAGAGTGCATATGTGTACTCAAAAAATATAATATAAAAATATTATCTTTCTTCATATCGATTACTTCCTCCGTCTCGCTATAATAGTCCTATTTTTGTTTTCGTGACGTCCCACTAGAATAGTCATATTTTTATTTTTAATAATAGTTTTACACTACAAACAATGTGACTCACATATCTTTACACATTTTTATATTCAGAAAATAAATTTGTTAAATTTCGTGCTGAAAAAAATAAGACTATTCTACTGAAACGGAGGGAGTATTACTTTTCATCATAATAATAATTACTTTGAATTATTTGGCATGTGACCCGCCCACACCTGCGCCATACACTTAGTTTCAGCCAATTAATGTGATAAATAAGTGATTTCTTACACATTATCATAAGTTATGGTCTTATCTCTTATGGATATATCATATACGTAACAAGCATCTATCATCTTCCATTTGTTAGTAAACATGCATACACGATATAAAGGTATCTGCAAATCAAACATTTTAAACGCATGATTCAACCATTCATACTCTTTTATAAGGGCATGCACTGAAAGTACACATAAAATGCTAGAGTCCGATGGAATGCACCCGCCTAATACACTATTTTTTCTTTTGAATTAGAATTACAAAAGACGGAACCACTACACCACATAAATGTGAGAAAACTACATCGCACGCAGATGGAATTGAACCCAAGACCTCTCACAAAGAAGAATCTTTAGGTGCCTTAATTTTATCACTTGAATTAGGCTTCGTTGGCCCCACCTCATACACTTATATATACTACGCTCGTGTCACTACAATTCACCAAGTCTAGCATAAAATATATCCCACCTCATTATCTTGAAGGTAATTTTTTTTTTTACAGAAAAATCTTCAAGGTAATTTTGCAACATATTAATTGCAACGTTACGAAATCGTGCTAAACAAAATAGGTGAGAGTTTATGCTTTATTTGAAAATTAATCATTATAATAATGATGTGGTTAGAGGAAAGCAATGAGGATAAAGAGCAACAGCCACAAATAGAAATGCATTTTGAGCCTTTGGATGCCAAACAAAAAATCAGGCAGTGGGGTCTTTTTCTTTAGGACTACTAGTTGAACATCCATGCCCTAACTCCTAACATCACCAGAAATCACTTTTCTTAATCACTTGGGAATTCCTATCCAGAAATTGCAAAGGTCACATGATCTGCATCTCAATTTAAGGCTGACAATAAAAAAATAAAAAAATAAGAATCCACCAATCATTCAAGTGGGGAACCTCTTGTCCAAAACTGCAGTTCTTCAAACAGAGCATGCAGTTAGCTAACACTCTGTTTCAATATACTCCCTCCGTCCACAATTTAATGCCCTATTTGGGTGTGGACACGGAGACTAAGAAAGCTGAAAAAGATGTTGTGGTGAAATATAAGGGTAGTTGACTAAAGTGATAAAGGTAGTTGACTAAAGTGATAAAGTGTAGTAAATATAGAATATAAAAGTGAAAAAGGTGTTTGAAGGTGGGTCCATTAGTGGCAAAGGGTAGTAAATATAGAAAAAGTAGGAGAGTAAAAGGGTATAAAAAGCAAAACAGGGCATTAATTTGTGGACAATTTTTTAAAGCCAAACAGGGCATTAAATTGTGGACGGAGGGAGTATCTTTTTCTGATTGATAAATAAGTAAAGGAGAAAAAGCTTACAAGAATTCCGGGAAATCATGATGATATCAAACAGAGCAATTTCAGACAACCAAACAAATATGTACAGAATTTATTTACAGAAGAAGAGGGTAGAAAGTAAGTCTGAACATCTTTTAGCATATTTACAATGGTGATATTTACATTACAAATCAGCAATATTATATGTCAATATATCAATCAGCCATGCTGCAGTTAACCTGAAGAGAATAACACGAAGCGGTGTTCAGCTAGGTTTCTGCACCAACATCTCCTCAGATTTCCAGAATGTAGAAATCGATGATTCTATTCAACGATGGCAAAATTTGGAAGTGATTAGCACAACTGAGCAAATGGGCAGCTCAAGAATTTTGGAGAGAGGAAAGCCACTGTTCCATGTACTCCCTACCGCCTGCCATAAAAAGGAAGACGAATTAACAATAGTAGAGACGGTTCAGCACATTTCATCAAAGAGAAGATGTGAAATTTCTCGATCAGATTTTGTATGATCGAGTTTAAGAATATGAATATGACCATGCCATGTCAAGGTATGGTGATATATGAAAAAGGCAAAATATTAGATAAATTCTAGAGGTGCACATAATTGGAACTGCATTTCAAGAAAGAAAGCAAAATAAATTGGAGTTTGATATCATTCTATGCTTTTAATTCATGCATTTCAAAGATGGAAAGACTTGTTTTCCCCATAACATATAGTAATGTCCATTTTGGGGTATTCCTTTTTCCAGAGCTCTTTTTTTAGAGCCATTTATGGGTATTCCTAAGCATGAGATTCATTGGTTTTTCTTGTGAATAAGGCTGAAGACAGTCGATACAGAACATAATTTCAGCTGTCATAATTTCCATATAATCAAACAGCATAAAAGCCTAAAAATATGATCAAAGTAATAATGGATGCCTAGAGCAGAACAGAGCACATGATCATTCCAAATGCACCAAACATACAACCAAATAAGCTCTTGTTGAATGTGAATTCACAAGCCAAACACTGTGACTTCAAGTCATACAAATTAAAAACTGTGACATTTGAAACAACAATTGCTAGGAAATTGAACTACGCATTAAGAAGTAATACCAGCAGAGTAACCATCCTTAACGGCGCCCAAGAACTGAATACTGAGATCAGGCTCCTTCTCCTCCAATCTCTGGCAATCATGCCTATAGCAAGGGACCAGCACAGCAAAGCTGCCGTCTCCCTCGTCATCACTCTGGATGAAATCGGGGGCGTGGGGCTCCATCCACCCGATGGACCAATCGGAGTCATCAGATTCGGATCCTGATAAACCAACCCCATCTGATGGCACCAGCACCATATCATACTCTTTATCAATCCTTCTGCTCCTCTCTTCCCTACTCTTCCATTTCCTCTTCAATTTTCTATTCCTCATCCCTCCATCACCCTTCTTCATCGAGTAGAACTTCAAGTTTTCAGCCTCTCCTCTCAGCCCTAAGCCCCATTCCCCCAAAGAATTTATTGAATTAATCAATGAACCATTTGAGACTTGCTCTTTATCTTTCCCACCCAACCACAACCATGGAAATCTAGTGAAAGAAATGGCCATTTCGACAATGTAAGGTCCAGAGGTAATGTACTTGGAGATGGACAGAATCAATGAATTTGAAATAGAAAGAATTCAGGCTCAATAAAAATAGCAGTTTCAGACAAATAATAGATATTCGATGTAGAACTTTGTTCCAATCAATCCAATCTACGACCCAGAAGGAAAATCAAAACTTCGGATATTAAATGCTAAAGCAGCATCAAATGATTTGATTAATAATGTCTGCTCAAAGACATTACACAATTTTTGAAGAGTTTTAAAGAATGTTTAAATACAATCTGAGCTCAAAACATGCCAATATGCGACTTCCAGCTTAGATTCAAATACGCAGACACGTATATATACATCACCAAGACTTCAATTTCAACAGTTCAGCGAGTCCTACACAAGAATGCTCAAATTTTGAAAAATGTATAATTTTTGTTCGTGAAATCCAAGAAAATGATCAAAGGCAACCGTATTCAAAAAGGCCCTTTTGTCCGCCTCATTACCAACCCGTAAAGACTGCAGCTTTTTGAAATATCAGAAGAAAATCGAACGGTGACAAAGCTGAAAAGCCCAAATTGTAGCCGGGATTGAAGAAACAAACGAGAAATCCCACGAAAAAAAAAAAACAAAACAAAACACAAAAGCGAGCTTAATAACAGGGATAATGATTGTAGAAGATGAAGACAAAGCTGGAAATCCCCAAGGGTTCGAAGATTTAACTATCTCTCAAAGAATTCCATTTTCGTTAGACTCCCTCTGTCTATGATATAATCTTACACGCATCAACACATAGCTTTAGAAATGTGAATTTATGTAATGTTATTGTAGATTAGGTGTTGTGCCCGCCGATGCAAACGTGTGAGTGTGTTTGTCCTACTATTTGCACTAAATTACAATTAAGCCCCAAATATTTCAACTTCATACAAATTCAATCAGTTGGTTTGCTTTCTTCGATTTTCGATTAGCATTCAGAAATTTAAAGTAGTTGCTCTTGGTTCCGATACTCAATTAATCAAGTACCTCTCCTTTTCATTTGAACTTTTTATCCACAAAAGAAGAAAAAAAGAAAAAAGAAAGTTAAAAGAGGAGCATATATTCTTAGTGATGAATAGGCATGCAGGTGTTGCAATACAAGAATATAGTACAGAAATTGCGTATATTGACAAGCTATAACCCAAACAACACGAAAAATGACTTTCATTTGGGTGTTTAAATTCCAAAAGCAAGAAAATGAAAACAAGTATGGATCGTACAAAAGCAACAAATCACATTTGACATATCTATGGATAAGAGAGGATCTATAGATCGAGTCTTTTTTTTATATGTAATATAAGTATTTTATATTTATCGGACAGTAAAATATATCATAAATATATATACAAATGTATATGTGTAGAATAAATAACATAATACATAAGTTGAAATACAGTAAAAAGTAAATTAATTTATCCAAGTGAAGATACGGGCTTGCCATTTTCTTCAGTGACATGCGACGAAGTTAAATAATTTCATGAAACTTTGTCCAACTTCAATTAATTATTTTTAACGAGTTTTTAAATTTCTAAATAAACAATTTGTGTATTTTTATGGGCACTTTTGGTATAGATGTGTGATTAGGGTGTAAAATATATTCATTGTATTCTAATATCTTGTTTGGTACAAAATATATAATCATTTATAAATAAAAATTTGAAAATATTGTATGATTTTTTATACTTCCTCCCATGTGATATACGTAATACAAACATAATAATAACAGCTTATATATAATTTTAATACATTCTACCAAATAATGAATTATATATTAAATAATATTTTAATACTCACTCCGTCCGCCAAAAGTGGACCACTTTTACTATATCGGGCGTTCGCAAAGAGTATACCACTTTCCTTTTATAGAAATGGGTCCACCATCCACTTTAATCTTTTATCCTTACAAACACTCTTTATTTACAAAAAAAACCACCGCAAATTCAATCTCAATCACACATCTCATAAAGTGGTGGGACCTTTTCTCCACTACATCAAAAATTATCATCAATTTTATTAAATCCTGTGTCCAGCTAAAATGGTCCACTTTTGGCGGACGGAGTCAAATATGATATTGATATGTTATAGAAAAATATATTTATCAAACCAGTGGTTAACACTAAAACTTTTTATTTTTAGAATTATATGAGATATCAAAATATAATCAAATAAGCAACGGACAGATTGAACCCAAGACCTCTCACAAAGTAGAGTCTTTGAGTGTCCTCAATTTTACCACTTGAGCTCGACCTCATTGCCAAGTTAACACTAAAACTACTATTATGCATAAATGCTGGCAATTGGAATATAAACTTTCTCACACGCAATATATTTCATCAATTAAGCGCTTCTATCGGAAGCTACTGACAATCAAGTCTAGAAAGGTTTGGATAAAAATTGTCAAAAATGTTTGAAGTTACTTTGCAGTAAACTTACAAATTAAGCAAATATCTAATCTTTTAAGTTAAAAACTTCTTATTGGTATCAATTAATTCAATTTATGCATACGCATGTATATACATAAATACACACATATATAGGGATTGTATAAATGAAAGCTCAATTTAAAATATAAATTATAAACCATTCTTAACTCTTAAATCATGAAGATTTACAATAATTTTATTACTTTGTTATATATATTCATTGTATTGAGTTTAAAACTCATAGGGGGCATTTTTTTTAATTCATCACCTTTTAAGGTGAATTCATCATGTCAAGTATCATATTTTTGCAATTCGTAATTCCTAATTAATATAGATTTATGTCCTCAATGGGACATCAATAAATGTGAATTCCTGTCTATGAATAGTGAGATTTAGGGTTCAAAGCCTACTGCTCCCCCTTCCCCGAGGTGTCAAAAAAATTAATATGAATTTATAGCCTTTCCGACAAACTATAATGAAGTAATAAAAGACAAAAAGTGTTGCAAACTGCAATATATGACAATTTAGTCCTCACCAAGAGTTGCAAAACACAAATATATATCAAGGAAATTAAGTAGAAAAAAGAAACCCACACAAGTACAATGCAAATTGCAGTTATCATCTACTATTGTTGACTTGTGCAGTATATAGGACAAGTAGATATTTGCAAGTTGCTTTTAACTTGTACTTTAATGGAATAAACTCAGTTTGTTGGTCAAATTTGAATACAAAAAATGACCCAATTGCATAGGAAATATCCTCACATGACACGACAAAAGTGTATGTATGGTCCAAAAATATACATCTACTAAAGATTAATTGAATATTGTGTTCAATTATATTGATACACATTATTGTAAAGTTTAGATCGATATAACATAAGAAATCTCACACCAATTCATATTAAAACATATTTTTTGAAACTAATTCATATTAAAACATATTAGTTGTGCATTTAACATTAAAGGCTTATTTGTTCTTATTTGATCCGGATGATAAGACTGTGTATAGTATATTTATGATATCCTAATACTTTAAAATATATATAAAACTCATAATTCAATACATATTATATAAATTTGTAGGATTTTAATATATATCATGCATCTCCAAGATGGGAGACATAGTACACAACATAATTCTACTTTATATTAATTTATTAATAAATAAATATATATATGTGTGTGCGTGTGTGTGTGTATATATATATATATATATCGTGGATTATAGATAGTATAACACATCTAACCAATTTAATATCTATGTTTTATAATGTACAATTAGACATCTCAATCATATGTATTATGTCAGAGAAATGATATAGTAAAAATGACCAAATATGGTGAGAAAGGAAATGAATCTGAAACGTTAGATATTCAAATTTTATAGCTGATATGTGCCTAGATGAAAGAAAATTTCACATAAGTTCGAATATTAAGGAGCGAAAATTTTAACACATTTACAAACAACTAATTATTTGTAGATTTATATTGATTTGTTCATTATTCTCATTTTTCACAAAAATGACTATTCTCATTGGATCTCAATTCTCTAACCCTTTTATGTAATATTCCATACCATCGAATAAACGATGGTAATTAAGCAATTCAATATATTTGGATTCATACTCTAGTTCTTTAGGTGGCTCGAATTTTCAATCTATTATGCGCATTGGCGGATTCAAGATTTGTCATTAGAAGGGTACATAATTTATTGAAGTACAACGTCTGAAAATATCTACACGGGGGTTCGGGGCGGGAGCCCCAAGTCAATTTTTTTAGCATTTCGTATAGTTCATTTTGATATCAAAGTAGAATTTTAATGGGCTTAGAATTAGAATCAATCACTTAATATAATAAATAGTTGTTCGCAATTCTAATAATTCAAAGTACATTAAAAGCATATAAAAAACCTACTTCTATGCGTTTTGTTTCATCTTTAAAAAAAATAAACTAATTTCATTATTAATACTTTCTCATTTTACTTTAACTCGATGATTGACTCAAATTCAATAAAAATTATCTAAGAAAGGGAAATGAGACAAAAATAACACAAATTTAACAATTTAATGTAACAAATTTTTGTAAACAATTCTTATAGTCATGTTGTAATAACCATAGTCATGTTGCGCGAGGCAAAAACTGAAAGGTTGATTTTGCAAATCTAACACATTCCAAAATGGAAGCGAAAAGAAAAAATGGAAAAGTAAAGCGGGAATTACTTGCATGGGACCACAGACTTTGACGATTATGTTACACCTTTCAACTTGCAGTTTGAGTAATTGATTATCTTTTTCAACTTTTCTACCTCCACTTTGATTCATTGAACATTTGCACGTTTATTATCCAACACAAATTAAAAGTTTCCAATGCAACGGCTGATGAGGAAAGTACTAACAGAGACTAGTTGTTTTTTAGAATAACAGAGAATAGTTGTTAGATTAATTAATTATTTATGATTTGCTAATGCATTATTTATATTAAGATAACTTGTCAAAACCAGCTACCCACCTAGCTTGGTTCATGTACTTTAAATTGTGACATGATGTTTTATATGTAATTATTTGATTTTATGTCTTTTCCCAAAATTCTTAAACATGTATATTTGGAGAAATATCGGGAATTTTTAAATCCTCTCATACTCATCTGTCTCAATTTAGCATAGGATTTTAACCTCTCTTTTTATTATTATAGAAAAAAGAAAGAAAAAACCAAATATTTTAAATGAATGTGTGATAATGAACTTATCGGGACGTAATGAGAAAAATAATTGAGCTATCAAGATTAATTGATATGGTATGGTAGCAGTGTTAATTCATTATTATTATTATTATTATTATTATTATTATTATTATATTAAAAATGGAGTTTTCAATTTCAAATTGATTTCAAATCAATTTCAAAATTGAGTGGCAATTTTGTAGTTATAATAAAATGTGTTAATAGGGGAATCTACCCACATTGATAAAACATCTTACAAAACTACCCACATTGAAAGTCAAAGACCGAAAAGTGTACTTGATGGTGATGGCTTGCTTGGTTTTTTGTGTAAAAGTTGATGATGATGGAAATTGTGTAAGAGTTGTGTAAGAAAACAGTTAAAATTGGTACAAAATGTGAGAAAATGTGAACTCACGTCACTTTCATGCATTATAAGATTAAATAGATTTGAAAATTTTGAATAAATTAGGGGACGTTTGTGTGTTACAAACATTAATACGAAGGCCAAAAAAATCACGATTATGTCAATTATTAAGCAAATTTTTTTTTTGAAACCAATGAACCATGTACCCGCCAGTAATTCGTAGCCGGCCGCAGTAGCCGCTCACGTTTGTGACCGGCGGCTACTATTCAGCGGATACGAATTACTGGCGGGTACTTGTGTTATTCGCTTCAAAAAAAAAATTGTTCATAATTAACATGATTGTGAATTTTTATCCTTCGTGAATTTTTATTGTTACATATGTACCGTTATTTTTAGATTTTTATTTAATTTTACAAGGGGAAATATGAGAGATAGTGAAATATTTACAGTACAAGAAGTACACATGGATGAGAAATATGAGAGATAGTGAATCTGCCAAAATTTGGATTATAGTGGGGGTAATAACACTCACTTTATGCATGATTTGATTGCACATAAAATAATAGACTTGCACATAAAATAATAAGAAATTATATACCAATTATTTGGAAATTCATATATTCGGAAATGAAATAATATTCTATAGCCAAAAAGTAAAGTATCCACCATAAAATTATTTTCGCCATCAGTAGCCGCTAACAAAAAAGATAGGGCGGCTACTGGCTCCGTTGTACGATTTTCTGGCGGATACTGGGTCTGTTAGGCAGAAAATATTATTTTGTGTCAAAATATGTATAATTTTTAATTTTTCGGCTTGTTATGAATGTTTCAATATAACATACGCATTCCTCTTTTGTATTTGTTGTTTTTTTTTGTTAATTTTTTAGTAAAAAATTAAAAGTACACACTGAGAATGTGACTCTGCAAAAATTTTAGTTGTAGTGGGGCATTTATGCTAATTTTATGCATGCGTGATGCGACATGCAATAATAGATTGAAGCCGTATTGAATGAACACTACACTTCACGTGAACTTTTTCTAAGGAATCAAGTTTAGTCCTTATAAGGCTGCATTTGTGAATGACCAAAACACAAATTGAAATACTCACCCTGAATTTCAGAAAAGAAATTTAAGAATATATACCCTAAAGATTTGAGTGGTTTTGTGCGAGAGCAGGCAATTTGTGTTGAATTTCAGCCCGAAAAGGTGATTCTCCTGTATTGTTTGTATAAATTATAGTTTGCATGTTTAATCGTATGTTGGTTTTAACGTTGAGAGCATGTTTTACGTTATTTTAATGAATTTCTTTATTATCTGAAATTTAAAAGCATGTTAGGGAAATATTAAACCTGTTTCTAATATAATTGAATGTTTTGAACAAAAAAAATGAAGTATCCGCCAGAATTTCATTAGACGACGCCAATAGCCGCCGACCCCACAAGGTCAGCGGCTACTGGTGACGGCTAACAATATTATGGCGGCTACTTCATTTTTCGTGCTTATTGTGATATTTTGAACTTTTTAAGCATATTTTAATACTATATTTTATGTGGTTTTATAGATGGAATTCGTGAGATACATATATGTGAGATACAACGGAGTCGTCGATGGTATATACTATGTTGGCGGGGCTACGGAGGTCCTTCCCCTCTTAAATGAAACAGTTGCGAGCCTGATATACAGCATCAACAATGTAATGACAACGCATTCGTTGAGCCCGAACTATCAATTGTATTATTTGGCGACCAATCGATTTGGAAGGGAGACGAAATGTGGCTTGACTGACGACGATGATGTGCAACGCTTGTTGGAAATTGCCGAATATCCCATGGTGTACGTTGAGCACAACAACGACCCGGCCGAAGAAGCGTACATCCCTACTTTTGATTTTGCCCAGGCTTCGGGATACGGAGATGATGAAGCACAATCTAGTCAGTATAAGACGTCGTATCATGGTCGCGAGAGCGCGCCTCCAACACAATACTTTTCATGGGATGGGCAACCGTTGGACGAATCCGCATGGAATCTGAATGAAATATGCGGGAGATTCAACCAGGTGCGGACGGATGGAGCCGTACAACCTGAAGACGAAGCCGAAGAACCTGATGACGATTCTGATGAAGAAGACGAAGAATACGATCCAACAAACGAGTCGGGCACAGATTCTGCCGCCTCTGAGGATTTATTAGACGATGATCTGATAGAGTTCACGGCGACCGAGCGAGCAGGTTGGATCCGACAAAGTAGAACCCGTCACGGAAATCCGACGGACTCGACCGGTGATCTATCTAATTGGATAGTTCCGTTGATTCCAGTGGACGCCACGACTTCGCTCGTTGCTCGCGAGAGTGACCTGTCCAGAGTTGCTGATTTGGGGAAGAACTCTTTTTACAACAGTAAAGAAGAATTGGTCCTTGCTGTTGGCTTCTGGAATATGAAGCAAGGGGCTGAGGCAAAAGTTGTACGCTCAGATCAGGGACACCTCTATTACTGGCGGGTAATGTATGCATTAGGTTCAGAATTTTTTGCGAGCGGCTATTTTTTACTGGCGGGTAATGTATGCATTAGGTTCAGAATTTTTTTTTGTTTCCAAATATACTTAAAGTACAATTTTTTACATCCTCGTATTACTGTTTTATTATACACAAACTTACCTTCATTATTTTCAAACTTAGGGCATTATACGTCAATCATCTTACAATAATTGCACATTTATCTGATTTTGTGCATTTTTAACTACCTATCTTACACATTTTCTTACACAATTGTACTTGTGTAAGAAAAGTGTACGAACTTTTACAAAAAACCAAGCAAGCCATCACCATCAAGTGTACTTTTCGGTCTTTGACTTTCAAAGTGGGTAGTTTTGTAAGATGTTTTATGAATGTGGGTAGATTTAATTCCAACCCAAATGAAATTGAAGGTTTATTTATAAGCTATACACTTTTTTTTCTTTAACTTCTTATTTTTCTATTTTTATTTCTTTTTTAAAATTGTGAAATTCGACTTATTATAAAATATTTTATATGCATATAAAATTAAAGATCAAGAGCTTTAATTTGATATATGTTATGTAAATATTGGATTTAAAATATAAAAATTATATTTATTTAAAGATTAAAACTTAAGAAAATTCTCTCTCCTCTCTCCTCTTTTTCTTGAATAAATCTATTTTGTTCAATTATCTTTTAACTTATATTGTTTTCTTTTTTCACAATATCATTTTTTATTAATATGAATTATTCTTTATTATTTTTATATTAAACTAAAATATATTTATCTTAAATTATAGTATTTTTAATTATATTTAGAATTTTTATATAATAATCAAATGATAATCAATTTTATACTATATAATAAAATATAAAAATATTTTTCGTGCATTGCACAAGTGCAAATGCTAGTTATAGTAAAATGACGCTTAGTTAGTTCTATTTTCTTTTATTAATAATAACAATTACTTATAAAACATGATTTTTTGATAATTTTTGATTTTGCACAAGAATTAATATTTTTAAATCAAATACATAAACTTATAAATTGTCTTATTTTTTCACAAAATTAAAATTGCCCTGATTGAAAGCTTACGTGGCAACATTAGAATTGATGTGAAACTAAAAACAATAAATTTATAATTAATACAAAATTGAAAAAGAAATAAAAAATAAATACAAAATCCACCCCACCCCACAACCTCCTTCTTCCTCTCTATCCAACTTAGCCAAGTCTGCGGCCTCCCCGCCGAAATCAAACTCGAGTCTCTCATATCCATCTCCAACTAATTGTAAATATCCTATATCTCTCATCTATTCTACATCATATTTTCAAGAAATACACAACACACGAAAGAAAAAGAAAAGTGGCCGGGGTTAGTTTTCACATAATTCGGAGCATTTCTGCTTCGGTTGTAACACCCCGATAATTTAGATTTATTTTATAAGTTTAATTAATAGTATTTTCTTGTATAGCTTATTTTTTAAAATAATTACATGATACATATAGATATGCACCATTAATTTTATTAAGATTATTATTATTATTATTATTATTATTATTATTATTATTATTATTATTATTATTATTATTATTATTATTATTATTATTATTTTGTTTCCTATTAGAACTAGAACTCTTTAAAGACTAGTATAAATATGGGATCTATTTTCAAACCCTAAAAGAGACGGACACACTAATTAATTAGGGTTTGAGAGAGAGCAGGGAGGGCCAGAAACGTGTAGGCAGAAGATCTGAGCTGGAGTCAGATTTTCGCAGGAAATCAAGTTCTGGCAGTTTCGGGAGAACGGCCATAACTTCCTCCACAGAACTCCGATTCAAGCGAAACAGTCGGCCACGGAAAGCTCTCTCGAAGACGAAGAAGTCGTATTTCTGGGCAAAATACGATTTGAGGACGTTTGAGGCTTCAAACGAAGGCTTGAAGCTGACTGGTCTGTTCAGCTGCGATTTTAATTAGGTGCGGTGCAACTAGAAACCTCGTTCCGGATTTGATTTTTAGTCTTGACTTTAAGGTGAGGGATTATATGCTTGTGGTTATATTCATGTATGTTTTTATATGTTCTTATTTCATGTTTGATTATACATGTTCAGCCATGTAGAAATACATGTTCAGAAAATCAGCCATGTTGAAATACATGTTCAGCCATGTAGAAATACATGTTCAGAAATTTAGCCATGTTGAAATACATGTTCAGGGGCTTTCAGTTCGCCCATCAAATTATCAGTATATGTGTATGACAATGTGAATTATTTTGCATGTTTAAACTTATGTGAATATTTGCATGGTTTCTCACTGAGTATATTTTCAATATGCTCACCCCGTATCTTCTCAGTTTTGCAGTTCTGGAGTTGAGGTGGCCATGGAAGTCGAGAATGACTAGAGATTTAGTATTTCTATAGAAATTTAAGTTGAAACATGTTACTTTTTAGTTTATCATTTTATTTCATGTTACTACTTTAGTTTTGACAAGTTGATTTTAAATTGGTTTAAACTTTTATAATTCAAGAAATTTTATTTTTATCTATTAGTTTTCAAAGATTTTATATTGAAAAGTTTATGAAAATTGGGGTGTTACATCGGTCGACTGAGTCGCACTGGAGCTCGTCATGGGCGATCTCGCCATTGCAAGAAATCGGCCACTTTTTTTAAAATTGGTTATGAGTTTGATCAATTTTGACCAATTTTTTACAAATGAAAATGTTTAATTTATAGAATTAAATGAAACATGATCGATCTACTTTTTGAGTAAATGATATTAGTATATTTATTCACTCAAAATTTCAATGAGTAAAAAATATTATTTAAAGTCTGTTATTAGAAATATGGAGTTGTGGGAAAAAGTAGTAAGTATTAAAGATAATTTAATCTTTATCGAGGTAAATTTTTTATTTTTCCAGACTTTTTTATTGTTTTTTTTCTTTCAGGGAATCTTTTATTTGTTATTATTGAGATGATTCTTTTATATATTGCTCTACAGTTTTGACTTATGCGAATAGTGCAATGTATTTGAGATTGAGACTTTGAGTTATTGGGATGATATCTGTTGTTGCTAGGGATGTTAAAAGAGCCCGAAATCGACGGGTCGATCTGAATAGATCGATAAAAAATGAGGGTTAGGGCTGAAAATTTTTAGCCTGAAAAAAATTTAGCTCGAATGGCCCGAACCGAAAATACCCGAGCCTGATAAGATTGGCTCGAAAATCGAGTGTGTTAGCCCGATTAACCGAACAATTTCTTAATAATTGATTTTTAAACTTTAATATTTTATTTTTTAATTCGATAATAACATTTTGATACTTGTAGAATATGTTTTGATTTTTCCAACACTTAATAACAAACATCTATGATATAAAAGTCAAAGAAAAATAGTTATTTATGTTAAATCTAGTATATTTTTTATCGAAAACGAAGTTAAAGTTAGATATTAAGTAAACTTACGTTAAAATAACACTAATTTTTTTTTAATCTAAAACAACGCGAAATGTCTTGATTTAAAAAATACGACATATTTTTATTACAAGAATATGATTATCTATAAAAAAATTAAACATATAAAAAAATCGAAAATTTGCGGACTCGAACGGGCTAGCCTGAAATCGAGTGGGTTAGGGTTACGGTCGAAAAATTTTAACCCGAAAAATAAAAAAATCGACTAGCCCGAACCGAAAATAAACCGAAACCGAGTGGGTCGGTTCGATTGACATCCCTACTTGTTGCTGTGAATTGGATGATTCGAGTACTTGGCAGATTGTGTAGTTGTGTATTTGTTGTGTGGTTATTTGAAAAGCATACTTTGAATATTTGAGTTTATCATTGTTTAAGCTTTTAGTTCACTTTTCTTCTTTTTTTGGCTGCGATGATATTGCAAATTTCTTTGAAAAGAATATCTTAAAAGAAAATTTCTTAGCAGATTGTGTATTTGTGTGGTTCTTTGAAATTTGATGGTTTTGGCTGGACAAATATATACAGTTTTTGACACTACAATTTACAAAGTACTTATGATGAAAATAAATTGATTGACTAATTTGTCAGCTTGGTCTTCAAAGCATTGGAGTAACTTTAATATTTGACTATTTGTAGATGGCTTTTTCGCAAGAAACACAACAAGCTAGTAATAGAGTTGTGATAGACGGGGAAGAAGAAAATGAAGATATTGACGTGGACATGTTAGAAGAGGTTCAAATTCAAGATGAAGCTCTACAGACAGAAACACAAGTGGAACAAATAAGAACTCACAGCAGGAAGAAGAAGAGGAAAACAAAATAAAAAGAAACAGTGCAGGAGCCAGAGAAAATGGAAGGTCAACCAAAATCTACGCACTGGAAAGGATTTACTGTTGAGTGGGTCGAAGAAGGTGATCCTCCAAGAAAGTACGAGGTAAGTTCCATGGCAGTTAGAATGAGGCTTAAGATTGACAAGTATTGACTTGAGGAAGAAGCTCTGAACCCAATAATGAACCAAATTCTTTACATCGCTGCCGCATTGGATCCAAGACAAAAGATGAAGCATGTGGAGAAATGCTTCAAATCAGTTTATAGAGTTGAACGAGGGACCACTTTGACTAGTGAGGTTACTGCCTCAATGCATGAGATGTTTGAGTTCTATATGGGATTGTATAAGGTGAATTTGCCTCCACCTCGAGCACCTACTACCTCCGCTGTTACTCCATCTCAAGGGCATAGGGATTTTCGAGGTGCTCTTACTTGTTTAGCCAAGGATAGTGATGAAGAGCCTGAGGAATCTGATGCAAACAAGCTTACACTCTATCTCACTCAGAAGCAATTGAAATTGTCAAATGATGTTTGTGATAAGTTTGATATTTTGAAGTGGTGGTCGAAGAATAGTCCACGGTATCCCATTCTGTCTGAGATGACTAGGGATATATTGGCTATACCCACGTCTAGTGTTTCTTTCGAGTCAACATTTAGCACAGGAGGTCGCGTTCTCTCCCCGTGTAGGAGCTCATTAGCATCCAATATGGTTGAAGCGTTAATTTGTGCTGAGGATTGGTTGAAGACTAGTTCAATTAACAAAAAAGATGAGGAAGGTGTGTCTATCAAAGCGCTGGAAAGGGAATTTCAAATGGGTAAGTACACATTGTGATACATTTTGTTATTAACTAAATCACTATTGTTTGTTAAAGTAACTTATTTTTTTTTTCTTTTTTTATTTGTCCATAGTGTTAATTAGCAAGCGAGAGGAAAAGACAAGGACAACACAGACGACTCAAAGTGAGAGTGGAGCGATTGCGAGTTGATCATCACTATTTGAGATTTCTATTTTACTTATTATCATGAATTGAACATTGATGCACATGAGCTTGTTTTCATGTTTTATGTTTGAGCATTGTTAAACTTCAAGACTCGATGGTTAATCACTTGAGCTTGCTTTCTATTTTTATGGTTTGAATGTTTGATGGTTCATGGTTGGTTGTCTTTGGTTCTTAGATTAAATTTGGATATTTTAATTATTTTCATAGGTGGATTATTGATACAAGTATAAAAGATATTTCAATTTTTTTAATTAAGTTTGGTAACATTTGAGTGTATATTAATTTTTGTAAGTAACAAAATTTACTTTTATTTTTTATTAATAAATGGGTAAATATCACTTTATGTCCCATCGTTTGGCCGAATTATCGATTATGTCCCAATTTTTCGATAATATCTAATTGATACCCAACCTATCAATATTTTTTTAATTGTGTCCCGTAAAAAATTTTCGACGCACGGAAGTTGACGTGGAATGCCGGAGTTTGATTACGTGGACTTATTAATCCACTTGGAATTGTCAAATTCATTATATTTTAATAAAAAAACTTAATATAATCCATATCACCTCATCCTCTTTCCTTGCGCCAAAAGAATCACATCATCTCCTTCTCCGCCTCGCCGCCGACCTCCACTCCTGCGACGCTGCCGCCACCACCACCATCACCGTCAAGCCTACCGTCAACGCCGCAGAAACACCAAAGGCCGTCTACCATCTCAAGCCTACTGTCGACTCCTTTCTTCTCCTCACCTTATTTCCTCACTCTCCACGAAACACCACAGGTCGTCTACCATCTCCAGCGGAATTCCGCATTCCCCGCCATCGTAGTGTTTCCGACGACGAGAACAGTCGGCCACCTTCTCCCCAATACTTATCAACACAAAGAATTTTGTTTATAAATCCTTATATTTCGATTTCTCTTCATTCTTCGATTTCTGTTTCAAAAATTATCTATTGTGTAATAGTTGAAGTAAATCATGAATAGAGAATGGAGCAAGAGAAAATCTTGATAGAATTTTGGTGGGTATACGATTTTGCGACATCCCTAACTCCCTTCTCCGTCCCCAATCTCCATGACGTCTTCTGCTACCATGTAGCCCTCTTCCCCTGCGCCAGAATGGGTCACCTCATCCCCTTCCTCCGCCTCGTCGCTGACCTCCACTCCTGCGGTGCTGCCTCTCGCCGCTTCCCCTGCCCCATGCTTTCTTCCCTCTCGCCGCCTCTCTCCGCCGCCGCCGTCGATCTCCCTGTCCTCTGAGAACATCAAATTGACGTTAGGGTTCGAAATCATCGCACGATTGGAACAGAGGAAAGGTATTTCGTGGCGGCGGAGGAATACCTGAGAGGAGAGGCCACTGCGTCGAATGTGTATTTTGTGGCGGCGAAGATCGCGGGTGAATGGCGACGAGCTTGGAGCGGCGGCCAGCATAGGTGCCCTTGCCCAACGAAGAGTTCTTCACTTTTCCCAAACTTTAGAACTTTTTAGTGTTGATTTGGGTTTTTTTCTTCACACTCATTAGTATTGTTTTAGTGCCACATAATTATAGCTGGCAAATCCAACTGTTTTAATATTTCCACGTCACAGTTTCCGGCGTGCCACGTCAACTTCAGGGCGCCGAAAATTTTTTAGGGGACACAATTAAAAAAATGTTGTTAGGTTGGGTAGCGATTAGATATTATTGAAAAGTTGGGACATAATCGATAATTCGACCAAACGATGGGACATAAAGTGACATTTACCCTTAATAAATATATACCGATATGTGTGTGCGCATGTGTAATTATATTGTCACATCAAAAAATGAAACAAATTTTATGATAGTTCTATCAAATATCAAATTATGTTAATACTAGACAATTTAATTAGTGGTAGCAAAATTTTCGAAACCAACTAGTGAAAATAATAGGCAGGTCGATTAATTTAAGTCTATATATTATTCTTTTATTGACATCATCATTTTAAATCTATTATGTTAATCAACTTAATAGATTTTAACTTGTCATATAACAATTGGGATTGGATGGAACATGATCAAGTTGGACACACTCAACCAAATGGGTTGGGTACAGAATTAAACGAAAAGAAAAAAAAATTAAAAATTACACTATAATGCAGGTATGCGAGTACCCTAGCTAATACCCACGTCGGGTATTAGGGTATTCAACATAGCTGTCAGGTTGAATGTCGGGTAGAGGAAATCTTGGAAAATCAGGGTCGGGTTCGGGTAAGGTACCCGATCCGCTCCATTTAGACGCCCCTATAGTTACAGTATTTTTTTTATGCTAGTATATACAAACGCGTGTCTGCAATGTCATTGAAAGGACATGCCTAATTAAATCAATATATAGTCGTTTATTTCACATGGCTTAAAAAAATACAGGTGGCTTGTAATGATAAGTGCTACTTTTATTTAATTTTTTGTGTTCCATAGTTGGAGGGGATGGGACTACTCATATTAATAATTGGGTATATATATGTGGCACGATAAGAGTGGCTGAATGGGCATTGGATCGGAAATATCTAGGTGGCCATTAATTTAATTATCGAACAATCATGAGCAGTTATTAAAAGTTAATTGGATTGATGTGATGCAGATGGAGAAAACTGATACTTATTCAACCAAATTATTTACATCTCTTCGTTTACTTAGTTGATTGATATTAAGTTTAGGGCAAATGGTTTTTAATACCCACTTTTATAATACATCTATCAAATCTACCCACCTATATAAAACATCTATGAAAAATACTCACTTCATAGTGAAATACCATTCCTACCCTTATACTTAAACCTCTCTTAAATTAAAATTGGGCTTAAATGGTATATCGGCTGGAAACTTTCCTCGTGCCCGATAGGTTACTCTGTAATCTGGGTCTGGACTGTGAGACAATGCCACGTACTTTTAAGCAAAAACCAGTTTAATTGATCCTTGTTCAAATTGATCCCGCGCTTCTCAAAATGGTATCAGAGCGGGTTTTTATAGAGGAATTATGTAATTTTTAATTTATTTTATAATTAACCTATGTGGGAGGAGACTCCACTGAAAATTTATGGATCCGGACGAGTGTCCGAGATGTGTACGATACAGGAATTCTCTCCAACATTTGGAGGAAGAAACCAGTCGCCTATTAGGCGATCTAACATGGAACAATCGAGCCCTCGTTACCAACCTACGACGAGGAGGAGATATCGAGCTTATTCGCGAGATTATCGCGAGTATTCAATTCTATCATGAGAACCTCATGAGATTCGCCGCAACCAGAACGGCGATAGAACGACACAGAGACGAGGCCCATCAGTCACACGATTGATGGAACCAAAAAACAAGGCGGGAGTAGCTTATCCAAGCTACCACAAGATCGAGCCAGACTCTTCCGAGAATGTCAACCTACGGGAGATTCAAAAGACGGTGGAGTATTACGGCAACAAGCTGTATGAGCTACCGATGGAGATGAGCAAAATATCACTCAAACAAGAGGAAATACTAACCCTCTTGCGTGATATCCAGAAAAGAGTGGAGGAGATCGAAAGGCGAAAACCATGTTCCGGCAAAATTCGGAATCAATGGTCCAAAGACCCAACGTATCTACCTCTATTCGATGTAGCACCCAAGGAGTTGCAGCCGAAGGACATAATCCGAATCATGAAAGGCAAATATCATGAATAGCCTTGACAGAATCGGATTAGAAGATCTACAGGAGTTAGCAGAATCTTTTGCTAACCTCAAAATGGTTGATCTAAAGATGAACCAAGGAGATGAGGTGCCCAAAACCGAGCCTCAAGAAGGAGAACCGTCAAAGAAGGGACCGGCTCAAGAAGATACTAGCCAGTTCCAACGGACCAAAAGACGGAGGC
The DNA here is from genome assembly GCF_028751815.1 of Salvia miltiorrhiza. Lineage (NCBI taxonomy): Eukaryota > Viridiplantae > Streptophyta > Magnoliopsida > Lamiales > Lamiaceae > Salvia > Salvia miltiorrhiza. Next base: position 43,378,534 of record NC_080390.1, on the reverse strand, counting down.
CTCGGATGCAGGATACTCCTGTAGGAAATGTCACACTAGAACCAATCCATCCATATGGATTGATTCTTAACCTCGACGAAGCCAGTTTCAAATAATGGGAGGGTCTCATCGACGAATGGGCTTCATCATTGAATGTCGTGATTGCCACAATAGATTACGACAAAAAAGAATTTTCCAGAATCTTCGAAGCAAGCTTGGCGGGCATGGCAAAACAATACTGGGATAAAATCGAAGTCTCAGCAAGGGAAGAGATGTTTAGTAGCACGTCAATTTATGAAATCATTAAGGAGACTACTAAACAGATTAAAATTCATTTCTTGGGAATGGGTTTTTTCGAAGGATCCGCAGAGGAGAAGCGCAAGAAATATCAACAGGCACTTTACAATCTAAGATTGATGGTGCTAGAGCCAAAAGCTCTCGATGAATTTCTGCGCCTGTACACCCTATATGTACATATGGGGGTTGTTGATGATCAGAAGGCCATGGATCTCTTTTTTCCGAAGTTTCCAAGTCCATGGAGGGAAATGCTCATCAATGAGTATGTTTCACCAGGGGGATATCCACTTGACAGCGCTTCAAGGAGGATGTCTTATGTCCACAAGAAACTGTCCGAATGGTGCCAGAAGGCAGCGGACCAGAGGAATCTCAAGAGATTGAGGAGACTCAATAAGAAATCTCCATTGATGTGCGACAACATTGATCTTCCAACAGAGATTGGTGCTGAACTGCTATATCAAAGGAAGAGCCGAAAGAAACATAGGTACCAACCCTATGAAAGAAAGTCCAGAAGAAGTTCTTGGAAACCAAGAACTATGTGGACCAGACAAAAGGCGCGCTCCTACAAATCAGGCCAACGGAGCGGACCATCAAGAAACTGATTCTCAAATCAAAAGAGAATCCCGGCGAGAAAAACTTTCAGGCGTACTCAGGCCAAAGCAAATGAAAGTTTCAAGGATTGCAACTGCTGGTCGTGCGGTGCAAAGGGGCATATATCTACTAATTGCCCCGACAACGAGAAGAAAGGGATAAAAAGATTCGAATCCACGCAGGATATCGAAGATGCTATCTTTTACCAGAATCTGATACCCGTGTATCAGTTTGAAGATATATCCTCTGATGAGAGCATATATGAGCAGGAAGAAGTCTTTAGTTCTAAGGATTCGGAGATGACCGATGGATCAACCGGAGACGAGTCAGACTAAAGAAGAACACGAGGTCCACCACATCCAGAAGGAGGATCAGAATGGATTCACTAGCCATTTTCTGATTCCACAGGAAGAAGTGGTGAAGAAGCTCGTGAAGAAACTCAATAGGGAAACTGGAGAGGTACAGACATACCAAGGGTTTTCCAATGGAAGATTGAATCGAGTTTTAAATAGCTTGATTCCATCCAAGAGGAAGCATCATGTCTATTTTGGTGTCACAAACCGAGAAATGACGCTTCCAATTGAGATTACAAGTAATCAGGTAGAGATCCAGCTAGTTCCAGGCGAAGATATTATGCAGGATCTTAAGAAAATGAAGCCAGAAGTCGCAAACACGATGAAATGGATTCATATTGGAGCAATTCAGTTGGTAATCAAATCGTCCCTCTCCCCAGGGACAGACCAACCAATTGACGTCGCACTTTGCGACAAAAGGATCAGAGATGCTAGAGCATCAGGTCTTGGAGCATTCTCGGGCAATCTCTATGCCAAGAGGATTATAACCGAATTCTACCCACAGATCGCTTATAATCTGCAGGATTCATCCTTCAGTCGAGCCCTGACTCTCTATCAGGACTACAAGAAGAAGGAACTTATGACGGGAGGAAATAGGCCATACTCACTGACTTATCAAGTCTCGTATGCCTTATCAAATTCCCATCATACGGAGTTATTTCTGGGAAAAGAATTTATTGAAATTCCAGAAATATTCAAGGAGGTAGCCAAGGCAGTCAATCCAAACCGAGTGGAGATTCCTCAAATCGGAGAAATCGACATCGACATTGGAGACAAGCAGGTGCTTAGCCATACCCAGAGTCTTAGATTGGGAGCACCAAGGCTATCATTCCAAGGGAATAGGCTAACTTCAGGGCCTATATCAAGAAGTTTCTCTCATTCGTATGAGAGAAGGGCGACCCAGGAAACACCAGTTTCGGACATGAGAATCAAGCTCAAATGTCCCGAAGGATGGAGACAAGTTTCCACAAGATTCGATACAACAAACAGGGAGAACAAGTTTCCTTGTAGTTCGTTGTATTATTTGGCAAATCCAGGAGACAACCGATACATCGGAACTCTGGAGGTTGGAGGTTTTGAAATTCAGACAGAAGGCCAAGCCGGACAAGAAGCAGACGTCCTGATCTTAGGACGAGATTTCCTTGATAAGTATAAACCATGGTCATGGAAATCAGGAGGAATGAAGATTACAATTGGACGCCAAAGAGTGATGATCCAATGACAAGTCCATTCTCGATATACATCTCTGTAGGGATGTTATACGAGAAATACAAAGCAGAATATTTTGCTGCTTACGTGGATTCGGGAGCAGGAATCTGTACAGCAAAACGAGGAGTCTTTCCAGCAGAAGTGGAAGAAGATCTACCTCGAATTGCAGGAAGAGATTTCTCCAAAAAGATTTTACTTCTATCAAAAGGAGTAAAACAAACGGAAATATTGATCGGCAGAGCAGGACAGACACCTTGGTACAAGGTCAAGACTCCACCAATTTATTTCCATGATACCGGAGCAGATATATTATTCGGAAATAATTTTCTGCAAAGCTTCAAGCGGTATATACAAGACAATGAAGCCAGGAGGCTAGTGTTCACAACCAATTGTGATCACAAGATCATTGTGCAAAGGCTCAATGGAGCTTTTCATCGCTCAATGCCAATCAAATTCCGCAGCAAGCGTGGTGATGATGGCAGACTCCGACGACCACAAATGAAGGATCAACGGAGATTCGAAGAAGTTTTGCTCAAATGCAGAACTGAGGGATTCCCAGATCTCTCCGAGGAAGAAATTCAAATCCTCAAAGTCTCCCTGATATCACACCAAGATATCAAGGAAGAAGAACAGGTGTCCATTGCCGACGTCAAAATGAGGATTCAGAAATGTTACCACGAGAATCCTTTGGCATGGTGGGACAAGAACCAGCTCAAAGCTACCTTGAAAGTTAAAACTGGAAAGGAGCATGAGTTTGTTAGGTTCAGACCTATCCTGATGAACACTCAAGATCAACAGGATATGAGGAGTATAATCAAGGAACACCTTGATTTGAAGCTGATCGAACCAGGGAAGTCGCCTTACAGCAGTCCTGGATTTCTGGTAAGAAATCATGGGGAGATCAAGCGAGGAAAACCAAGATTGGTCATTAATTACAAAGGGATTAATGATATTCTTGAGTTTGACGGATATTTCATCCCGAGTAGAGAACACCTTATCAACTGCATCAGAAGTGCAAGGGTATTCTCAAAGTTCGACTGCAAATCAGGTTTCTACCAGATTCGCATGAATGAAGGGAGTAAGAAGTTCACAGCCTTCTCAACTCCACAAGGACATTATGTCTGGAATGTCATGCCAATGGGGTTAGCCAACGCGCCTCAGATATTCCAAAGGAAGATGGATAATCTCTTCAAAGATTATTCTTCGTTTATGTTTGTTTATATTGATGACATTCTTATTGCATCAAAGAACATTCATGAACATGTCAGACATCTGGAGATCTTTGCGGATGTTTGTCAACAAGAAGGACTAGTGCTGTCTGAAAAGAAGGCAGTCATAGCCACCCAGAAAATGGAGTTTCTGGGGATTGAGATCGATGAATCTGGGATAATTCTACAAGATCATATTGTGGAAAAAGTCCAAGGATTTCCGGAGGATCTCAAGGAGAAAAAACAGCTCCAAAGCTTTCTCGGAGTGGTCAATTTTGCAGGGATGTTTATCAAAAACCTTGCAGAACACAGAAAGGTTTTCAGTCCACTACTGAAGAAAGATGTTCCATTCATATGGAATGAGGAACATCGGGAGGGTATGAAGAAGTTGAAAGAGATTTGTAAAAATCTCCCGAAACTTTCAATACCACAAGACGAGGATGACTTGGTCCTCTACACCGACGCGAGTGATTCCTGGTGGGCAGCTGTGCTCACAAAGATCACCCCATTTGGAGAAGAACCTTGTAGATACTGCAGCGGACTCTTCTCCGACAACGAGGCTGTGCGATGGCACATAAACGAGAAAGAATTTTATGCAGTCAGAAAGGCGTTCAAAAAATGGCCGCTCTTCTTACTTGCTAAGAAATTCGTTTTGAAAGTAGATAACACGAATGTTAAAGCTTTCTTAACAAAAAAGATAGAATCTAAACTTGAAAAGGCTATATTGCTTAGATGGCAAGCAGAATGCCAATATTATGATTATGATATTGTCATCTTGAAATCTGATCAAAATGTTCTTGCAGATTTCCTAACAAGAGATGGAGCCAACTGAGGTTGACTCTATCATGGAGTACCAGAGGCAGCTCCTGGACAACCTGGAGATGCTACAACAAGAATGACAAGAGTGTTTACTCCATGCCAAACAAGCGGGAAGGATACAAACGGATGATGAATCCAAAGTAACCAACCGCATACGAGAATGTATCAAAAAGATGTTAAATCTTAATGATGCAACCCACAAGCCGCTCCTGCGCGGGATCATGGCACCCATGATCGAAGCAGGCATTACCGTACAGGCCGGATTACCTGTAGTAGGGGATTCCAATACCCCTAGCACAAGTTCTGAGGCTAAGGTGTTAAAACCGGATCCTCGAGAAAAAGATGTTGCTAAGGCTTCACCGCCCGAACCAACATGTCAACCCTCAACCTCTAGGGTAAAAGAGGGAGAGATCAGTCTTAGGCCACTGACGGGCAAATCTAAGATTGATACTAATGTTATTGATATTTCTCCTGTTTGGCAGATGTACCAGTCCAGATGGGAAAAACTCAATACCAGAAAAGGACTCAATCCGAGTTATTGCCGGGTTGATGTTGCGGGAAAATATCCTCGCATATGGATGACCACCGGAGCCAATCCTCAGGAGGTCAAAGAGTGGTATGAATTCGGGGCATTAGCCTCAGTTTATACTACTTCGCCAACATTTAGCGAAATCAAGGGTCTACCCAGGTGGATCCAAGAGACAGTCTATGATGCTTGGGCGAACAACCAGTCCCTTAACCGGGGAGATGTCCTGGAGCTATACTTCCTCAGCGCAGCTCCAGAACCAGCAGGAAACGGGAATCATGAAGCTTTTCATTTTATTAAGCTTCGGAGACCCGACACGGAGGCCTTAAACCGAATTAAGGCACCCAATCATGAAGTTTCCATTGTCACAACATTCACGGAGGATCAAATCTCCACGAGACGTGCATGGGGACTATAGGTCTGTCTCACAGAGATGGACAAAGTAAAGTACCAGTTCAAGTTCTCTCATAATGCAGGACTTGGATCTTTCCTGTTAAATTTTATGACAGGAAAAACTACAAGCTTCGCAGAGAAGGCCTTTGAAGAAAAGAGGCAGACACTCTGGCGAAACAAGGTGGCGGGAAGCAAAGAAACCCATCACAAATTCTGTAACATGGCTCATTTAGGCCATTGGACAGATCACATCTCCAACGCAGAAAGAACCGGAGTTCGGCAAAGGCTTCTTCCCAAAGCCTAACAAGAAGAAATTCCGGTCAGACGAGTACGAGGAGCACAAGACTCCACGTGGACGAGCACCACGGGTGCCAAAAAAGTAAGGGGCCCGACAAAGAAAAGGGAGTCATGTGACTCAAGACAGGAGGACCACCCACTAAAAGAAAAACGACGAAAGTGGGCGGATAATAATGCAGGCCAACTACCCACTAACCAAAGTGGGTAATTCTACAGGAACTCCACTCATCAGAAGAAGACAAAGGATGGTGGAAAAGTTGCTGGACCTCACCAACCATTATCACAAAAAGATAAAGGAAGGTTCAACTCCATCCATGTGAAGGCACTAACTAGTGTCGGCAATAATGGCCGACAAAAGAAGGTGGTTATCACCATCCAAGCAAGCTGGCCACGAGGAAGGAATCCAAGGCCAACTACCGAGCAATAATAGAGGGGTCCAAACCTCTATATAAACCCAAGCTCTGGAGAGAAGAAGGCATCGAAAAATCAGAACACATTTTCACACACCACTTCCTCTCTCTAGAAAAAATTATCTTTGTAATTTTTTTTAGTTTTCAAAGTTTTTCGTTTTAGTTTTAGTTCCTTTTAATTTTTATGTACACAAGTATTAGCTACTATGAGTAGCTAAAACAAGTTAGTCTCCTCCCTTGGGGAGTATTTTATGAAATAAATTAATTTTTATATAATTCCTCTATAAACGCTTAGTTTTTGTCCAACTATTCCGGTTGAGTAAAAATATTTTCTTTATTTTTTCCAACAAAGTATTGAGTCGGCACTTAGTGAAGGAGAAGGGTTGCAACCATCTCTTGCGAGAGTGTGGTTGGTGCGTGCCGGGGAGGCAGACGAGCCGTAAAACGCAACAAGACTGACTCCTGAAGAAGACCAGTCGACAAAGGTATAATGTTGGTTTAAATTTAAGATTTATTTCGAAGTGTTACTGAAGCATGTTGGGCCTGATAAGGTCTTTTTAGACTATTTCTAATTTGAATATGGAATTGTTTTGGATGAATATGTAGAGGATTTGTTGAAGGGTAGTTTTGTCATTAATTATGAGTTGGATATGGTTGATATGTGTTTTGTGAAAGTGGGTATTTTTGATAGATAAGTTATGAAGGTGGGTATTTTAAATTTTGACCCTTAAGTTTATTAACGATTTTAGGTGGAACTAAAACTAGATCGAACTTAATGTCTTTTGATCTTATCGATCGACTTTACTGCTATAAATTGGCGTGGGCTGATTTTATTCTGGGAAAATTATTACTCCCTCCGCCCCGCGAATTTTGAGGCAATTTTTTTCGACACGAAAATTAAGAAAATACTCCCTCCGTTTTTTTAAGTGTCTTATTAAGATAAATTTATTGTTCCTTTTTAAGTGTTCTATTTCAAAATTTGAAAATAAAAAATGACAAAGTTCCTACTTTACCCCTTTTTTAGTGTCCTATTTCAAAATTTGAGAATAAATTTATTACACTTTGAAAATAATAAATATGAGCACAAAGTAATACTCCAACTTCCTTGATATATGTACTTTTTTTTCATGGGACACTTAAAAAAAATGGAGGGAGTACTATTTAGTATGTTAATTGTGGTAGGTGAAAAGGTGAATAAAGAAAAATTTATTTGTCATATAAGGAAATGACTCAAGATTCGTGGGGTGGAGAGTGTATATATTATTTCTAAAAGATAAAAATTAAAAATACTCATATTTAAAACGTATAGATTATATATTTTAAGATATTTTTATCTTTATGTGTCATTTATTTTTTTAAAATTATAAAAATTATTAAAATATGAAAATAAAAAATAGAAGTTCTACCACCACTTGCTGGCTGCCGACGTCCATCGTCGATTGACATTCACAGCCCACCGACAGGCAGCAAGCGGCGCCGCCGCTATATGCCACTGTTGGTCGACAACCACCAGGTCACCACCAGCGATCCACCACCACCATCATCACCACCACCAATCTTGATACATTTGTTTGTGAATTTTTTTGTAGGATTGTCCCGCATGTGTACTTTAATACTCCATTCGTCCCACGAATCTAAATACATTTGTTTTCGGCACGAGAATTAAGGAGTTATAGATTAATGTTTTAAGTGTGTAAGTAATAAAGTAGAAGTGTGTAGGTAATAAAGTAGAAAAGTGATAAAGTAGAAAAATGTGTAGATAATAAAGTGATAAAATAGATAATTAAGAACCCTTATATTTTTAGCTAATTATTACTATATTTAGAAATGCATCAAGATTTGAGGGACGGTCCAAAAAGGAATATGCATCAAGATTCATGGGAGGGACGGAGGGAGTAATACTTTTTATGTTTATAATTTCTGAAAGCACATTTGGATACATGAAGAGAAGTTGAAAATTAATTACCTCCAGTAATGGGCGCCCGACAACAACCATTACCAAGCACCGCCAAACTCCATTATCTGGGCAATAACCAATGCCGCATGTATCATTTCCCTCTGCGCAAAGTGAGGCGCAGTTGCTACCGACTAAATATTTTTGATGAACAGAGAGTGAGAGAGAGAGAGAGAGAGAGAGAGAGAGAGAGAGAGAAATTTTAAACAGATAATGCTAAATATTTAGAGAATTGAGAATTCGCGAAACAAAATCGAACAGATGTATAAATTTGATGAACAAATCAATGTACCGCATGAACAACAATTTGCCCCAGGTTCGAATCCTGCTGGTGGTGAGTTTTTCTCTTTTTTTTACCAAATACGTCTGTTCGTTAGTTATATTGATCTGTTCGTAAAATGTATAGATTTGTTCAAAATGAAATATATAATAATTCTCTATTTAACTTGACCCTATATATATATATATATATATGGCTAAAATAAAAACCATGATTAGACTTTAAAATAGGATCTATTATATGCCATTAGATTTCAATAGATTAACGGATGGATCTTCTCCACAATTTATGCAGGTAATTTTCGCATAAATGAATTATTAGGTAGAGAAGTAATTTTACTCTTTTTATAAATATCTTTCCCTTAATTAGTGGGATTACAATTAAGTGTATCTTATTCTCTCTAAACATCTATTTTCTCTTTCTAAACCTAAATCACCCGTAAAACAAAAGAAACTGATTTTCTTCACGTCAAACCTTCTCAATATCCCAGAAATATTATGGAAGACAACGGTATGTGATGATTTTTTTCTTCATATGTCAGATTTTATTCTTAATCTATATACAATTCTCTCTAATCTATTATCTATTCCACGTGTTTTTCCAATCCCATTGAAAACGTTTATTAACGATTATTGTCGATTAAATTTTTCCCTCATAAATTTCATGTCTATGAAAATTGTTCTTCTTTTGTTATTTTGATGTGTTTATGATTGAGTTTTTCGAAATGTATAATAGAATTGAATTGCAATGTGTATTTCATGAGATAATGTATTGGTATCATGGTGAATTGGTACGAATTATGGGGAAGAACAATTACTGATATGTCTCATCCCTGAACTAGCATGAACCAGTATAAATTAAGCCATATCAATATTAGTTTGTCGAAATAGTATGAACTATTATATGTCGGAATGTTTCACTCTTTCGAAATGTATAATAGAATTTAATTGCAGTGTGTATTTCATGAAGTAATATATTGTTAGAATGTTGATTTCGTACGAATTATGAAGACACATGCATCTAATACGTATAATTCATCATGCATTCATTTATAATTCATCATTTTCGAATCGAATGAATCATTCATGAACTAGCATGAATCAGTAAAAATTCAGTGGATTCACATAATATGAACTATGTGGCTAATTAAAAGATACATTATTTGCCATATATGTACAGCAATAATTCATGTTAAATGATGTTAAGTAAACCACATATTGAATATGCAGACGAATCATATCTGGCCATTTAGAAGCTACTGCTTGTATATCTTATATTTTATAAGTGAAATTCACTTCTTCTTATTCATCATAAATTGTGCTTCAAATTGTGCTTTCGTTCACTCCGTTAATTTGTCCACGACAGACGGTATTCAAAATGGAGCAGGGAATGACATTCACCAGTTACATATTCCAATTTGTGATGATACTGTCAAGCCATACGTAGGTCAAGTATTCAATTTGTGACCTATAGCCTTAAAAAGAGCACAAGATGTTGTTCTTGTGAACAACGATGCGTAGGCTTCCGCAGGCTTCACCACAAGCTGCTTGTAGTTGACAAGGGCTTCCTTTCTCTTTTCATGCCTTGTTTTTTTTGGAGCAGCTGCCGGAACGTCTTCACCTCCACCAGTCACCACACCAACATTCTGCTTGGTCGATTCATTGACTTTTCTCTTACGGGAAACACCTGTACATGAGTGCAATAAACAAATTAAATGTAAAGACACATTAAACATGTCATAAACAAGCATTAGACCCAAAAAATAACGCTTTCAACAATATATATTTAATACTAAAAAATATAATTCACAAAACCATAAAGCATAGTGAATACCAAATTTGGATACTATAAAGAGAGAAATAATAACAATTTTTTTTTTCATTGAATCACATAGAACAATTTTTACAATAACCCCACAATAATAAAGTTTGTTTCTATTCAAGATAATATAAATAATAACAGTTTATGCATATATTCAATAACAATTTTTATTAAACATTAAAAATACCTTAAATAAAGTAAATGTAAAGGCACATTAACATTTCATATTTATGGTATACCATAATACCTTAAATTCGATGCACTAATAGACATAAGCAAGCTTTAGCCCAAGAACATAAAAATTGAAGCAATAAAGTTGGATACTAAAACAAAGATTAGAACACCACTATTACATATATAATTCGGCCAGATTCATTCTAACATATAAAAATTAATCTCAAAATATATGTACGAATTATCAGCCACATATATATGATTATTAAGTATGAACTAGAGTATTCCATTGTATGGTGAGAGTGAATTATTAGTATATTAAGTATGAACTAAAGTATTCCATTGCATGCTTACGACATATTCATATAAACTTAATAATTCATACATCTCAATTCTTCATTACACCAACTTAATAAATCATACAAACACATACATTACACCTATATAGTTTGTACACATGTGATGTATCAATAAATCGTATGAATAACTTATAAAATTTATCCACCCTAAATAATTCATGATAAATCCCAGTTACTCGTCCAGTCAACGCATGATTCATTTCCCAATAATCTGAAAGGATTTTCTCAAGAATTATTTTCTCATTTTCCAAGTAAATAATCTTGATTCATTTTCCTAAGAGATTTGCTATGATTGCGGGATATCCATATCACAGAAGAGAGAGATAAAAAATCAAACACCAAATATGCCCTTATGCGATAAAGTTAAATGAATTATATGCATAACTGATTAAAATGTAATCGCCCCTAATCATTAAATCTGAGCCATCCAAGATATTATATAGATGCTTAGGATTAGTTTCTATTTTAAAGTCTAAGAGGAGTTTTTTGAATAGCCCTCCCCTATATATATATATATATATATATATATATATATATATTGGGAGAAGTTCAATGGAGACAACTAAATATTCAAAGAACAGAGACAAAATCTCAGCCATTGATCTTATCTAATTTAACGGTCAACATTTGTTCACGCAATGTTCAACGATTTTTTATGTTGAACGTATACATGGTCGAACCCCAGAACCCCCAAATATTCAATATAATTTGTTGAACGTTCAACGAAATTTCTAACAAATTCAATATAATTTGATGAACGTGCAACAGTTTGTGGTCTCCATAAAATGCGACCATATATATATATATATATGTGTGTGTGTGTGTGTGTGTGTGTGTCTAGGGTAAGGGGTCGCCGACGCTCTTCTAAGAGAGGCAGAGTGGCGGCGAGGCGTGACGGCACTACTGCGACAAGGTGATGGCACGACGGAGAGGAGGAAGGGGAGACGGCGGATTTAGGGGAAAGAGAGAAAAAGAAAAAAGAGAGATGAATCTGCAAATATGCTTAAATCTTTTTTTTTCTTTTTTAATTAATTTTAATTATATTTTCATTAGAGGTCTAAATGTCCTAAATAGGTATATATTTTAATTTATGTAGGTATTTATAGTCAATATGTATACATATAGGATTTTTTTTCTGAAACATAATTCTATAAAGTTTTCTATATGTCAATGTTCTATCCACTTTTTTTAATACATGTATATCATAAAATACCTACTTTAATAAAAACATTTATCTCATATCCACTTTTAGTGTGAATAAATTACAGGGTTAAGTACCACTTTCCCTCCAACGTTGACACCTCTATCGCCTTGAACACCATAACGTCAGGGTTGATACTGTTTACTACCTCAACATGTCAAAACTGAAGCTAATCGCCCCCTGCGTTTTAACGGTGCTTAATCCCGTTAGAGCTGTGCTTTGGACGGTCATTAAAACGCGGGGGGGCGATTTATTTCAGTTTTGACATGTTGAGGTAGTAAACAGCACCAACCCTGACGTTAGGGTGTTAAAGGCGATAGAGGTGTCAACGTTGGGGGGAAATTGATAATTAGCCCTAAATTATATTGACCTTCAAAAATGGGTGCAATGAAGAGAAATGTTATTATTGTTGAATCATTGATCGAAATGCAATTATTATTATGTTCATGTTAAGTCGTTGTGTTGTATATGATATTTTATCATGTTCTTGTTAATTTGTGCTCGGTACTTTATAATAAAATGATTATCTAGTAAATTTTATAATCATTTCAATCTTCTATAATAAAATATAGAAACTTTTTCTAACAATCGTGAATTGTTTTCCTCCGTTCAGGGAACATTTCCAACGTCCCAAAAAATGTTGTAGGTATGTCATTAATTTTTGGGGGGTTGGTGGGAGAAGCAAAAAAAGAGTTACTTTTTTGGATTAAATGATATCTATCACATTCAAGAAGGAATGAGATTCAGTGTACCACACTTATTTGACTGATACTGAAGTAAAATATCAGTTGAAACCTCGAACATATTCTCTGTCCCAAACTGATTCTCAGTTTAAGGATGTTTCATACGTTTCAAAAGAAACCATATGGAAAGTAAGCAGCTGACTCTAAGTACAACTGCATTTAATACGATGATCTGCAGATTCGTCCTTCAGAGTGCGGAGTTTCCTTTTTCGTGCTGGTTTACTACCGCACCCCCACCTACTGAAGAAAGGATGCTACCTACTTTTAGTTTAGAGAGGATGAAGATTGAGGATCTAAGCTCAGATTTGAATCTGGGTCACAACGGCATAAAACTAAAGATAGACCTCCTCCAACGGATCTTTTCTTAGGACGCTGCCTATAAATAAAGTTCAAGGATCAACCTCATTCTTTACGAATTCAACGCACAAGCTGAAACTCTGTCGAACTTAAGAACCAGCAAATTCATTGCAATCAATTTGAATCGAATAAGAGAATACTCACTGTTGTAACTATCAGTCTAACTGTTAACATACATTCTCTTAGTTTTCTTAGGCATATACTTTCAAAATCATTAGCCTAGAAATTGATTACTGAGAGCCTGTTCTCAGTAATCCTAGTTGGAATTCGAATCCCTTTTCAAGAGAGAGAAAAGAGTATTTTAGATAGTGTTCGAGACGGTTGTCTGAACACTAGGTTGTTTAGCACCCGAAAGCTAAGTGTGTGGTTTACTTAGCACTAGTAAATTAAGCGAGAGAAGTCCAACTCGGTGTGTTGGCACTGAAAAGAGTTTTTCAGTAGAAGGTTTGTTGTGCACCCATAAGCACGAGCTTAGTCGATTGTCAGTGTGATCAACTAACTATGGTAGTAGGAATCAGTATTCCAAACCACGTAAAAAACCCTGAGTTCTTTACTGCTTTCAGTTCATATATGTGCTATAACTCTGTTATATACTAAATACTGATAATCTAAAGAACAAACCTTAAAACTGATACTCTATTTCACTAAAGGCTATTTCAAAATCATTTTCGCCTAAGTGTTATCAGTCCAACTGACAAGTCTGAAGACCATAAGTAAGATTTCTAACACTACTCTGATTTCAAAATTGAAAAGGCTACTTATTTGGATTTAAGTTTGTCGACTAGTTCTTCACGCTGAATTTAACTGACTGACTCATTATCAGTCTTAGCCTTTAACCTTTTCATAAACTGATCTTTCATTTACTGTTCCCATCAGTTTCAGTTTTCGATAAAAAAAAGCCTACTGGTGTATTCCTTCCCCATACACAAGTTCAGTACCCCATCAGGACCCAACAAAAATAACTAACTAATTAAGTCATGGCTACCTCATTTAACTAATTAACACACAATTAAATAATTAACTTATTAAATAAAGGTACAAATTTAAATAAAAAATAAAAAAATGAGGTAGCCGCCGGCCGACTACCTCGACGACGATCGATTCCTGATAACACTTATGTTTCCATGGTTTTTAGTGTTCATATGTTGTCAATTTTATAGAAAATTGAGTGTTGGATGATTGTTTTGTGCTTATATTGTTGTATCTTGTGAAACATGATACTTGCTCAAACTTTGAAGGAATTTACAGGAATATTGAGTTCGAATTTGGAAAAACGGTCTAAAATAGAAATTGTTGTTCGTCTCGAGTGGAGTTCATGAGCACAAACGGATTGCAAATTGAAGTTCAAACGAGAGAGATATGATCGAAACAAGAAAGTTGCACGCAGTAGTGGCGACTCGGCGGCGAGCGCCGGGTGAAGAAGGAATTTTGCACGGTAGGCGGCGACCCAACCGGCAAATGCTGGGAAGGTCGCCGAAAAGTGGCAGATTTTGGCCTGGAGCGCGGCGACCGCCACGCATCCGGGAAACCTTATTTTTATGCATTTTTCAATATTTTTCGAGCTCTGGACTGTATTTTTCTCTTGTGCCTATATATAGGTCTTTTATATGACCTATTGAGGGTTCCCAACTTTTTATTTCAGTTCTATAGCTTTTAGTTTTCATTGTTTTCCAGTTTTTAGAGCTTGGATTGGATTTCTACAAGGATTGAAGATTCAAGATCGTTCTTTCGATTTTATATAATACAATTCTTTCAATTGTTGTCTTTTTAATTATGTTTATGTTTTCTCTTGTTATGTTTGGCTAGGTTCTTTATCTGATTCTAGGGTTTGTAAATAGTTAACTAAATTCATGTGATTAATTTGTTCATATCTTTTTGTCTTCCAGTTTATGATTCATAATTCCTGGTGCTTGAATTCTTGTGAATTATTCGATCAATAGTTTGCATGTATAGCTATTCGATTTGAGACCTGACGGAGAAGCTGAAACTCTGTCGAACTTAAGAGCCAGCAAATTCACTGCAATAAGTTTGAATCAAATAAGAGAATACTCACCGTTGTAACTATCAGTCTAACTGATAACATACATTCTCTTAGTTTTCTTAGGCATATACTTTCAAAATCATTAGCCTAGAAATTGATTACTGAGAGCCTGTTCTCAATAATCCTAGTTGGAATTCGAACCCCTTTTCAAGAAAGAGAAAAGAGCGTTTTAGAGAGTGTTCGAGACGGTTGTCTGAACACTAGGTTGTTTAGCACCCGAAAGTTAAGCGTGTGGTTTACTTAGCACCCGTAAGTTAAGCAAGAGAAGTCCAACCCAGTGTGTTGGCACCGAAAAGAGTTTTTCAGTAAAACCCATAAGCACAGCTTAGTTGATTGTCAGTGTGATCAACTGACCGTGTAGTAGGAATCAGTATTCCAAACCACATAAAAATCCCTGAGTTCTTTACTGCTTTCAGTACATATATGTGCTCTAACTCTGTTATATACTAAATATTGATAATCTAAAGGACAAATCTTAAAACTGATACTCTGTTTCACTAAAGGCTATTTCAAAATCGCTTTCGCCTAAATGTTATCAGTCTAACTGACAAGTCTGAAGACAATCAGTAAGATTTCTAACACTACTCTGATTTCAAAACTGAAAAGGTTGAACCCTTATTTGAACTTAAGTTTGTCGACTAGTTCTTCACGCTGAATTTAACTGACCGACTCATTATCATTCTTCGCTTTTAACCTTTTCATAAACTGATCTTTCATTTAATGTTCACATTAGTTTCAGTTTTCGATAATAAAAAAAACTTACTGGTGTATTCCTTCCCCATACACAAGTTCAGTACCCCATCAGGACCCAACAAAAATAACTAACTAATTAAGTCATGGCTACCTCATTTAACTAATTAACACACAATTAAACAAGGGTTAAGGTGCAGATCGGCCCCTCTGACTTAACACCGTTATGGGCCGTTAGTCAAGGGGGCGATCTGCACCGTTTTTTCGGAGTTCGGGGGCTAATCTGCACCTTTTAACTTTTTAATTAATTCATCTCTCTCGCTCAAAATTTGATCGTCGTTGTCGCCGATTCAAGCTCCGGTGAGGCCGGCGGAGGGCGCCGCCTCTTTCTTTCTCTCTTGGGCCCTAAACCTCGGAGCTCGCTCGACTGCACACGCTTAGCGTCAAGGACGAGCCCTAATTCTCCCATTCCGTTGGAAATCGCCGCCACAATATCCGGTGAACCCGCCGCCTGGCTTTTCTCGATGAGGAGTCGCCTAGCTTTTCTCGATAAGGAGTCGCCTCTTTCTCTCAAATCCGGCGAAATCCGGTGATAAAGGCCGACGATGCCCGTCGCCATCTACACTATCGGCGTACTGTTGAAGAAGGACGCCTTCAAATCAGAGACCATGGCCAACATGATCTCGATCTCGATTGGGGTCACGATCACCGCCTACGGCGAGGCGAAGTTCGATTCGTTGGGGGTGATTCTGCAATTGGGGGCGGTGACGTTCGAGGGAGAATTCAAGTTTCCATTTCGATTATGTGATTTTCGGGAGCAATGACGCCGATTTGGAATTCCCGATTTGGGGCTTGGGAACTTGATTTCGTGATTTTCCTCATCTGACGGCGATTGACGCCGAAAAAGTAGGTCGAAGAAGATGAGATGTGATTTTTTTTTAATGAACGGTGAGCAGATTAGCCCCCGAACTCTAAAAAAACGGTGCAGATCGCCCCCTCTGACTAACGGCCCATAACGGTGTTAAGTCAGAGGGGGCGATCTGCACCATTTTTTTGAGTTCGAGGGCCAATTTGCACACACAGTTAGTAAGAGGACTGAAACGCTCTAAGGGCCTCCACTTGAGGGGCCTATCTGCACCTTAACCCATTAAACAATTAACTTATTAAATAAAGTCACGTGGCGAGCGCCGGGTGAAGAAGGAATTTTGCACGGTGGGTGGCGACCCAACTGGCAACTGCCGGGAATGTCGCCGAAAAGTGGCAAATTTTGGCCTGGAGCGCGGCGACCGCCGCCCGTCCGGGAAACCTTATTTTTATGTTTTTTCAGTGTTTTTTGAGCTCTGGACTGTATTTTTCTCCTGTGCCTATATATAGGACTTTTATTTGACCTATTTAGGGTTCCCAACTTTTTATTTCAGTTCTATAACTTTTAGTTTTCATTGTTTTCCAGTTTTTAGAGCTTGGATTGAATTTCTGCAAGGATTGGAGATTCAAGATCGTTCTTTTGATTTTATATAATACAATTCTTTCAATTGCTGTCTTTTTAATTATGTTTATGTTTTCTTTTGTTATGTCTGGCTAAGTTCTTTATCTGATTCTAGAGTTTGTAAATAGTTAACTAAATTCATGTGATTAATTTGTTCATATGTCTTTGCCTTCCATTTTATTATTCATAATTCCTGGTGCTTGAATTCTTGTGAATTATCTGATCAATAGTTTGCATGTATAGCTATTCGGTTTGAGACCTGACGGAGATAACTGTTTAGCGGATTCAAGAATGTATGCTATGATTTTAACCTTGAGACTTTACAGAGACATGTGGATCATAGTAAGCTATTCTTAGGAGCTATTGGGAGTTAGTAGATTGTCTTGAGACCTGACGGAGATAGATAATTTACTAATCTACTACTCTCTCCGTCCCGGCCGAGACACTACATTTGCTTTTCGGCACGGGATTTAAGGAGTTGTAGTAGGAGAGAGAAAGTAATAAAGTGATAAAGTAAGAAAGAGAATGTAATAAAGTGATAAAATATGAGAGAGAAGGTAATAAAGAAATACTTAATTAGTGTTAATTAAGTGTTTAAATTCCTTATTTTTGCCGAATATAGAAATGTAGCATCTTCGTTGGGACGACCCGAAAAGGAATATGTAGCATCTTGGGTGGGACGGAAGGAGTATTATTGCTGCTCTGATGAGAGTAATTGATTAAATGTGTGATCTCTCATCATAACTGAATTAAACTGGTAAATATGATTAATAGATTGATTGTATTAATTTAGTTAATGAATTACTTCACTAGGATCAGTCGTTTTATCATTAGATTTTAAATCTGAATTTTATTTGCTGTTATTTGAGTTTAGTTTTATTTAAATCTCTGATCTTTTTGTTTTGCCCGGATATTACTAGAGTTTTCTTAGGATTATTTAGAGTGATTCGTTATTTCAGTCTTTGTACTCTCCTTACTGTTTTTGTGCTACAATTACACTGTTTAGTTGTAGTTGTCGCTAATAAAATAGTGATCAATTCCACGATCAACTATCTAGTTTTTCAACATAATTGGCGTATAGTTACTTTCATTTCCCCACCGGGTAAATCATCTCTATAAATATGCTCACCAAAATAATTTATTAACTCGAAAATAATTTAATTACACTGATTCAATAAAACTAAGTGGGGTGTATTCGTTGTGGATTTCCACAGACTTTAAAAAGTCCATGGATTTTAAATTCCATGGAATTCACATAGATTCCAGACGACTTTCAAAGAATTCGTGGTTGGATTTCACCCCGATTTTCACTGATTTTCGAAGAATTCGGGGGATAATTCTAGAATTGAAATCCATGATGCCAACGCCCGTTGAGTCCCAGCGAGCGCTGGGAACCCAGCGAGCGTTGGGTTCCAGCGAATTTTGGCTTTCATCCTTTTCTTTATGAACGCTGGGTTCTAGCGAATTTTGGCTTTCATCCTTTTCTTTATGAATTCAATGCAACAACTATACGCATTACTAATTTTTCTAGACATTTGGTGGCAGGGAGCGAGGATATCTTGTTTCAACGGTATGGGAGGTATGGCATCACCAAGATTTGGATGGATGACATCTTGCCTTGTCGTGCTTATCTCCGCCACTGGTGAGTTCAACAAGCACGTATAATTGATTTCTCGTATCCCAACCCAAATAATCGAAGAGGGGTATTTACCAAGCGCACGCTCAAACCCAGCGAGCGTTGGACATTCTCAACGGGTGCTGAGTTCCGGCGCTCGCTGGCTTCTTGGCCGCAGCCGCTGGAACTCAGCGCTCGCTCAAAACTCCATGGATTTCAATTCTCGTGGTTCTTGGCCGGATTTCGTCGTGTGTATTTTTTGGATGAAATCCATGAAAGTCATTCCGGATTTGAAGTCAATGGAATAACGAATACACCTAGATTTGTATGGATTTTAAAAAGTTTGAAACGAATACACCCAGATTTATATGGACTTTTAAAAGTCTTGAACGAATACACCCAGATTTCTGCAGACTTTTAAAAGTCTGGAACGAATACACCCAGACTTTTAAAATCCATAGAAATCTATTAAACTCCACAACGAATACACCCCCTAAAACTAAAGACAAACATGTTGTTTCAATAATTTAATACTTCATACCACTACATCAATTCATTCATTTAAAACTATAATATGGACGTTTACGTCTTTTTCTTTTTGTGACTTGAACTCGAGCCTCAAAATGCAGTTAACCCTTCCCCAGTAGTTCTAAAAAATATTACGCTTTCTTGTTTACCGATTTTGTGTTTACATTTGTGTGTGAATGCCAATGAATTAGTTGGTGGCTATTTATCAAATCCATGTCATAAATTGTTATACTATCTTTTTCTGTAGTAAATGTGACTACACATTCACGTGAATTTGAAAGTTAAAAAACTTAGAAAAAAGTGTACTACTAATTTATTGCTTGCAATTTGGAAAAAATTGAGGTAACTAGCCGGCGACTACCTTGTACGGCCGACCGTCTACCTATACTACAAGGTAGCCGATTTAATTTAATGTCCAACCATGTATTTTTTTTTCCATAAATAATGGATTAATTCGAGAATTCAAACTATAGTTTAATAATTAAAATAATATTTTTTTTTCCAAATATTCAATCATCTTGATCGACATAAGCAAAAAATACAATAATTGCTTGTTTTTCTTAGACAATTGTACTTTTGTAAAAAAAGTGTAAGACTTTTCACATAAAATAATAATAACCCATCAAAATCCAAAGGTATATTGGACCCTTCACTATAATTTGGGTATATGATCAAGTTTTTTTATAAGAGTTGACAATTTTAATTACATGTTAAGGATGTGGGTGTTTTTACCTATTAACACTAACTAAAAGGTGGAAAAAAAATCGCGACCAACACGTTTCAAACTCAGAATCCTCCCTCAACGTACATGGCTTTATCCATTGCGTCACAATATCGTTTTTGTATTCTTATATGAAAGTACTGTTATTTACGTTGTTCTACTCGAGTAAGTCGGGTTAACCCATGACCCGATCACATACATAATCCAAATGATACTATTTATCTATGTAAATGACATTGTGTATAATTGACACTATTCGGTTATACAAATGACAATGCATATAATCGACATTATAACATTGTAAATGACACTGCGTATAATGGACAATATTCGAAAACATAAATGACACTTTAACATTTAAAATATTTTAGTATCAATTTCAATATTACAGTGTCATTTGTATAATAGAATATTGTCAATTTCGATCTTATAGTGTCCTTTTCAACCTTATAATGTCATTTAAAATGTTATTGTGTCAGTTACAATCTTATAGTGTCAATTATAGGAAGTGTCATTTACATTTTCCAATAGTATCATTTATAAAAAAAATCGATTATTATTTTATTAGATATTATGGACATTGCTCAAAAGATAGGGTGATTTATCAACTAGGTATCTGAAAGGAACACTAGTAATTTACGCTTTTAAAGATTAAAAAAAAAAATAGATGTCTGGAATCTTTTTCGATTTAATCTATTTCATGTTTTCTTCCTTATTTAAAAAAGAATTTATTCATGATTGGTTCCAACTTATTCTTTTCCAGGCCTAAGTTGAATGAAATTGGATGAAGCATCTTAGCAAAAGCCCAAGGCGGATACAGCATGGGCCTCTTATCCAACGGCTAGTATCCATTAATTTAAAAATGAAAAATTAGTAACAAATCCACCAGTGTTCGACAAAACGATCAGTTGGAGTTCGACCTCACATAAATTCAAACTCCAACGGCTACTTTCCTAACCAACTTCTTTCACTTTTTCCTCTCACACTTCCATCTTGTTCAAACACATACGTATTTCGGCAAAGAACACACACACACACACACACTGATGATATCGAATTCCCCAACCTCTATCTAATGCGAGCTGATTTCTTGAATCTGGGAGAAACAGGTAAATTTCCCCCCTTAGGTTTTCAAACAGAACAGAGTATCAAAATGTATTACGACCTAGTTTCTTGAGATAATATGTCGAAATGTTTCTGTATCTTGATAATTTCTGTGCCTTTTCCGGCTTAACTGCAATTTTACGAATAAGCAGAGTGATGTAAGATTTCACGAACAGAAAATTTGCCTAATAGAAATTTCCAATTAGAGAAAAGTGAGATCTCAAGATTGAGGCAAAATAGATTTTTATTATGCTTGCATTTCGCGTTTTCTTGGTTTGAGACATAAACTTCTCCAGCGTTTCTGTGGATATGTACTATTTCCATTGTTTGGCTGATTTTTATTCCAACTCTAATGCAGAGTGAATTGCACTTCAGACCTAGTTTTGATAGTACTGCTGAATTTGTTTTGTTGATATACTCTATTTCTTGGTGTGAAAAAAATACATAGAATCAGCTCTCACTCGTTAATGTTGCATCTTGCAATTCAAATATTTTCCTTTTATTGCATCTTTTGCTTTTAGTGGTAGAATCCTTCTTACACTTCACAGCTGAATGGGGCATAAGTATGTTTAATGTTAGACTTGAATAAATTGTTTGGATGATTCAGCTCATTGATGGCTTTATCTTCTCCGTGGCATTAATAATTTTTTCACATTCTCGGGCAGGTTTTGTCTGCAGTAGTCGTTGCAAAATCAGAAAATGGATGCCGTGTATCAAGAACTTGACGAGGCTAAAGCTGAGGTTGAAAAGCTGAGAGAGCAATATCGTGTTAAAGTTGAATTAGCTGAAACTTTAAAGAGATCTCACAATGACCAAGTGAGCAAGAATAAGGAGGCAAGTTTGAAGTTAGAGAAACTAGCTGAGGAACTAAATGAGAAACGAAGTGAAATCTCTACTACCAAGCAAATGTATGATGAGCTCAAGTCTAATCTGACAGAGAAAGAATCGATCATCAGGAGTATTACATCTGCGCATGATAAACTTCGTCTTGATTGTAATGAGAAGCTTCACAAGTTCGAAGAAGAGAATAAGGCGCTGGCATCGGCTTTGGATGATTCAAATGGCAAAAAAGATTATCAGGAGCAGCAGATCTGTGCGCTTAAACAAGAGGTTGAAGGACTTAAGAGGCTTTTGAATGTTTCGCAGAAGAAATGTTCAGAAAGAGAGAGTGGGACTGTGGCATCCAAGGATTTGGGAGTGAGAGAAGATGCTTTCTTCAAATTAGAGGAGAAAAAGAAGAAGTTAGAAGATCAGCTGAAATGGAAGAAGGAACAGTTTGTTCATTTAGAAGAAGCCCATGAGAAGCTTCGAAAGCAATTTAAGATGAGGGAGAAAGAGTGGGAAAAGGAGAGAGCTGAGCTTCTTCATGGCATCTCTTCTTTGGAGACCAAGTTGGAATCTCAAACTAGAATTTCGCAAGATCTTCAGCACCGACTAGAGATGTGCAACAACGCTCTAGCTCATGCAGAGACCAAGAGGAGAGTCTTGGAAGTTGAGCTTTTGGAATCAAGAACGAGCTTGGATAATGTCTGTGCTGAATATGATGAGGCTAAGTTGAATTTTGACAACTTAGTCATTCAAAGGGATCATGACATCGCAACTCTGAGAAGCTCGTTGGGGACAAAGGACATACTATACAAAGAGATGGAGTATCAATTCAGGAAGCTGGAGCAAGAGAAGCAAGAGCTACTCGTTTCCCTGAAAGAGCACCAAGAAGCTCAAATTCGTGAATCGAGCTTTTCTTCAGCTTCCAAGCTTCAAAACAAGCTTAAGTCTTTAGAACAGGTGCACAAGGGGTGCTCCACAAATCTAAAGGCTAAAGAATCCGAATGGCATTCCCAGATGGAGAAGTTATCACAAGAGTTAGACTACTTCAGGTCTGAAGTAGAAAGCAAGGATTCGTCGTTGAATGAGCTAAACAGAGAGCTGGAAGCTTGTGATTCTTTAACAATGAAGTTGGAATTACTGAACCAGGAGACTTCATTGATGCTACTGATTTTAAAGTCGGAGTTTTCAGAAGCCCGACTCAGACTTGGTGATGATCATTCTTGTACGAATCTGAAGAACAAACAGGTGGAGGAAAATATGTGCAAGTTAATGCAACAGTTGGAGCAAAAGAAGGCTGCTCTTATCAGTGTTCAAGAAGATCTTGAGGAGGAAAGGCAGAAAGTAGTGATTTTGTCGAAAAAGGTGCAGACTCTCGAAGAACTGCAGTTTCCTCTTCAGAAAGAGGTTGACAGGCTCAAGGAAATGCTCAAGGAATCAACTTCTTCACGGCTGCAATCCAAAGAGCAAATGCTGCTCATACAAGATGACTTGAACAAGGTTCGTGAAGCACTCGAGAGAGCAGACGAAGAACTTTATGAGAAGTTCCGTGAGGCAAATGAAATAGAATTTGAACTGCGGATATGGAAATCCATGGCTGAACAGCTGGAAGCCAACCTTAAGCAAAATCATCAAATGCGTAAAGAAGTTGAAGCTTCTCTCCTTGCACAAACGGAAGTGGAGCTGAACCTTAAGCACGAGAAACAAAACCTTAGTCATCAACTTGAAGAAAAGGATAGAGAAATAGACAACCTTCAGCAGCAGCTCGTCATGAAGGCTACAATAGAAGAAGCCTCATGTTGGAATGCTGAAGAAGATTCGCTTTCTGAAGCTGATGTGAGGAAGAGTCTTCACCAGCTTGTGGAGGAGAAAGACCAGAGAATATGTGATCTGCAGCAGCTTGTTGCATCATTGGAACGTGAGTTTGATAGTTCCATGACCTCGTTCTCTTCCAGGCTGTCGCAGATGCAGAGAGAGATGAACGTTCTCCATGAATCTTGGGAAAAGATCAAGGCAGATGGAGTGCTGAAGGAGATGGAGATTCAAGAGAAGAGCATCATGATCATCGAACTAGAAAATGATCTTCACAACCTAACACAGAGAGTGGATCAGCAGAATAGAATTGAAGATGAAGTGCAGAAGAAAGAGCTGGAGATTCACAGATTGGAATGCGAACTTGAAACCAAGATTTCCATTTCAGAGAAAACCATCAAGCTCTTAACATCAGAAAATCAGAATTTGATTAACACGATTGGATCACTCTCTGAGAAAATGAACAAATTAACAGCTGAAGATCTTCAGCTGATGGAAAGATTGGGAAATATTGTGAAGTCACTGCCTGGAGATGAAGAACAGGAGAACATCAACACTTTTTCATCTCCTACTACTACCATTAAGAAAGTTGAAGCAATTTGTGATGAAAGGTCGCCACTGAGACTCATTACCATTGTTAACAATTGACTAGCTTCAGGTTAACTTTTACTTGTTTTTTATTTATTGACTATTTTGGTTTTGTATATTAATTGATTTTTTCTACCATTATTCCATTCTTCTTCGGAATTCTCTTTTTAGTTGATTTAATTTAATTTCCTTGTTTCCTATATATTTTTCTGTTTGACACATTTGGCAGTAAATGTATATTAGATCCACATTGTTCGCGTGTGCATTTTCAGCATGAGATAGTGTTAGATTTCATGTTAAGTTGGATGAAAGTAGATTGTAGAAAAATATATGTATAGGCATAATAAAATTTACCTACATTATATTCTTAAAAAGAAATGTGTACCAAAACACAAAAATGATTTTGCCTACGTGTTTTCAGTTTTTACTATATCTTTTTTGTGCACAATAAATGTTACCTACTAACATATATGCCCAAATATAGAAAATGTAGGAAATCTGTAACAAATTCAAAAAACAGTAAGTAACTAATGATTTTTACGTTGTTGGAAGCTAAAGTTTTGGTGAAATGAGTATCTCACTTTGATATATAAATGAATGTAATACCTAGTTCGAATCTTAATTATAAGGGGGCGGAAATTTCATGTATTTTCGAGTGTACTTAATTTGATAAGGGATGCACTAAATTTATGCATTTGGTTCGATCTTCTCAGTTTTCATAATAAAATGTAATTTTTCCAACAATGTAACCTTATATGTTTGTATACAAATTAATTAGTACTCCCTCGGTCATGAATCATCTTCATAAGCGGAGATGATAATTTTAAGAAAAATTAGTTATAAACTCCATTCATCCTAATATAATAGGTCACGTTTCTTTAGTTGGATGTCTCATTTCAATAGGTCACTTCTTGAAACAGAAAGTCAATACATAATAAATATTTCCACACAACTCATTATTTATCTCTCATTTCAATAGACCACTTTTTAAAATAGAAAGTCAATACACCAAATGTCATTGAACCTACACATAATTATATCTCATTTCAATTAAAAAAATAATGTTTCAATTTCTCTCTCCTATTTTATGGACAAATATATCCTCAAAAAGATCGAGTTATTTTTCATCTCCTATTTTATTATAAATTATTCATTTCTTAACATTTGTGCTCAAGTCTTGTGGCCTATTGAATTAAGAGATAGAGAATATTTGGTAAGTGGAGAAAGAATCCACAAATTACAAAAAATTGTTGAGTCCACTGGTGGTAATGTGAGTAAGGGTGATAATTAGTGGAATTATTTCAAAAACGAATTAAGAAAATATTTCGCAGAAGGATCAAAATGAAAAATAAAAAGATTGTTTCATAAACGAAAGAAGTATAATATTTCTTAGAGCATCCACAGTGGGGATGACTTGATAGCTTACTTGATAGAAGGGGAGACCACAATGAGTAAGGAGGCCACAGTGAGATGACTTGATAGCTTACTTGATCTTTTTAGTTTTGATTTTTGTATTTTTCATTTAAATTTAATTGCACAATTTTAAATAACACAATTTACTTAGTTGGAATTGTATGGATCTATTTTTGTTGAGAGAATTTGAGAGAGAATGAGGAAGAAGTTGATTGTGGTGATTGAGGAAGAATGAGGAATGAGTATATAAAGAAGAGAGAAAAAGAAAAAAAACAAAGCAACGGTCGAATGACCAAAATTTTTAATTTTTTTTAAGTCGGCAAAGAGCCGTTATTTTTAAAAATTTGTATTTTTTTTAATTGGCGGGAGTGGTGCACGCACCGTACATTTCACCCATCGTGCCTTACCCGAAAAATCGGGTCTTCCTTAAGTCACCTTCGACTGCAGTGGGACTCGATCCCCACCTTACTCGATAAGGTGGGGATCGAGTCCCCCACGGTAGGTGCTCTTATAATAATTATGTGCACGAGCGTGTGTGAGCTCGTAAGACCAAGCACACACTATCGTCACATGACTCGCATCATCTCATTGTTGGGAACTTAATGAAATATCATAATCCTAGTTTTGATGATACCAAAATCAATAGGTCTCAATTGTAATAGACTAGAACTGTTTTGAACTCAAGTGTTAGAGTTCTTTTTCTAGTTTAGTTGTGGTTCTGAAGACTGAAGATGCCGACTGAAGTATTAGTCGAAGGATTAGTTTCGACTGATTACTTAATGTGTGCCACGTGGATTCAGCGGACTGATACTAAAGTCAAATATCAGTTAAACATGCTTCCTTGAACTGAACCTCCAACGTTCAAAGGAAGCCACGCACTCCAGAAGTACAGCCGCATTAAATGCAAAGATCTCATGATCGTCCTTTCTCTGCAGAGGCAATTCTTTTTGGTGATTACCTTTTTTCAAAGATGTCGCATCTCCTGCTCTTCAAAGAAGCCGTTCTCACCAAACAAGGAACCTCGAAGATTAAAGCTCAGCCCAAGTTCAAATTACTCTCTAACGGAAGAAATCTTGAAGACCATCTCCGCCAATGGATCTATTCAAGACGTCTCCAATAAATAGCGCTCGAGGATCACTTCAATCTCCACCAATTCAACAACATAAGCTGAAACGCTGCCAAATTTGTTACTCAGCTAAACCAAGCCTCTCCAAAGTTTGAATCGAAGAAGAGAATCACAAAGCCAAAAATCAGTCACTCCTAATTACATACATTCTCTTAGACCTTAGGCAAATATTGTATATCCAAAGCCTAGGTTAAACTGACGGCAAAGAACTTGTTCTTTGTGGTTTAGTTGGCAAGTTTTCAAACCTCTATTCAACCAACCGAATTGAGTGTTTGTGCCGAAAAGGAGTTCAGACAGGTGTTCTGTCTCCGTGAGGTCCTAGTGCCCAGTGTGTGCTAGGAGTGAGAAATCCAACAAGATGTGTTGGTACTGAAGATTGGATCTTGAGTCGTCTCGGTTGTGTGCACCCGCAAGCACACGTTCAGGTTTGCTGTGCACCCGTAAGCAGGAGCATCGGTTTGCAGTGCACCCGTAAGCACTTGCCCAGTGAAGTTGTTGGTCTGATCAACCGACCGTGGATGTAGGAAGTATTTTCCGAACCACGTAAAAATCTCTGTGTTATTTACAGCTTTCAGTTCTTACTTTCTTACTTGCGCTCGTATCTTTTTGAATTGAAAACTGATTAATTGCAAAGAGAAACCTAACGACTGACAACGTGTTTAACTCACAGGCTATTACGAAACTAAAGTTTTCCGCTGCGTGTGTTATCAGTCTAACTGATCTATCCTCTGATAGTCAGTAAGATTCATAACATATCTCTGTTTATCAAACTCGACTGAAGCTTTACGTGTATCAATTAAAACATTTGACTTAACTGCTAACTTCTTACTAAAGAGTATTCAGTATCAGTCGTCAACCCTGTTTTGGTTAAAACTCTTTTCAGTAAACAGGTTGAGTCAGTTTGTGTTTGAAGTTTCGTTTTGGTTCATTGAACAAAAATAGTCTATAGGTGTATCCCCCCCCATACACCTATTCGAGACCCTCCGGACCTAACACTCATCTATGCGAGTGTCTTTCCATAGTAGAGCAAGTAATCAAGCTTCGTCCCTTCCCATTCAAGTTTACCGGAGCAATGAGTGGCCGGATCATAATGATGAACTAAAATGATGAGGTTAGTATGGTTCAATCATTTACACTCGTGTAAAATCTATGTATTCATACTCATACCAAACACAGTTAAAAAATAATTTTATTATTCTTATAGTCTCAAATATGTATATCATCACTCACAAATATCCAAACCCGTTTGAATGTATAAATATAATTGTTACAATAATTAGATATTCATCGTAATATCAACTCGAGCATTTTTAATTAAACACTAATAATACATAGAATAAACAAAAAATGCTACAAATTAATTAAAGAAAAGTTTGTGTAGACATGTTAATTAATGTTCAGACTCATTTTAAAAAAAATAATTTTAGTACCAATTTTTATCTCAAACTTGTATAGTAATACTCGATAATTGTCCAAACTGCTCATTTATATTTATAAAATATCTAATTAATTAAATATAAATTGCTATAATATTTAGTTATATATCTCAATAAATTTTGAATATTACGTACAATGTATACATTAATAACACATAAAATAAATATTCGCTTATTCTCCCAACCTGTTTAAATTTCTTATAATAATTGGTTTATGTCTCAATAAATCTAAATATTTAAATATTAATAATAAAAAGTATATATATATATATACTTTTATATATATATATATATATGGAGAGGTTCAAGAAAGAACCATAAATAAAAAAAAGAACGGAGAACCATTTTCAGTCATTCGATTATCAAGATCTACGGTGGATGTATCATCTTGTTGGATGAATGCACATCCTGGGTTCGAATCCTGAAGGGAGCAATTTTTTTTTAGTGCATTAATTTTAACAGCGAATGCATTAATTTTTACAATGAATGCATTAGATTTGATGGTTCTCACGTTCTCCAAAATAATGTAGTTCTCTCTAGAACCACACCCTATATATATATATATATATATATATATATATTATGAAAGGGTTCCTAGTAATTAGTTAATCGGAATAATGAAACTCGTATAAAACGATATTGGATATTTGCCATTCCCATTGGGCTGCCTGGGAAGAAATATCTAAAGAGCCCTGCGGATCTGCTGCAGTAGGTCCACATTTGAGGCAACACACCAAAGGAGAAAGTGAACCTATGCCATCGTTGTTTCCTGACTGCTCTTCAAGAACTGGAGCTTACTGTAGAATAAAAGAGTTTGATTCTTCTGGAAAATGGTGATATTCTGTTTTTCAGCATTATTGAGAACATGTTGGTTGGTTGGTAGAGAAGAAGAGGGAATTTGTTTGAAGCAGGTTTCAATGAGGAATGACTCCTACCACCTCTTTTCTTCAGCTGGCGTTCATCATGACTATTCCAACATCCTCAACAGCTGTGAACTCTTCAACTAGCTGTCGAATTAGCTTATGCTTCGGCGTAATAGATGCAATTAAAAGTGAGTGTGGGAAAGGGTAGGGCCATTGATAACTAGCAACTGCAGTGACTGTAAAATAATCTAGATGCAATTCCATAAATTATTGCAAAATTGTTTATTTAAAACTAGTAAAAACCCTCCCTAAATATAAAAAATATTCGCAATAACATCAATGCTAAGGAAGTATAAGACCTATGAGAAAGGGGCATATATTAATATAGGGAAGCTTAGCCCAGCTTCCATCTGCGTTTTCCGATAAACTAAAGTATGAGGGTTGAATGAATTAGGGCGTTCATCGTCTTGGTAAATCCAAATGTATGCACCACTCAAGGCTTTTGCATTTTTGTTTGAATTTGCTCTATGATGTTTTGCGGTATGTTATTAGTGATGCCTAAGTCTCGCAGCTACACTCAATTCATGAGTACCAATTGCTTGTTGTCTTATGCTTACCGTACCCTTAGCTTAGGACACATTTACTAGTATACGAGTATTCCTTACCAGTGATTCAATATTATCCTCTATATACCGAAAACCAAGCAAGGATTTTGCTCTCAGTAGTTAACTAAGAGGACCCCGTAATGATTTTGTTATCCATACTACTTAATTACTTTGAAATTTGAGAGAGATGAAATCTTCATTATATTTGTATGACACAAGTACTAAAGAAGGTGGGGAAATAATGCGACGTTTTTTGTTTTGGCCATATCTTTCTCGTCCAAAGTTCGATTTGCAATCCGTTTGCTCTCATGAACTCCTCTCGAGATGAACTACAACTTCTATTTCAGAATATTTTTCCATATTCGATCTCAAGATTCCTGTAAATTCCATCAAAGTTCGAGCAAATATTATATTTCACAATATAAAGCAATATAAGCACAAAACAACCATCCAACACTCAATTCCCTATAAAATTGACATCTTATGAACACTAAAAACCATGAAAATATGAGTGTTATCACTGATCTGGGCTAATAAGAGAGCAAAAATTCAATTTCTCATCGGGATCTAAGAACATAAAAATATAAACCCAAAATCAAGAACATCAACGTCTTAGCTCGATCTTCCCACAGACGGCGCCAGTTGATGTGTTCATAAATAATTCCCATGGATAAGCGTAGATAAAGCAGTAAAATGATAGCGTTTTTATTATTGGAGAAGAGTTGTGAGTATCAGTCAAGAGAGTAAGAGAGTCACCCATTTCTATGCATAAGAGCCCTATTTATAGATGGCTAGTTGGGTTTAGCCCTAAAGCCCATAAAACAGTGCAATAAGGCCCAAGTCGTTGACATAGCTGGAATCTATCATAGTTGGAGGCCATAGCTGAAATCTGCTCGAGCTGGAGGTCATAGCTGAAATCTGCCCGAGCTGGAGGTCATAGCTGAAATTCGTCATAGCTGGACTTTGACATAGTGTCAAAGTAGGCTTCTGAGCTAAACTGTCCCCGGAGCGCCCCTGCGAGTGGATTTCCAAGGGTGGTCTGCCAAGGGTGGGATTTCCACGGGTGCACAGCGCTGATGCATATTTTACTCCTCATCATTACCACATTAAATTGAAGAATCTTTTTATTTTAAAAATACATATAAATATCCTTTTTTTTATATGACCAGATTAAATTGGAGATCAATGGTGAAATTTGATAAAAGATTAATATTGGAATTAAGATGTATTTCATGTTATTTTATATGATTAAATTAAATTGAAGAACCTATTTATTTCATATACATCTAATTAACATTTTATATGATCAAATTAAATTGAAGAATATATTTATTTTAAATATATCTATGTATCATTTTATTTAAAAAAATTATGATGAAGTTTAATAACCATTTTATTGATTTCAAAATCATCATTTGCTATTTTCATGCTTCAATTTAGATAGAATTCTAAACTCACATGATAAGAAAAACACACACTATATAATAGTTATACAATGTGGGACTGATGATTAGTTAAAAAAAACACATTATATAAATAAAATGTGGGTATGTTGATTGGTTAATGTGGTAATAAAAGTTGAACTTTTTATTTAGATTATGAAGTGGTGAAGTTTTGTAAAAATTTAATATGAAAATGATGGTTCAAAATAATTTAAAATGGAGGACGAAGGAGATGTCACCTAAGATTGTGAATTATTAATAGATATGAAATGGTCCAACTATTAGGCCATCTTCACATTCTTCACGTTATATATTTGGTCAAGTACAACAAAACAAAGAATTAGTGGTGGTACCAAAGTCAATGTTATATGCACGTGGATACTTAGCAGCCTCTTCAATTGCGTGTATTTTCGCCGCATTATAATATAGGATCTTTCCACTAATAATAAAATTACACAACTTTGTAAAACATGCTACTTCTTTGAATAAACTGTTTTACTTGAAAGAAATGTTTGTAACTAAATTCCCTTTTCTAAAGCAATAAATATTTCATAGAGTTTCGAGTCTTGACTAGAATCATTATATGACTTGCTATTCTAAAATCTATAAATATATTCAATAAGATCTTTCTAAGAAGTTGTTTCTTTACAAAATT
The DNA here is from genome assembly GCF_028751815.1 of Salvia miltiorrhiza. Lineage (NCBI taxonomy): Eukaryota > Viridiplantae > Streptophyta > Magnoliopsida > Lamiales > Lamiaceae > Salvia > Salvia miltiorrhiza. The sequence continues at coordinate 43,346,613 of NC_080390.1, read as the reverse complement.
TGTAAATAAATGATCACCTATAAACAATTTGTATAGGTAGTTTATACAAAAAAATCTCATTATGAATAGACTCGAATATAAATTTTTTAATCTTAGACATTATTCACTCTACCACTAAAATCATCATACACGCTCATAAATAATTTTCTTTTATATAGATAATATATTCATGTTTGTTGAGATGGGTTAACCGTTAATGTAATGCAAAAGGCAATAGAAATTATTTTTAGTAGGATTTAGAAGAAATAAATATTTTAAAATATTAAAATATTTAACTTCAATTATTAATCAAGCAACTATTAAATCAACACATGTAAATAAAATATATAAAAAAAATCTAAGATGCAAAATATAAGCCCAAGAACATGTTAATGTTATACTACATTTTATAATGTTTTTTAGATATATTTTATACTAATATTTATTAAATTATTTGTATTATTTAATTTATTCGTTAAATCGTAAAAAATGGGTTATTGATATGCACAATCCATACACGTGTGTATATATATGTGTATATATTGAGTGTTGAGACAGATATCCTTGGTTTCATCCAATAATGGATATCTGTAGTTCTCTGCAGCTATCTCTGGAACTCGGAATCTGCAGTAGCCATGGAACCAACACACGATTTCGAGTGCGCACTTGTTCAATTTTTGTCTGTCATTCAACGACTCAATTACTCATTCTTTTCTAAATTTTACCATGTCTTAAGCTGCAGAATTCAGAATCACGAGGCGAATTTTGTGTTCTCCGCTCTAATTTATCATCATTTTCGGTGGTAATTTCCCCCCTTTGGTGGATTTTTACATTGTGCTGTAGCTTGGTTGTCAGTGTTATTTGCTATAGTTAAATAATCATTTTTTCTTATTTTTGGTGCCACTTTTTGTTTCAAACGAAGTACTTTATTTTTTCTTTCTCAAAATTGAATATTACTATGATTTTTCGAAGTTCATCATTTGCATTATTCACAATTCTATACACAAGTCGCACACGATGACACTAATCAAGCATAGGTCCACTAGCATTTTATCACAGAACTCGTATTTTGTGACAATGTGAAGTTATTTGGTGAGAAAATAATTATTTGTTACAGTTTCAGGAACAGTGTGCTTGGAGTAGAGATCTTTCAAAGAGGATAAAGAGACGAGCATGCACCATCTCCCCTAGGAATCATCAGCTTAAATGTCACTGTTTTGTAAATAGAGTGCCCTCTTTGGATGCTACGTCTATAAAGAGTGCCACTTTAACTTTAGCAAGGTAATTACTTTGTTGACTTTAACAGGATGATTTCTTCTTTGCTTTAGATGGTTGTAATCAATATTTTGTAACACCAGGACTACAAAAAACATTTATCGGATCACCAAAATTCACAGGGATTATGCTAAATGTAAAGATCTTATATGTAGTTTGGAAAATATGTAGACGTATTACGAGGCATAAAACTAATTTTAGTAAAAAAACTTTGTTAAACTTAGAAAATTTAAGCAGTAGCGCTGTCACTTGATTATGTAATTTCATCAAATGTTTATTATAAGCACTTGATGCTTTTAGAAGAATATCTGTAGAATTATATTGGATGATTTTTAGATTTTTGGTGACTATGGAATATGTAATAGAGAGTATTAGCTAACAAGTGATATGCTAATATTATTAATCCAACTGACACTATGTTAAAAATAAAAAATTACCAGAAAAAAGTAATTTACTGTTAAAGAAGTATTAAAATGAATATATAGATATGTGTGTGTGTGCACGCGTGCGTGCCTGTACGTGCACATGTGCACATATGCATGTGTGTTTGATAATGTAATATATTGAAATAAGTTATACGGGCAATTTAATCCTTTTTTACAATACTGGGTGTTGGGGTGGGGATGAGACAATTTAGAGTAAAAACAGGCAAAGTGATGGTCATCAAGGTTGTTAAAGAGGGATTAGCCCTAATCCTTCAAAATGACAACAGTAAGATTCTTGTAATCTGACAATCACATATTGTAATTACTAGAGTCTAAAATTCTAATCAAATATATATTTGCGAGCCAAGTACACATGTGAAGACCATTGACGTAGCTAGAGGGGGGCAGTGGGGGCACTGGGCCCCCCTGGAAATTTCAAAAACACTAGGGGTATTTTAGTAATTTTATATTTAATATTAAATAAATACATAAATATTCTTATTTTAGTAATAATCCCAATTTTTCTCTACATAAAGGAGATAAGCTATTGAACGATTGTAAAACTAGTGTTTTAAGGATGCGTTTACTTCAGTTGAAAAAAAAATTATTGGAAAATGATAGATAAGAAAAGGTGAGAAAATATTTTTCTCTTTTTTTATCATATGTTTTGCTAGAGATGAAAAGATGATAAAATGTTGGAAAATATTTTCACACCCATACTTAGGATAATATTATCCAATATTGGAGAGAAAATGAGTGAAAAGGGGATGCCCGATAAAATATTTCACACTGGTCAGAGAAAATTTTCCATCATAGTAAATATGTGAAAATGATGGAAAATGGATGAAAATATATTTTTTCTCTGTTTTTCCATCAAAATAAGTGTAATTGGTAATAAAAATGAATAAGTGATTAGATGTTTTTTACTTATATTTATTCCATATTAGAAAATTAAAATAAATTTAGCTGGTTACGAAGAGAGTATTTGGCCCCTCCTAACTAAAAAGTCTGGCTACGTCACTGGTGAAGACAATGCTTCTCACACTATCCTCTATTCATACATATGAGAAGGGTAGTGCTTTGGTACACATTTATTTTCCCCTCATTATCTGCAAAACTTTCTTACACCCCATTGACCCCCAAACAATTTTAAGACAACTGCCTGGCTTCTTTTGGGCTTTAAATGTTGTGTAAGCAGAAGAGATGCATGTCTTCATGAACTTTATACCCCTTAAGTAGAATGCCAAATGGCCAATGGGTGTGCTGTTAGCTTGATTTGTTGACTATATGAAGAAAAAAGATGTAAGGTGAATTTATCATACTTGTAAGCAAATTCCTTGCAGACCATTGAAATTTTAATTCAGGACGAATCAGCATTGGGGCTTGACTAGTTGTGTAATAGGCTTTAGCAGATGAAATCGATCTTTTAGCTTTTTGAATATGATTATACCACCAAACCCAACAAATTTTTAATAAAGTATGGTTATGCATGAATTTTATTTGAACTATGTATAATCTTCATACATGCTGGTGTTTTGGCTTGTATTGTGTTTAGTTAAGCATCTGCTTGCATGCCCTTTGGTTTCAGACAATATTTTCGTTATTAAAAAATCTTAGGGCTTTGCAGATCATTGAACCGTCTGCCAGGAAATCCCCATGTGATCAAATTGGCTTCAGCTGTAGGTTTTGTTATTTTTGCGATATGGGGACTTAGGCCACTTGTCCGACAAAGCAGAAACATATTTCTAGGGGTATGTGCGTTGGTATTGTAGTTTTCTTCACTGTTTCTTGCTTTCTATTAAACAAGAAAGAGCCTACATGAAGTTGAGTTGACTCTTTTTTTTGCCTATTTTAAACCACCTTCCATCAAACTTAATGCAGAAAAGTGATAGCAGTTGGCGAAGAAGCAGCACATTTCATGTTACAGCCTCTTACATTCAACCTTTACTGCTATGGGCAGGAGCAATCTACATCTGCAGGTTGGTTATTGAGAAAAGAACATAAATACCTGATTTTGTGACATACTGAGTGGAAGTCAATCTCTTACAGAGCATTGGATCCAATGATTCTTCCTTCGGAAGGTGGTCAGATTGTTAAAAGGCGGCTCCTAAATTTTGTCAGATCATTGTCAACAGTGTTGGCCTTTGCATACTTGTTTTCAAGGTCAGTGCCATTTTCTGTTGGCTAATACAGTTAAATGGCTAGTAGTATCTTTACATGTGTAATTGTTGTGCTGCATGTTTGCTCGGAGTTTGACGTGCACTTTTCACTATCATTATCATTTGGATCTTCAGGGGTTGCTTCAGTCTATCCCAAGTAGTTGGTTAATGGTTACCATGATTGTTTATATTCTTTTGTTTTCTTGATGGACCTTAATTATATTCGACAAATACATAGACGCTATCCATGTCTCCATGAATTTCCTGTTGATTGACTAATGTATATGGAAGCTGCATATATAGGTAATTAGGTACATAAATGGATGCATGAATACTGTGAAAAAATATATAGATATGTACATCTGCTGTCTGTTGTGTTAGTGATCTTCAAGTCACAGATCAGTAAATTTATTTTAATTTTTAAAGTGCACATAAGGAGATGAGAACTGCTAAAATTGACATGGGATGATTTTTTATTTGTAACGAAATAGAGTAAGCATGCCTGAACTTTACTGTATTCCTCATTTGTCTTTTCCCGCTTTTGGCAAAGGAAACCAGAATGAGCTACCTAGAAAATAGAAATTATGTCAGTGGTGGAGAAAGGAAGCACTGCACATAGAAGCTATGCCTTTAAGCAACTTTGGTTCATAAGGCTTCAACGATCTTTGCATGTTCTTTCTTAATTTTCAATGTCCGGTCTATCTCATGTTATGTATGGTATAGTTATGTCATGAACTGGTGAACTGAGCATCCTCCCCTCTCATCTTTTTTTTTTTCTTTTTCTTTTTTTAAATTTAAAGTTTTCTGATTCATAAACAATTTTCCCTCGTCCAATATTGCATGGCACAACTACTTCAGGAAGAAAAGACTAATCCTTCTTTGTATTACTTTATGCAGTGTAATTCAACAAGCACAAAAGTTCTTCATGGAGACAAATGAACTCACGGATGCTAGTAATGTGTGTTCCATCTCTTAAATTTCATGCAACAGTGTGATAGAAGTAAACAGAACACGAACACAAATACCAAACCAAGAGGAATTATATTGATAATCAAAAGACAAACTACAACAGAAGAGGAACTCTCTCCTTGTCCAAACGGCAATTAGCGTCACTAAATTTCCAGCCAAAATCCTAGACAAGTCTCTTTGAAGGATAGAGACTTCTTTTATTTCCCAGCTTGACTTCCAGGGGAAGTCAAGAGTAGCTTCCTAGGAAAGCTTAAGGATAAAAACGCTTGCTAAGCCCACATAGTAATCAGCAGCCCAAATGAAAAACAACTAACACATAATAAGCTAATAAATTAAAAATTACTAAACAAAGCAGCAACCATGTCCTAAAATCACTTTCAGGCGAAGTGATATTTGATCTCAAGGGGAAACTTGTAAAGGACTAAGAAACCTAAAGTGTTGTATGCATGCTTAAAAGACCGAAACATTTCTTAAAAGGAAGATCCTTAATGGGGAGTGTATCACTTTGCTTCTTGGCAGATGGGCTTCCAGTTTGTTGGCAGAACTGTATACACAGCTATATGGGTAGCTGCAGTGTCATTGTTCATGGAGTTGCTAGGTTTCTCAACCCAAAAATGGATTACGGCTGGAGGGTTTGGGACAGTTTTGATCACTCTTGCTGGACGTGAGGTTTGCATAAGTTCTAATTTCTCTGCTTAAGGTTTTCAGTTTAGTTTTGCTACCTCTTGTAAAGCTAAGGAAAAGATTATTTAATAAAAACTGAGTGGTCTTGCATGCCTCTGAAAAGCATACTTTACTGTTATTTCAGATTTTCACAAATTTCCTTTCAAGTGTGATGATTCATACAACCAGGCCATTTGTCTTGAATGAATGGATCCAAACAAAGATTCAAGGCTCTGAAGTTTCTGGGACAGTTGAGGTTTGTATTGGGTCTCTCTTGTTATAAATTAATTAGATGAAAATAGTTGATACGCTGGACAATTCTTAAATGATGTTCCTTGTCTAAAGTCGCTGAATTATGTCCCACTGTCGGGATGATATTTTATCCGATCTATCTACTTTATATGTGCTTCCGAATTTCAGAATTAAATGAGTGTCTCAGACTTGTGTCAGTAGATATCATTCTCAATATGTTACTCAGAATTAAATGATTGTTGCTCAGACTTGTGTCAGTAGATATCATTCTCAATATGTTACTCAGGATTCCTATTAATGTTTTTGCAATTTCACTTCTGAAGCATGTGGGATGGTGGTCGCCGACTATTATTAGAGCTGATGACCGTGAAGCTGTCCACATTCCAAACCACAAATTCACTATGAATATTATAAGAAATCTCAGTCAAAAGACTCACTGGCGCATTAAAACTCATCTGGCTATCAGTCATTTAGATGTTGGCAAAGTTAATGTGAGGATTTTGTTTACCTTTTCCTTCTTACTGAATGGGTTCTGTAATATCAAACTTATTCTCATGAATTTGATTACTTACTAGCACAACCTCTATGCAGAAAATTGTAGCTGATATGCGCAAGGTTCTGTCAAAGAATCCACAAGTGGAACAACAGAAATTGCATAGAAGAGTATTCCTGGACAATATTGATACTGAAAATCAGGCCCTCTTGGTTAGTTTTGATTCTTTAATATGCTCATAGTGTCTTGACTCTTGAGGATTATCCTATAAGGTTCTATTCCAGATTAACCTCTCTCCTGTGTCTTGACTCTTGAGGATTATCCTATAATATTCTATTCCAGATTAACCTCTCTCTCTCTCTCTCTTCTGTAATAGAAATCCTAGGCCTGCAGAGGGTATATGCTGGATAAGATTATTACATTTACGAGTTCTGGAAGGACTCATTTATAAGCATGATTTCTTTTGAGGAATTTCTTTGTTTTGTACATCTACAGCAAAGATATCTTAGAACCAGCTGAAAAATTATTTTTTGATGCATGCTTCAAATGCTGTGATCTAATTAGCTCCAAAAACTCAGATATTGGTGTCCTGCTTTGTGAAGACCTCCCGTTTCGAAGAATATTTGTGTGTTAAGGTAAGGATTCATTTGTTTGCCGCTTCACTCTTTAGTTACAAATCATACACAAATTTATATTTAAGCATGATTATTATGTACCATGGCCTGTCCTGGTATTGTTATCGATCTGTGTAGTGTTTTTCGTCTTTTTCTGTTTGGTAATTGCTCCTCTTTCGGTGATGGGGATGGAAGTTCTTGGGTAAACAAAATTTCGAATTTGATTTTGCAATACAAAAGTATAGACCTCCTCCTCAGTCTGCAAGACACATTTGTTTGCATAGTCTGTCCGTTTTCATGTTATGTTTCTCTATACACACTGCGTATTTGCTTGATTTTACTAGATTGATTTTGTCATCGGTCTTTTCATGGTAAACCTTGAGCTAACTTGGATTCGTTCATGGCTGACAAAAACAGGAAGCTATTCTTCTAGACCTTCTAAGAGTAATTTCACACCATCGTGCTCGATTAGCCACGCCCATCCGCACAGTTCAGAAAGTATACAGAGATGCCGATTTGGATGATATACCATTTTCAGATTCTATTTTCTCATCGGGAGCTACTTCAAACCGCCCATTACTGCTGGTCGAACCTTCCAATAAAATCAATGGGGAAGATAAGACCAAACCACACGTCCGATCAGCACCTATAAAGGGGGATGAAGATGAAAAGGTGACACCAAGATCAACACAGTCAGCAGCAGATGGTAAAGAGGATGGTGCTAAAGGTGAAGATATCGATACAAAACCCAAAGAAACAGAGGTTGGCGAGGAGTCTGGAAGAGGGGCCAAGGATGTGAAATCATCTCCATGGGATGCTGCAACCAAATCCCCCAAGTCTGAGGAAAAGCTCCCGGAGGGCGCCCCGTCTACTTCACAAGCTAAACAAGATGTAAGACAACAAGCGGCACATGCTCCTCCTCCAACCAAACCTTCTTCTTCTCTCGAAGAGAACATAGTTCTTGGTGTTGCGTTGGACGGCTCGAAGAGAACCCTTCCCATTGATGAAGATGCAGTGCTCCCATCGAACCCCGAAGATGCAAAGGAATTGGCTCCGTTGCGTAGTGGCAGTGGGCCTGCAGCGACTCGGACGGAAAACAAGGATTCTAAACAGTCGAATACAGCAGGATCTCCAATTAGTGATCAACAAGATTAGTTGAATACTCACTCCTTTCTTTTTGCACACTTGCAATTGTAACAAGTGTGTGTGTGTGTGAGAGAGAGAGAGAGAGAAAGAGAGAGAGAGAGTAGCTATGGTTGTAATTTACACTGTAAATAGTCATCCTTACATGATATAAAGATTGCTCTAATATTTCAAGTGAAAACAAGAAAACAAAAAACAAAAAGAAAGGAGGAGAGAATGATTTTTGCTATTTTACTAATTTAAGTGTTGGAGGCCCTTCCAATGACACTCCACCGTGCTCCTAGGAGGGATCTAACGTTTGCTTGTGAATACAAGAAGTGACAAATAGAGTAATTTCAAAATCTTCTATTCGTCATTGATGAGTTATTTTCAATATAGTAGTACTACTATAGCTCATGTCAGGGGCAGATTTATTTGATGGCTGCACTGGGCCAGTGCAGTCCAAATATTTTTCCTATATATATTGAATATATTTGGCTTAATATCTATATAACCATAGTCCAGTCTAACCTTGAAAACAATATTAAAATTCTTTCACATAATAATGAAAATTAGTTTATATTTATAGAAGATAGGTTTTTTTTTTAAAAAAAAAATGACTAGATGTAGCTTTTTATGTGCTTTCAATGTACCTATTATTAAATTAATAAAAATAGTACAATTATTTACTATATTAAATGATTGATTTCTAATCTATGTTCATTCAAATTCTACTTAGACACAACAACGAGTTGTACGGGCTGTCTAAAAAAAAATTGGTCCGAGGACTACCTCCCTCGAACCCGGTGGAATACCTTCAAGTTCAGCCCCCCCTTCCCCCCACACACACATAAAAATCCTGGATCCTCCCTTGGCTCATGTTCGATACAAAATTACCTTTTGTGAAGTAATCGAAATTATCTTCTCTATCCACAATACAAAACAAATTTCTCTCTTTTTTTCTCTCCTCTCTCACACACGCCTACAAGCCTGTGGTTGCTTTGTCATTTGTTCTGCACAGTTGAAATTCCCCACTTTGTCTCCCTTGTCGTTTTTAAATCATAAAGATTAGGAGTGGCAATCTAATCTCCAAGGAGATATTCAACGGTTCAGACATCAATTTGTAAACAATAAGGCCTAAAATTCAAATTAATCTTTAATTTGGGTGGCCGCACAACAATAAATTTAATTTTAAATTAAATTCGCATGATGAAAATATGCAAGTGCACATGTTCTTTTGGTACTTTCAAACCATTAAGTTGCACCAAATATTACAAAAAGAACATCTACCCCGTTTGATGGTTGATCCACCATTCTAGTTTTTATTTCTAGAATAACTCAATTGGTTTGATGATTGATCAATGAGAGTTATAAAATGTTGTTACTTAATTACAACCAAAAATAACACAAGTCGACATTTAACGTGAACACAATAAACATTTGAAATCTACAAAGCAGAAATGGACACAAGAAACAAACCAAGTTATGGCAGAAAAAATAATGAGGATTTAATAAAAATATACTATGTTACACCACACCAGCATCATCCTCCTAACCGCTACACAAGAATTTGCAATTCAAACCCAAATAAATAATTTACAACCCCAGATTTTTACAGTGATTTTCTACCCCCTTAATGAATCTCCAAGTGAGTGTGCGGGGTCATGACACGCCTGTGTCTCTATAACTAAAACGCGTAAGGGGTCGTCATTTATTCATAAATAGTAAACAGCTGCAGGCGCAAAGGTACCTCAAGCATTGCACATGCAATCAGGTGCAGGGTATGTGTATATGGACTGTGTAGGTTTGCGTAGTCTCAACTGTCCTTGCCTATTCTTGTGCCCTCCAACGACGGCTTCTTCAAACTCCGACCAAGTCATGCTCTTGTTCAAGAAGAGCTGCCCCAGCAACGCCATGCTCGGCCTTATGGTCTTCTTGTTTTCATATGTTCGATGGCCCACCTGTGATATACAAGCTCATTGGAACTCAAACATACCATGACTAGTTTGATGCAATGAGAGAGAGAGAGAGGAGCTTACAATAGCATTATGCATATTTCCTGGCGAAGCAGAAATGAAGATATCACTGTGCATGCTGACATAGTAATCGACTGCTGCTAATAATGAAGCCTTTCCTTTAATTTGAGCTCTTTCTTCTGAAGACGCCAGACTCTTTTTGTCTTCCATAAGAGGAAACAAACTCCGCAACGTTGAGATCCTAGCTTCCCCACCATATACCTGAAATAGACGACGACATAACAACAAAATCATTCCAATGCAAATGGTTGCATATTAGTTACTAAGGTTAATATTTGTTACTCACCTTATGGGAAGCTAGATATAAGCGAGTACTGTTGTCAAATCCCAAAGCTGCCAGCAGCAATCCAATCTCTTCAGGAGTCAACGGGCACCGCCCTCGGCTCCTCAACTCCTCATCAGTAAATTGAGAATTTAACACCCTTCCCTGCCAAATAACCTGTCGGTACTTGGCTAGAGCCAACTTCTCAGCCTTGCCTCCACCAAAGTCACATGCCGAGTGGGCAGCCATGTCCTGACAAAAACATCCAGATTTAAGCATTCATGCTAAATATCAGAAGCCCCATGAATGAAGCACAGCAGACCTTGTCAAAACGAAGATGGAGAACAACAAACTTTCCACTCCCTTGCCAGTCCCTAGTACCAGTAACTTTCTGTAGGTAGTTAGTGCCGTCTGCATCACTTGAACTAGGAGAAGTTCTGAGATGACTAACAAGAGCATCCCCAAGAGATCTGATATGAGGAACAAAAACCAATGCCTGAAAGTTGACTTTGCATCGTAGCCGTTGGATCTCCTCCGGCATATTGTCGAAGGCCAAACGGTGAGAAAATGGTGCAATTGCAGCGATTCCATAACTGGACAATCCAAAGATACTAAAGTTAACAACAACAAAAACAAAGTGCATAACTAGAGAAGAGGATTTTTCTTTCTGGTCAGCAGGGAAATAGCCAATAAATTGTGTTTTTGAGTTTTATTAGCATCTTGCTGCAATAGACTCCATTGCAGCAGTGAATCTCTTCATCCATGAAAATTTATCATATTAGCAGAGCAGTAAGTCAGGTCTGCATGCTTTTTTTAATGGATAAAATGAGTTATTATACTCTTTGAGGCCATGAGAGCTAATAAATCATCGAAAATTTTGGGAAGTTCAAAATAAAATTATACTTTTAGGGGGCGTTTACTTTGCATGATTGATAAAATGGATGATTGAGTATTTTTATCCTCAAGAGTAAGAGTTAAACAAAACTGGCTTGGAGGATAATAATAATCAAGGGCCTTGGGATATCCCAAAGTTGCAATCCATCAAAGTAAACAAGGGATTAGCCTTACTATTTTTATCAATCAAGGCTTATCCACCAAAGTAAACACCCCCTTAGTTTAAAATTATACTCCACTAAGGACACCTTATGACATACTCTAAGAATCAACAATTCAAACGAAAGTTAACATTATAATGAGCACACCGTGAAAATATGCATCAATGAATTTAGATAGACGTCGAAAATATTAGCTCTGGATTACCAACCTCTGCAAGACAGGTGAAACATTCTCCAGATACCAGTTTGCTGAAGCATGAACAGGTGCTGTTTTAATTCTGGTAGCTCGAATGGCTGTAGCGTAATATTCCCGCGTGCTCCAAAAATATTCATCAGGTAATTCTCTAACAATAGATATGTCATCTTTCAGCACGTTAATGAAGTGATCCACATCATATATGTCCATGAATGTGCTGCAAGAAAGACAGAAAGAGAAATAGGTACATTCAGTTACAGCTTTCAGCTTCAGCTGGAAATAAACAAGAATATGCACTCTTATTTAGTGCACTATCATAGAAGGCATAAACAGATGAACTTATCAAATTTTACCTTGAATCTTGCCAGACAGGATTCACTTCAAGATATGGAATTATGAGAGTCGCATTCAAAATTTTGGCAACGGCAACTGCATCACAAATCTTTAGAAACAAAAGTATACACGTCAGTGAAAGGAGGCAACTAATTCCAACCAAATAAGAAAAAAACTCCTTGACTATGCTTTATAGCATATTTTTTATTGTTTGAGGGTCTTCTTTATAGCACACAATATAATAACTAGAAGTACTTACTCCCATTCTTTGCTGATTTAGTCCTCCATCAAGGAACACCTGAATATATCCCTGAGACTTCTCTGGCAATGCTGCTCACACGAAAAGCCAATTATTAAGGAGAATAAAAATAAAAATTCTGCATATTTTATTTGTTGCATAAACCCCATTATTTTACATAAGTATTTCAAACTTGATAAAATACAAACTCCTTTCCCCTTTTCTGCGGTTGTGGGGGAATATACAGCAAGATTTTCTTATGACTTACTGGAGGTACTGCCTGATCGGACACAACGTTTCAGTGGTTGTTGAGGCAACGGCATCCATAGTTCAGCCAGTTGTCTATCAGACTATAACAAAAGGGAGAAAATGGAAGGAAAATTAAGCATCAGATACTCGAAGAATCATTGAACTTATTCTTGTTAGATGCTAAAACATACACCAATTGATGTCTTACTCACACTTTGGCGCTGCAAAGCACTCTTAAGCAAGCGAGAGTGTCTAGGTTTAGGAGCATTCCATTCCTGCACTAGACAAGTAAGCTATGAGAATCAAAATGAATTCAAACAACGATAACATTTCTAACAAACAAGACAGAGAGTGCAAATAAAAATGTCTAGCTACTGCACTAATTATATAGGTTATGAATATCAAAAAGAATTCATCCAATAATAACATGTGTAACAAACAAGCTGTAGCCTTAGTTGGTAAAAAAGAGAATAGGTATCAGTAATCGAAAGGACAGGTTAGACAAAACGACCCCTTCAGTTGCTAACCCAGACATTGATTATAATTATACCATCCATGCTCTATAGCTAGTTGTTTCCAACATCAATTTTACAGTTGAAGTTAGCCATAATCTAGCACCAAGGGCATTTCACACATCAAATTATCGAGCAAACCTCTGACCTTTCTTGATTTTTTAATCTTCGATCCTTCTAAAGGGAAAGCTTCCAAAGTAGATGGAGCTACTATTAACTCAATTAGTGCAAGGAACTAACTACATCCAGGTTCTCAAACTACTCAACCTACCTACGCCAGTTTCAGGTATCAGTATCCCGTAAGTGCCAAACGATATTATTATTACTTGAGAGAAACATCCTTAACCATCAACGAAGCACTTCCATACTCCAGCAATTTGGAAGGAAACCACAATTCTCTTTTAAGCTAACATAACTAGATTGTAAAATTCATCCTTTCCTTTTAGTCGCCTACATTCTTTAACAATGTCTCCAAATTGAGGAAGATGCAATCTATATAAAGAAAATTACCAGTACCCCACAAAGTTCTGACAATAATGAAGAAGAAAGCAAGCAAATATTTTACTTTTTTTTTACAAAAAAAAACTTGTGCATCTCTCTCTCTCTCAAGCCGAACAGAACCCAGTAATCAGAATCCAGAAAGCAAGCAAACAGAAAGGCACAAAAGCACACAGTACAAATGGATCATTATAACTTTCAAAGCAGGAAAAATTCACACAGTGAGATGAAGAACATACCGAGAGAAGAGAGGGGAAAGCGTGGCTGAAAGGGGTGAATATGCTAGGAAAAAGAAAGGGTAGTAGCAGGACAAGAGCAGCAGCCATAGTTCCTCCTCTATGGCTATCGCTTTGAGAGAGAGAGGGTTGCCTCATAATAATATAATGGCTGTTGATCTTTAATTACTTCAACGATACTAGTTTTATTACAAAAAATAGGCTTCAAGTCTTAATCTCGGAACACTACACTAAAGCAGCTTCCATGCAGGAGAGAGGGACCATCCTCATTATCAGCCTCACTAAAAGCATCTCACATGTCGACGCTAAATACAACTGTACAGTACTTATGCTCTTAAGTCTTACCTCAAACAAAAATCAAATAAAGAAGTACTACTACATTCTTAAATAATTCATCTCCCCTTTTTGGGGTCTGTGTGACAAGATATAGTAATAAATACAGGCAAAGATCGTTACTTTATCTCACTACAACAAATATAAAGAAAACAATTCCTTGATTCCATAATTCTGGTCCAAAGACCGAAAACGACACTAAAACAAATCACACAGTAGCAAAAATGCTTATGTGTAGAAGAAAAATTGGTAGGCAATGGGGGGAGATGAATGATATCGTCGTTTTCCAGATGGGGCCCCGACGGCCCAACGGATAGATTTATATTGGGAAGAGAGAGAAAGAGAGGAGAGAGACAGCGCACCGCTCCGCTTGGCGAGGGCTAATACGTGTCCAAAAAGGACTGAATCATGAGCTGTGTGGGCTTCAACTTTTCCTCAGCCTTTCACGGAAGCGATGCACCCTTTTATTGACTCCACCTCTCACCAAAGAAATTTACCGCTATTCTGGATAAATTAATGGCTTTTAAACCCTCCACCGACACTGCTCTTTCACCATAAAAACACAGATTTATCGTCGCACTGTGTGTGTGTGAGAGAGAAATAAAGAGAGTGGGGTAGCGGTAGTAGTTTTTGCTCTGGTTTTCCAAATTTTATGCAAATAAGGGGCAGAAAACGCATTTCTGTATATTCTTTAATTGATGTGCTCTTTTTCTGTATATAAAAAAATATTTAATTGAATTGGTGCTTTGTTCTCGCATTTTGATGTATAAGTGTTGTTAGGGAATTAAATATGACTAGAAAAGAAAAATAGAATCACTGCAGAAAAAAATTGGAGTTTATCTATCTTATTGATTGTTTGTTGATGATGATTATATATCAGAAATATAGTTGTTTGTTTGTTGGTGTAATCAATTGTTTGTTCATCATCATAACTTGTGTTGTTTGTATAAGTATACTAGAGTTAAAATTGATAGATTTCAATATAACAAATATGAACAAGTTATAATCAAATACGCTCGAGTTAATTTAGAGTTGTCTAAAAAGTCAAATTTCAATTTAAAATTAAATCACGATTTTGTAGTTATAACAAAATTAAAGGTAAAGTTCAAAAAAATATTAAAGGTGTATTTATAAATTATATTTTTCTTTTTTTTTAATATCTTTATACTATTATGAAATTTGACTAATTATAAAATATTTAATATGCATATTAATTAAAGATCACAATAGGAGTTTTAATTTGATATATTTGATGTAAATACTTGATTTAAAATGTAAAATTTATATTTATTTAAAGATTAAAATTTTAAAAAATCTCATTTCTCATCTTTTTTTGAATAAATCTAGTTTTTAATTCATTTTTTATTTTTTAACTATTTTTAGGCCTTTTCATAGTATAAATTTTTATTATTGTGAATTCTTCTTTATTTTTTTTAATATTCAAGTCAAATATATTTAGTTAAAATTGATTTTTTTATTAATATATTAGTATTGAGGTGAGTGACAATCTCATATCAAATTATTATGTTGAAAAAACAATGTTAATAGTATATGCCTTCAACTTTGGCCTTTCTTTTAACTTTAATTTTAATTTATCTTCAATGATTTGAATTTTATAAATTTATTTATTTATGTCAAGCGTTCAAATTTTCAATCACAGTCATATGATTAGGCTCACCAACAAAATGAGGTGGAAATGCAAAATTAAACAATATTAAAAGTTAAGATCTCTACGGTTCTTTTTTAGAGCCAAAGGGAAAGATTGCGTCAACTTAAGACACCCCATCAGGAAAAATAATGTCATGCAACGCAACGCGCCAATAATACAATTAGAACTAGAAAAACATAAAGCAAATTTTGCTAGCATTTTTTTTTTAAAAAGGAAAAAAAAATACCCGAAAGTGTGGGAGATTAGGTAGATCCTTAACCTATAAATAAAATATCAATCAGTATCCCATGTATAACAATGTCCAAAAATGACATCGCTTAGCAGAAACAATAAGGAAAACCCAAAAAACATAAATAGATGTAACTCAAAAGTGGCTACATCCAGAGGACATAGGAAACAAAATCAAAAAGGAAACATGCCAAAACAAACAAACTATCAACATGAAAACTAAATCTAAAGTTAGAATAGCCAAACTGATCCATCCTAACTAGAGCAAGAAACTGCTAAGGAGCACAAAAGCAATCAAAAGTAGTCAACGTCTGAGTCTGATGCCCTCTCCTCGCCATAAAATCCGCAGGTCGGTTTCCCTCGCGATGGGTGTGAGTGAAACAAACCCGCCGATGCTAAGTAAGCAGTCGGATCCAAGCAACAGTAAGACGGATACTAGTATGACCGTGATGCCCAGCAAACGTGAGCAAAACAATCGTCGCCGCATCCATCTCAACCTACGTATGAGTAGAGAAGGTGATAGCCAACCTAATACTCTCAAGCAGGGCAGCTAACTCAGCATCAAAACTGGAAATAGCATCACAAGGGTGCAGAAGGCAACAAGGAGGGCTCCAGTATGATCACGAACCACTCATCCGCCAGCACCTCGCTGCGTCTATGAATCGAAGGAATCATCTGTGTTCAACTTCACCCATAGAGACTTCGAAGGGAGCCAACGAACCAAAGTGGACCTAATAGAATTAGCATGGTGACGAGTCCAACTGATCTGCACCTAATCAAAACTAAAAAAGATTCCTTTAATATCTTGAATAATGTCCCCTGCAATCGAGAGATCCCGCTCCCTACTTTGAAGTAGGAGAAATGCATTTTGATTGTCCATTTCAAGAATAACATTTCTTCATTGCATGTGATCTTTCGCCAAAATGATCCTCTCTCTAAGACCAATGCAATCAACATCTATAATTGATAGGAATAGAGAAAATTGTGTGTTTATCACTTTTCTGAGTCATTAACGATATAATTGACCTTTGGTGCTCGACCTTTTAAGATATCATCAAAAACAAGAGATTGATCAAGTACACTAATCTTATGATAGGATTGAAGAATTGGATAGGATTGAATTATATTAATCTTATGATATCTCGTTCGGTTAGGTGGATACGGCTTGTGATTCAATCTTGGAACAATGCCACATAGGAATAATCTTGACTTATAAGTCTTGGCTTGCCCCCGATGTCAAAATTAATCTCGGGCCAACTCAATCTTAGGTAATCTCGGGCCAATTTAATCTCGGCAACCGAACAACCCCAAATATCATTTCTTGAACCTGAGGTTTCAAAAAATGCATGACAGATCCAGTTTCTTCCTGCATATTGCTTCCAAAATAATTATTGACATACTGCTTCTTCCTGCATATTTGTCATGCCCATGCAGTTGGACAATTTTTCCATTCCCAAAAGCATACAGTCAATCTGCCCCTCATACCTAGGAAACTTCGTCGTTCTCTGACATGACGAAGAGTTGTCATGTCCTCTAATTTCTAGATTATTTGCTCGACTTTACTGACGAAGCACCAAACAGACATCAGTGTTATATCTTCTAGATTAGTCATCAAACTTTGTGGATTTTGAACTATTTGTGTGTGTTTTGAACATTTTGAAGTAACCCTTTAGAGAAGTTTTCAAATGTTTGGTGATATTGAGAAATAGGAGAATAAGTTGGATCATGCGAGAATTCAAAATTCATAGCATAATCAAACTCTGGGAATTCGTTGGATCTTAGAATGTCAACAAGATTTGGATAATAGTCTTGGAATTTTGAGAATTTAAAAAAGAATCTCGATCCATTGAATAATAAAGAAAGAAACAATAAATGTTATATGTAGAGAAAACGAGAGAGGAGAATTTGTAGATGTGTTGAAATATAGCAAGAGTTGTCTCTATTTAAAGAGAATGAAAAAATATATATTTTATTATTTTTAACTTTTTTTAATATTTTATATAACAGATATAGTAATTTTATCTAAGTATCTAAACAAAATAACCAAAACTAGAATAGAGATAAATGTCTCTTTCATTGGTAGAATTTAGAGGGGGGAAAGAGAAATCATATTTTTTTTAAAAAGGTAAAAGAAATTTATTCAGATAGCGAGTACAAGGGATACTCAATCTCAATCACCAAAAATAAAATACCAACACAGAACAACAAGAAAAACAAATTCAGAAACACATGGGAAAAACGGTAGTTGCTCAAATGCACCCCGACAAATCGCCGGGCCAGGACTGTTTCAATCCAAAGTTCTATCAGAATTTTTGGGGTGTTGTCGGGCTTGATATTTTCAAGAGCTGCTCTCAATGGCTCTAGAATGGCTATTTTCCAGCAAACTTGAACCACACGCTCATCTCCCTTATTCCCAAGGTAACCTCTCCTTCGACTATGAAGGACCTCCGCCCCATTGCTTTGTGTAATGTCCTCTATAAGATTATTGCCAAGGTCTTATGCAACAGGCTTAAAAGGGCTCTCCCTCATCTTATTGACCGAGCCCAGTCGGCTTTCGTTGAGGGACGTTTTATCCAAGACAACATTATTATTGCTTTTGAGGCGATTCACTCGATGAAGAGGAAGACTAGAGGAAAACATGGCTCTCTGGCTCTTAAGATCGATATCAGTAAGGTTTACGATAGGGTGGACTGGAACTACCTAGATGCCGTCTTGTGGAGGCTCGGATTCTGTGACAAGTGGCGGGAGTGGATGAATTTGTGCGTGAAAACTGTTTCTTATGATGTTCTCATCAATGGTTCTACTGTGGGGCCCATCCGGCCGAGTAGAGGGCTTCGCCAGGGCGACCCTCTCTCGCCATACCTCTTTATTTTGTGTGCGGAAGGCCTCTCAGCCATGGTCAGACACGAAGTGGACAGAGGAAACCTTCACGGGGTACAGCTAGGGCGGGGTGGTCCTGCCATATCACATTTGATGTTCGCGGATGATTGCGTCTTCTTTTGCCGTGCCTCAGTTGCTGAATGTACTGTTCTAAAGCGAGTCTTGTGGGACTATGAAGCTGCTTCGGGCCAAGCCATTAATTTTCAGAAGTCAGGAGTATTCCTTAGCTCCAATGTGAGCGAGGGGGATAAACAGCTGATCTCCACTACTTTGGGAGTTAGCGCTCCTCTCAACACGGGCCGATACCTGGGATTGCCGTCACTTGTTGGAAGGAAGAAGAGAGAGATCTTTCAGTATCTTAGAGAGCGAATGTGGGGCAGAATCCAGGGATGGAATGGAAAAAAACTTTCCAAGGCGGGCAAGGAGATTCTCATCAAGGGTGTGGCCCAAGCCATACCTTCATTTTGTATGGCAATCTTCGCTCTCCCAACAAGCTTAACTGTTGAGATAGAGAGGCTGCTGAACTCGTTTTGGTGGAGCAATAAGGGGAGCGAGGGCAGAAGCATCAATTGGATGCGGTGGGAGAAGTTATGTGTGGATAAACAAAATGGTGGAATGGGCTTCAGGAGTCTTCAACTTCTCAATATCGCCATGTTGGGGAAGACAGGATGGCGTCTTATGACTGACCTAGACGCCCTTGTTTGCAAGGTCTTGAAGGCCAAGTATTTCCCCAACTGTGACTTTCTCTCGGCAGTCGTTGGCCACAGTCCAAGTTATGTCTGGCGCAGCATCCTTTCTGCACAAGATCTTGTTCGGAGAGGAGTGAGATGGCGCATTGGGGATGGGTTGAACGTCCGTGTCTTTGAAGATCATTGGCTTCGCCTCGCAGGCAACCTCCGTGTTACTTCTCCTTGCCCCCCGGCTTATCGGGACTGAGAGTTAGTGATTTGATGCTTGCCGGGGCCCAGGCTTGGGACGTTGGTCTTCTGAATACTATCTTCAGCAGCAACGACATTCGTGATATCATTAGTATCCCGCTGCCCTCTCACCCAACTCCGGACTCTTTGATTTGGCACTACTTCAAAAATGGCCTTTACTCGGTTAAGTCAGCATACAAATTGGCTAGCTCGCTCACCATCGATGAAACTTTTAAAGTCGAGGGTCACTGGAACAAGCTTTGGAAGGTTGACGTCCCTCCGAAGGTTCGTAACTTTCTTTGGCGCGCTGCTCGTCACAACCTTCCCACGAAAGAGAACTTCCTCTCCAGAGGCGTCTCGGTGGGTGGAGAGTACGCTACTTATAGGGCGAGGTTTGAGAATCCATGGCACATCTTCTTTGCTTGCCCGTTTGCCGAGGAGTGTTGGCTAGCAATCTCTCTTCCACCATTGAGGCCATCACAAATAGCAGTGACTCTTTTACTGCTGCGTTGTTCCGGATTGTTGAGGTCAAAGATGAGGATAGCAAGGCAACTATGTGTATGATACTCTCGCAGATATGGAAAGACCGAAATGTTGTGGTCTGGAAAGCCATTTATCCGACACCAACGCGATCGGTGGCCTCGGCTGCGAACTGCCGCGCTGAGTGGCGCCTCTCCTAGAGTTCCAGAACCTCGGACGATGTTTCTCCTTCTTCAGCTGCTGTCTGCGTGGGCTGGCATCAGATTCAAGCAGGTTCGATTCTTTGTGGAGTTGATGCGGCCTTCTTCAGAGAGGATGATGCCATGGGGCTGGGGTTGGTTATTCGCAACCACGCAGGTGACTTTATGATTGGGAAATCTATTAAAGTGGCTGGTGTTCGCAGCGTGGATGAGGGAGAGCTAATGGGCATCAAGGAGGCTCTCTCTTGGATCAAAGAACAGGGCCTTGTGCACGGCATTGTGGAGAGTGACAGCAAGCGAGCCATTGACGTTATAAGATCGAGGGCAAGAAACCTATCGGAGATCGGGATCATTGCAAACTCTTGCCGCGAAGAACTCATAACGCTCCCTGGTTTTATTATTCGCCATGTTAAACGTGACCGTAATGTTATCGCGCATCATTTTGCGAGAGCTGCGAGAGATATTGATTCACATCATGTTTGGAATGAACCTCCGGCCTTTGTGGTGGGTCATCTTCATCGTCCATGTTCATGTGATTAATAAAACTATCTCTTGTCTTCAAAAAAAAAAAAACACACATGGGAAAATTATAAGAACTTGGCCGAAAAACATCTAATTGGGTTGATAGCCCATTCGTGAGATGTGTACTCAAAATTAATGGGGCTCATCGCTTTAATCCATCTCCATGTACAATAAAAGAAACCACATTAATCTCATTTTCGCAGAAGTCTACCAAGTTAGATTTCACCTTTTTCAATTTTCATTTTTATTTAATTTTTTTATTTACTTGTCGTTTGACCATGTTAATTTTTGACCGATAAACATGGTCTTATATCATAGTTATGATGTTAATATTGCATCACTAAAACACATCCATTATCTCAACTTCTTGTGTATTTTGCGTCAGTCCCTATATCATTTTGACGTCTAACCTGATTAACCGATTGCAACAACACCCACTATTAGAAACTCACCTGCATAAATCGTTTCGAACCAAAATATTACTTCAATACACAAAAAATAGTTATAGTATAAAACGAGATAAATTTTAATAAAAATAGTTATTATATTATAAAAGAATAATCTCACTTAAAAAATATTCTCTCCGCTCACGAAATGAGTATCCATATTTTTTTTTTCATCCGTCCACGAAATGAATACTCATTTCATTTTTTGGCAAGTGTATCCCACACAACCCTTTAATTAATACATTCAAAAAATGGAACCCTTATTCTATTCACAATATACTCAATACATTTTTAAAACCTATGCCGTCCATAAATAGGTACTCATTTCGTGGACGGAGGGAGAAATATTTACAAGGGTAAATATCATGAAAACCCCTGAAGTATACCCCTTTTATCAAAACTACCCTGAAACTTTCAAAATGTTCTCTAAACCCTCAAATTATCAGGTTTTATCAAATATATCCCCCATCTATTTTTCGGTCACAAAAAACGTGATGTGGCTCGCCGAATGCCACAATATAATTTATATTCTATTTTTTTAAAATGCAATGGCAAAAACGACGTCGTTTCGTACCATATCATTAAAAAAAATTCATTCTGAAATTTAAAATTTACTCCTATCGTGTTTAAAATTCACGCTAATAAATCTAGAATTAGGGATAAACACGATAGAATATGATACGAAATGAAGTCGTTTTTTCCATGTTTTTTTTTAAAAAAATAGAATATAAATTACATTGTGTCATCCGACGAGCTATATCACGTTTCTGGTAACCGAAAAATAGATGCGGGATATATTTGATAAAAACCTGATAGTTTGAGTATTTAGAGAAAATTTCGAAAGTTTCAGGATATTTTTGATAAAGTGAGTAAAGTTCAAAGGTTTTCATGATATTTACCCTATTTACAATTATAATTAATTGTATTGTGAGTGGAAAATGAAGCCCATCGTGTGATAGATAATTTTCAATAAATAGAAAGAACTAATTTTTGTGGACATCCCAAGATTGCAAAAATTGACTATTTTTTGTGGACATAAGGAGAAATAAATAAAGTTTGAATTAAAAAGAAAAAGAAAAGAAACAGTGACGATCAATTTTTCTTCAGCTAGATAAAAGTAATTAATTAAAACAAGATAGTCCAGTAGCTACACGCAAGAATCTAGTAGTTACTAATTAAGTTACAGAGAAAGGTTGTTTTGTCCTGTGTGAACACATGAATTAAAGTTAGGCACTAAAACTTTATCATCATCAGTTGGGCTTTTATGTTGTGTTACCCAGAGTATGGCAGCCTGCAATGAAGCCATGTATTTAATCTTATACTCCACATTGTTGAATAAACGAGCTGAGACGAGAAGAGTGAGGGCTCACCCCAGCTTGAGAGACGTATCCGAGCTGTCGTAATCTTGAGGAGGACCAATGGAGTTACACGCATTGACAGATTCCGAGGACTGCCCTTCGTCGTAGACTATGTTGTCTGATTCAGCTGCCACCGTGTTCCTCTGACCATCCGACGATATGTTAACCACCTAGTATGCATGAACAAACGAAAATGTTAAGGATTTTGCTGCCTTCTTAATTAGGTCATGAATGTTGCACCTGTTGTCTTAGCCGTTCATTCTCCTCCATCAGCTGCTTCCCCTGCATACGCCAATCAACATGAGACCAATGCAATCACACCTTTATCTCTTTTCTTTTTCTTCCAATAACATACCTTGTCTTGAAGTAGACTGATCTCTTTCATGATTTTCTCCCCCTTCTTCTCTATAACGCGGCTCAATCCGGCCTCGAGGGACTTCTCTAGCTGCTGCAGCTCCTCGATGCTTAATCCTTGAAGCTCCTCCCCTCTCATTCGCCTGACTCCCATCCATCTCATTTCATTTTTTTACCAAATATACAATATAATAGCTATACCTTATAGATATATGTACCTCAGTTGATGGCTCCTCTCAGCGATTTCCTGGCTTAATCTGGAGTGGTTGCTATCCTCAACCAGCTACGTACACCATGGTATACTTTCTTCTATTAATTACTTACATAATTGAACCGAAATTAAATGAATTTCGACGTTGAGATGATGATTACCTGCAGCTCAAGTGATGGTTGCTCCAACTTATCAAGGTTCTTTGCGTGCAATTTATGTCGTTCAAGTATTTCCTTCATACTATGTAAGAATAAGATCAACACAAAAACTAATCAGGCAGAGAAGGATTTCTCACTTATCATTCATAATAATCTTAGAGCAGTGTCTATATATATATATATGTAATGTTCATCGTCGTGTTAGGGAAATTAATTAATTTTAGGAGACGTCATGCCACTTTCATACACCAAAATCAGTAGCAATACATTCGTACACGTCTTTCCATATAAAACCGAATTGAAAAACTTGCATTATTTGAAGCACTAATAAGTCCATAAAAACTTGAAGATAATTGAGATAAAACAAAAACATCAAGCCTTATCCCCAAGATGGGTTGGATCTAATTAAAGATGGTATTTAATTTTATTACTAATATATAATTGTTCACATGTTAGCACTGTGAACTGTAATAGATTAGTTGAAAGATATATAGGTATATGAAACAACGAGACGCTCTATTTTAAATTGATTAATCTCTTGCAGATTCATCATCTATATATGTACATCATGCATCCACGTTGCATTATGTCATTTCCCAAAAAGGGAAAAAGTAAGAAGCCGCCTCAGGAATTAATGCGCATTTAGAAGCAATTACCTTAATTAGCTTAGTTTCCTTTCCTAGCACCTTCTCTAAGTTTAACACCGCAACAAACTACACAAAATTGTTAAAATCTTGTAAAGATCATACATGTATATTTTCCCATAAATGCAGTAACCCCCCCCCCCCCCCCCAAGCCCCACACCTTAGCAGGCTCCACTTAAG
This sequence comes from Salvia miltiorrhiza, assembly GCF_028751815.1. Lineage (NCBI taxonomy): Eukaryota > Viridiplantae > Streptophyta > Magnoliopsida > Lamiales > Lamiaceae > Salvia > Salvia miltiorrhiza. Next base: position 43,322,467 of record NC_080390.1, on the reverse strand, counting down.
GTCTTCTAGTACATAATTGGAGTCTCAAATCATATTACAACTCATTTGTGAGGATGATAAGAGTGTATAATATATTTATAATATTCTAATATTTTGTTTGTTTTAAAACACAAAGTCTTAATTTTGATACAAAGCCCTTTCTTTTCCATCCTCCCAGCTTGAAGAGTCCTGCAAATAATGATATGGCGAGATTCGATATTTTTGGCCCCCAATATATAATATACTAATTTGTATGGTTTTGCATATCACTACTAGCTAGATGAAATATGTCACACATAACATAGTTATAACTTATAATATCTATTAATTTATTACTCTCTCCCATCCGATATATAAGTCGTTCTGACTAGGGGCGAATTTATTTGAGGACAACATTGGGCTCCAGCCTAGTGCAACCCAAATATTTTTCCTATATATTGAATATATTTAGCTTAATATCTACATAGCCTAGCTCATATAATAATAAAAATTAGTTTATTTTCATAGAAGATAAGTTAATTTTTTTTAAAAAAAAATACATAGATGTAGCTCTTTATGTGCTTTCAATGTATCTACTATTGAATCAATACATTAAGTAACTGATTTCTAACCTATGTCCATTAAAATTCTACTTAAACACAAAAATGAGTTGTACGGATTGTCCAAAAAAAAAAAAAAAAGCTCAATGCTACCCCTAGACAGATCCTGGATCCGCTTTGGTCATGACCTTTTATATTATTTAACTTTCATTTTAGATTTAAAAAAATTACTTTCATTTGACATTTAGAATATTATGGCAATGCTATCCCTATTAATTCTATGATTAATTATATATAATGCCATTAATTGTATTTAATCTCATTTCGACTCTTCTAATGCCATTTAGTGTATCTATTCTCATTTCAACTCTTCACATGTTAAGGGTTACTTTGGGCAAAAATTATATTTTATTAATTTAAGTACAAATACTCAAAACTACCTATATATATCGGATGGGTGGGAGTATTAGACTAAATTAACTCTAATCACATCAATTAAAACCCAATTACATATATATTAGAAAATTGTAATTTTACATATAATATTAATTATGAATTGCGTATATTTTAATATTTTTTTATATATAATGTTGATATCTTATAATGTAAAAGATATCACTTCTCAAATATATTACACTGTGCAGCTAAAAAGGCCCTATGAAATGGGATCCATTTCTCATAAGTGGCAATTTGGAATGTTGAATGTAGACGAGAGAATCTCAATTGGGAAGGGACTCTACTATTTACTAAAGAGGTGAGGGTGGACAAATTTGACATTGTTAGATTTGTTCAGTATAATTACTTTTTTTTGAGGATTAATGGAATGTCAATTTTTAGTTAAGAGGGTAATAGAATAAATTACATTATTCTTAATGATAATTGTGATTTATCCGCAAAGTGCGGGCGTTTACGAAATCGTTTTGTAGCACAACCATCTATTTCGAAACCCTAAGTGAAATATCCGAGCACAAATAAGATTCACCCGAATCTCTTGAAATAGGTTGAGAATAGTTGAGATTTGAAGCAACAACTTTGATTGATATATGCAAATTCTAATACTTATGAGCAAAATATAATGGCAGGGGCCATAATGTAGACAATACCAAGAAAGAAACAGAATAAAAAGTAAGAGTAACAAGTAGCAGTGCAGCAGGGACCTCATAATTGACATTATCCTTGGCTGTCTATGCCAATATGTCCGGTTAGATAATATAAAGAAATACTAATTCTTCCACTATATACAAACTTAATTTCATAGACACTGTGTGTGTGTGTGTGAGAGAGAGAGTACAAAACATCCACTTGTTCTCGCTCCATACACAAACTGACTGAGAGAGAGAGTATAATCGACGAAAAGAAATATACTACATATATTTACTTGTGCAGATTTTAATTAGCATTTGAACTTGAACGATCATTAAGAAAGAGATGATATATGCATCTGTGAAGAGAGAGAGAGAGAGGGGAACCTGGAGCTGGCATATTCAAAGAGTTTGCCAGTGGAGGAGAAGATGATGAGGGCAACGTCAGCATCGCAAAGAACTGAGAGTTCTTCAGCTTTCTTGAAGAGTCCTCTTCTCCTCTTGGAGAAGGTGACTTGGCGCGCGGTGGCGTTGTCGATTTTCCTGATCTGAATTTTCTCTCTGGCCATGATTTTGCCAAAAATTATGTAAATCGCAGTTTGACGAGAATAGAAATAAACAGCATGCGGTGGACTGACAAAATTTCTATATCGGGCGTGTCCCGATCGTGGGAAGAGAGAGAAAGAGAGGCGGAAAAGGTGGCATTTTCCCCAATTTAGAGGGGAACCCAAAAATAAAACCCTCGCAGATATTTATAGGAATTGGAAAGAGAGAGAGAGATGAACTTCATTTCATCATCAGATCTCCTGAGAGAGAGATACACCACTGCTATACCGAATTTAGACAGCTAAATAAGGGTTTTATTGCTCTTATTTTTCCCTTTCTGGAGTAATAAATTTGGATTTTGGGTTTCAATTTGGTCTGTTCCTGTTCGCCCAAACTCCAAAGGTCACCAATGAATGGATCAGAGAGAGAGAGAGAGGCAGCGAGTGTGTGTGTATGTGAGAGAAAGAGAGAGAGTGTTTGTTAGGCAATCCCAATTTAAGTAAATAGTTTGGAATAGAAAGAGGGTCTTTTGTGGCGAAGCATGTCTCAATTTTTTATACTACTATTCACTCAGGTGAGTTCTCTTTTATTGTAAATTTATCACGAAAAAAAGAATGATAAATAAAATTTCACCGTTTAAATTCTTCATTTCTTTTTCCACATTTTCTACTTGACCCTTACTCATTCCTCATTTACACTACAAATGAGGGATAATATTATCCCCCTCTAAAAATGGTGTGATAATATTATCCCTCCTTTATAGTGTAAATGAGGAATGAGTAAGGATCAAGTAGAAAATGTGGAAAAAGAAATAAATGATTTAAATGGTGAAATTTTATTTATCCTTCCTTTTCGCATGATAAATTTACAATCAAAACGAAGGCACCGTCAATTGCTAATTTGCTCTGGAGGTTATTGGTCAAGGCAGAAAGACATAACTCCAAATGATTACAAGTTCTCGTATTTTATTTTCCACTGTAAGAATTGTGATAAAAAAATTAAAAAGTTTGTAGTATTAATGAAGATTGTTAGTTCGATTTGTGAATGTCTATTATTTTTGGTCTAGAATTGGTATAATAAATACGTTTATACATGTGACCTAAACATGTGATTTTGTACAACCAGCATGATGTATATGTGTATTTGGTGAATTTGGGAATCTTTGGCACTATCAATTATTATTTCAAAAGGGAAAATAAATGGAAATTAAAGAGAAAAAATGAAATGATGAATGAAAATAAAAATCTGTTTCAATTTGTATAAAGAGATGGGTAGGAGGATAGGATGAGGATGAAGAATCTGATTGACATCACAAGTTGTGTACATTATCTTTTCAATCAATAAACAAATATTCTATTAGTATCAAACTTATTTTTGTCTTTGTTATCTTCATTTCATAAAAGTATTGTTACTTTGCTTTTCAATCGTCACACAATACTCTGTATAATTTATTTTTCAATGTGACTTCACTTTTATGATCCAATATTATTTCACGATAATAAACCCCTTTTTTCCATTTATAACATATTTATTTAATATTTATTAAAATTTATTCCGAACAAAATAAGCATAATTTCCGGGATGACATTAATAAATTTTTTAATTCATTTTTTGTATCTTACGAACTCATATTACTAGTGATCATGAATTTCAAAACTACTAGCATAATTGACTCGTTTATTTTTCGTCTTGGATATATATATATATATACTCCCTCCGTTTTTTATTAAGTGTCCCCGGCCGTCAAAATACACATACCAATAAAATAAGATATTTTACATTTGTAACCTTAGTAATTGTCATAATAAATGTATATATACAACTAATTATTACATTCATACAAGTATTAAATAAGAATAAAATAGGAAAAATGCCATAAATATACTCTCAAATTTTGAATTTGAATTGAGAAACAAAAAAATGAGCTAAATGAGACACTTACTATAAAAAATGGAGGGAGTTTATATTTTGAGAAAGTCTTGGATATATTTTCATTATTGATATCATTAACTTAATTCTTGGGTTAATTAATTTCAAGTTTCTTCTTCCCATAAAACAGTAAGAAAGTTTTATTTTAATTAATTTCAAGTTTCTTTTTCCCATAAAACAGTAAGAATGTTTTCTTTTGTTTGGGTTATTAATTATTTTCTAAGTCTAAGTTTATTCATTTTTTTGGAAATGAATCACACTTTTTACATTGATATAAATATGACGGTATTAAATATTTTGATTTTGATTTTTTCTTCACATTTAGATCGGCCGGATTCACATTTCCACTGATGGATAATCGGTTCGGCAATCAATTAGAAGAAATAATATAGAATTTCCAATTCTGAGTATATATATTTGATTACTTAATTAATAAAAACTAAATAAAAATATGGTTCATTTTAAATTTTTTAATTAACCATCATAAAGAACGTACGTTATACGTGTTATTGATCGTTGGCCTAATTGAAATACATTATTTGAACTATGAGAGAATGTGCATTGCACACAATCCATGAACTTCACGCCAATAAATCATTAGAGCTGAATATTTGTATCAAATTTCACAATATAAAGTAATTAATTAATATAAAAAAATTAAAAAAATTCGTTTCATGGTTAATATAAAATCGAATTTTTAATGTATATTTAATGAATTTATATATTGTTATAGTATTTTTGGGATATGATTCTTCGCCTTTTAATTAGTGTAGTGGGCAAAATTCGTCAATTTGACTCAAACCCAATTAACATTCAAAGCTGGACCAATGAGTCAAGCAACCTAGTTCGTCTAGCTTCAATTTTTAAGAAAAAGTGATTTATTTGTTAAGGAAATAAGTAGTTACTAAAAATAGGTAGGACACGAATTGATGGACGGACCAAAATACAAATTAGGACACGAATTGGTGTACGGATGGTGTCACGACCGGACCTAATTAAGGATAATTAAGCCGGGGAAACCGTGACTAATGGAGGGAGATTAGAAGTGGGGTAGAAAGGGGAATAATCAAACAAGAAAGGATCGCATTTCATCATTTTTAACAACATGGATATTTATTATACAACAGAAGTTTAGTCATATAGACTCAAATAACTAGTAAGTTCAGATATCTCTGACTTAGCCAAATAAACATAAAACTTCTGAGTACGCAGCGGAATATGATTCTGATTACATGTATGAAGACATGTAACCCTAGAGTTCATTACTATATAATAAGATAAAAGAATCCCGCTCGTCACTTCATCACCATCGGCAGCTGCTCAACCTGCACATTTAGAAATATATGCAGGGCTTGAGTACAAAAGTACTCAGTGGGCACGTATGCCTAAGTATAAAATACATGCTTCAAAACTGTAAATTGTCATGCCATAGTAAACAGTATAGCAAGGGAGTTTTTCGCTAAAAGGCCCAAGCTTACTAAATTCATTTGTGATTCTTAAAGTTCGACTGCAGTCTAAGTTCTCTTGTAATATATCATATCTGGAACTTTGTGCCGGAGAGGTGGCCACCTCTCACGGTCACTTGACCGGCCAACCCGCTAGATGACTCACGGTCACTGGTGTACACTAGTCAAGGCAGGATAGCTATCAACTGCTCAAGACCCGAATTCGATTACATGATTAAAGTCACATCAGATAGATATCATACTGAAATTTAAACATTTTATGGCAAGACAATATTTGAAATAACTTCAATTAATTTAGTCATGAAATAACTTGCTTGAACATAACATTTAAACTCATTTGATATATATGAAAGTAATGCCCACCTGTTAGAAACTTTTTGTGGTACAGTAGCTCCTTGACTGATTATTAATCTCGTGCTTGACCTTTATTACGAGAATATAAATAAGATATTGCTCGAGTAAAATCCTCAAATAATGAGAATACAGAATTAATTATGCATGATCTTTATGCATGATTTTATTACTCCGAGATGATATTAGAGAATTACTACTATTAATCCTCGCTATCAGATCAAATAAATACCAACTAGGTTTCATCTTGCGTGGTTGAGTAATTAACTAAAATAATTTGTTCGCCTCAGGTGTTCTAACCCACTAATTAAATAAATCCATCCTTCGTGTCGTTACTAAGATATAATTAATTCGGCTTATTCGCTGAATAACCTCATAAAATCTCTCGGGCTTAATAATTAGGAATAGAAATAATATAATAAGTTCAAATAATTAAAAGGCTCAACATAAGACAGCCTAATAATTAATCAAACAAATATGGGCTTGATTTTAATAAATCGTGGCATTCCAATAATTAAATTGAAAAGTTTAGTTGGAGTAATTCATGGACTCAAGTAATTAAAAAAAAAATTTAGGGCCCAGTTGAATAAATAACCAAGGCCTAAAGAAAATAAATAGAAGGCCCAATCGGAATAAAATAACAAAGCCCAATGAATTAATTAAATTAGGCCCAATGAATTAATTAAATTATGAAGCCCAAAGAAAATTAAATAAAGTCCAACTAAATAAATAGGAGGCCCAAATTTCCGGCCCAAAAGAAAAATAAAGGCCCAATGAATTTCTCTCCCAACTCTCGGTTCTCTCTCTCTCTTCAAGGAGCCGCTCTCTCTCTCTTTCTCCTCAAACCAGTCGAGACTTCACCCTCAAACTCACGCCTCCCTCTCTCTTTCCTCTTCTCGCTCAGCCTTCTTCAATCGGCTGAGAGCGGCGCCGCCTCCGGCGCGCCGCCTCACCGTTGCCTCCTCCCCTCACTTCTCGGTTCCCTCTCTCTCTCTCTGGATTTTCAGATCGGCCGAGCTCTTTCTCTCTATATTTCTTCCTCTCGTTCCAGCCGAGGCGCCGCCGTCGCCGCTCCGAAATCCGGCGAGTCAGCCGCTGCTGCTGTGCGATTTCCGGCGAACAAAGGCCTGCTCACAGTTGCCTATTGCTGCGTCGTCGGCTGCCTTCGAGATTTCCGCCGCCTCCGTCGATTTCCCCGAGCCCCGACGCCGCTGCTGCTACTGGAATCTTCGGCGACGTTGTCGCCTCAAGCCAGCGTTGCTCCGGCCTGGAATCGCCACCGCCGTCTTGCACCGAGCCGTTGCTGCTGGATGCGGGCGATGGGTATGCCGCCGCTTCGCACGAGTCCGGCGAGCAGGGGGGTCTGTCGTTGCTGCTATTTCCGGAGTCGAAGGCTCGAACCACGCCTCCAACTACAGCTGCTGTTTCGCCGGGTCGCGGCTTGGAGTTCTATCGCCGGACGTCGCCGCTTGGAAGCGCCACCGTCAGCCGCTGCTGTTAACAGCAAGAATCCGGCAGTCGTCTCTTCCGGAGCCACCGTCGCTGTGAGTCGCAGAGCTCCGACAGTCCAGTACCACTCATCCTAAAGCTAAGTTCTCTAGTCTCGTTTGTTTTCGTTGCGTATTAGAAATCAATATGCATAAAGACTCCTTCAGGAGAAAATCTGAATTCAATTATCTAATAGTGAGCGTGCTATGGATATATATTCGTTCATCTATTAGTGACAATGGTGAGCTAAAGTGGTTCCTTTCTATTTGTTTGTGGAATCACATTACAAATGTATAACTGATCATGATCATGCTTTGATATGAATGTTTTCTGGAATGGTTGATTGAGATAGTGAATTACCTCACTTGTTTTCAACTGCTTGGTTGTTGCTTGAGTTATATGAACTGGAATGGCTTAAGGATTTGGCAGCAATAATTGAAGTCTTCCTTCGATAATTGCAGGTGGAACAACAAGATGGTGGGGTGATGATTAATAGAGGATTGGCAAAGTATAGTGGTAGGCAAGAAGTGGGGAACAAAATTAATGGAAAGAAAAAGAGAAGAAAAAGAAAGGAAAAAAAAATGTAGAGGAAAATTATTGATGTATTTTCTCTGTCTCGGTGATTCGGTAACTATAAAGTGGATCGCGTGCTCATATTTGTTTGTACTGTTTATTTAAATAAATCTCGATTTCGACATGTGATATCTCGTTAAAATCGATAAGTTATAAAATGAATATAAATTAAATCCGCAGATTTAATTAACTCACGAGTCGGAAATAATCCACGACTTGAATAAAAATAAAATCTAATTCCATCTTGCTTAAATAAATAACATGACTTTGCTAAGTCAGTTATAACTCTGAAATAATATCATTGACTGCTTTAACAATATAAATTCAGGATCATAAGCTGAATTCATATCAGGATAATAACCGTTTTCATTCACTGATGAACAAAAATAAACACTCATTACTGGATTTAAAAATATATATAAAAGAGCGGGTCACTACATACTACCCCTCTTAACAAAAATTTCGTCCCGAAATTTGCATATTTCTTCTAAAACAGTTCGGGGTATTTCTCCTTCATTTTGTCTTCAAGCTCCCACGTGGCTTCCTCTTGTCCGTGGTGTCTCCATAAGACTTTCACTGATGTGATTGCCTTATTCCTGAGTTGTTGTACTTTTCGATCTAGAATGGCCTCTGGTCTCTCTTCATAACTCAAGTCTGGGCAAAGGATCATCTCTTCTTGGTGGATTATGTGCTTTGGATCGAAAACGTATTTTCTGAGTTGTGATACGTGGAAAACATTGTGAACGTTTCCAAAACTTGGCGGTAACGCCAACCTATAGGCTACTGGGCCTATTCTCTCCAAAATCTCATAAGGTCCTACGAATCGGGGCCTAAGTTTTCCCTTGACACCAAACCTAGTTATCCCCTTGGTAGGAGATACCTTTAGGAAGACCTTGTCTCTTATTTCAAAACATAACTCAGTTCGACGTGTATCAGCGTAAGATTTCTGTCTATCTTGTGCCTCCTTTATTCGCCCTCTGATTTGGCGGACTATCTCAACCATCTCATTGACCATGTCTGGTCCTAAAACTTTTCTCTCACCCACTTCATCCCAGTAAAGCGGTGATCTACATTTTCTTCCATATAATGCCTCATATGGTGCCATATCGATAGTCGCCTGGTAACTGTTATTATAGGCAAATTCAATCAACGGCAGCACTGCTTCCCAACTTCCACCCCTGTCTAACACCACTGTTCTCAACATATCTTCGAGGGTCTGAATTGTCCTTTCAGACTGCCCGTCTGTCTGCGGGTGGAAGGCGGTGCTGAAATTTAACCTCGTACCTAACTCCTTTTGTAAGCTCATCCAAAATCTAGAAGTAAATTTTGAGTCTCGGTCTGAAGTGATTGACACGGATACACCGTGTAAGCGTACAATCTCTCGAACATACAACTGAGCTAGCTTGTCTGACCCGTGTGTGATCGGTATTGGTATAAAATGAGCACATTTTGTTAGTCGATCCACTATTACCCAAATGACAGTGTTTCATTTTTTTGTTCTGAGCAAACTAGTCACAAAATCCATTGCAATGTTTTCCCACTTCCATTCCGGAATTTCTAAAGGTTGCAACTTTCCAAATGGCCTTTGGTGTAAAGCCTTCACTTGCTTGCAAGCTAGGCACCTCTATACAAATGATGCTATGTCTCGTTTCATACCTTCCCACCAAAAATACTTCTTCAAATCTTGGTACATCTTAGTACTTCCGGGGTGGGCAGTATAAGGGGTATCGTGAGCCTCACTCATGATTTTATCCTTAAGCTCATCATCGCGGGGAATGCATATTCTTCCCTCAAAGAGGATAGCATTATCTGCTGCTTCTTGATAATTCTTGACTCCTCCTTTCCTTACTGCTTCCCGTAGTTTCTCCATTTTCTCGTCTTTTCTTTGTGCTTCTACAATCATCTTTTTCAAGTTAGGTATCGCTTGCTATCATCCCTGGTGGTTTAACCACTTCTATGCTCATTTTTCCAAACTCTTTGATGAGCTCATTCTATTGGGTGACGAGGCATCCCAACCTAGATTGAGTTTTACGGCTTAATGCATCAGCTACTATATTGGCCTTACCCGGGTGGTAGTTAATACCGTAGTCATAATTCTTCACTAGTTCGAGCCACCTCCTTTGTCTCATATTAAGGTCCTTTTGCTCGAAAAAAATACTTCAGGCTTTTGTGGTCTGTGAATATCTCACACCTAACTCCATATAGGTGGTGTCTCCAAATCTTCAGCGCATGCACCACTGCAGCTAACTCCAGATCATGAGTCGGGTAATTCAGTTCATGTGGCCTAAGCTGTCGTGACGCATATGCTATCACTCTTCCTTCTTGCATTAGCACGCAGCCAAGTCCATTTTTGGACGCGTCTGTGTAGATCACGTATTCCTTATCAGCTGTTGGGACGGCTAACACTGGTGCAGTAGTCAACTTTTCCTTGAGTTCTTGGAAGCTCTTCTCGCACTCCTCTGTCCAAGAAAATTTTATTCCCTTCCTGAGTAGTTGCGTCATTGGCCTTGCAATTTTAGAAAATCCTTCCATAAACCTCCGATAGTAACCTGCCAATCCTAAGAAACTTCTTATCTCATTAGGGTTAGTAGGCGATTTCCATTCGCGCACTGCTTGCACTTTTTCAGGGTCCACTTTAATCCCTTCTGATGACACAATATGTCCTAAAAACGTGACTTCGCTGAGCCAAAACTCACACTTGCTGAATATGGCATAAAGGTGCTCCGTCCTCAACGTTTCTAGAACAATTCTCAGATGTTCCTCATGGTCTTTCTCATTCTTTGAGTAGATCAGAATGTCATCTATGAATACCAAGACAAATTTGTCTAAGTACGGATGGAATACTCGATTCATGAGGTTCATGAACACAGCTGGCGCGTTAGTTAGCCCGAATGGCACAACTACAAATTCGTAGTGGCCATACCTAGTTCGAAATGCCATCTTAGGTACGTCTTCTGGTCGAATCTTCAGCTGGTGATAACCAGACCGCAAATCAATCTTCGAGAACACGCTTGCTCCCTTGAGCTGGTTGAAGAGGTCATCTATCCTTGGTAAAGGATATTTGTTCTTGAGTGTCACTTTGTTCAGTTCCCTATAGTCTATGCACATTCGCAATGTGCCATCCTTTTTCTTCACGAAAAGTACGGATGCACCCCAAGGTGATACACTTGGCCTAATGAATCCAAGTTCCAAAAGTTCTTGCAGTTGTATCCTGAGTTCTTCCAACTCTTTAGGAGCCATTCGGTATGGTGCCTTCGAAATGGGAGCTGCCCCAGGCTCCAAATCAATGGTAAACTCAATTGGTCTGTCCGGTGGTGGCCCTGGCAGAATCTCTGGAAATACATCTGAAAAGTCCCGTACAATTGCTACATCTTCTATGCTCCTTTCAGTTCCCAGTTCTCCGTGCAAGTATACGAGGTAAGCTGGGTATCCATTCTTCATCATTTTCGTTGCTTGTAGGGCGGAGATGATCATCTTTCTTCTCCCCATGCTAATTCCGTGGAAATGTGACGGCTTCCTTCCTGGGGGTCGAAACGATATCCGTCTTTCGTTACAAAGGATGGTGGCATAGTTCTCGGCTAGCCAGTCCATTCCTAGGATTATGTCCACATCTCCCATCGGTATAACATAGGAGTTGTTCCCTACAATCTTGTGTGACCCTATGTTCAGTTCTAGGTTCAAGCACACATGATCTACTGTCGTCATCCCTCCTATAGGTGATGATATACTCAACTCCTGGTCAGCTCTTTCCATTTTAAGTTTTAATGTATCAACACATGTACTTGAAATGAAAGTATGCGATGCGCCCGTATCAAATAGAAGTACAACAGGAGTATTGAGTAGCATGCCCATACCTGCCAGGTTTCCCTGGTTGTTCTCGGGCTGCTTCTGCCTTATAGCATAGGCTCTAGCATGACGAGGTTTTTCATGTTGTTTCTGTTGTCGCTGCTGTTGTTGGCGAGCCTGTTGCTGATATGGTTGTTGAGGTTGTGGTTGGTACTGTAGCTGTTGGTGCTGCTGTGACTGTTGATACTGTGGTTGCTGCCTTGGGTATGGTTGGGGCAAAGCTTGAATTGCTCGCAGATGTGGAGCCTGGATAGGTGGGTTTGGCCTTGAACCCATTCCATGTTGCTTATTCGGGCACCGGTTTGCATAGTGCCCCTTCTGGTTACAGATATAGCAACTATCACTGCCGGCCTTACAGATTCCCACATGATTTTTGTTACATTTGGGACAATGTGGGGCCCTCTGTTGGTTATTTCCCATCTGTTTCGGTGCACTCTGGCCTCCATAGCCCTGCGACTGGAAGACCCGTCCCTGCCATGGCCTCTTCTCGCCTTGGTTCGGGTTACTGTTGTCCCATCTCCTCTTTCCTCTAAAATTCTGATTATAATTTTGATCATGTGAAGGTGCTGGAGTAGGTAAAATTGCAGGTCTTTCTCCTGGCATGGCTGCTTCAATGTCTAATGCTCGGCTGAGCGACTCAGTGTAAGACAATCCTCCGTGGCTTGCCAAAGCCATCCTAATTTCGTGCCTCAGACCGGCACAAAACTTTTCAGCCATCTTCTCATCTGTGTCAACTTGTTCCGGCGCATATCTAGACATATCGCAGAACATCCTGTCGTATTGAGTTACCGACATCTTCCCTTGTTTTAGATTGTAAAATTCTGCTTCCTTTTTCTTGCGGTAGCTCTTGGGTATATACTTGTCATATATACCGGCTTTGAATTGTTCCCAAGTCAGGTTTTCTAACTGCTCTGCTGTCATCGTTTTCATCCTTGCTTCCCACCAGAAATCAGCTGACCCAGTCAACTGAAAGGACATACAAGTCAGACGTTCTTGGTCGGTGCAACGCAGGAAGTTGAAAATGCGTTCAATAGCGCGAACCCAAGTTTCAGCTTCTGCCGGGTCTCCTGTCCCGTTGAAGGTAGGTGGGTTCTGTCGCAAGAATAATTCTTCAATCCGTCGTTCTGGCTGAACAGGTGGTTGAACTATTTCGGGTTCTGGTTCTGGCCCTGTTTCTGGGCCTCTTCTTTCATTTCGGGGAATCCTACCCCCGCCTCTTGGTCGTCCTCGTTTTGGCGGCATTCTATTAGGTCAAAACACAAGTTGTCATCGTATTAAAACACAATAAGGACATACTATCATTTCTATAGTTACTCCTTAACTCATCGAGTTCTGCTCCTACTAAAACTTGAGCGAACATATAAATAAAACATAGCGGAACGACTTGCCGCGAAAAACCAATAAGGTCACCATATATAACATAGGGAACATTGCCCCAATGAGGACTTTACATCATCATAAAAGTCTAGATTCAAAGACCTATCTAAGTACCACACATGATGAACTGGCTACCTAGTGAAGCCATCACAAAAAGTACTCAGTCACGGATCGCCCCAAGGTTTCGCGTCTCCGTACTAATACTAGTCAAAATAACTAAGCCAACATAGGGGTATACAAAAGCATCGAAATGATCATCGTTTTCGAAATACACAAATAACGTCCTACTAAATGCACAAGAGATTGTCTGTATGCATTACGTGCTTGACCCTTGGGTTGAAGCATACGTGTTTGACTGATTTAATCTAATGAGTATATGTTTGTCCTTGGGTCACAAAAATCTATCAACAGCTAGTAGATCGCAATGATTCAAATCACAAATGGCAATTAGGCAAAGTGTTTCAATAATTTGCCAAACAATTGAAAATGAATAACCATAGGGTAGAAATGAATTGACTGAAAGGTCGAAACGAAATGACCTAATAGTCTGAACCCGTTTGGCTTTTCAGATGAAGGTTTAAAATATATAGGTTTAAAGACCCATATATGACGACTACTGAGATTTTGGCCATGTGGACTGGCCAGGTCCGACACAACTACTTCTCAATCACTCGGAAATACTTTTCCGAACTTGGTAACTCTTGTTCATTGGCTGCAAAAGGTATATTTGGTCTAAAATCACCACTTTCTTCTTAACATCTTGAACATGTCCTTGAAAATATTCTAGAGCTTCTCAAACTTGGAGTCTGCCTCCTAGTTTAATGCAATCCTTAAACATCTTCTATAGGCGAAATAAGGTAGGCTCGACCTTACTCAACAATGTTCATCAATATGATCTTAATGTTGTACTTCTAGTACTTAGTGTTCCTTCACATAGCGCTTGAAATGCAACCATATAATTCGAAGCACTCTCACGCCTTTACAGGAATTAGATTTTGCATCTCTGAGCATCTTTGCAAGGTATGTGTCACCACACAAAATACTAAATCATGGAATGACCTTAGTCAATGCTTGCATTCTGGCTACTAAACTGAATGTTTAATCTAAAATGTTCTAACTGGGGAATGTCTCTGATCGACTAAGGTATGCATACTTAACCTGCTTAGTCTCTCATCATAATCTCAATCTCTTAACTTTAACCTCGAACCGTTGTCGATATTTCTAGCTCTTGTTAAACTCCAAACCATCTTCAGGAACTCCTCCCGTCTTACGCACTTGTATAGATTTTTCTAGTCAATCATAATGGTTGGTAACTTCTAGTTACCCATGGCACCTATCCTCCTTTCGATTTGTAGCAGGTGATCGTAATCAATAGGGATTCTAAATCATGCTCACGTGTAATATAATAGGTAATTGTAATAATAAAGGTTCTGAATATCTGAAACTATAAGCTGGCAGTTCTAATCGCGATGCTATAACATCATACACAAAGTGTTATAACTGCATGTGAGTCTGACTCTGAAGTTCGAACATAAATCATGAAGGTTCTCTTCATGTCATAACTGATGATAATCGAGAGTTAGTAATGAGTCTTAGCTCATTATGCGATAGCTAACTGATTACATAAGTCACACTCGTCGCTACGAGCAATGATTCACGTGATCTATCATCAAATAAGGCAATAGTCGATTCGGAGCTAACTGATTACATAAGTCACACTCGTCGCTACGAGCAATGACTCACGTGATCTATCATCAAATAAGGCAATAGTCGATTCGGTGTTCTGTCACGCGTGAACAACCTGAATGAAGAACTATGCCTGCTTCAGTGATTCGTGCGTGGCACTCTGCTTGCACTGCTTTCATTGGATTCTCTTCCTCTTTCTTAGCTCTTCACCATGGCTATAGTGAAATATAACTGAGTTTCTAGCTTCTATTGTTCTTCTCGTAACAGTGATCATGCATTCTTAACGCATCTAAGTTCATTGAGATATCTAATCAATTAATAAAGCATAAAACTTGAATGTAAGCATCAGTACATTCATATAGAACGTGAACTTCTCAATGTTTTAAAATCATAACCACCTTCTTTCTTGCTGAGCATGACGATGTGATGAAGTGATGAGCTTTGGTTGACTGACTCATATATACTAGTGATCATACTAGAAAAATGGGCTAACTCTAGGGTTCAGAGCAAATGAACTGCTCTGATACCACTCTGTCACGACCGGACCTAATTAAGGATAATTAAGCCGGGGAAACCGTGACTAATGGAGGGAGATTAGAAGTGGGGTAGAAAGGGGAATAATCAAACAAGAAAGGATCGCATTTCATCATTTTTAACAACATGGATATTTATTATACAACAGAAGTTTAGTCATATAGACTCAAATAACTAGTAAGTTCAGATATCTCTGACTTAGCCAAATAAACATAAAACTTCTGAGTACGCAGCGGAATATGATTCTGATTACATGTATGAAGACATGTAACCCTAGAGTTCATTACTATATAATAAGATAAAAGAATCCCGCTCGTCACTTCATCACCATCGGCAGCTGCTCAACCTGCACATTTAGAAATATATGCAGGGCTTGAGTACAAAAGTACTCAGTGGGCACGTATGCCTAAGTATAAAATACATGCTTCAAAACTGTAAATTGTCATGCCATAGTAAACAGTATAGCAAGGGAGTTTTTCGCTAAAAGGCCCAAGCTTACTAAATTCATTTGTGATTCTTAAAGTTCGACTGCAGTCTAAGTTCTCTTGTAATATATCATATCTGGAACTTTGTGCCGGAGAGGTGGCCACCTCTCACGGTCACTTGACCGGCCAACCCGCTAGATGACTCACGGTCACTGGTGTACACTAGTCAAGGCAGGATAGCTATCAACTGCTCAAGACCCGAATTCGATTACATGATTAAAGTCACATCAGATAGATATCATACTGAAATTTAAACATTTTATGGCAAGACAATATTTGAAATAACTTCAATTAATTTAGTCATGAAATAACTTGCTTGAACATAACATTTAAACTCATTTGATATATATGAAAGTAATGCCCACCTGTTAGAAACTTTTTGTGGTACAGTAGCTCCTTGACTGATTATTAATCTCGTGCTTGACCTTTATTACGAGAATATAAATAAGATATTGCTCGAGTAAAATCCTCAAATAATGAGAATACAGAATTAATTATGCATGATCTTTATGCATGATTTTATTACTCCGAGATGATATTAGAGAATTACTACTATTAATCCTCGCTATCAGATCAAATAAATACCAACTAGGTTTCATCTTGCGTGGTTGAGTAATTAACTAAAATAATTTGTTCGCCTCAGGTGTTCTAACCCACTAATTAAATAAATCCATCCTTCGTGTCGTTACTAAGATATAATTAATTCGGCTTATTCGCTGAATAACCTCATAAAATCTCTCGGGCTTAATAATTAGGAATAGAAATAATATAATAAGTTCAAATAATTAAAAGGCTCAACATAAGACAGCCTAATAATTAATCAAACAAATATGGGCTTGATTTTAATAAATCGTGGCATTCCAATAATTAAATTGAAAAGTTTAGTTGGAGTAATTCATGGACTCAAGTAATTAAAAAAAAAATTTAGGGCCCAGTTGAATAAATAACCAAGGCCTAAAGAAAATAAATAGAAGGCCCAATCGGAATAAAATAACAAAGCCCAATGAATTAATTAAATTAGGCCCAATGAATTAATTAAATTATGAAGCCCAAAGAAAATTAAATAAAGTCCAACTAAATAAATAGGAGGCCCAAATTTCCGGCCCAAAAGAAAAATAAAGGCCCAATGAATTTCTCTCCCAACTCTCGGTTCTCTCTCTCTCTTCAAGGAGCCGCTCTCTCTCTCTTTCTCCTCAAACCAGTCGAGACTTCACCCTCAAACTCACGCCTCCCTCTCTCTTTCCTCTTCTCGCTCAGCCTTCTTCAATCGGCTGAGAGCGGCGCCGCCTCCGGCGCGCCGCCTCACCGTTGCCTCCTCCCCTCACTTCTCGGTTCCCTCTCTCTCTCTCTGGATTTTCAGATCGGCCGAGCTCTTTCTCTCTATATTTCTTCCTCTCGTTCCAGCCGAGGCGCCGCCGTCGCCGCTCCGAAATCCGGCGAGTCAGCCGCTGCTGCTGTGCGATTTCCGGCGAACAAAGGCCTGCTCACAGTTGCCTATTGCTGCGTCGTCGGCTGCCTTCGAGATTTCCGCCGCCTCCGTCGATTTCCCCGAGCCCCGACGCCGCTGCTGCTACTGGAATCTTCGGCGACGTTGTCGCCTCAAGCCAGCGTTGCTCCGGCCTGGAATCGCCACCGCCGTCTTGCACCGAGCCGTTGCTGCTGGATGCGGGCGATGGGTATGCCGCCGCTTCGCACGAGTCCGGCGAGCAGGGGGGTCTGTCGTTGCTGCTATTTCCGGAGTCGAAGGCTCGAACCACGCCTCCAACTACAGCTGCTGTTTCGCCGGGTCGCGGCTTGGAGTTCTATCGCCGGACGTCGCCGCTTGGAAGCGCCACCGTCAGCCGCTGCTGTTAACAGCAAGAATCCGGCAGTCGTCTCTTCCGGAGCCACCGTCGCTGTGAGTCGCAGAGCTCCGACAGTCCAGTACCACTCATCCTAAAGCTAAGTTCTCTAGTCTCGTTTGTTTTCGTTGCGTATTAGAAATCAATATGCATAAAGACTCCTTCAGGAGAAAATCTGAATTCAATTATCTAATAGTGAGCGTGCTATGGATATATATTCGTTCATCTATTAGTGACAATGGTGAGCTAAAGTGGTTCCTTTCTATTTGTTTGTGGAATCACATTACAAATGTATAACTGATCATGATCATGCTTTGATATGAATGTTTTCTGGAATGGTTGATTGAGATAGTGAATTACCTCACTTGTTTTCAACTGCTTGGTTGTTGCTTGAGTTATATGAACTGGAATGGCTTAAGGATTTGGCAGCAATAATTGAAGTCTTCCTTCGATAATTGCAGGTGGAACAACAAGATGGTGGGGTGATGATTAATAGAGGATTGGCAAAGTATAGTGGTAGGCAAGAAGTGGGGAACAAAATTAATGGAAAGAAAAAGAGAAGAAAAAGAAAGGAAAAAAAAATGTAGAGGAAAATTATTGATGTATTTTCTCTGTCTCGGTGATTCGGTAACTATAAAGTGGATCGCGTGCTCATATTTGTTTGTACTGTTTATTTAAATAAATCTCGATTTCGACATGTGATATCTCGTTAAAATCGATAAGTTATAAAATGAATATAAATTAAATCCGCAGATTTAATTAACTCACGAGTCGGAAATAATCCACGACTTGAATAAAAATAAAATCTAATTCCATCTTGCTTAAATAAATAACATGACTTTGCTAAGTCAGTTATAACTCTGAAATAATATCATTGACTGCTTTAACAATATAAATTCAGGATCATAAGCTGAATTCATATCAGGATAATAACCGTTTTCATTCACTGATGAACAAAAATAAACACTCATTACTGGATTTAAAAATATATATAAAAGAGCGGGTCACTACAGATGGAGTATATGATCTAGTTTAATGTCCGACCAATAAATTCATTTTTTATAAGGAGAGGTTGACATATAATGGAATTAAAATCGGTACTCATTGTGTGTGTGTTAGCCAAGTGGTAAGGGGTTAATATCCGATGCCAAAGATCTTGGGTTCGAGTCCTCTGTGGCGCGGTCTTAAAATTTCTTTATTTAACATTATTAGTTTATCCAAAAAAAAATTTCGGTACTCGCCATATTTAGTTTTCATATTTAAATAGTCAATTTTATACATTGATAATTCATTTGTTCAAACTCAAATTAAAGTAACTAACTATATAGTATATCTTAAGAGTGATACTAAACAGTCACATTGTGGCCACTCATAAATTGAGATAATTTTGATTTATTTAATTTATTTTTAAAAATAAAAAAAGATTTAATTTTACTGTATTGTTCACATTGTAGTTATTTTTTTATAATTTTTTTATTTTAAAAAAATTAAGTAAAAATAAAAAGCACAATATAAACAATACAATAAAATATTTAAATCCTATTGTTATTTTAAAAAATAAATTAAAAATTAATATTTTTATTTAACTAGTTTGTGGGTGGTCATAGTGTGACTGCATAGATTTATTGATATTTAAAATGCTGATTTCAATTTTGTTACTCCCTCCGTCTCAACTTTTAGTATCCAATTGAGTATGTTGATTTAAAAGGTAGTTGTGTATAATGTTGTAAGTGAAATAAGTGTCATATCTTTATGAGAGTGTTGAAGTGATTAAAGTGGAGCAATGGTCCTACTTATTTTTACTAAAAATATAAATGGATACAAAAATGTGAAACGTCCAAAAATGAAAATATAAATATTAAAAACTGGAATGAAGGGAGTATATGTTTTCAATAGTCTTAAACAAAAATCACAACAAAAATACAGCGCGCATTAATATGCTCATTTTCGAAACGGGGTGCGAACTCATGTAAATGAACATTCATTGTCCCTCTCTCCTAAGTTGAAAAAAGAAAAAGAAGAAGAAAAATAAAAATTATAACTATGCATTTTAACTAACATGATTTATGATTTATTGATGAATTAATCTTATATCCCAATAAAGAGAGTGGAATTTTCCAATAAAACGAATAATGATACTTCATACCTAAGTAAGTAAGTATCAAACATCTTCTAGTTTATGACGATGACAGTTTGTGACGCCGAAAATTCAGCTGGCAGAATCCAAGCGTGGCATTCCAAACTTATGTAAGAATTTTTAACGGATCAAAAATCAAATTCAAATATAATATTATTAGAATACAGATACAACTATAGATATGAGCTTGCATCGTGATATTTAATTCGTTTAATGAATCTTAGAGGGTGTTTGGCCGAGCTTATAAGCTCCTCAAAATAGCTTATAAGCTGTTTAAGAGCTTATATGCTCCTTCAAAGTGTTTGGCAAAATAAGCTGCTCAACAGTTCTAAAAATAAGCTCAAAGAGCTTAGAGCATCCGCATTGGGACCTCCTTGATAGCCTCCTTGATAGCCTACTTGATAGTGTTTGTGTTATTGAGTAGGTAGTGCTGCATTGGGGTTCCTTGATAGCCTCCTTGATAATATTAGTTTTGATTTTATGTTTTTCATTTAAATTTTATTGCATAATTTAAATTGCATATTTAAATACTGGATTAAACATAAAATTTAAAAAACTATTTAAAACATAAAAAAAAATACATAAAAATTTAAAAAACCTATTTAAAACATAAAAAAAAATACATAAAAATTTAAAAAACCTAAAACATCATTAAAATCACATAATTAAAAGCCTAGGATAGACCACGACGCCTGAGCACGTCGGCGACCATGGACGCGTGCAATGCACGTTGTGCGTCCGTCATGTTCGTCGTATCCGTGTTCAGGAGCTGCATATCGAGCTCCCTCTCCCGGAGATCGTTCCTCCGCTGGTACTGGGCGGTGAATGCCCTCATCTGCGCGTCGTTCCTATCCAACCTCTCCACAATTTCTGGTGGAGGATCCGAGCTCGTATGCGACGCTGCTGCCTTCCCTTTCCCTTTCTCCGCCTCCTTCGCCGCCTTGTTGCCAATGGGCCGAGCAGAAGAGATCTCCTCGCCCGACGCCGAGGTGGTGAAGCCGCCCTCTTCCGTAGTCTTTGTCCTCTTGGAGGCATGCACGTCTCCAAGGAGGTACATCGACTTGAACTTGGGATTGTTCCGGAGAACTCTCCACGCGTTCCAGAAATTGAAGGAGGCATTGGTTGGGCTTCTAGCCTTGAAGATGGTTTGGGCCTTTTCACGAATCATATCATCCGAATGACCGGACGGCCAATTGTTGCGCGTCTCCACCCAAACAGCTTCCCAGAGACGCACATCCGCGCTCACCCGGGACCAGTGGCCTTGAAGTTGCTTGATGCCGAGGTCGACGCCGAGGATGGGGTTCACACGTTCGCGGATCCGGCCCCAATATGCCTCTCCCTTCTGATCCGTCCCACGGATCGAGTCGTTGGTCTCCTCCGCCCAAATTTGGACGATGAGATCCGTATGCTGTGGAAGGTAAGTATGACGGTAAACTCTTGGTTTGTCGTGCTTCATTTTGGTGGCCTTTTCCTTCCTCCGGCCGCCTTTTTTTGGTGGGGAGACACTCTGCTGAGCACTCACCGGTTCCTCCTCGGGCGGGCTCTCCTCCAAGTTGATTCCTCCCATATCGGGATGATAATCGGAGGAGAGATCAGGGCACCAATTTGGATCGTAGAAAGGGTTGTGTGGATCCATGACGGAGAAAATTGTAGGAGAAGAACAGGTTTGAAGAGAAGAAGGAAGAAGGATGAATGAAGAAGGAGAAGAGGTGTGGAGAAGAGAAGAAGAAGATGTGTTGTTTTAAAGAAGAGAAGAAGGAAAAAAAAAAAAATTCAAACGGTCGGTCAAAGTGCGGAGACCGAGGAGAAGAAGTCAAAAAATGTATATAAATTCGAATTTTCGAATTTTTCATAATATTTTTTTTTTAAATTGGGCGCGTGCATTGCACGCGCCATCACCATTTCCTATCGAGGATACTCGATAACTCGAGGAGGCCTCGAGGAGCTCCTCGCCGCATCGCCCTCCTCGAGTGGGATGGTCTCCTCGAGGACCTCCTCGAGTACCCGCGATGCGGGTGCTCTTATAAGTTCCCCAAAAAATAAGTTCATCTACCCCAACTTATTTTTTTATAATCTCATATGCAACAATCTTTTTACAAATATTTTTCAACTATAATTTATTATTTTCATCATATATCATTTAAGTTCATTTTTCTTCGATTCTCTCTCTCTAGCCAAAAAGTTCTCTCTCTAGCTTATAAGCTCAAGGGTAAATATCATATTAAACCTTAAACTATACCCGCTTTATCAAAAATACCCTGAAACTTTCGAAATGCTCTCAAAACCCTCAAAGTATCAGGATTTTATCAAATATATCCCGCATCTATTTTCCGGTCACCAGAAATATGACGTGGCTCGCCGGATGCCACAGTGTAATTTAAATTCTATTTTTTTAAATCCATGTCATTTTTTTATTCTCTTTTTTTAATCCATGTCATTCTTTTATTCTCATTTTTTTATTCTCTTTTTTACGGTTTTACCAAACTCACCCACACACCCAGTACGGAGCTCATCTCCTTCCCTTCTCTCGGTTCTGCCGCCGCCGCCTGAGGCCGGCGAATGCTCGGCGCGAACCGGCGCCGTCCGCCTCCACGCCGGCGTCTCTCTGCTTGAGCCGACGCCCCTTCTTCTTCTCCATCGCTGAAACACACCCACACACATCTCTCGTCTCTCTCGCTCTCGATCGCTGTCGCGCCGCGCTACCACGCCTGGAACCACCGTCACCCCCGACGTCGCCGCTGCTGAAGCAACGCCGCCGCCCGGATCTGCTGCTGCTTCGCCCGGAGTCGAGGTCGCCGCTGCTGAAGCAATGCCGCGCCGCCCGGATCTGCTGCTGCTTCGCCCGGAGTCGAGGTCGCCGCTGCTGAAGCAACGCCGCGCCGCCCGGATCTGCTGCTGCTTCGCCCGGAGTCGAGGTCGCCGCTGCTGAAGCAACGCCGCGCCGCCCGGATCTGCTGCTGCTTCGCCCGGAGTCGAGGTCGCCGCTGCTGAAGCAACGCCGCCGCCCGGATCTGCTGCTGCTTCGCCCGGAGTCGACGTCGCCGCTGCTGAAGCAACGCCGTCGCCCGGATCTGCTGCTGCTTCGCCCGGAGTCGAGGTCGTCGCCCCATGAAACCCCGCGTGGGGCTGCTACCGTTTCGCGATTTCGATTGATTAGAATAAAAGAGAATATAAAAGAATGACATGGATTAAGAAAAGAGAATAAAAAAATGACACGGATTTAAAAAAATAGAATTTAAATTACACTGTGGCATCCGGCGAGCCACGTCATATTTCTAGTGACCGGAAAAGAGATGCAGGATATATTTGATAAAATTCTGATACTTTGAGGGTTTTGAGAGCATTTCAAAAGTTTCAGGGTATTTTTGATAAAGCGGGTATAGTTTAAGGTTTAATATGATATTTACCCTAAGCTCAATTATTCAAACACTTTGATAACTTATAAGCTCTTAAAAATGATATCTTATAAACTCTTGAAACATTTTATAAGCTCCAAAAACTTTTTAAAATAAGCTTAACCAAACACCCTCTTAATCCACAGCTGTGTTGTATAAGTTATTCTCATATATAAGTTTGATTGTACACACTCAAAGCATACTTCTAATTAATATGATTGCAAAATAATGAATTGTATCAGTCATATACTATTTTTAAGCGAACACTATAACTATATCAAAATTTATTATGATGATCTCATTTGTGCGATTCCCTCCACACACTCAAAGGAGTTTTAATGAGACTTTCAAATTTTTCTACCATATTAAGAGTTCAAGAAACGCAGTCAATACGTGCAGTCTCTCTATTATGATTCTAAATATGGAATTACATCAATGTTGTTACTTTTCTGCTTCTATCTTAGAACGAAGAATAAGTAAAATATTTTTTAAAGAATATGTTTATTTTTAATTTCCAAATAGATTAGCACTATATGTAAAACACTATATTAAAATTAGGCCGATGATTCCAATTATAATACATCAAAAATATATACTTCCTCATTCCAAGTCAAAAATATAGTACTCCCTCCGTCCCAAACGAAATGTCTTGTTTTCCTTTTTGGGTTGTCCCAAACGAAATGTCATGTTTCCTTTTTTGGCAATACATTCTCTCTCTATATTTAATATTTAAATAATTTCCATCAACCCACTTTATCTACTTTATACACATTTCTTAATCTCCGTAGGACATTTCGTTTGGGACGGAGGGAGTACTTCCTAATGTGTATCAAATAAAATATTATAAAAAATTACAAGAAAGTTAGGCTTCTTTTCGTACTTCATCGAATATTTAAACTAAAAATATTTAATAATAATTGTGGCCGGACTATGGGACGCGTGGACAATGGGAATTGAAAAATCATTGTCCGATGCCAATAAGCAATAACGATGCATTTAGTATTGTCGGATGCATTTCCAATTATAGATATCAGTATCAATGATATTTATGGAGCATAATGTGGCTAGTTATAATTGATTAAATAGCAAGTCAAAAAAATAATTGATTAAATATAAAATATAAAATGATTTAAAATAAGTAAAGATTTATTTAGTTTTATTATTTTGTTCATATATATATATATATATATATATATATATTAAAATCTTTTATATTTTGAATCAGACGTTTTAAATAAATGGAACCTTTTTCTATTTGGCCAGTTTATAATTAGTCTCAATGTAGCCAAAATAAATAAGGGTTAATAGCTGGAAAATACACGAATTATTTTCAAATTTGCATATTGCACATCACCTTTAAAATTAGCTTCAGAATACACCATCTTTTAATTTTGTTGCAAATTGCACACGTGTTGACCATCACCTTGATCGGTGTTGACGTGGCACCGAAATTTTCAAACGTGGACTCACCGGCATTCAAAACGATGTCGTTTTGAGTGAGTATCAATTAAAAAAAAGGAAAAATCATTTTGAGTGAGTCAGCCATAATTCATCTTCTCCCTCACTCCAGCTCCTCCCTCACTCCAGCACTGCCTCCTCGTCGCCGCCTCCCTCACTCCAGCGCCACCTCCCTCACTCCAGCGCCTCCCTCAGTTCACCACCACCACTCCAGCGCCTCCCTCCTCGTCGGCCGCCGGCCGCCTCCGCCCTCCTCACCACAAGACGCGCGTGCACCGACCACCATCGATTTAGATTTTGGGGCTCTGTTTTGAGCTTCGTGTGGGGAAATTTGGGCTCTGTCAGGACCCCCAAATCAGAATTGCAGGGGGAGGGAGACTAGGGTTCACCACCTGCCTTAGTTCACCACCACCACTCCAGTTCGTCGCCGACCGTCGCTCGCCTCCGCCCTCCACACCACAAGACGCGCGCACATCGATTACCATCGAGGCTAGCCGTCGCCGTTGCGCTGCTATTTCCGCACCGCGGCCGATTTAGATTTGAGGATGATAAATGATGGGTACTGGGAATAAGCTCTGAATTTGAGGATGATGAATGATGAGTACTGTAAATTTGGGGAAAAACGGTGTTTGCGTTGGTTTCTGGAGTGGCTCGCCGGATTCTGGAATGGCTTGTGGCGGTGGAATGGCTCGCCGGAAAAGCAAAGATTTTTTTTTTAATTCTTCAAATTATCAAAACGACGTCGTTTTGTTCACGTGGCTTGCCAGCGTGTAAAAAAAGTCACGCGGTTGTCCATGTCATCGTCGATCAAACTTAAGAGTTGCCGGAATTTTCGCCGTGTGCAATTTGCAACAAAATTAAAAGGTGGTGTATTCTGGAGCTAATTTTAAAGGTGATGTGCAATATGCAAATTTGAAAATAGTTCGTGTATTTTTCGGCTATTAACCCAATAAATAATCACTCTGTGATTAGACAATGTTTATTTTTGTTGGTGTAGAGTTTTTTATTAATTATTTTTATTTACAAGGTTATATAGCTGTCTATTTTGTTCTATCATATAATTAATGAGCACCGGATACATCTGCTGACATAAGTATAGGAGCAATCTTATATATACCTATTTTTGATAAAATGGAATACTATAATTTTAGTTGTAAATTTTTACTAACGCCCCATATCTTGTTATTGTTCGTAAAAGAATCAAAATTAATATAACTACATAACCTAATGAACTAATTAAAATTTTGTTAATGGTTACTAACTAGAAAAAATTAAAAATAATTATAAATTTTGATCTGAATAAAAGGATTAGTCATTATTCTTCCTCCTGCGTTTTTTTCATTATTTTTCCTCTCAATAAATCTGCATTTTAATAAGGACAGCATAAATTTAGAAATTGATTCCGTGTCAATATTATGGATATGAATGAGTCCAACTGTATATTTGCGAAATATTCAAATTTTGATTGTTGAGCTTGTTTAGTGAAATTTAGTCATATAAATGAGTTAAGTTTGACAATTGTACTAATGCTACTTGTTATTGGAAGCATAAAACTAGTATTTAATTTTATAGTATTTTTTTAATATAATAAATGATAAATATGTTGTTACCTAATTAAATCATATATATATATATATATATTATAAGAAAATAATTATTTTTAGTAACATGGTCTTTGAAAATAAAATAAACTAGTTTTTTAATTAAAAAATTGACTACTCAATTGAAGTGTGCGTGTGTGTATAATGTATATATATATGGAAAAGTTCTATTGAGAGAGACAAATATTTAAAGAAGTGAGAAACAATCTCATCCATTGATCAGAATTAAGAATAAATCTCGTGTCCAGATTTTGATGAACATGTCAATAATTGTGATGAACATGTCACTAATTTTGTATGAATGGACGTATTTGTTGAAAAGATGTACTCTTGTTTAAAATTTCGCACTCCAAAATTCGATCCCCAAACATTCAATAAAATTATTGCTATGTTCATACAACTATTGACATATTCAACGTTCCTAATTAAAAAAAAAAAATCTCCATAAAACCTAACCATATATATAGCTCATTTTTGGGTGATTAAATTTGAATTAGCTAATGAATCTGAATGTGTTCATAAATTAACTTAGTAGTATAACAATTACTCCATGAACTTATTACAGTCATACCTACCAATAACATGTTGGTTACCACTTACCACATCAGTGGCGACAAAATTAAATCGTCCCCATAGGGGTGGGTGATTGTACAATTAATGCATATATTGAATGAAAAATAATACTATTTCTTCGTTCACAAAAAAGGATTTTGCTTATCTCTTCTTTTTATTTACGAAAAAGAGTCTCATTTCATTTTTTGAACTATCACATTTCATCTTTTCTTCTTTCCTGTATTTAACTATAACAAATTACACTCTTATATATTCATATTTTAATTAATTAATAATGTACTTTTATTTTACTTTTTGTACTAATAATATGCCTACAAGTATATCTTTATTCTACTTATAAATTTTTTATTAAAATTCGTGTCTAGCAAATGTGAGACTTTTTTTAGACGGAGGGAGTAACAAAAAAAAGCAATGAAAATATCATGAAAATTTTACATTTTCATGTGAATAAATATTAATTTTAAACTATCGATATATCATCTTAAATAAATATATTTAGTCTTAAAAATATCATGAAAATTTTAAACTATATTTATATCATAAGTTACCCATAATATCAATTAAAAGTCCAAACTATTGAAATCGTAACAAAAATATTGCAGGTAATAATTTTCATCATTGAAAACCTTACGTGTATTTCGCTTCAAGTAAAAAGAGAAAACCTTAAAAAATTATGTGACAAAGACAATATTGTTATGCACTGGTAAGTATTAATTAAATTGTCAACGAAGTATAGCTCAAGTGGTAAAGTTGAGGCATTTAAAGACTCTCTTTAATTTGTGAGAGATCTTGGATTTAATCTAACCTGCCTGCGATGTTGTTTTCTCACTTTTATGTGGGTAGTGGTCCCGCTTTCTCTGCCTGCTTGTGGTTTATTTCTCACTTTTATGTGGTGTAGAGGTGTAGAGGTCTTGCCTGCGTGCGGGTTGTGCGAGTTGCTTATTTGATTATATTTAAATACTTCTTATAATTTCAATTCAAAAAAAATATTAATTAAATTGTGAGCTATAGCTAATTCGAATGAAAAAAAAGTATTAATTAAATTGTGAGCTATATGCATAGTCCCATAACTATCATTAAATAATATCAATCAAACCCAAATTATTGAGATCGTGACAAAAATTTTCTAAGCAATGATTTTTGTCGACAAAATGCTAACATGCATTTTAACATGTTATTTTTGACATGATTAAATAAATAATAATTTGAATTAATTAAATAACAATCATCATATTATTATAAGTTAGATCACAACAATCGTTTCTGATTACGACGATCGTTTCTGGACTCATTCTCGCTTTGGAGAGATCTCCGCTGCACTGGCGATGGATTTTGTTAGGCCGTCCTTCCCTGAAGTGCCATGGGACGCTGGATTTGGCAAAAGTTCATCCCTACCCGACGCTCGATCACTTGCTGGTGGCTTATTATGGGTAGGTTGCCTACCTTTGATATTTTGCGAAGACAAGGTTTTTCTGGGCCAAATTTTTGTGTTCTTTGTAAACGTGATGAGGAGTCGTTGGATCATCTTTTCTGGCTTTGCGATTTTGCTACAGAGGCTTGGGGTCAACTCTTTGATTGGTTTGGTTTTGCATGGCCTCAAGTCCCGGATTTCAACAGCCTTTTGCTCAAAGCGATGGATTACTCGACTGGTTCTCAAGTGCTCAATTTATGGAGAGTGGGTTTTGTCACCCTTATTTGGTGTTTATGGAATATGAGAAATAGTGCAATCTATGATGAGGTTGCACCGTCCTTGCGCCGCATTATTTTGTTCATCAAAATTGCGTTCAAAGAGGTTGCGGGCAATTTTAAGATAGGACACATGCTGAATTCGGTATCGGAGTTAATGATTTTGCGTTGCCTGGGTATCAATGGATGTCCTCGTCCCATACCACAAGCCATATACATTACCTGACAGCTCCCCCCTTCGGCCTGGATTAAATTCAATATTGATGGCTCTGTCCGTGGCTTTCCTGCTGTTATACACGATGGAGGAGTTGCTTGTAATGCTTTTAATGAGGTGAGTTGTTGCTTTCATTACTCGGCTGGTAAGGGGCTTGCGTTTGAGGCTGAATTGTATGCTCTTATTATTACCTTTGAACAAGTGGTTGCTTTGGGTTGGAAGGACATTTGGATATATAGAATCAGATTCGACGTATGTGGTGAATATCTTTAGCTCCCAGGCGTCTGAGGTACCGTGGCACTTCAAAGCTCGATGGCTTCATATTATTTAGGGCTGGGAATCGGGTCGGGTTCGGGTACCCTACCCGAAAAAATCGGGTACCCGAACCCGAATAACACTGAAAAGCACTACCCGATCCCGACCCCGAAAAAAAATCGTGTACCCTAATACCCGACTTGGGTATCCGAATCGGGTATTCGGGTACCCTAAATTACCCGGTCAAAATTTCAATACAACCCCAAATTTCAGTCAAACTCTCAATACAACCCCAAAATTCAGTCAAACTCTCAATACAACCCCAAAATCGAATCGAAAGGAACTAATCAAAGGTGGGAGCTCGGAACCAAAAAAAAAGGAAGAAGAAGAACGGCTGGCGGCGTCTGCTGGGAGCTCGGAGGCGCGCGGCTGCTGGGACGACGGAGGTAGCTGCGTGGAACGACGGGAACGGCTGGGCGACTGAGCAAGGGTCTCGGATCTGGGGGCGACTGGAGAGGGTCGCGCCGTCGCGAAAACGGCAACGGCGGGCGGGCGAGGGGCGCTGGGTGGGAGGCCGGAGATTCTGGTCCCTGGAACAATAGGCGGGAGGCGGAGACTCACGAAGACGAAGGGAAATACCGAAATAGGAAAATGAAGGGATTAAAGGAAATAGGGAATTTGAGATTCTCGATTCTCGAAAAAGGGAATTAATTAGACCCTCTGACTTCATTTTGAAACTTTAAAAATTAGACCCTCTGACTTCATTTTCGAAAATGGGAATTAATTAGACCCTCTGACTTCATTTTCGAAAATGGGAATTAATTATATAATTTAAAATACAATTAATTAAAAATTCGGGTATTTCGGGTATACCCGATACCCGATTTTTTCCCAGCCAAAATACCCGACCCCGATTTTTTCGGGTATAGGGTACCCGATACCCGATTTTTTCGGGTCGGGTATCGGGTACCCGATTACCCGATCCCGAAATTCCCAGCCCTAATATTATTACTAAAGTTGCTCCCCTCAATATTCGGATTTCGCACATACATAGGGAAGGAAATCGTGTAGCAGACTTTCTCACCTCACATCTTGAGCGTGAAGGTGTTTGGTATGGGCCTATACCAGAAATTTTGCAGCTCGTTCATGATGATGAACACATACAATCTTTTGCACGTTTTGTGCCTTGATCTGGACTTGGTGGTGGGCTTCTGGTGGATAGCATGGGGTTTTTTGCATGTTAGCTTTGGTTTGTTCTTTTTTAAGAATGCAGGTTTTCACTGGGACGTTTTGTCATACAACTTATGTGCAGGCTTCTTTAAGTTCGTCTGCAGTCTCTTGGGGGCGACGGTTTGGGGTAGGGCCGCTCTTTGGTCATTTTTCAGGTCTTGGGTGAGCTTCAAACCTGGAATTGAAGAGGTTGGTCTCTTTTGGTTGATCCACAATAGGGCACTCTCCCTATTGGCGTCGAGTTTTTGAAGCTGGTGAGTTTTGGTCGTTGATGCGCCGAGCTTCGCTCTCTATTGAGCTCTTTCCTTGGGTTTTTGGCGATTTATGTTTGGGGATGAGAGGTTTCTGGGTCTTTTCTCCAAACAATTGGCAGGCTGCCGGGTATGGGGGGAGGTTCTCTCGTTTTTTTCTCTTGCTTGGTTTGGTTTGCTTTTCTTTTATTCTTTTTCGTCTCTTTCCTCTGTCTATGTTGGGGAGCCGAGACTACCTAGGGGCAATGGTTCGGCTGGAGCTTCTGAGGAGGTCTCATCCCGCTTCCGCACAGTTTTTCATCGTTTTAGACGAGTACTCGTTTTCCTCATTTTGAGGTTTTAACGAGGCTCGATCCTTGGGGGGGGTATTCATTCAGGAATTTTGTAAATTTTAAAAGTCTACGGATTTCACACAGATTTTTTTAGTGTATTTTGGAATTCTAATAGGAATCTATACAGATTTTGGACGGATTTTATCATGGATTTGACGAGATTTTCACGGATTTAAAACCCAAAATTCCAGCATCCGTTGGCGCAAGCGAGCGCTAGGCCCAGCGCCCAGCGATCGCTGGGTGCCAGCGACCGCTGGGCCTAGCGAGCTATATAAAGCCCGTGGACGCTGAACCAGCCCTAATTTCATCTCTTCTCTTTCTCCACCCAGCGCCGCAGCTCTTCCCCTCTCCCAACCTCCTCTTCTTTCCCAAATTCTTTCCTTCCTCACCGCCAGATCCCCACCGCGTCTACCACCGTCGCTCACCTCCAACGACAGCTGGAAACATGGTTCGAACCAAAAACACTAACATCATGGCAGATAAAGATTTTGAGCAAGAGGAAGAAGATTTTACGGAAAGGTATGAGTGTCTGTTTGATTTGATTTCTGAATGGAAGGCACAGTATTTAAGAAATTCAATGAATCGGAGATTACTAGTCCTCATTATTTGGATTGGAATTTGATTAGGGATCTTCGTCTTGAGGGTAGAGTAATTAGATATTTGAAGCATTTGGGGATGGATAATTATGTTAAGAATATTATTTTTTCTGGATATGATCCTCTGTGTTATGAATTCTTGACTACCATGACTGTGAGTGGTGATAAGAGATGGATTAAAGTTAGGATGAATGGGAGGGATTATCAAATTAGTTTGGCAAGAATGAAAGCTGTATTTGGATTTTCCATTGGTGGGGTAAATGAGAGACCTAGTGGATTTAATGCTAATCAAGGTTGGACTGAATTGACGGGGTTTGATAATTGGAATTCTTCTGGTATGCCGAATGAATACATTAGATATCCGACATTGGTCATTGTGCACAAATTTATTGCATATAATGTGTCTGGAAAGGAGCAGGCAAACAATGTGAATGCAACTGAAGTGTATCTGTTGTCTTGTGCTTTAAATGGCACAAAAGTTTGTATTTCAAACTTTATTTGGACGGCTATGACTCATATGCAGAAACGGCCTTCTGTCCATACTTTTTTTTGTCCCATTGTCACTGATTTGGCACATGCATTCGGGGTTCTAACTGACACAAATGGCAATCAGGATGGTTATGAGGAACTCGCCCCTTATTTAATTGATTTTAGTGAGCTAAAAGGAGCTCAGTTGATTTCTGATCGATTCACAATAGTTTCTCCTGCAAAAAGGCATTGTGTTAAGTCGCTTCATTAATTTGGAGATTGCAGCGGGCCGTCATCATCCCACTTTTACTGTTTCAGGAACCGGCACATCCGCTGGTGGCAATGAAGAAGAGGACAACGAAGATGAAGATCAAGAGGAAGAGGGAGGGGATAATGAAGATCAACAAGTTGGCGGTTCAATGTCGGGAGATTACTATCGGCAATTTCAAAATGATTTAGCCTCATTCCGTACTTACATTGACTCTTCTTTTGGAGCATTCCAAAGTCATTTCGACTTTTAATAATGTATCGACGGTTCAGAATAATTCTGAGACAAAGGGGGGTGTATTAGTTCAAGATTTTTATAGATTTCTGCAAACTTTTAAAGTCTGGATGTATTCGTTCAAGACTTTTAAAAGTCTATGAAAATTTGGGTGTATTCGTTCAAGACTTTTAAAAGTCTATAAAAATCTGGGTGTATTCGTTCAAGACTTTTAAAAGTCTATGAAAATCTGGGTGTATTCGTTAATCTATAGACTTTAAAGTTGGAATGACTTTCATTGATTTCGTCCAAAAAATAGGCATGAACAAATCCGAAGACAGACCACGAGAATTCACAAATCTTGCAAATTCCCCGCGCTCGCTGGGTGCCAGTGCCTGCGGCTAAGAAGCCAGCGGCCGCTGGACCCAGCGGTCGTTGCCAACGTTTCCAGCGCTCGCTGGGCTGCCGCGGCCGCTGGGACAAGCCCAAGCGTCAGTTTTAGAAAAATGTTTCGGAATATGTAGAAGAAAGTTTTAAAAAAACTACAGAGCATCTTTACTATTAGCGATCCAAGCTTCAGTTTCCTTGGTAGAATCCCCAACATAAAATACTTGGGAATTGAAAGTTCGCACCAATTTGACCTTTCCCATCTGCACAAACTTGAAACATTGAAATTTTTCCTGCTATTCAAGTTCTACTCCCATTTCCCTAACAGAATTCAGATTACCTCATTCTGTGAGGAACTTGTGTCTTACAAGATGTGAAATAGCTGTCGAATTCATGGAATATCTTTGTGAGGAGTTACCAAATCTTGAAGTTCTTAAACTTCGAGATTGCAAGTTTGAAGGCGAGTACCTGCAGGAATGGGATGCAGTAGAGCAAGAGTTAAGCAAGCTGCAGTTCCTGCTACTTGAAGATGTGCAGCTGGTGCAATGGCAAGCCGATGAGAGCAGCTTCCCAAGACTCCGTCACCTTGTTATCCGGCGCTGCTCTGCTCTAGAGGAGATCCCCTTAGGTATTGGAGAGATTCCGACAATTCAAACAATCGAGTTGGATGAATGCAAGCCCTTCTATTGTGGCTTCAGCTACACTGATCATCGAGGAGCAACGTGAGAACCCAGCGCTCGCTGTGTAGGCAGCGCTGCAGGAACCCAACGCTGGACCCCTAGCGGCCGCTGGGTGCCTGTCCATCGCTCGTTCAATCCCCGCGCGCGCTGGGTTTGTGGGTTTCAAGTTCGAAAAAATCAGGTCAAAGTCTTGCTAATTCATTAAAAATCAGACCGAGAATTCACTCAAAATCATGAAGAATATCCATGAAAATTCTATAGACTTTTAAAATCCACAGGACTTTTAAAATCTACATAAGTCTTGAACTAATACACCCCCTAAGTTTAGGATTTTTTTTTAGGGAAAAAAGAAACTTATATTAAATTACGTAGAGCAATATCCGAAAGTCAAGTTGGAAAGCTCGACTTCCAAATCATTACACCAAGAGAAGACACAGCAAAATTCGCCAAACAATGTGCCACTAAGTTTAGGATTTAAATCGATATTAATTTATATTTCATTAAAATACTGTTACAAAATACATATTTTTATTCCTATTTTTTTTTATAAAAAATCCAAATTAATCGAAGCAAAACAGTCATTTCTTGTTTCCGTTTCCGTAAAGAAGGAAGAAAAGAAACACCACATATCGTTGCTCAATTATTGGAAACACAAAATCTGTGCAGTGGCGCTGAATTAAATTTGTATGTATAGTGTTTCGCCAACGATTTTAAGTATCGAGGAAATAATTCTGGAAAAGTGGGTAACCGTATAAATAGCACCGTACCGAAGAGCTCCTCCAGCTGCACGTTTTATTCTTATTTAAATGGGCCAGATATCTACAGTGGCCCACTCGTGCAATAAGTGCATCACACTCACACTTAACTCTTTGCCACGAACAAATAGAATAATTTTGTTTTTAAAAAAATATTTAATTGTATTGTTCATATTTTAGTTTTTTTTAATAATTTAAAAATAAAATAAAATAATCAAAAAAATTCAAATAATAAAATAAAATAACTAAAACTTTTTTTATTTAAAAAAATAAATTAACCAAATCAATTTCAATATTTTGTCTATTTAACTAGTTTATGGGCAAGCACTGCATAAATTTATTAAATACAATAACCTGGTAGTCCGGGAGGAGTACCTTTGGCTGTAGAAATTAGACGCATGTGCCAACTCTATGATGAGCGGACATTAATTTCCAAGTTAATTAGTATTATGGGACTATTATTTATCCAATGAAAGTGCATTTAATTAGTTTTCGTTTATTTTCTCAAACTGTTTTTAGAATAGGATGGTCCACCTAATAATAGGAATTCACTACTTGTTCAAAACAAATTTTATAGATTTAGAATCTTCATACTATATTGTTTTGTTTTCTGCTGATGTTTCTTTGTCGTGTATATGTATATAACTAAGATTAAAGTTTTCGTTAAATGCATTCTTTTCATTAGTACTTATAGTTATAGCTCCCCACCCCACTTCGCACGCACATACATATAGGTCCACAAAATGTAAAAATCATCCTAGTGTGAGAAATGAGAATTTAGAAACACTGTTTATGTATATATTTATATGTCTTATTTTTTTTAATGATAATATTGTTTATGTTTATATTTATATGTATTAATTTTTTAATGATAATATTTTTTATATATGCAATAATGCTTCCTCATTTATAATGATTGTTTAATATAATTGTAAACCGTACAAAAATCAGTAGTTCAAATTAATTTCTAGTTCCTGTACTATAATTTGTTTTAAGATAAACCATTTTCTATATCTATACTATACTCTCTCTGTTCCAACCGACTTAACATATTTTTTCCAGCATGTTTATTTAAAAAATAAGATTGTAATATAAAGGTGTATGAGTTCATATTTAATATATCGTAAAGTATTTTCTCAAAAATAAAATATGTCAAATTAGACGAGACAACTTGAAAATGAATACATATCAAGTCAAATAAAACGGATGGAGTGTTAAAAAGGGAATATTCCATTTGAAATTAATTTTGACAATTTTATAAATTAGTGAGAATTTAATTGTCATAATCTCTAATTTGAGTTATTAATTACTATTCTCTCAGTCCCAATTATATAGGCTTATCGAAATTTACACAATCTTTAAAAAAAATCCTCAAAAAAAATTTGTACAAATAAACTTCCTAAGATATACTCATATTTATTATTTAATATATAGTAATAAATTAATCTTAGAGTTATTCCAAGAATTAAATATTAATGATGTTAGTAAATGAGTTAAAAAGTAGTACTCCCTTCGTCCCATATATATAGGCTTGTTTTCCTTTTTTGAATGTCCAATTTATATAGGCTTATTTCCATAAAAAGTAATATTTTTTTTACTTATTTACTATTATATCCATATTTAATTCTTTAATTTACTCTCATTTTAATATATAATTAAATAATAAATATGAACATACTAGGAAATTTACTTATATATTTTCATTTTCAATGATTTTTCTTAATTCTTGTGAAAATTCCAATCATGGGACGGAGGGAGTATTAACTTTTTATAAAATTAATCTATATATTTAGGATATCTGAAAAGTGAAAGTAAGTTTATATAATTAGGAGGAAGGGAGTAGTATAACATCATAATTGTGGGCAATCTACTTTTGAGTGAAGCTTTTCTAAATCGATGTTTACGGAAATTGTCTCAAAAATCTATTCGAGCATAAATCTTTCAAAATCATATATAGGCCACAAATAGGATTAAATAATTATCCTAGAAAAGGACAAAAATTTAAAACTAAATAATTTATAGTCCTGCCGAAATGAATAAAACTAACTCAATTATTTTTGCACTTTGATCACCGAGAAAGCTGATCATAATTCGTAGCTGAATATCTCATTGATCTTATTGGTTAGTTATGCAAAATCAATTATTTTATTTTGCAAAATTAAAGCGGCTCTTTCTACTATAATGTACAAGCTGTCACCTCATTCAATTTTAGTTGGATATCCCATTTATTTCTTATCATAGTATTTAGTTACGCACTTACCGTTCCTAGTATTTTGGCATGCCATTTTTTAAATGATGAATAGGGTTGTCTATAATTACTTTGAATGAATTGATTGAGCTGAAAACCAACATTGGGCATGTCACGCATCTCAAATAAAAAATAAATCGAGTTATTACCAATTAATAGTAACGAAAGTTGTCTATATTGGGCCTTTAGAGAGAATACTTTCATCACTAAATTTACTTTTATTAAAAATGTAGTTGGAGATATTAAATTCATATTTCTATAAGCAAATGACAACACTATTCAACATTCGAACGTAGCCCTCATATTGAAACGTGGATTAATTTTGTAGATAGTTCGTCTACAAAAATTGTCGAATTAAACATGTCATGGATAACAAATAAATTATTCCCACTATATATCTCAAATATCAAAACACTCTATAATATATTAAAAAGATAATTTTTAATTTGAAATTAATTTTAAAATTAAGTGGTAATTTTATGATTATAAGAAATTGAAGATTTATTTGTAAATTATATTTTTATTTTGTTTTATTTTTTTCTAAATTTTAAAATTTGAATAATTATAAAATAATATATCATATGCATATCAAATTAGAGATCCCGACAAGTGCTTTAATTTTAATATATTTTATGTAAATATTGAATTTAAATGTAAAAGTTATTTATTACTAAACTTAAGAAAATTATCTCGTCTCTCTATCTTTTTTTTTAATAAATTTATTTTTAATTTTTATTTTTTTTTACTTTCCATGATATCAATTTTTTTATTATGATTTTTTTTTATATTCAGCTCAAATATATTTTGTTAAAATATATTTTTTATTATATTTATGAATATAGTAATTGAGTTGGCATTAATCTTATATATTTAAATAAATCTTTCAAAAAAATTCTGTGCATTGCACTGGTGCAAATGCTAATTTTATTTAATTAAGAAAAGACAACAACTGTTATCCCAGTTACATAAATAAGTAAAAAAAGTTATACTTACACAAATATAAAAAAATATCTAAATTATATTTTAGAACCAACTTTAATATTCCTTTTATCCCAAAAGTGTGTGCATACTTTTTTTTCTATGGGTTTTAAGAATATTAGTAAGAATGTTAGTTGAGTGTATTGTGAGTAGAAAAATAATCATATTACTTATAGTGTTGTGAGTGGATAAATAGATTTACAACTGATATTTGCTGTAAATAAGTTGAGATATTAAAGTTAAAAGATAATGAATAGTGTCCAAAAATAGAAATGTGCACACTTTTGCAAAACCCAATTGGCGGCAAATGTTTGTTCTAGTTGTGCTGTCCAGATTTATCAACCAAACGTTTATGGTGAATGAGAAGGAACAAAATACTACTACATGTTTGCAAATTCATACTCACAAATAAACACGATAATTTGTATCAAAGTTATTTGGTGATGAGCAAAACCCAAACATTAGTGTTCTTTATAAACAACAATTCTAGAATAATTCAATACTTTAAAAATCTATTGGACAATTCTATTACTGTAAAATTTGTCGTATAATTCTAAACATTACTCATCAATATTTGTTGAACTATTCAAGTTGTTTATATAATTAAGTTTTTTTTAAAAAAAATTCTTCGTCTCAAGTATTTTTGCAGTCCTAGCAATTTTAAGATTGATATGAATCAAACCAGTTATTTTAAGTTGTGAAAAATCAAGAGATTACCAAGTTTCTAATCCATTTCAACAAACAATAGAGTAACCTATAATTGAAAGTTATACCCTAAGGCCCAGTTTGGTTGCAATGGTAGGATTGGGCTTGGTTGTTTTAAACTAAAGGGCCCATTGTTAGTAAGGCATGACAAAAAGTAGTACTCCCTCCGTCCACCAATTAAAGGCCTATATGAAAAAATACGGGTTTTAAGAAAAAAATGTATTTTTATTAGTTGAGTGGAGAAATGGTCCCACTTTTTAAGAAAAAATGTATTTTTATTAGTTGAGTGGAGAAATGGTCCCACTTTTTTGTAAAGAATCTTTGACTTTTTTGATTAAATAATGAATAAAAACTTACCAAAAATATGTAGGCCTTGTTTTTGTGGACGGACCAAAAAGGCAAGTAGGCCTTGAATTGGTGGACGGAGGGAGTATCTTGTATTTGGTAGGCTCGTCAGATTACTAGATTATAATTTTCAGATGTTTGATGGTTTCGTTTATTCGGCTGATTACCCTGCGAAATTACAACCATTTCCCTAAAAAAAAATCAAATGCCAAGCGCAACCCTTTCTTCTTCTCATAGTTCTCGGTGAACGAAGAGGTATACCATTCATTTCTTGGAGGGAAAATTCCCTTGTCAGGAGTGACTCTTCGTCTGATTCCCGCCATTATAAAGTCTGTTCCCCAGCCCTATTGCAATGGCTTACTTGGAGTTATCATTCACTTCCTCAGAAATTGCTAGGCGACTGCTTCGATCCATGGATAGCCCTCGTCAAGGTACATACTATCGAGCAACCCAAATGTGTTTAGGGTTTACAGAGTATCGTCTAATCTGCATATTTTGATTATATGAATTGAGTTTTCTCGTTATGTATTTTGAATATTTGTATATGTTGTGAAATTGTGTATTTTTCTAATAGTTTATTTGCGATTTCTGATTTTTTTTTGGTGGTTGAAAAATGAATGTTTAGATAATGATATGAATATGATTCATGCTAATATCTTATTTTCAGTTGATCTGTTGTTAAGACGAGAAAGGTTGCATTTTTTAGTAATATTTATATATGAATGCATCATTCTATGTATTAAATTCACAAGGTTATAATCCTTTTATCACAGTATATTAGGTACTTGGTGCGTCGTTTTACACCAAAAATATCCGGCGGTCAGCCGGTATGCTCCACACTGCGCAGACAGCAGTAAGCAAGATCGTCTCCCAAGGGATCATCGAGAATTCTCCTAAAATTCAACCTGCAAAGAAACTTAAGAAACGAAATTATGGGAAAAAAATATGAAAATACTAAAATAAAAATAAATAAATAAATAAAATTCAAAAGAATTGCAATGGTTCTAATCCTAAATAAATAAATAGAAAATTCAAACAATTAATAAAAGAATTCCAGCAATCAATTAAGTCCACCCTAGCTTAATTATTCTGATCATTGATGCAAATATAACTGTAATTCATGCAAGCAAACCAGTTATAACCACCGAAGACGCTTCTGACGTGATCTTATTTCTCCTTAATTATTCGGTAACCAGGAAGACGCTTCACTAATTACTACCCTAATCGACTGACAACCGTAAGAGACGCTCTATATGTTTAATGAGCCGACATCATTAATATCTAGAGAAACCCGATTCAAAACCAATAAACTCTGACGCATGATTATTGAATTAAGACTGCTTTTCCCTTGACCCTGATGTGTCAATTTACCACTAATCAAACCTAAACCACGATTACGTATGGCAGATTCAATTGGCTGTATAATTAATTCTAACCCACTAAATATTGCTCACTACCTAATGAATTAAAATAATTAATGACGATAAAACAGAGAATTACAGATACAAGCATAAAATAAAGTATAAGAACAAATTAGATCTCACAGAATAATCTTGCTAGTGCTTCCCTAATCATTGCTGGAAACAAAATTAGCTAGAACACATAAATAAAATAAATCAAGAAAAACAAATAAGAAATTGCGAGAAAGAATAAAAGAAAGATAAAACTTGAATAATTGCTGAAGAATGCGTCTCCCTCCTGTTCCAAAGTTGTGTGCGTGAATGTCCCTCAAAACATAAGTATATATATATATAAACTAAACTAACCTAATTCTAATGATGGAAGGAAAAGTGGCGCTAGGCCCTCCAATCAACAAAATAAGTTCCAGCCCAAAACAAACTAAAACTGATCCACTAAAAGACAAAATAAGAGTCAGCCCACAAAATCAATTTCTCGCCAATCTTGAATTTCGGACATCTCAGACGGTATGGGCACGCCGTCCAGCTTGCGCGTACAGATTCTTTCTTCACAGCTTAAGACTTCAAAACTCTTCTCAAAAGCAAGTCTTTTCTCCAAAACCTATCAATAACCATAAAAAAGATTTATTAGTTCCACAATTAACTCCAAAAGATAATAATAAGCAGGAACTATGCATTAAAATCCACCAAAAGACACTCAAAATATGCGTATAAAATACGCCCAATCAAACTCCCCCACACTTTAACAATGCTCGCCCTCGAGCATAAGAAGAACAAAACAAAAGGAAGAACAAAACTCAAGACTCAAGACTCAAAACAAGACAAGACAAGACTCAACTATCAACGACTAGCCATGGCAACAATCACAACAAGCAAATCTCAAAGTTAGGATAAGATACAATCATCCTTTTCCTCAAACCATTCTTGGAATCAACAAATATGTGTATTCACCCTTCATTCGAGTAAAAAACGTGAAAATCAATCCAGCCTCACCAAATTCGCTCAAATCTCTCAATATCAAAAGGTAAGGTAAATTCACACATATACAACTCGACTCTATCCATTGTAAGTTTGCCACTATGTCAATATCTTTCATTTGAAAACTAAACTTATCCATGAATCAATAGGTCTTTCCACAAGGTTGTAATGGGGCTAAGGTGCATAGGTAGGATAACAAAAGTGGATAAACAAGGCTAATAAAACCAACAAAATGCAAGTAGTTCACCACATTCGAATCCCAAATTCAAACTCAATAAAATCAATCCTTATTCCCAATACATAAGCATTCAAACTCCAACATTTTCTTTTCCACCTCTTCCTTTTCTTTTCTTTTTGCAGATGGTACTTTCACAATTTTTTTTTTTTTGGAACTAACATCATAACATCACCTCATGCTTAAACAACCAACAACCACTTATTGTCAATTTCAATCCTCAATCATTCTAACCAATGCATCTTATTTCAACCAACCTTATTCTCCCAACAAAGTAATATCACAAAACAAAACCACTTGCATCTTGTTGGAAAGGGACAAAGCAAGGCTAAAAAAAGGCTAATGGCTAAAATTTTCGAGGCTTCAATCATATATAACAATAAAAAGGGTCAAGGCTTCAAAATGGCTCACTAATGGATATTGAAAGGTATGAAATTTTTAAGGCCAATGAGGTTTATTCCTAATACCTAAATCATCTTCACAAATGAGTCCAATTCCAAAAAAAAATTGATTATGGCAACATGGCAAACCGAATATCAAGAAGTCAAGCATGCATAA
This sequence comes from Salvia miltiorrhiza, assembly GCF_028751815.1. Classification (NCBI taxonomy): domain Eukaryota; kingdom Viridiplantae; phylum Streptophyta; class Magnoliopsida; order Lamiales; family Lamiaceae; genus Salvia; species Salvia miltiorrhiza. Next base: position 43,280,781 of record NC_080390.1, on the reverse strand, counting down.
CACTCATAAAAAACAAATAAGGAGCATTCAAATTATTGCTCTAAAGGCTCAATCCTCACTATATGAGTGGCTTTAAAAAAATGATCAATTTGCACATACGTCATCCTCAAACACACATGAGTTTCAACACATTTCTGTATCATCCAAGAAAATAACAAAAAAATCCATATCAATATGCTCATCCTAACAAATCAAAATGATCGCCTGAAAAATTGCCATAGACAAACTCAAAAGGAAGACCAAAATAAAACATGCACACAGACTCAAGGCAAAAGACATAAAACTCCCCCACACTTAGACAATACAATGTCCTCATTGTGTGAGAAAAACTAACAACGAAAACACAAAACAAAGAAAGCATAAAAGGAAGGAAAAAGAAAAAAAAATAAAATAAAAATGAAAGAAGCTAACAGAACTTCCCTGAAACTGGATCAATCATCAGTTGGTTTCAATTTCCGCTTCGGGAGTTTCACAATTGAAGGCACAATCAGTTTAGTACTGGTCGGTATGGGCATACCGCGCGACAGATGCCAAGTGTGAATTTCATTGGTGGAGTTCGACTGCACTTTACACCCTTGAATTTCACCATAACATTCTGGTGGTTCTTTATTCATCGTGAATATTTTCAGAATCTCCCTGCCACATTCTTTTTCCTTGTTTTGGGCCAACCTGAAAGGAAAAGAGAAAGGAATTAGTGCTTTAGAATTAGAAATATTAGATTCAACACTTACCTCGGAAGAAGAGATATTTTCATATTGTTGTGCCTCTTCGACAACTTCATCGTTTTGAGCACTTTCTTGCTCTTTCGTCTCATTTTCATCTTCCATGGGCTTTGGATCAAAGAAATCTTCCTCACTCATTAAATTCATAGCATAAACATATTCCTTGGGATGTACTTCTTGCGATGGAAGTTTTCCATGATTGGCTTGCAACTTGTTCACTTGAGTGGTGAGTTGAGTGATCTGTGTGCCCATACTACCCAACGCAGCCTGCGTCTCTTGCTGGAAAGCTTGCTGACTTTGTACGAGATTATTAATAATCTGACTGCTCTGTTCCAGACTTTTAAGAATATCGCTCATACTGGGCTCTGGGCGGTCGGTATGGGCATACCGCCCAGCCTGCGGCTGTGCGCTGGTGAAAAATTCAGGCGAATGATTCCAGCTGAAATTTGGATGATTATCCTTCTGAATTTGAGCTCCAACAAAGCCTCTAACTAAGGAAGTTAGAGCATCGAGTTTCTCATTCACACATGCATCTTCTGCTCTGTTGACCGGCATGTACCTATCATCATCCTCATCCTCATATTGTTGACTATTGGAGACCATATCAAAAATCAGTTGTTTTGCTTCATCCATGGTCTTGTTGGTCAAACTTCCTCCACAAGCAGCATCAACAATCCTCCTGTCAAAAGAAGACATACCACGATAAAAATAATTAATGAGCAACTGATAATCAGAAAATCCGTGGTTAGGACATCTATGACATAATTGTTGAAATCTCTCCCAATAATCAGACAAACACTCTTGTTGCCTCTGCTTGATGCTACTAATAGCTATTCTTAGATTTGCAGCCTTTGATTCTAGAAAGAATTTACGCAAGAACTGCTCCTCTAAGTCGTTCCATGTTTTGATTGAGCGAGATGATAGATCAAACAACCAATCTCGAGCTCTACCCTGCAATGTATGAGGAAAAGTTAGTAATCTTAAATGATCTTCTTTAAAACCTTGAGGACGTAACGTAGTGCAAACTAAATCAAATTCAGCCAGATGCTTGTGTGCACTCTCTCCAGGTAGATCACCAAACTTGGGTAGCACTTGAATGAAATCGGGCTAGATTTCAGCATTTTGATTAATTGTGAGCAACACAATGCATAAAGGATGATTTCTCTTGTGGCGGCCCAACTCTCTTATCAATGGTGGTGGTGGCAGAATATCATCACGGTCATCGTCCCCATCTTCAGACATCTCAACTTCAGCTTAAGATTAATAACAAACAAAGATAAATAAAATTAATAAGCAAAACGAAAAAATAGAAAAATTACTACTTAAAAACCGATCCCCGGCAACGGCGCCAAAATTTGGTGCGTCGTTTTACACCAAAAATATCCGGCAGTCAGCCGGTATGCCCACACTGCGTAGACAACAGTAAGCAAGATCGTTTCCCAAGGGATCGGCGAGAATTCTCCTATAATTCAACCTGCAAAGAAACTTAAGAAACGAAATTATGGGGAAAAAAATATGAAAATACTAAAATAAAAATAAATAAATAAATAAAATTCAAAAGAATTGCAATGGTTCTAATCCTAAATAAATAAATAGAAAATTCAAACAATTAATAAAAGAATTCCAACAATCAATTAAGTCCACCCTAGCTTAATTATTCTGATCATTGATGCAAATATAACTTTAATTCATGCAAGCAAACCAGTTATAACCACCGAAGACGCTTCTGACGTGATCTTATTTCTCCTTAATTATTCGGTAACCAGGAAGACGCTTCACTAATTACTACCCTAATCGACTGACAACCGTAAGAGACGCTCTATAGGTTTAATGAGCCGACAACATTAATATCTAGAGAAACCCGATTCAAAACCAATAAACTCTGACGCATGATTATTGAATTAAGACTGCTTTTTCCCTTGACCCTGATGTGTCAATTTACCACTAATCAAACCTAAACCACGATTACGTATGGCCGATTCAATTGGCTGTATAATTAATTCTAACCCACTAAATATTGCGCACTACCTAATGGATTAAAATAATTAATGACGATAAACACAGAGAATTACAGATACAAGCATAAAATAAAGTATAAGAACAAATTAGATCTCACAGAATAATCTTGCTAGTGCTTCCCTAATCGTTGCTGGAATAAACAAAATTAGCTAGAACACATAAATAAAATAAATCAAGAAAAACAAATAAGAAATTGCGAGAAAGAATAAAAGAACGATAAAACTTGAATAATTGCTAAAGAATGCGTCTCCCTCCTGTTCCAAAAGTTGTGTGCGTGAATGTCCCTCAAAACATAAGTATATATATAAACTAAACTAACCTAATTCTAATCATGGACGGAAAAGTGGCGCTAGGCCCTCCAATCAACAAAATAAGTTCCAGCCCAAAACAAACTAAAACTGATCCACTAAAAGACAAAATAAGAGTCAGCCCACAAAATCAATTTCTCGCCAATCTTGAATTTCGGATATCTCAGACGGTATGGGCACGTCGTCCAGCTTGCGCGTACAGATTCTTTCTTCACAGCTTAAGAATTCAAAACTCTTCTCAAAAGCAAGTCTTTTCTCCAAAACCTATCAATAACCATCAAAAAGATTTATTAGTTCCACAATTAACTCCAAAAGATAATAATAAGCAGGAACTATGCATTAAAATCCACCAAAAGACACTCAAAATATGCGTATAAAATACGCCCAATCAGTACTCTGTATGAATTGGATTAATTGGAAATTCATGTTCAGTGTTTTGTGTGTTATTTAGCATCATGATTGTTGGGGATATTGATTGAAGTTATTTCTGCTGTAACTTTTGATTAAATACATTAGGTATTGAGATGGCCAGCACTGACATCTCCCATTGCCAAGCTAACAAATCAGATAAGTAACGGCGTTCATGGTCTGTAAAAGAAGAGACCGTGCTGGTTCACGCACTGAAGGAGTTGGTTGTTGATGGGTGGAAGTCGGACAACGGTTTTCGAGCTGGATTCCTTGGTAAACTGGAGGATGCCCTCAAAAAGGAATTCCCCGAGACCGACTTGAAGGCAAATCCACATATCAATTCCAAAATCGGGACGTGGAAAAAAAATTACTATTCGCTCAATCTAATATTTGGTCGCAGCGGGTTCGGATTCAACGTTAACGGTGACTACATGATAGATGGTAACAACGACCAGTGGGAGCACATCGTTAAGGTAGGTGCAGCACTTAGATCTGTACTGAAGAGAAATGAGCAGTAAACATATGTTGATCCGTGCTTTTCTTGTTTCATTTTATAGGTTGACGGAAATGAGTGGACTATGCGCTATAAAAAGTGGCCCCTTTATGATGATTGGAAGATAATATTCGGTAAGGACATGGCAACATGGGACAAAGTCGAGGATTTCATGGAAGCTGTCAACGAGATGATTGGCCGTGACAATGTTGCGCAAAATGACAACACTGATGAACAGGATCCATCGCTGCATGTGGAGTATGAGTTTGAGAACGAAGTGGCTGAAGACAACGAGTGTCAGAGTCAAAAGGGTGGAACTCGAGAACGTAATCCGAGCAGAAAGCGCAAGCGTGATGACGACTTTGATGTCACTCACGAGCTGCTTCTTGAGATTGGTCGCAACACAGACAAAAGGTTTGAGCACATCGAAAACAGGACTGGGTTTGAATTTGATCTAGCTAAAGCAAGGATTGAAGTGTATGAGACTGTATGCGCAATACCGGGGCTGAATAAGAGCGATCGATTCGAGGTTTGCGAGATACTTGCAGATAAGGTTGAGAGGCTCGAGCTTTTCATGAGTCTCCCTCAAGATGCAAGGGCAGATTACCTATTGCGCGTGCTAGAGATGCGTGGCAAGTAAGAAGATGCAAGGGCAGATTACCTAAGCTTTCTACTGATTTTGAAGGGATTTGAAAACTTTATTACATTTTGGTGTCCCTTTTCTGTTTTAGAAGTTGGTGCAATGTTTTGAGATAATTATCTATGTTATGTGAACTTGGAAACATCTATGTTTTTTATGAAGTTATATTTGCCTAACTTTTGGATTTTTTTGTTGAAATTCGTCAATCATTTCTCATGCAAGTGTCGTGGTTTTCAGCCATGTTTAAAGTTTTATTTTGGGGTTGTTATGAAATCTTATGTTTTGGTATCACTTAGTTTGAACAAATATATCAAGCAAGGTGCCATCTTGATAAAATAGGGAATAGATTCATAGAAACTAGAAGCCATTACAATATCTCCCCCCATCTAAGCTTCACAATTCGAATACATAGGATGGGCAAGGGGGGATGGACAAAATAAACACGCACATGAGCATGTAGAGTTAAAATAAATAGTGCTTAAATGAAAACACGAACATAGTAGACATAAAACAAAAGCAAAGGTAGTAAGAGCCTACTACCAAAGAGCCCACGACGAAGCACAAGAGCCCTTCGTCCACAGGGCCGGATGCACCATCGGCAGAGTCACGATCGCCATCATCATCTCCTGGTTTGCGACCCAAATCAAGTGGCATCGGAGTACAAGCATTTGGCCTCGGGCGCTGCAACCTTTGCTTAATCGAAGGCCACTTACCAGTGCCTTTGGTTTCGCCATTGGAAAACAGTCGGCGTACAAGCCTATAAGGTCTGTGGAGTGGGGGCGAGGTCACCTCGCTTTCAGAGCTTGGAGATTGATCATATTAGTTGTGCTAAGCTTCACGGTTTCAGAATCGCTGATGACGATTACAGTTCGGCTACTTGATGGCTCCACTTTGACACTGTTGGGATCGAAGAGCAAGCATAGGTTGCGCCACTCGGGCTCCCTATTCCATAAATAAGCTTCCGCGAACTCGTCGTCCTTAAAAAAAATAAAGAAACACTACAAACATATTAGCACCGAAACCCAAAACCAAAATAGAACAAATTTCTTCTTCATTACCTTGACGATCTTTTACCAAACCACGTCCACTGCAATAATCATGTTCCTATCTACATCCCAGTATGCCCCAGCCATATTAGAGATGCGCTTGAAGGTGGAATGATGCCCTTTGAGAAAGCCGATCCTGTCATCGACATCGCCAAGCCCGAATTTGGTGTTAAAAGCTCGATTGAAAAAACTCAGCGTGCACAACTTCGCGTGTGCCGATTTATGCAGTGGGACGGGATGACACTCTTCCTTCATCGAGATCTAGGACTCGAGAAGAAACTTGTCCCGAGCTGCAGTCCATTGCACATTGTAGATGTACCAGGATTGAGGTTCGACGTCAGGGAAAGGCATGTTGAAGTTGATAATCTATTAGACGGAAGGTTTGCAGAAGAAGGATGATGCCTTGATGAGGAGTTGCCGGGTTTTTATAGGCGTAAATGTTGGAGAAGAAACGCAGGGAAGTTAGAATTAAATGCATGAAATTAAATGGGATTTGATTTTCGAGAATTTGTAAGGATTTGTGTGGTTAGATTTTCTTTTTTACAGCAAGATTTACATGATTATACTCTGCATTTGTTACAAACACTCATTGCACAAGCAATTAAGTTAATCCTCTTGCATGCAATTAATTACATGAAATGACGACGCAACAACCATGTTGCTTGCAATTTTTCTTTCAAATGGCAGTATCTATTGCACACGAATTTTAAACCCCCGAGAAATGGTGAGAATTAATTTAAAATCAAGTTTTGAATTTTTTTGGAAAGATATAGCCACAAATGGGATAAACATAAAACCTTTGAATCAAGGTCCCAGCTTACATAATTTAGACATATTCCCACAAAAAACACATCTACCATGACCAAGATATTCGACTGAAACAAAGCTTACGAGCCTTTACTTAGCACTCCCTAATCTATGTCAGCTTAGCAACGACAAATCCAAGAAAAACTCCAAGAATTACAAAGGACATGAACATAAAACAAATTACTAGTTCATATAGATGAAGACGGCGTGTGTTGCGTGGATCCCCCGTGAACATGCCCATATCGCGATGCTCTGCAGCAAACGACATCGCGGATTGTGATGCGACTGATTGCTCTTGTGGATCGAAGTTCATGTTCTCAGCCGCATGTTGATATTCATCACACCATATGAATCCATCCGGGTGATCTCGATTCAACGAACACCTATAGAAGCATCTTCCCGGGTTCCTTGACGTCCACCCCGCGCACTTTAGACGCATCCGTCCGTTACCACATTCACAAGTTGGGATATTCTTCACGTACTGTTGCCACGCTTCCATTTCACTGACAAAGCAATATAAAAAAGAAGATGAAACACTATATAACCATGAACAATAACCATAATAAAGAACAAAAAAAAAGAATCATAAACTAAGAAACCAACAAGAAAATGAAAAGTAGAGTACTCTAATGCAGCAAACTCCACAATATATATAATTCAGCACAGTTATATCATTACCAAATATATAAAACATAAAAAACCAGCAATCCTAGAACGAATCATTTCTACATTGTTCAAAAGTGATGAATAAAGCTTAGGTTCCTGTTTTCAGCGTGGAAAATACTACGAATCAATTAGTTTACAAACTGCAAGTACTGCTGCCTCATTCCATGAGCGAGGGCATCCCTCTCAGCGTTCCACGCTTGAGAGAAGTCAATAGTATCAACGCAATCCTCTTGCTCGTAGTCCATGTTTTGGAGTTCTTCAAAAAGAAGGTCGTATTGTTGCTCGACCGGATCAACTGCCATATTCGACCGAATGAAGTTGTCAAGAAAAACACATGCCATCATTAGTCTAACTTGTACTTTGATCGGATAATGTGAAGTGCTTTGGAGGATAGCCCATCACATCTTCAACACCCCGAATGCACGTTCAATAACGTTCCGGACTTTAGCATATCGTAGATTAAACAACTCCTCAGCATTTTGTGGCCTGGCACACGTAGGTCCCCACTCTTTCAAGTGATAATGTATTCCCTTGTATGGTGCAAGAAACCCTTCACTGTTGGCATATCCACTATCTACCAAATAGTAATTCCCTACATATTGGACATAAAGATGACATATTAGAATTTAATAAAAAGCAAAATCCCTAAGTATTTGAATGACTAACTTACCTCGAGGTACTTTCAATCCATGTGGCCTGTTGAGTGCATCCCGAAGTATACGTGAATCTGTCGTTGACCCCTCCCAACCAGGTAATGCATAGACAAACTTCATGTTTTGATCACAAACTCCTAGCATGTTAGAGGCAATTTGACCCTTACGTGTCCTATACCTGGCTTTGTCAATATTAGGTACCAATACACTAATATATGTGTCGTCTAATGCACCGAGGCATCCCTGTAAAGTGGAAAAAAATGTTTGTTTAAACATCACAGCCCTTTGACAGATTATATAACATATAATCCAATAAATTGATTTAATTATCTATCATTTTTCACAATTAATTTTCTTTATTCGTACTTTAAACCATTTCCACCCCGAGTCATTAGAGTCGTCGGGCATGGGTTGAGGCTTCACCAAAAGAAGTACATGGATCTTCAATATTGCTTTCAAAACAATGTGAACATAATGTGATATTGTCTGCTTCGATCGCCAAAAATTGAAACGGACAACCCTATTCTTCTTATGATGTGCTAAGATTGACAAGAACATGGCAACTTGTTCTTCAACAATTACGTATGTACCGTTCTCCAAAGATCCTAGTTGTTTTAACAAGTTACATAATCGACCGAATTTGTTGCGGTCCATCCTCAAATTGAGGATGCAATCTACATCACTAACATTAGTTAGCCGGCTCAAGTGCTTTACTTGGTTGGGGATACGACATAATAGGCTGTAAGGCTCTGTTATACTACAATGTTTTCTCTTACGGGACTTCATCCTAATGATTACTTCTACAATTACAACTAGTTGGAAGTAAAACTGTCGCATAACCTCCTCAATCAACCAAGTCACAACTTTATTATTACACTTGGGGCCTGTTTGATATGGGTTTATAGGTAGGATAAATTAAATTAATACAGGTTAGTGTGATGTTTGATATCATGTTCTATTAATGTGGTCAACTCCTACTTAATCCCACTTCTCTATGCTATTTTGTGGGAATAACCCATACTAATAATCCGGCCTCCCCCCCTCGGATAACTTTAATACTGCGAAGTTGGATAAAAAATCTGCTACCCTTCCTCACGCATATCGATGCAAATGCCCAAGTAATGGTGGACACACATGATATTTTTAAAATTATATGAGGATAGTTTTGGTATTAGATAATATAATCCAACATAATCCTATGGATATCAAACACAATATAGGATTAAGTAGCCATGATATCAAACACCCATGAAATAATATAAATCCACACTAATCCACACTAATTTCTCAAGATAATTTTAATCCTAATCAATCCTAAACTGCAAATCAAACGGCCCCTTGGTGTTTCTCATTGTGTAATTTCAAAATCTAAAACAACAGGATAATGCAATCTGCAATTTATCAAATATCAAACAATGTATTGTAAGATAGTGTATGGTATATGAATAAGTATCCACCATCACAAAGTCAAAGAAAACTATTACGAAGCTCCACAATGTTACCGCAAATCAGGGAATTATGAAAATTCATATACAAAGCAGCAAACTCTCATGAAGAAATTACGAAGCTACAGAAACAAAGTATGTAAAAACAAAGAAAATAACGAAAACCTAATCATTGAACACATAACAGTAAAAAGTATCTGTACATTACATAACAGGGAAGAAAATGATTTGAAATAAGGGTTTAATCATCAAGCAAGGAATCTCTGGAATGTTTTTCCATGAACAAACCTTCAATCGTGCCTCGGTGAGAAGCCCAATCGCTAATGCAGCCAAACGAGAAGGACAACAAATACCATTCACTATAGTAACTCGCAAAACAGAAAATCAAATATAAGTTCACCCATTGAAGGCATACAGAAGAGTCTAATCGCAATTAATCATAAATATTTCACATAAACACTAAAATAAGATTCAGTCACAACAAGAAAACCAGATTCTTTAGCAATATACAAGCAAAATAAATTAAAGTCCGACCACATATGAACATCACAACATTCTGAAAACAATTTAATGCGTTTCGAAAATCGTTTTGGTTTGTATGAATCACAATTTATTCATGGGCAATTTATTTTAAGAAAACACAACGAAACGAAAAAACCCACATAATCAACGCATTTGTGGTCGGAATCGAATTTCTGAGAAGAAAAAATGCAAGAAGAAATATAGAAAAAAATCGCATTCATACCATCTCGGCGGAACCCTTCTTCCAGAAAGATGAAGAGAATGGCTGATTGTCGTTCTGTATTATTTTTGAATCCCAATAAAAAATTTTGGAGGGCAAGTTGGAATTTTGAATTTTTTATTAGCACCAGTTTAAAGTTAACCGGCACCCATTGCCGGTTTATTAAACGAGACGAAATCAAAAATTTACTGTGGGCCCTCGGGCTGCTGCGGGCCAAAATGATTATTTGCCAAACCTACCAAACACCGAGTAGATGTCAGGTTAATAAATAAACTACCGTAAACGAGCCAAACAAACTGGGCCTAAATAGGAATGGCCCCCAATCCCATGCAAAATTTTAATCCAATCAAATCCCACTTATGTGGCCTTGGCTTTATCACCACGTCACTGCAACAATATCGGATTGCAAATGAATATTGTCGCCCTCGGGAGGATTTTAGTGTCAAAATAGTTCAAGATTGTATACATATTTTTTTCGAAATTAGTGGATATATGTTGGCTTTTATTGTTTAAATTGGGTAACTATTAAATGATGATATAGCTACCAATAGAAAATTAATACATTTAACTATTGTTATGAAATTTTGATGATTATGATTGGATTCGAGCAATTTAAAAGGATTTGTGTGTGCATGATGTGTGAGTGTGTAACCCCAGAAGTAAGTTTATACTGAGATAAGTAACTAAACTATTTTGTAACGAGTAAAATTATGATTAACAAATATCTTACAGAAATAAATTATTTGCTGTTTATTTATTATTGAACCATATGAAATATTCATAAATTAGAAATCATTACTATACGGAACCTTAACTTTTGAGGATTAAGTTGCACAAATAAAAATAGTATAGATTAATCTATTGTTTACTAAGATAATTCAGCCTTTAGGATATCCCAAAGCCCCTATTAAGATTAATTATTTGAGATAATTTTGTTTAATTATTATTTCAAATAAGATTGAAAAAATCCTAAAAATAAAAATAAAAATAAAAATATTTCCATCTCATACATCTTGTTAAGCATAAGAAATAAATAACTCTAAATAATAGAACTTCCTTTTGAGGTCCTGATTAACTAATTAAATTTGGTGGGATTGTGGACTCTCAATGGTTTTGATCCAATATCACAAATTGGGCCCGATAAGAGAATGGACAGTGGCCCGGTGAATTAAATTTAACTACTCGTCGAACATAATAAAAAATAAAAAATAAAAAATCAACTGTCCGTCTATTTCAGTTTCTTATTTCTTGAGTGCCAACATAGTAAATTCCACCATCTATACTCCCTAACTAGTGTATTACCCGTCGAAATTCGACGGGTAAATACTTTATCTTGTAATTTATATATTTTACGCTATTTTTATGATAAAAATATATCAAATATTTTTATATAATTATTTATATAATTAATTAAATTAGCGATATATTTTAAATTATACTCACTCCGTCTATGAAAGAACTTTTTAAGAGGGAGTGACACGAATTTTAAGAAAAAATATTGTTGAATGTATTAAGAGTGGATAAAAGGTAGTTGAGTGTATTGGGAGTGGTGAAAAGTGTTATAATTAATATTGAGAGGTGTGAAAAGTGAAAAATAAGAGTAATTATAAGTGGTGGGGTATAGTCCAAAAATAGGTAGGAAATTTTTCTGTGGACGTCCCAAAAAGAAAAGATAGAAAGTTCTACCCCCCCGCCCGGTGAGTGCTACCTTCCCGGTGAGCGCTAAGGTGAAAGAGTCGTGGAAACTCTTCCGCCAAAGTTCTACCCCCCGCCCAACAATGATTCCAAAAACTCAGTTGATTACCCTCTCCAATTCTCAAAGCAAGGTTCTCCCTAAGCCATTTGCCCTTCTCCCCCGACTTAACTCCAGGACCCGCTTCCACCACCCCACACCCAAGCCTCTATTACCCCCGACCCAGAAACCTCCTCCATCCCAACTCAACTCCCCTTGGCTTGCCCTAATCACCCTAACCCACAACAGATTTTTCCCATGTAAAAACCTCCAAATCCATTTAATATATACTCTCTCGTGGACGGAGGCAGTATATATTAATCTCAACAACTTTTAACAATTAAATATCAATTTTTTTGAGATAATAAAAATACTCTTTTATACTCCTATAAGCTTTCATATGAAATTTTATAAAAAGTTGACGGGTAAGAGAAAAAAAGTAGAAAATTATATAAATTTGATATAGGTACGATGAAGGATTTATTTGTTGCCTTTTTTTTAGAGGGATTTATTTCATTTGGTGTTACAAGATTTATTAATTTTGTTTAATATTTTTAATTTTCCTTTTGATCATAATTTTATCTGGAGTTTGAAAGATCATAATCGAACTTGTAAGATCATAACTAATTATGAAAATCATCTCATTTGATGTTTAAAAGTTCATAACTAAGTTATCGAACATCAAATAAATCATTTGGAGTTTTAAAAGCAACCAAGTTGTGGGCATCATCTCGTCTCAAACTTGACAGATCACCTCTAACTTATGAGCATCATCTTATCTGAAACTTGAAAGAGCATCATCTCGTCTGGAGTTTTGAGCATCGCATCATCAAATATGAAATTATATTCAACCATAACTTCAATTGTCAACTCTCTAACAAATAGAACTCTAATCAGTTTAGATATTTCATTTATATATGTAATTTTATTAGTTCAAACCTCTATTAGTAAGTGATTTTACTATCCATTCTCGACTCATATAGTAATATATGCCAATTTGTCGAACCAGTTTAAATTTTATAAAAACCTACACAATCAAATAACTTGTAACGACTATGGTATATTAATAATATGAATAAGAAAATATAAATAATCAAATTCAAAATATATATTTGCGATGAAACTCATTTAGAATTTACAAATTCATACCCGTAATAATTAGAGAATTAATAAAAAAAATTGTTGTTACTATACATTTTCATTTTATAAAATAGCTAAATAATCAAATATACTTTGTTAGATTAGTTGATTATACATCTCAACCAAAATTCGAACAACACAAAATATATATTAATTATTAATGTATAAATAACAAAGAATTAAAATAATAAAAAAATTCAAATAGAAATATCAACTAACATGATACTCTATGTTGTACAGGTGCGAGGGGGCGGGTGCGGGAGCGATACGATTCGGGTGTGGGGATACAGATTTTCAAAACATATAGGATCGATGCGATTCGTGAAGGATACGTCTGTTATATTTATATATTTTATTATATATGACCAATCAAATTGAAAAAAAGAAAAGAACATTCATAAATTAAATGTTGCATTGCAAATATAAGTCAAATATTAAGAAATAAAATACATATAATAGCTTAAATTGCAAGATAAAGCATTTCAATCTGCCACTTGTATTCTTATAATTATTTAATTTATTAGTTTACTACTAATTATGATAGAACATAGAAAATAAAATCTAGTAGGATTATAATTTCTTGAAATTGAATTCTTCTTTGTTGAGGGATCGAAGAGACACATGGGCAATAAATTGAAAAAAATTGAAAAAGAGCCTAAAAATAATGAAATTATTCAAAATAACCCTCAATGCACCAGATTCGTGAGATGGGCGCCGCACCCGATTCGCGAATCCGATTTAAAAAAAATAATTAAAAAAAAAATTGGGGGGATTCGCCATGTGGTGAAACCCACACGAATCGCAAATTTATCCATGATAAAGTTTAATAGAAGATGAATATAGGAATAACAAATGCCTAATATAGGAATGATGAATGTCATTTTATTTAGGTTATGAATTGTTAAAGTTTAATATGTTTTTCATGTGGGATAGAGGTTTTATAATAGCTAAGAATGGATAATGGAGAAGATGCCACGTAAAATAGAGGATGAATGTAGTGCATTCAATATATTTAATTTTTTTATATAATTAATAAATTTAATATATAGATTAGTTTATTTTTCAAATTAGTTACTTAATCTATTACTATGTTTTAATTATTAAGAAAAAGCATTCATGATATATTTCTTCAACGATAAATGTAAATCCATTAGAGTGAAAATACATATAATTGAAAAATCGGAATGAAGGAAAATATATACTTCATTGGTTGGTTGGAAAGTCTGAAACTCTGAATGAAGGAAATACAACAAATATAATATTGAAAATACTCTTTTAATTGCAAATGTCTGAATGAGTGAGCATAGACAATATGAAATGTTAGTGAAATTGATTGAAGAGTTCTAGAAATTAAAGGTAGAAAAACAATATAGAATTAGAAAATTTATTGTTATAATCAATATTTTTTGCCACAAACTATATTTTGGAACTTCTTACTATTGGTTGATTAATATTAATCAACAATCAAGATATACATATTAATCACAAATCAAGATTTATATATTGTACAACATGCCATTAATCTATATCTCTCAAATCTATTTGAAAATGATACATCAAACCAACATTTGGAGACATTATTCTCTTTAGATGGAGTTTTATACTTCTTTTTACAATGTAAGCAATTTGTGATGGTTTCCTTGCTAAGACTAAGATCTAGAGCTTCTGCTTCAATAAGAATCCTTGATCTCTTATTTATGAGAAAATTCTTTTTTCTCTTGAGACTTTCAGAATCATCTTAATTTGCTAACACACAATACAATATATATTAGGGTAAATATCATATTAAACCTTGAACTATTCCCGCTTTATCAAAAATATCCTAAAAGTTTCGAAATGCTCTCTAAACCCTCAAAGTATCAGGATTTTATCAAATCTATCCCGCATCTATTTTCCGGTCACCAGAAATATGACGTGGCTCGTCGGATGACACGGTGTAATTTAAATTCTTTAATTCATGTAATTTATTTTCTATTTTTTAATCCATGTCATCCATATTCTCCATCTCTCTTTCTCTTTCCTCCCTCCTTTCTCTACCGTCTCTCTCTCTTCCACTCTCTCTCTCTCTCTCTCATTCCTCCCCCATTCTCTACCGTCTCTCTCTCTCTCTAACTTCAGAAACCTCACACTCCCTTCCATTCTCCTCGTCGCCTCTTACCTCCCTCAGATCTGGCGAGGGCCGCCATCGGCAGCCACGCCGCGGCGCCTCCTGTCTCACATGACTATCTCTCTTTCTCCCTCTCTCAAAATCGAGCCCTAATCGCCACCTTCTCAAACGTTCGGCTGACAGCAGCGGCTGGCTGCCTCCGCCGCTCCTCGCCTCTCTCCCTCTGACTCATCTCCATCATCTCTCTCTCTCTCTCTCTGATAGAGCTTTTGAATTCTTCAAGGTATGGGGGTCGCCCCTTGCAGCACA
Source organism: Salvia miltiorrhiza (assembly GCF_028751815.1). Classification (NCBI taxonomy): domain Eukaryota; kingdom Viridiplantae; phylum Streptophyta; class Magnoliopsida; order Lamiales; family Lamiaceae; genus Salvia; species Salvia miltiorrhiza. The sequence continues at coordinate 43,265,544 of NC_080390.1, read as the reverse complement.
GCGGTCTTCGATTCTTGTCGTGTTGGCTTCCCTGACAGAGACGAAGGCGATTGGACTAGTTGTGGTTCTCGGCGGCAAGGTGTTGGGGTGCGACGGCGTGGTGAATAGGCGACAATGGCTCACCGAAATTTAAGGGATGTGCGGCTACAATTTTCCAATTGCCAGAGAAATTCGGCATGATGCTGAGGGACTTTGAATTGTTGAAAATTTTCGTTGGATCCAATCCAAATTGGGGATTTTGACGGTGGTGTATTTGGGGAGACACTCACTGGAGAAGAGATAGAAAGACACGGTAGAGAGGAGGAGAGGAAACGCAGGAGAGAGATGGGGAGAGTATGAATGACATGGATTAAAAAATAGAATATAAATGACATGAATTAAAAAAAAATAGAATTTAAATTACACTGTGTCATCCGACGAGCCACGTCATATTTCTGGTGACCGGAAAAGAGATTCGGGATAGATTTGATCAAATCCTTATACTTTAAGGGTTTAGAGAGCATTTCGAAACTTTCAGGATATTTTTGATAAAGCGGGAATAGTTCAAGGTTTAATATGATATTTACCCTATATATTATAGTATTCGCAGTTGCTGAATAGGAAAAGAGAATGAAGATGCATAAAGAACTAATATTGTGGATGAAATTGGTTGCAGAATTCTATAATTTATAGGTGAAAAGTAGTATAAAAAAGGAAAATTTATTAATGTAATTAATATTGCCACAAATTATGCTTCGTAACATGCCAATTAATTAGCTGATTGATAAATATTAATGAATAATTAGAATAATATCAATTAAAGAAATATCATTTCCAAAAAGTGAACTAAAAAAACTAAAAGAACACTAATGAATGTTTTGAAAAACGACAATTTGGCCTTACTATTATATTTTATTGTGAAACTTTGAACATGATGCATTTGATTTGCTTTGGTTGAAACTTAAATAGAGCCAATATTATAGTATAAAATATGAAAAATATAAATGACTTATGTTATTATAGTATAAATAAATAATATTATAGATCTGTATAAAAAAGCAATAATATATTAAAGGGTTAAATGCATGTAATATCATGAACTTAGGCCGAAATCCAAATTTAGCACGGACTTCAATTTGCCCAATTTATATGGCTAACTTTACCCCGTGTCCAATTTTAACACTGTTTTTTTTCTCCCCCAAATTGAATCCTACGTGTCAATGACGTGGCTTGCCGGAACAAGTTTCCGGCCGGCGAGCAAAACGTTGCGTTTTGCTTGCCAAATTCTACTCCTCTCCTCCAACACCTCTTCCTCTTCCCGTTGGCGAGTGCCTCTCCTCCTCCATGCACGATGCACAGCTCGCGTCGCCGACTCCCCCTTTGCGACCTCCGGCGACTGTAACGCGGCCGGTCGACGCCACCTCTCTTGTCTCTCTCGGCCGCCGCTGCCCTTTTCCCTTAAACCCTAAATCCCCAACTTCAAACACCTAAATTGCAGCCATCCAGCCACAGGCTGCCGTCCTCACCGCCGCTCTCTCTCGCCGGACAAGCAACAACTCTGAACCACCGCTGCCTCCCCTGCTCTCGACTGGACAGCAGGAGCTCATGCCGTCTCTGACCATGCTTGTCTCTCTCTCTCTCTCTATCTTTATCTATTCAGTGCTAAAATTGAACATAGAGTAAAGTTACACATTTAAATTGAACACGAAGTAAAGTTACACATTTAAATTGGACGTTTTTAAGTTATAAATTATGATGTGTCATTTGAAAGACACGTAGTTCTGCCGGAAAACAAATCGGTGTTAAATTTGGACACAGAGTAAAGTTAGCCATATAAATTGGGCAAATTGAAGTCCGTGCTAAATTTGGATTTCGGCCTAAGTTTATGATATTACATGCATTTAACCCTATATTAAAGCATAAATCCTTGAACATCATGCATTTTAAATTAGAATATAACTAATATCGTATAAAATATGAAAAGTAATTGATGCCATTATATAAGGAAGGTTTTAATTAATGAGCATAAATTTTATCCTTCCAAATGCAAGATGCGTAATAACTAATTGATGTTAATGATGGGAAATTAATGATGAATCAAATAATATATGTATATTTAATTATTATTGAAAATAGTAAAATGTGGAAATTAGAAAAAAGAGAATGGAGATTATTGAGAGCGCCACGTAGGATAGAGAATGAATGTGGGCTCTAAAAAATGTATCCTATTTAATAATAGATAGATTTTGGGCGTATTTAATTCATTTATACCTAACTGGGATTGGTCTGTATATATATGGTCCCCATGCCCAGTTTTTTTATTCGAGAAAATTTGTATAGGCTTTGTGCATCGTATGATTATAGTGGTCGTTAAATTAAATGAATAGTTAATTCCTTTAACGATTTTACATTGTTATAAATCAGATATAACTTTTAAAATGGTTAACGATGTTTTGAATTTGTAGCAAGTCTAGAGATTATATTTAGATACTTATCCAAGGTCAAAACTAAATAAATGGGAGGGATTGATGGCCATTGTTTGGAATGGTCTCCCGTGTCGTAAATTTCTTTGTCGAACATTGAACGATTAAATAATTGAGTTTATAATTGGTACGATAGAGTTAGGGTTTTTCGGTGATTCTAATTGCAAAGTTCATACATTCAACAACGATATTCGTAATAAAAAAAAAAGAACAATCTAAACAATGAACTTCAAAAGTACTCTCAAATTAATGTTGAATTTCAAGGTCGAATGAGCATTTGAATCTCAACTCTAAGCTCACACTTAAAATTAATTTTACTACAAATCAAAAGATTATGTCATTATTAAACATATTTAGGAACTTGGATAATTTATAACAAGATAGAGAAGTTGGATTCAAGTAAAAATAACTTCAAAATGAACTATATTGTCAAATCGAGGATATATAGTAGACTGGCTAAGAAAAAATGTATGAGTTTGATATTCAAGTTTATCAGTCGATAACATGTAGGGCTATCTAAAGAGTTTCAGTACATCAATATTTATCCAATCTAGTCGTATTCAAATCGATTTCACTTTATCAAATACTAAATATTTGGATATTGGATCGATATTGGTAATAAATTTAGAATTTTCTCGATTGGTAAAAATACTAAAAGGCAAATTTTATAAACCATGTTTTTATATATTAATTATTATAATTATTATAACCTTCAAATTTTAAAAAGGAGTAAAATTTTGAAGTAGCCAAAATGAAACATAAAACACAATTTATGACCACTAATTGAAAAAACATAAAATTTGGCCATTTTTATTGATTTCAGACGTTTTTACCCTTAATGAGGCGGACCGGGTAGGATCAGGCACGCGGGTCGCGTGCCGGGTCGAGTTAGACACTTATGGCACTATTAGTGCCATAAGTGTCAAGATTTTACTTGATTTTATTTTGGATTTTCGTTGGCACTTATGGCACTATTAGTGCCATAAGCGCTAACAGAAATCTAAAATAAAACCAAGTAAAATGGTCATTTTGGCACTTATGTGAGTTATGGCACTATAAGTGCCATAAGTGCCAACGGAAATTCAAAATAAAATCAAGTAAAATGGCTCTCTTAGCACTTATGACACTATTAGTGCCATAAGTGCCAAACGTGCAGAACAAATACAGAAACAACAACAATAGAATCAATAAATCATGATGTGAAGAAGATGAAGCATATAAACAAACAAACAAAAAACCCTAAATAGATCATTTAAACCCTAAATGGATAATCTAAACCCTAAATGGAACATCTAAACCCTACGGGGAAGTGTTTGAAAAATAATGGTCTCTTTGGCACTTATGACACTATTTAGTGCCATAAGTGCCAAACGTGCAGAACAAATACAAAAACAACAACAATAGAATCAATAAATCATGATGTGAAGAAGATGAATCACATTAAACAAACAAACAAACAAAAAACCCTAAATAGATAATCTAAACCCTAAATGGATAATCTAAACTCTAAATGGAACATCTAAACCCTACAGGGAAGTGTTTAAAAAATGGTCCCTTTGGCACTTATGGCAGTAATAGTGCCATAAGTGCCACACGCGCAGCACAAATACATAAACAACAACAATATAATGAAGAAATCACGATGTGAAGAAGATGAAGCACATAAAACAAAAAACAAACAAAATCTCGCACCAAAACTCGTCGGATCACTACAAATTCGTCGAAAGCGGTGAGAAAGGGAGAGAGAGAGGGGGGAAGAACGACTGCGGAATTGAAATCAAGATCGATTTCTACCGATTTCTGTAATTCATCGACGCGGAAGAGAGAGAAAGAGAGCGAGATGAGGGAAGCACGCTGCCGGAATTGGAATCACGATCGATTTCTACCTAGAGAGAGAGAGAGCACGCCGCCGGAATTGGAAACACGCCGCCGGAATTGGAATTGGCTCTAGGTCTGGGTCCGACGAGAAGCGAGAGAGAGAGAGAGCACGTCGCAGCGAGAGAGAGAGAGAGAGAGAGCAGCGAGAGAGATTGGATCTGGGTCCGACGGAAAGTTGGGCTGGATCTGCCGGGTTAAAAGGGTAGATTAGGAATGCCGCATAAAAGATGGCCAAATATTGAGATTTTTCATTTTGTGGCCAAAATTTGAGTTTGTAAGTTCAATAGGGCTATCCGGCCCTATTGTTTCTTTAAAAAATACCTTAATACAATCCAGCTAGCCACGTAACTCTAAGTATCCAAACCGGGGCACAACACACACTATTACAATTACAAATTAAGTTGCAAACCCTATTCAACTCCTCCGTTATCCCACTGCTCCACAACCATCTCTGCTTGATGACTTGATTGTGAATCAATATTTATAAGTTGGTAGAATTATCATGTCATTGTTAATTAAGATTTATAGTTTTGTTGGTTGATGACTTGATTGTAAATATTGTTAATTAGGATTTGTCAACTGATGATATATGTTGGTCTAGGGGCGAGTATGTATTGGTCCATGGGAAAATACACTAATTAGCACTTTTTGATTTTTTTCAACTTCAGTGTTCTAAGGCAGGTGGTGTCACAGCCCGACCTAAGCTAGGTATAGTTAAGTCGGGGAAAGTGTGACGGGGGAAAGAGTAAGAAAAAGAAAATAATTAACTAGGTTTCAATAATAATCATTAACTCGCTTAAATAATAATTTACCATAATGTTGGGTAATCATAAGCAATCACTTTAAAATCGCAAGAGTAGACAGCTTCTAATAATAAAATCTTTACAACACTCAATAAAGTAAAATACACTAAGGGTTGCAGCGGGATAACTTATGTGGATTACATGTATGAAGACATGAAATCCTGAACCTAATTGAATACATATATATCAAAAGTTTTGCTCTACTCGCTTCCATCTACATCACAACTTAACCTGCATATTTAGAAAACATATGTAGGGCTGAGTGCCAAAAAGCACTCTATGGGTACATGACAAAATAACTTGAAAGCTTGCTCTTAGAGCTATATATTGAACTTGATATCTCAAGCATCACACATGAGTTTTATTTAAATAACCTGTGCATACAAAATTATAAAACTTCTTTGTAATAATCATAAACTCCATATGTGTCTGCAAATAATTAACATGTATGTATCATATCTACGCATCATATAACTTTAAGTGTTGAGAAGGAGGCCTCCTTCTCAAACACAGTGATCGTCCCAAAGGCTCCCTATCACAGTGACCGGCCAACCCGCTCGATGACTCACGGTCACAACTGTGTGCACGAACCCTTACTGGCAATATGTCCAACATAGGTCAATATCATCTATCTCTCGTAGATGGTAACATACAAGCTCATAAAATTTTTGGCAAGTTAATAAGTTTAGTATAACTTCATTCATATAAACATCATTAAATAATGAGCACTTCAAATTCCGAGTTTAGAAAGCCCATCATGACTTATTGCCCAAGTAATTAATCAAATATATGTAGTTTAATAAGAATCGGTATATCTTCTATTATTCTTAACTATATATTACTCCCTCCGTCCCATTAAAGTTGGCCATATTTTTATTTTGGTTTGTCCCACTAAAGTTGACCACTTTCTAAAATAGGAAATATTTGATTTAATTAAATCCATTAAACTAAATTTAATTAAGATTCTAAGTTAATTAAAATATCTCATCTCTTTCTCTCTCTATTATGTCGTGTCTCTCTCCCTCTCTCTATATTCACCCAAAAGACACAAACATACACAGTAACCGCCTTTTTCTCTTCTTCTCTGGCGGCACGCCACCCCCATGGCCGCCGCCGCCTCTTGCCCCTCCGGCCACCACCGTCTCTCGCCTCTTCGGCCGAACGCCACCGCCTCAAGTTTATCTCTTCTCATCTTCCTCTGTCTGCGTCGTGACCCCCATGGCCGCCGCCTCTCTGGCCTGCGCCGCGACCACCGCCACTTCTATAGTCTGCGCTGAGACCACCGCCTCTCGCATCTTCCAATATCTTATCATCTCTCGCATCTCCGTCTCCAATTATAGAGGTGGCGCGATTTGGGTTTGGGGCTAGGGCTTTTAGGCAGCGGCGGCGACGACCCTTTGTAATTCCGGAGTCGTGCTGCCTTCCTGGTCTCTGTAATTCCAGTAAGAGTGCGAGCCCTAGCCCCTTGGTCTCTGTAAATTCTGATTTGCTTCATTTCTTGGTCTCTGTAAATTCTTTTTTTTTTGCGCCATTCGTTGGTTGATTTCCCAAACCAGAGAAGAGGAGGCTTGATTTTCGTTGGTTGATCAGATAATATTTTCTTTTTTTCTGGATTTTGGACCTGATTGGAGGAGATAAGACTTGGGCAAGATTTGGTGTGATTTTTTTTTTTCAATTGGACTTGGAGCTGGGTTTCAGATTAGAAGAAAATGGGGGATTCTTGACAGTGGCTGATGGCGGCGACTTCGCCGGAGGAGAGAGGCGGTAGATGAGAGGTGGCCGGTGGGCAGGAAGAAGAAAGTGAAAGAAAGAAGAAAGTATCTTAATTAACTCAATAATTTTGGTGGCCCCACTCAATTAAAATATAACACTCAATTTCTTAATCTCCGTGCTGAAAAGAATGTGGCCAACTTTAATGGGACGGAGGGAGTATCAAATAACATCAGTTCGGTGATAGATGCAGATAAGAGAACTGATGTTTGTTGACTGATGCACAAAATACTCCTATATAATAGATGATCAGTTAACTACTCTGCTGATTACTCGTGAACAAGTCAGTTATAATAGAAATTGAATCATGTGCGGAATTATGGTGGTAAGTTTTAACTAACTTATAAAATCTCTTGTCTTTTCATTTCATCTCATGCAGAGTTCAGATTCAATATCAGAGACTTGAGTCCATGCTAATAAAACATTGGAAATCAATTTTATGCTTATGTTGAGTGCGGTGTAAATGGTTAATGTGTTGAAAGGTTTGGCAATTAAAAAAACACTAAGCTAAAATACAGATTGTAAAAAACAATCAGTTTGCTTAGTTTGAATGTTTTCAATTTGTTGATGTATTCAAAAAGCAGTTTAAACAATAACAACAAAACTAAAGTAAAAACATAATGTACAACACACAAGCAATTTAACGTGGTTTGGAACAACTCCTCCTACATCAACGACCCTGATAAACAGGGAATTCCCTTAACCTTGGATCCTTTGTTTTATAGCTATAAGTCAGCTTGACCAGTCAGTTCCCTTAGACAAATCACATGGCTAATGAAAAGTTGATGAATGAGTTATTGGCCAAAGTAATTAATCAAATATATCTAGTTTATTAAGAATCAATATATCTTCTATTATTCTTAACTATATATTATCAAATAACATTAGTTCGCTTATAGATGTAGAGCAGCGAACTGATGTTTGCTGACTAATGCACAAAATGCTCATGCATAACAGATGATCAGTTAACTACTTTGCTGATTTCTCGTCAGCAAGTCGGTTAGATTAGAAACTAAAGTGTGTGCGAAATTATGGTGGTAAGTTTTAATTTGCTTAGAAAATCTTTTTTTCTTTTCATTTCAGCTCATGCAGAGCTCAGTTTAAATATCAGTGACTTGAGTCCATGCTGATAAAACTTTAGAAAGCAGTTTATGCTTATGTTGAGTGCTGTGTAAATGGTTAGTGTACGTGCTGAATGGTTTGGAAGTTAAAGAAACTCTAAGCTAAAATACAAATTGTAAAAAACAATCAGTTTGCTTAGTTTGAATGTCTTCAATTTGTTGATGTATTCAAAAAGAAGTTTAAACAAGAACAATAAAATTGAAGTAAAAACATAATGTATAGCATACAAGCAATTTAACGTCGTTTGGAACAACTCCTCCTACATCAACGACCCTGATAAATTCCTTATTTTATTGCTGCAAGTCAGCTTGACCAGTCAGTTCCCTTAGACATATCACATGGCTAATGAAAAGTTGATGAATGAGTAAGTGTAAAATGCGCCATTGCTTGCATGTAGGGTCAACTATTTATAGAGGTTTATGATTTAAGAGTATTCTTGTTTATTTAGTAAGGATGTAGTATTGGTCCTTTTCATATTCATCACATATTGTGAATGTTTACCCATGTCACTTTCAACTATCCAATACTCTATGCAATTACTTAGAATATTTTTATGATGATGCCATGCATGATGGATCCTTGGTCTCCCATTTCATAGTTGTTTTAGCTCGGAATCTACTTATTTGTAGAAAACTTTTGCGAAAGAAAGTGAAAAAGACGTATGTTTCTAAGTCATTAACCGAACCCTAAGGTAGGCTATGTGAAGTAGTCACGGCTAGTAAGTAATCGAATCCTATTAGGCTTGAACTTTACTCGGGGTCGAACTTTTAACTAGTCATTATTTAAGAGGATGCTGCATATTTCATCCCACTATAGAAATTGTAAATGTTCTAATTTAAAAATAGTAATATTAGATTTTGATGATGAACAATACAGAGCAATGGCATTCGGCCAAAAGGCTTAACAGATTCAAAGAAATATAACAAACTGACCGTGCATAATAAAACCTTGTTATGTCTATAGAAATTTTTTCAAAACTCAGTAATGACATCCGACACAAGTCAAATGCAAATGGACGAGACTTAACTCTAATAACAAGATATGAAAGTTTGCTATGATTCCAAACACTTCTAAGTTAGAACTCAATTATGTACATGCAATGAAAATGTTATTATAGATGTCCCCAAAACGCTCATGAGTCTGAACCCCGAAGTGTACGCACATCTGTTCAATGCAAAATGAGCTTTGATGAGGACCAATACACTTGTCCTATGCTCATTGATTGACACTCAAATATCCTAATTGACTTGCAGGATGGGTCTGGCTAAACTATTGCTCATCTAGAAACATGTTCTATGTGAATTGGCAAGAATGAGCGATTTACAAATTTACCCTCGATGCAGATACATATATATATACCCTACCTCATGCAAAGGTACACTAGCTAATTTTATTATTAAAAAACTTGAATATTGACTGAAGCTGACTTGATCATCAAAGTCTCTTTCCGAATGTAGTCCCCTTGGATTTTTTTTGAGGGACTGTTGGATTTTTTTTTTTACAGATCTCTTTTTATGATCATTGAAGTCGTGGTAAAGATGGGCTTAGTCCCCTTAGATTCTTTTTTACAGATTTTTTGTGACTACCATTGAAGTTGTGGTGAAACTGCGAGCCCATCTAGACCAAACATCATTTGGAAACACATTTGTTCTTAGTTGGACAAAATAATTTCTGAATCTTATTCTTGAAATCTTGAATCCAATTTTATAGAATTCAATCGGGATGTCAATCGGGTCAGTCCACTCGGTTTCGGCCAACTCATTCGGTTTCAGATTATTTTCAGTTCGGGCTAGTCGATTTTTTTTATTTTTCGGGCTAAATTTTTTTCTACCCTAATCCTAACCCACTTGGTTTCGGGCTAGCCCGTTCGGGCCCGCAAGTTTACGATTTTTTTATATGTTTGATTTTCTTTTATGGATAATCATATTCTTGTAATAAAAATATGTCGTGTTTTATAAATCAAGACATTTCGTCTTGTTTTAAATACAAAAATTAGTGTTATTTTAACATAAGTTTACATAATATCTAATTTTAATTTCATTTTCGATAAAAATTGTATATAAATATAACATAAATGACTATCTTTCTTTGACTTTTATATTATAAATGTTTGTTATTAAATGTGGGAAAAAGATCAAAACATATTCTACAAGCATAAAAAATGTTATTATCGAATTAAAAAGTAAAATATTAAAGTTTAAAAATCAATTATTAAGAAAGTGTTCGGTTAATCGGGCCAATCCTATCGGGCTCGGGCTATTTTCGGTTCGGGCCATTCGGGCTAAATTTTTTTCTAGCTAAAAATTTTCTGCCATAACCCTATTTTTTTATCGATCTATTCGGGTTGATAGTCGGTTTCGAACTTTTTTGACATCCCTAGATTTCAACCCTAGCCAATAAGACACCAATAGCTAAAATATGTTGGCCACAAATCACAAGCACAGAATCTTAAATTAGTTTCAGATTGGTAGTTTAAACGATTAATTAGCAACATTCAATTGCCATGGTACATAATTTTTTTTATAGGAACTGGACTTCGTTCAAACTAATTGTACCCCATAATAAATCAATGAACATAATCAGTAATTATATAGTCGGTAAGCCGATTCTCAACTAACATCCATGTATTATCATCTTTCGGACAAAAAATTTGTAAGAAATCTAATACCATAAGCTTTAATACACACTAGTGAGTTTTTTTTTGTGTAAACACACTACACTAGCGAGTTGTTTTGGCAAGTATAGTGTAAATATAAAAATATTCGGTAGGAATTGCCAAAAGATGGAAACTTTATCCCACTTTGCTATAGTTGGAAAAAAAGAAACGAGAGAATTCAGAAATTTCATCTCCCTCCAACACAATCCAAAAACGCAATTGACATGGATGGAGTTGAGAGCGAACCCTGGCACCACAACTAACAAAAAAATTCAATCTTTTTTTGTGAACCCAAATGCCCAAATGTGTCCCACCTCAAAACCACGCAGTCAGCCGCGACACTGTCACCGCCTCCTTTACCACTAAATATTTTTGAATTGGATTACGGTAAAACCGAAGCCAAAATTTGAGAGGCCATTAAGTTTTTCAGTGGAAGTGAGAGAAAGAAGAGAGCTTTGCACATGTACATGAGCTCATCATTTCTTCTTTCGTTCCTCATTTCCATTTGGTTGTAGATTTTTGGGTTCTGGACTTGTTCCTTTTATTTTGTTGTATTTTATTTTTGGGAATTTCTAGTTGAGGGCGAATGGGGAGCAATAACCGGTGGAACTGGGAGGTGGCGGGGTTCGAGCCGAGGAAATCGGTGGAGCAGAGAGATGATTACCGGAGGGTGCCGGTGGCGCCGCGCCGCTACTCGATGTCGATATCGTCGCCGTCGGACCTGTCCAAGCAAGTCCTCAACTCCAAGTTCGTACGGTTGAACGACAAAGTCAAGGTCAGTGTCTTCCTGACGCATTCTTTGAACGTGTGCTGCTGAAGAAAGAGTGGTTTTTTATTATTTACTTTTTTAGCAGTTTTTATTCGGAAATGCTTTTAAACGAACTCGGCAATTTGAGCTGGCACACCATTGTTTGCTGGGTTTGTTTGTGTGAGTGAAACCTGGTCTGTTCGAATCAGTTTTACAGACTCAGCTGATTTCAGATCCTTATTTATACGTTTGGGCGGAATATACTTGGGAATGCGGATGCTTTTGAGCATCAATTATCGCGGAGGATTATGCAATGCGAGCCTATGATGTTTGAGAAGTTATTGAATTCTTGTTTAGATTCGGAGAAAAATGCAGCCTCAATATTTTTCTTTCGGGATTTGGCGTTGGTTGAAGAAAGTGCTCGACTTTAGATGGCAAAATTTTGCTTTTTAGTTGTACTTGTCCAGCTCCTGTGGATAGTATCTATATCAAAAGAGCTCATGGACACGCTGTATGTGCTTCTTTGGTTTCCAGAAATTTACTTCATTGAGCTAGCATAGTTTGTTGTCATTTTGTGGAATTGGTTTAGTCCAGGGTAAGAATTAGGATAGCTATTATGTAGGAGATAATGCTTGCACAGAGGTGTATCCTATCTGTGTAATACTTGCAAGAAATAGTTTCTTGTAGATATTAAGATCAAGGAGCAGAGGGTGTGGGAGAATTTTACGATACAGAGGTTAGAGAACTGAAATGAGATTTGTGGAACCTTCTGATGTTCTTCCAGGCATTGGATGTTGATCCGCTCCATATTCTGTGTCATGGAACTTTCTCTATGCTAAGTACGATATTCTAAACTGAAAGGGACTTGAGAAATTAATAAGAAATGGAGTAGAAAACTCTGGCAAAAGGTTGGCTACCTTTGAAGGATCATTTTTCTGAATTTTAATAGTTACGTTCTAGAATGGGACATATTGAAGATTCTGAATCTTGTGTCTCTTACAGTTATATGCCAAGTGAAGTCCAATACACACTACATTGTATATGGATGATTACCTCAAAATGATAACTTATACAAGTATTGGTAAAAAAATTATGAGAGCTAAAGAAGCTTGGGGAGGCTGCTTTTAGCTAGTAGAACAATATCTTTCCTTGATTATCTGAAGAGTAAGCATTTACTGCTTCTAAACAATATTTTTTAGAAATTTATATATTTTCTTGCTTGTGGTGAGCAATATTCTTTCATGGTCAGTCTTGGAGTTCACTCTAGAGCTTTATTAAGTGTTTTAAGGTTTGCATGCTTTCTCAAGTACTATTAGCAAGGTTTTGGTAAACTGGGTTCAACATGTTTGTTTTACTTTCACTGTCTTCACCTATTGATTGTAACAAGCTTGCTCCTACTCTGTCATTAAAATTGTCACCTTTACTTTGTCTGAGCAGCTTGTCAGAGAAGATTACTTGCAGTTAAGACAAGAAGCCATGGATCTTCAAGAATATTCCAGTGCAAAACTTGATCGAGTGACACGTTATTTAGGCGTACTGGCTGATAAGACTCGTAAACTAGGTAAAGTGAGCCCTTTGTGTCAACAATTGTGTCAATTTCGAGCTAGATTCAAATTTGGCTCGATCTGTTGTCAACTTTGGTCAAAACTGTCGTATCGAACAACTGCAATATTTCCCAATGGTTTTGGGTTGTTTTATTGTGATCCTTCTCTGCTTTGTATACAATGAAATCACTGTTCCTACCATAATGCGGATATCCTCCCTAATGCTAGCTAGGTCTCCTCCTGCTGTAACTTTATAGCCCTACTAGTACTACTTCTTAGGGCCCTCTCCTTCTGCTGCAAATTGGGTTTGATTCCAGTTCATGAGGTTTAGAGATGCCAACCTTTTAATATATTTTTCTGTATATGAATCAATATAGTTGGCTAACTGGAAACAATCCACCTACTTCCAGATCAGGCTGCCCTTGAAACAGAAGCTAGAATCTTTCCACTGCTATCTGAGAAGAAAAAGCTGTTTAATGACTTATTGACGGCCAAAGGTACTTATTTATACTTAAAGATCTCTGGAATTCATATGTTATCCAAAAAGCTATATTGCATGATAATCCCACCAATCTGAACATGCTAGACAAACATATTGCAGGGAATGTAAAGGTGTTTTGTCGTGTAAGGCCTCTATTTGAAGAGGAGGGCCCAGATATTGTAGAATTTCCTGATGATTATACTCTACGGATAAACACCGAAGATGACAGTCTCTCCAATCCAAAGAAGGATTTTGAGTTTGACAGGGTTTATGGGCCTCATGTTGGACAAGGTAGAATCCTATTTCACTTCCTTTGCTTCAGCTGTTTAAAGAACTGTACTAACTTATGAGCTTTGTTTACGCAGCCGATCTCTTTGCTGATATTCAGCCATTTGTTCAGTCAGCATTTGATGGATTTAATGTTTCTCTATTTGCATATGGGCAGACCTCGTCAGGAAAGACGCACACTATGGTATGGCTTCTTCTTCTCTTCCCCATCCTGCAGTACTCTACACATGCTATATTTATTCTCTATTCTTTAATCATTGACTGCAATGTATCTTATACATTTCTTTATTTCTCTGATACATATGTTTATTTGACATATTGTACATTAACATAGTACATGGTGCATGTGATCATTGATCTATATTTTTCTTTCTATTCGTTCAACTCTAATGAACTGCATTAAAAGATGTAGAATGGGGGTTCTTTTGTCTCAATCCCAATAATATTCACATGGGAAGCTATTGTCTATTGTTGGCCTTTATGTTAGATTCAGTCGGGTTCATAGTAAGATGTGTCCATGTTATAAAAGATTGATCATTACATGTGGTTTACTATGTTTTCTGATATCCTTTTCATCTTCTCCAGGAAGGATCTAGTCATGATCGTGGTCTATATGCTCGATCTTTTGAGGAGCTCTTTGATTTATCCAACTCAGATGCAACTTCAACTTCTCGATATAGTTTCTCAGTTTCAGTCTTTGACCTTTATAATGAACAGGTTCCTCTCCGTCTACATCATAGCATAGTTACTGTCCAACTTTTTTATGAAGGGTTATTAAGTTATTTGCATCCACCTCCCATTGGTATGGATCTTTGGCACACACATGTCTTGTTGTTGAAAATTTTGGCAACAAATTTTTAGAAATTAAGTTCAAGTACTCAATGTTGTGAAAAGCACTTGAGGCGGCCGTCTTGAGACGCGCCTCAAGGCGAGGCGGCAACAAACCACTCCAATTTTACGCTTTTATTGCTAATTTAATAATATGTGCTTTTTTTGCTTGAGGCGTCGCCTTGAGGCTGTAAGGCGGTGAAGAATGACATAGCCACAATTGTGAAAGCCACTTTATAAAAGTATATTTTTTTAATTTCAAAAGCCCATGCACACAGCCGGAATTTTTATGTTAAAGTGGGCCCATTCAAAATAATTATATTCCAACCCTAAATATTGGAAATGTTTAAAATTTTAAATATTCAACAAACCAGAGAATTTGGTGTTTTTGAGATATTTTCAGCTTTTATTTTGATTATTTTAAGACTTATAAACCCATAATTTATAGTATATTCTTTATTGCTATATGGTGTTATTCGTTGTTTATAATTATTATGATTTTTTTTTTGTGTGCTTGGTGTGAGGCTTACGCCTCAAACCGCCTTACCTCGACGAGGCAAAACGCCTCATCCCGCCTTAAGTTTTTCACAACATTGCACTAAAAGTTATTTTTTATTGCAGACAGAATGTGTTAACACAATGAAAATATTTTATAGACTTAAAAAGGAAAAGTGATTACCAAAATGATAGTTCAATGTCTTTTACAATTTAACTGATATTTAATTACTACTTTTTACAACATTTCCATCTGTTTGAGTTTTTTTGAGATAAATACTAGTATGTAGTAAAACTGTTACCCTTTCTGATTGCTGAAAAGAATCTCCATTTAACATGAGGAAAAATATAAATGTTGAAGTGTGTGAATTTCAATTTTTTTAAAGGAGTAAATGACTCATTTTGACTAATGTACTGATTTATTGGACTAGTAGATATGTTATATTATCTCTAGTTTCAAATGGATAATAATGCATTTGAAAATTTGGTAGCCATGCCATTTACAATAAAAATAATAATTATTGTGCTCCATTTGCATTTTAAAATTTTCGACCAGACTCTTCTTTAAGTTAATCTTTCCACTTTATGTAATTTAGAAGACCTTGAAAACTAGAATTTGCCATACCTAATTATCCCTACCTGTAGAAACTGTGATATATTTTAAAAGATATATCACGTTTTACTTAAAGTATATGGATATCGATCTTTAGGTCCTTAAGAACAGTTTGTTTTCTATATATCATGCTGAACATCATTAATATCTGATGCTGATGTTGCACCTCACCTTTGCTTTTGTAGATAACAGATTTGCTTCTGGAATCTGGAAGTACTCAACCAAAGGTCTGCATTGGAACATTGGATTATGTTGTAGAACTTGTCCAGGAAAAAGTTGAGAACCCGTTAGAGTTCAACAGGATTCTCAAAACAGCTTTTCACAATCGAGGAACTGACACCTTGAAGTTTAAAGTTTCCCATCTGTATGGTTCATCAATTTTATTGCCTTTCTTTAGGCTTCTCTTGCTTATTTGTGTTTTGTTCTTTGGTTTATGTTTTGGTTTTGCACTATTTTTATCGGCCCTTTGTCCTTTTCTTTTGGAACAAATACATGTCTGATGTCAATTATAAACTTGAGAGCATTAGAAGTCACCTGCTTCTACTTAGTATATGTGAAAGATGCCATATTTCTTGAGTAGCTCTCTACATCAAAAGTTCATCTATAGCATCGTTAGGCCTTAGGTTGTGTGGAAAATGAAATTATATGTATTCAAATGAAAAAGTAGCGGGCATAGAATATAAACATGTATGGTTCTGTATGTTGCTATTGATGTCTTTCCACAAAAAGTGCTTGAAAGATGTTGTGTCATATGTAACTGGTGGGTCCGAGTGAAATGATGCTTTAAAATATTAGTATAATTATTAGTTGGATGTAGTTTGTACAATAACGATTGTGCTAAGATTTACTAGGATAGGATCTTTTGTAGGTAGCTGTCCTGCTGAAATTATATTCCTTAGTAGTCTATGAACTGCAAAAGTTTGGCTGGTTTGATGATAAAAAAATTCGTATGTTTATTAGTTGGATGAAGTTTGTACAATAATGATGGAGTTCGTTCTGATATTTATTTGGGTATTAAAATTGTCTAGGATAGGATCTTCTGTTGGTTGTGGTGCTGCTAAAATTATTTTCCTTAGTATTCTATGAACTGTATAAAAGTTTGGCTGGTTTGATGCTAAAAATAAGAGTGAGACTCTGAAGGGTCTTACATTCAATTTGGTAACTAGAAGATTGGAGATGTTAGTGGTGTTCTTATCTTCATAATCAGCTTAGTAGAAAAGATATTATATCCTGGATTTTACATGGTTGAAAGTTGACATGGAATATAACCACTAATGACCTCCATAATCCAAATGCTCCATATCAAATTCAAACTACAAAGAACACTGTTTCTATATTTTTTGAATTTTATATGTTGCATTACTATTTCCTGGAATGGGATGTAACATGTTTGCATAATAATGCATTTCAATTTCAAATATAATCAAGAAACATAATTGCTGCATGTTGTATTCTACTTTTGATATGAAAAGACATTAAAACCTTTACTTCCTATATTCTTCTCATTCATTGTTTGTTTTTCTTTTGTTTGTATTTTGTAGGATTGTCATTATACACATATACTATACGAACTTGATCACAGGTGACAATATATACAGCAAGCTTTCTCTAGTGGATTTGGCTGGAAGTGAGAGTACGAGAGTAGATGAAACTGGTGAACGTGCAACAGAATTGCTGCATGTCTTAAAGTCCCTCTCAGCGTAAGTTTAAGCACTGAATTTGGTTCTCCCATTAACTCCAATTCTCTCTCTTCAAATTTGACATCTTCTATGTGTCTGACGTTGATGATACAACACAAATGGTGTAACTCTGGTTGCTTTCCATTTATTTTACTTGCTATTGGCTCTTATTTAAATGTCATATTGATTTGCTTTGCATGTTGCTCTGTTTAGTTTTATTAAATCACTAACCTGATGTTGAGAGGCTCCTTTGTTTGTCTGTGTGTGTATGAAATATTGTACTGTCTAGGAAAAGGCTATTTATCTTTTTAACGGGTACACAATTTACCTTTTACTTATTGCTCTATGCCAACATTAAGGTATATGTTACTTTTGCAAAATATCAGCTACAGTTAGATTACTAATCTTTTGGTTTATTCTATCCATGCTGTCGGATTTCTTTCCGCTATTATCTCCTTGTTTTCATATGTACATTTTATGTAAATTTCAATGTTCTGTTGGCAGATTGGGTGATGTTTTGGCATCCCTAACATCAAAGAAGGATGATATTCCATATGAGAACTCAGTGCTAACAAAAGTTCTTGCAGATTCACTAGGTAATAGGTGACCATGCTCTGGTTTTTAATTCTTTTATATATTTCCGTTCCCTGTTATCATTGCATAGCTAACCATTATAAATGGTGTTTTTTGGAGTCTGTACCTACTGTTTTCGAACTCGAATCCATGGCCATTCTTTATAAAGTGTGTTTATAGGATTGATATCTTTGCTACTGTCCATTTGTATCTTAATTTAGAGAAGGTGTTGATTTCCAGTTGGTAGGATATGCATCAAAATTTGTGCAGTGAGTTGGACAAGTTTCTGATCGTTTTCTTTTGGAAGCAAAGAACTCTTGAACTAGGGAAAGCCTTGTGCAAATATGCATGCAGTTTTCAATGTCGTAAATGAGTTATGAGAACATTTTTTACCATTCAAAGTGAAGTTATTTCAGCTTTTCCGCTTTAAATAATTTTTTGCTACTATAAGATGCTCTCAACTCTCATGTTTCACTAACCCAATGCCTTACTGGCTGATACATGAAGTCTATGTTAGCATGTTACACATTTACCTGAGCTTTGTTGACCCAGAATTCAATACATGAATAATTTACTATGGTCAAGGTACCACGATCAAGGCATGCAAATACATCATGACTACCACACTTACATCCTTTGCATCCATTCCATTATCTTCCTTATGCATTGGAAGTTGCTGTTAACAGTCGTTTTTGCTTTTAAATTTTTGGATTTTCTCACTGTCCTAGACTTGATTCTATGTCATCGTACGGTGTTCAGGTGGAAGCTCAATAACATTGATGATTGTTAACATCTGCCCTAATGTGCCCAGCATGTCTGAGACACTGTCTTCCCTTAATTTTTCTTCTAGAGCCCGAAATGCTATGTTGAGCCTTGGGAATCGAGATACAATCAAGAAATGGAAAGATATTGTAAGTCTTCTTAATTTCTTTTTCTGTTGGGCTCATCTGTGTATTATATTACTGATAATCTCATGATGCATGTATCTTGCCAAAAGAATGCCAAGATAAAAGTATGCGATAAGAAATTATCTACTAAATTTTGCTGCAAATTTTCTTGCAGGCCAATGATGCACGTAAAGAATTGCTTGAAAAGGAAAAGGAAGTCAGTGACTTGAAGCTAGAAAGAGCGGGGCTTAAAACAAGATTTAAAGCATGCAAATGACCAGTGTGTTCTACTCTTCAATGAAGTTCAGAAAGCCTGGAAAGTTTCTTTCACATTGCAGTCAGATTTAAAGGTTTGTAGCACCATGCTTTTCAGCTATTGTGTGATTGTAAAGTAATGGATTATTCTGCAAACCCTATATTTACTCTCTAAAATTATTAAATTAGAGTTCATGCAATCATTCGGTATTGTCAATCTGGTTTTAGGTATATTTGCAATACCCATATGATGTTCTGATTATGCTTCTTGAACTGACAGTAACCTGTTTAATGAGCACTTTTTAGGTTTCTTTATCTGACAGTCTGGAATTTATTTTCCACTTCATTGCAGACAGAGAATATAATGCTTGCAGATAAGTTTAAGATAGAGAAGGATCAGAACCTGCAATTACGGAACCAAATAACTCAGTTTTTACAAGTGGAGCAAGAGCAGAAATTGAAGATAGAAGAAAAGGATTCAGCAATTCAAATGTTGCAGGTTGGCTCAGACTTTCTGTATTAAGTACCTTCAATCTTAATGGTAGATTTGCTGTCCGCTCAAAAAAATGGTAGATTTGCTGTTATCAGTTGACCTGCATCCTGGAATACATGCATTCATTTATTTGCATTACTCATGTGTTTAGTGATTTCATGCTTCTCTTAAAGATGATGAAATGCTGCATGCTTCTTATATGTTGAAACTGAACAATGAAGCCATGTGTTTGTTCCTTCTTGTCTTCTAAGGATTAGAAAAGTCATGATGGCGGTACTTTGAATTAAGTCATGCAAAATCTTGGTTTAAATTTTATTTTTAAGCAGTTACTCTGTGACTTTATTTGACAATATTGCCAATAAATACCATCTTCTTTGTTAAACATTTTCTTGTATTAGCTGGCGGTGAGGGTTTATTTCTTTCTTTCTGGGTTGGGGGTTGGATGATGCACTGACCTGCTAAAGTGATAAATTCTTCTGCCTGAGGAATATGCTTAATAATGAAAGTGGTTAATGAGATTGACAAAAGTGGATATGGTGTCTTTGTTTTTGGTTGTCACTCTTTGATGACTCTGCATCATGCTTCTGGTTATCTGACAAAAGGTAAAAGCTTTCAAGCACAATTCAAGAAAAGCATTCACATTCAAAAATGGTACATATTGAATGCTTATAGTGCTCGCGCAGGCCCTTGAACTAGCACTTATCACACATCCTAATTAAGTGAACGAAACATAATTTGTGGGATGCTACAGTGAACTGTTAAATGGGTTTTTGAGGTATGGTTGCCAGATAGTTGCATTATGTGCCAAATATTCTGAAATTTGTGTTCATGTTAAGAAGTGCATAACTTTGCCAGCTTTATGTTCTGTGAGTTATATTGATATCACGTCCTCAATTTATAAAGAAATGAATCACATGCTGCCTAAAAGCTGAATGTCGCAATATATCCTGGTTAATATGACTGGGTCTTTAATTTTGATCATGTTTGTTGCCTCTGTGTAGGCCAAACTAAAGAGCGTTGAGTCACAACTGAGTGAAGCTCTTCTTATCAATGAGACAAGGACAACAAATGGCTCTATATCGAAGGCTGAAGAGAACTCAAGCAACAAAGCCACAGGGGATGACATGGATTCTACTGCTGTTACTAAGAGACTTGAGGACGAACTGAAGAAACGGGATGCACTCATTGAGGTACTTGACCGTGCTAACTTTCCACAAGATGATTTTGTCTGATTCATTTTCTCGAAATGAATGACACTACAATGTGTATCATATGGTAGTTTGACAAACTTAATGCTAGTTCCTTTTCTCCTTATTCTTTCTTTTCTTTTCTGCAAATTCTATCTGTTAAAACTACATGAAGGCATTGTGTCTTTGCTGGTATTTCATTATCTTTAATTTCTAGGTGAGTAAGTTTGCCTTTTTGGTTTCATTATTCGGCAGAGGTTGCATGAAGAGAATGAGAAGTTGTTTGAGAGACTGACTGAGAAAGCTTCTTTAGCTGGATCTCCACAGGTTTTAATTTCTATATCTTTTTTTAAAGCTGTTATTTCCCATGCGTTGTGTGTCACTGTTGTATTATCGTGTTCTAGTCATAGTTTGATATTTGTGGACATTGTCGTCACTTGCTTGAGCTATTCTTCCAGGTATCAAGCCCATCTCCCAGGGGACCACTTAGTCAGTCTCGTGACTTGCAAAGGTGTTTTTCCAGTTTGCTTTGAGAACCATCTAATCGGTTCTCTTTTGTCTATGCCTTCTCATATAAACTTGATTTCCTCTGTACACTCCATGTTCTTCTTATACGTTTCCTAATTGATATATTTGATTTCTTTATTCGAATTCTCTTTGACAGAAATGAGAATAACAATGCCAAAGGACGCCCTGGTGATGGCGTTTCACCTTTAGCCTCTGAAAAGACGGAGAGAGCTATTGCATTGGTTAAGACTGGCACTGACATCGTCAAAACTACACCAGCTGGTGAATATCTTACTTCTGCCCTGAATGATTTTGATCCAGAACAATATGACAGCCTTGCTGCAATCTCAGATGGGGCTAACAAGCTCTTGATGCTGGTAGGAACTAATATTCATATTTTCATGCAATCAACTATATCTCTTGAAGTAATATACAGAAGCTGTTTTCATGTTTCTATATGTCATCATTTTATTAATTTGGTCGTTGATTTTTGTGGGGATTGTATCTCCCCCTCTAATTTGATTGTCAAGGTAGGTTCCTTGCTTGCAATTTTCCTCTGTTCTCAGTATTTTCTGTTCTGTTCTCAGTATTTTCTGTTAAGCACTTGTGGGCCTTCGACCTGCTTAGTTGTTTGGTATCATGGTTTCTCACTGTGATGAAGAAAGACATGATTGCATCTGCTTGGCAAGTTTATCTATAAAAAAGTAGTCTATGGAAACCTTTTGGCATCAGAGAAAAATTAGCTTGGTTTCAGAGCATGCATTAATGACTGCTCTGCATTTTTCGTCACACCATCTGTCAGTGAAACACCTATTGTTCACTGTCAAGCTTCCTAAAGCTACATAACTGCATTATTCCTTTCTTTAATACTCCATCCGTCCCATTGATAATGGCTCACTTTCCTTTTTCGTCTGTCCCATTGATAATGGCCTATTCCAAAGGACTCCACCACTTTCTATCACTTTCATACCGTGCCGAACAGTAATGAGCCATTATCAATGCGACGGAGGGTGTATCATATAGTTCTCATTCTGAAGTATTTCTTAAGATTCATTGTCTACTTTGATGGTTTGGGGATGGTGTGACTGGTCTATTTTTATCTATCGGCTAGGTGAAGCTGTAAGGTTTGTTTTGTGCATTTGCACCCTACATGGTTATATGTCTCAACTAAGAAAGTTCAATTATTAAAACTTTGAATTTGTATCATCTTTCATGATAACTGTTTGGTTTGCTACGTGGTAGGTATTGGCTGCAGTCATCAAGGCGGGTGCTTCTAGAGAGCACGAAATCCTTGCTGAAATAAGAGATGCTGTTTTTGCTTTTATTCGTAAAATGGAGCCCAGAAGAGTGATGGATACCATGCTTGTTTCCCGTGTTAGGATTCTCTATATACGGTCCCTGCTTGCTCGGTCACCAGAGCTACAATCAATTAAGGTGCCCTCCCTGTCATGTGTTGATCTACTAGTTGCATAGATTAAATGAAACAAGTCTTATGCAACCCAAACAAAAACAAAAGAGAGAATTTAAAGTGAATATTTTCTGTGGTGTAAGGTTGCTCCTGTTGAGCGCTTTCTTGAGAAGCCTAATAATGGACGTAGTAGAAGCTCTAGCCGCAGTAGCAGCCCTGGAAGGTCTCCGGTCCGTTATGATTCCAGCTCGAGGAATATGCTGGTTGAGGACCAAATTCAAGGGTTTAAAGTAAATATAAAACCAGAAAAGAAGTCAAAGTTGTCATCAGTAGTACTGAAGATACGCGGAATTGATCAGGTAACTTAGTCGTGTTTTCCTTCTTGATTCCATCTGTACTGATCACTAGATTTAACGTCTGTTGCATTCTAGCCTGTCTTGTGGTATTCCTTAATCCAGTATAGATGAGTTACGCTCTCTATAAGGGCTTAAGCTTAAATGAGCTACTAAATTAAGACGATTTCCTTGTAATTTCAAAAGCAAAGCAACAATCAACAAACAGTTGATGGACCATTCTGACCTTGTAAGTTCAAAAGCAAAGCAACAATGAATGATTTCCTTCAGGGAGTGGTTTTGATACCTTAAAACTGTTAGTTGGTATTATACTTCTGTGCAGTTTATAAAAAAAAAAACTCCCTCCATCTCCAAAAAACATGCACATTTTACCATTTTGGGCCGTCTCCCTCCCAAAAACATGCACTTTCCATCTTTGAACACTACCCCCATCACAATCCCTTTATTTTTTATCCCTTCTTTCCATACTTATAGTGGGACCCCTTCACCACTCACAATACACTCATCTAACATTTCCTAAAACCCGTGCCACCCAAACTGTCGCATGTTTTTCAGAGATGGAGGGAGTATAACATTTCAAACCTGGCCTTGAGATGAACTGCCTGTACCCAAAAAGCGAAACATTGCGAGGAATATGCCCTTAAGTTACCCCCCTTTTGTCTTTGGTCCTTGAAGATGATTTGGCTATTCCATATTGTGTTTCTTCTGTTGGTGAGCTGCAGTATGTTTTTCTTTTTATTTCATGTATATAAACAGTATGTCAGTTCTTCTGCCGGAATTTTTACAATAAATGTGTGAGATCAATGATGCTCAGTAGTGTATTTGACACATCTGATTTACTAATACAGGAGACATGGAGACAGCATATAACAGGTGGAAAGCTCAGGGAAATAACAGAAGAAGCAAAAAGTTACTCGATTGGAAACAAGGCTCTTGCAGCTCTTTTTGTTCATACCCCTGCTGGTGAGCTCCAGCGTCAAATCCGAAATTGGCTTGCAGAGAACTTCGATTTCCTTTCTGTTGCCGATGACACGGTAGCTGGAGCAACTGGTCAGTTGGAACTTCTCTCTACAGCAATAATGGATGGTTGGATGGCTGGACTTGGTGCTGCCCAGCCTCCGAA
Source organism: Salvia miltiorrhiza (assembly GCF_028751815.1). Lineage (NCBI taxonomy): Eukaryota > Viridiplantae > Streptophyta > Magnoliopsida > Lamiales > Lamiaceae > Salvia > Salvia miltiorrhiza. The sequence goes on along the minus strand of NC_080390.1, from coordinate 43,241,391 downwards.
TACCGATGCTCTTGGCCAGCTGTTATCTGAATATGCCAGACGTCTTTATACTTCACAACTGCAACATTTAAAGGTATGTTCCTACAGTCTTCTTTAGATTCACATCTTTCTGCAGCTACAACCAGAGTGCCATTATCTAGTTCTTTTGCTGTATGCGTTTCTTTTTTCTTTTCTTTTTTAAATAAAAAAATACTGTCTATCAATTGACTGATATCTGCGGTTACATTGGTCTATCAGGATATTGCCGGTACTTTGGCGACTGAAGCAGCGGAGGACTCTGCTCAAGTAGCTAAGCTACGTTCAGCTCTCGAATCTGTTGATCACAAGAGAAGAAAGGTCTGTATTATAGCGGTTTTTACTTCTCTCTGTATTGAAACTTGATAGTATTCTCTTGTTATCATCATTTTTATGACCTGCTCTATGGTTGAGGCGGATGATTTTCATATTAATAAATTTCTTCAAATATTACAACAACTAGAGGCTAACTGTTTCCTCGAATCAGATTTTGCAACAAATGAAAAATGATGTGGAGATGTTAAATTTGGAAAGTGGCGCTGCACCTATTCGGAATCCTTCCACTGCTGCTGAGGATGCAAGACTCGCATCGTTAATTTCCCTTGATGGCATACTGAAGCAAGTCAAGGTTTTCATCTTTCTCTAATTTCTCCTCTTCAATTCTTCAAAAAAACCATTTCTCCTCACGAGACTACTACTTTCTGGATTAAAAAACTGGGAAATTTGAAAAAAATTGTGTTAACAGGATTTAATGAGGCAAGCTTCTGTGAATGTACTGAGTAAGAGCAAGAAGCGCTCAATGCTCGTCTCTCTAGACGAACTTTCAGAACAGATGCCTTCTTTACTCGACATTGACCATCCGTGCGCTCAGAGACATATTTCAGAAGCTCGGGATGCTGTAGAGGTATGCAGATAAATTTATGCAGGTCTTAGCTATATGCCTTTGCTCTTTCTTAAAATTCTAGTTTGCTATGATCCGACGCAGTCGACTGCAGAAGAGGACGATAAGCTTTTGGAGGCACCACCCGGTTCCAAACTTTCCGCAGACACAACACACAGTTCTGAAACAGATGTGGCACAGTGGAACGTGTTGCAGTTCAACACGGGCTCCACTACTCCATTCATAATCAAATGCGGAGCCAACTCGAAGTCGGAACTGGTTGTGAAGGCGGATGCACGGGTACAGGAACCCAAGGGCGGGGAGATTGTACGAGTCGTTCCAAGACCAAGTGTTCTCGAACAAATGAGCCTGGAGGTGATGAAAGACGTGTTTGCGCAGCTCCCGGAGGCTCTGAGCCTGCTCGCTCTGGCTAGAACGGCAGATGGAACCCGAGCTCGATATTCCAGACTGTACAGAACTCTGGCCATGAAGGTTCCTGCACTAAGGGACCTAGTTGGTGAGCTTGAGAAGGGGGGTGTGCTCAAGGACATCAAATCATGATGTCTCCTGCCCTTGCCCCTTGGTTGGGGAATTTTGTGAAGTAAACATGGAATGTGTTGGTGTAGCAGGAAACAGGTCCTTGTGTAAATTTTTGTGCTTTTGTTTGCTTCTAGTGAAGGCCAACCTGTGATTGTTGCTGTTTTCACCATGTTTATGGAATTAATATGTAGTAAAACTTTCAGGCCCGGGCTTATTGTATTTTTCATGTATTTTGTAGTAAAACTGTGTTGGAGGATTTGATTTTCATGTGCCAAACTGGCAATGCTTCCTTTTTGCCAGCTTATAATTTAATATTTTATCTCGTATTTTATTTTGTAAAAGATAAAAATGTTAAAGTGAATCGTAATTATATTTAATTAATTTATAAAGATAAAAATACAACAATGGGCCAGTATATTAATTGAATTCTTCGGGCAAATATGGGCCCGAAATAGCTCTCGCTCAAGTGATTTCTTATGGGCTGAAGTAAAGCATTTGCGGCCCTAGAGGCCCATTAGCTCTTCTCTCTCTTTCTCTTCCCCTCTCTCTCCGCCTTGAACAACACACAAACTCACTCCCACGCATCGCGAGAGCTCAACATAGCAGACAAATGCCAGCAAGAATGGGTAGTGACTACTCTTTGACATGCAAAAGGCTAACTCTTTTCACAGTTTCAGCTGTGGTGATCCAGATGATTGGTTTATATCTTTTCATCGTTGGTTTCTTTCCGGTGAAGCCTTCTCTCTCCGGCATGAGGTATGCTTTTTTATCCCTTTCAGCTTCAACTTTCACAATCATTTCCCACGGCTTAACTGGTTTGCTTTTGTCATTTTTATGGGGTTCACTGTTTCCTTTGTTTGGTTTAGTGGATTGGAGAGCTTCTATCCGCCGGGTGTCGATTCGATTCATTTGGATAATAATATTTCTACCTTGCCTCCTGAAAAGCTCAAATCATTATACCAGGTGATGCTTGTTATTGCAAATGGTTATAGATTTCAGATATGACCAAATCATTTTGGTTGGTTGACTCTACTTGAACAAAGATGGTATTTTTTCCTAATTTGAAATGCGGATAATACCTTTTATTCTCACTGGCCAGTATGTTGCATCAGTACTATGAAATGCATTTGCGAAGTTAATTTCACTCAATTTCCGTAAGCTTATGTGGCTTGGTTGTGGTGAATGCAGGAACTATCTGGTGTTCCTCCATTGTATGATAGATTAATATTAATGGTACGTAAACTTTCACAATGTTAATGCAAATAATTCTGTTGGAATGCTACTTTCTAAGGGTTGGTTATCAACTTTTAGCTATATTTAACGAGTTGTAGTTCAGGTCATTGATGGATTGCCAGCTGAATTTCTTCTTGGAAAGGATGGGGAGCCTCCCCCTAAGGTTTTTATGGAAGCGATGCCATATACACAGTCATTATTGGCTAGTGGATTGGCAATTGGCTTTCATGCAAAGGCTGCACCTCCAACTGTTACAATGCCTCGCCTAAAGGTAAGCAAATTTCCGTAGCTCTCTATCCTATTGACTCTCATTGCTTCAGGAGTGGAGGATAGATGTAGCCAAAATTCTTAACAATACTGATGGCTAAATGTAGGCTATGGTTTCTGGAGCTATAGGGGGATTCCTTGATGTTGCTTCTAATTTTAATACCCAAGCATTTTTGGAGGATAACCTTATTGGTCAGTTTTAAGTTTTCTGTTCACTTTTGTCCAAGCAATACGAGTGGGCCCTCTCATGTTTCACATTCTTATTTCTGTTCTATTGGCAGCTCAGTTTCGCAGGATTGGATGGAAAATGACGATGCTTGGTGATGAAACATGGCTTAAGCTATTTCCAAATATGTTTAACAGGCATGATGGAGTTAGCAGTTTCTTTGTAAGTTGTTACGGAATATCTAGAAACATTGACTAGACTTGTCAATTAATAAGCTACTTCGCTTTCAGTGAGTGCAATAGGACGCTCTAACAGGATTCTTTTTATTTGCTCGGCACATTTACCATCTTGATTTCACTGTTTTGCAACTCGTATGCAGAGTATTTGTAGTACTGCTAGTCATTGGGTAATTCTTGTTGATATAGAATGAGTTCTAATTACAGCTTCACCTCCTGGAGAATCATAGTGGTGCGGTCTTCTCGATGAAAATAAAAAATGGCGTGCTACCTTCTTTCCCCTAATTAGAAGTAGTTTACTGAATTAGATAGTCCGCTAGACTGCTGCTCATATGTCCCGTCTATCAAAAGATAGAAGCTGTGATGTTGGGAAGGAAGCGGAAGCAGTCTAGTTGGTCACATAAAATAAAATTGCGAGCGTGTGTTTTCAAGAGATATGGAGACCTTACATTATAATGTATTGAAATGATATGAGTAATCGCCGTCCAACCTTTGTATTCTGACATTGAGTTGAAACATAGATTAGTATGTTCAACATATATGACAGTTTTATTGCGTTAGTAGATCATGTTTCTCTAAAAATCTTATTTTTCTTGGTCTGACTGAGAATAAACTTTTGGGTCTAGAACGCAAAGTAGATTAAACTAGTCTTATATTTTAAAAGTTGGCGCATTAATGGTGGAGAAATGTGAGTGTGAAAAAGCTATAATATCATTCAATGCTTAACTCTTAAGAAAATTTCTGACTGATTTTTATGTTCTCTTTTCCTTTTCTATATCTATTTTAGCTGGAGGGAGGAGGGGACTTACCTCAGCAAATAAAATTTACCTATCTTGTTGGTCTTACTACAGGTCAAAGACACGATTGAAGTGGATTATAATGTTTCGAGACACTTGACAAATGAGCTTTGCTGTACTGACTGGGATCTTCTGGTAAGTCTATCCTTTGCAAGTTTGGCATATATGACCATAAACTCCTGTACTATGGATGTTTTGAATGCAAGATTGAGAATGAATTATTTTGTATGCATAAGACTATATCATTCTCACTTTAAGTTAAGCTTCCTGTTGCTTAGCCAAGCATTTATTAGTTAATTGTACTCGCATAACAAAATGGACAGGAAACTGAAGATTAAATATTTATTTATCAATGTAATTTGGTCACCATAGTTTTTTAAGTGGCATCAGTCTCTGTAATTATTAACTGCTCCACAATATTATATATATATATATATATATATATATATATATATATTCTACTTAAATTATGGTGAGAAAAAGACTCAAAAGATCCTTTCAATACTCGGAGAAGTGAGCTAAGAGATTTTTAATAGTTCCATTATACAATTTAAAATGGGAGGAGATGGAAGAAAACTTCCAGAGTTTTCAAAATTTTGAAAAGGGTGAAGTAGACATGCTGGGAATAGAAATTACTCTCTGTCTCTGATACTGCAATTCACTTCATACGATTAGTATGCTTCGGAGAGGCTAAAGGTACTCTGGCTTCTAATAAGTATGCTGACCTTTTCTTTTAAATAGTTTATTCTTTTGAATATTGATCAGATGTCATATGATTTAAGCTTAAACATTTTCGTCCTAGTTAATTTATTTTTAACATTGATTCAGAACAAAAAGTTATATGAATAGAATTACTGGTGAACTAATCAAAATTCAAAATAATAATGAGGTTTTTCTAATAGGTACTGTAATAATAAAAGTAAAACAGACTTCAATATGTTTATCTATGTTGAGATTGACCAGGATCTAACTATCACAGATTCTTCATTATCTTGGATTGGATCATGTTGGACATATTGGTGGACGTAATAGGTAATGCTTCCCAATTTGCTAAATGCTTCTAAATAACATAGTACTCATACCTGGCTTGTTTTTCATTGTCAGTGTCTTGATGTGCCCCAAACTGACGGAGATGGACAAAGTAATTGAAAGGATTCATTCAAGTATCACATTAACTCAAGAAATGAACCAAAGAGGGACACTTTTGGTTTGTGCTGCTCTATTCTCATCTGGAATTTCTGGTGCGCAACTAGTTTTTGCGTTTTGCATAATTAGCTACTATAATACACCATGTTGGCTTGAAGTACCGTAATGAATCAGATCTGAAATGCTTTAACTTAAATTGAGTGATTAGGTAATTAGACCTAATGAACTTGTTTCGCTGACAGTGACCTCTGGTTGACTTCACAAGATTTTACCCTAACGATATGGTCGACACTTTTCTACCATAATCAAGGTTACATGCATTATATTTTCAGCTAGACGAGGACATAGTAAAATACCATATTGAAATTGGAGAAATTTGTATGTTGCATGGATTATTGGATTTACTTATTTAAGGTGGAGCATTTCTATGAATGCAGGATACATCATACTTGCGAGAGAAACATATTAGATCAATGCTCATTGGAAAATTGAAAATATTCTCAAATGATCCAAACAATGTGAACCATAATACACCTTATCTTGAGTTTGAACGAGCAGCTGAACTGTGCATGGCATCCTTACGTGTTAAAATAGAATAGTGTTGTCTTAAGACAGGATGGTTATCTTTGCACCAATAATTTTGTTAATGTAATAATTAGTTAGAGAGGGAAAAACATGTTGAAAATCCCTCTGAAACTTTCCTCTATTGTGATTCTAAGATATAATTGTAAACTTATTGAGACTCGACAACACATGCTCTTTCTAGATTCCTGAAGTTAAAAGTTCAGGCATCTCGATTTACTAGTTCTGAAGGATAGTTGTACAATGAGTAATACATGATTCTTCTCGATTGATTCTGTATTGGTGTTTACCCATTGCTAACGCTATAAAATGTTGTTATGTCATATCATTGTCTTAGTGTGACATGCATGCGACAGGCATTTTCACAAAATTGAGAAAGTAAAAATAAAAAATGGATTAGTCCTTACTGTCATTGTCTGGTTTTACTTGACTTTGTTAGTGCTGATGTTAGAGTTTTATTTTGTCAAATACTACGTTTGAAAGATTACTATAAACAACGAATAAGGTTCACATGCCATTTCATAGCTTTGCAGTAATAATGCTGTATATCTATCTTAATGCGCTTTATTTAAATTCCAGGTGGTAGTAAGTGATCATGGCATGACGGATGGTGGTAATCATGGAGGGTCTTCATACGAGGAAACAGATTCTTTGGCACTTTTCATTAGTGCTGAAAAAATCACTGATGCTGAAAATAGTAAAGAAGCTTACCAGGTATTCCCACTTCAAACTAATTCTTATCTGGATTTATACTTGGACAGTAGTTGATAAGCTGAGTAGATCAATATGAATATAATCTTTTCACCCAAAACTAATTAACCCTCTGAAACCACAATGTCAACCAAAGCTAACTAGTAACTCCTATTAAATACTAATGGATCCTCAAAAGGCTGAACGCTGGCAAAAGGTAAGTATAAATGGAAGATAACCTCTGACGAAATGATAAATGTAATCTTCCCACACTAAACCACATCAACTGATGAACTCAAATGATTGTCCAACTTTGGCTAGATACATTCCTATGAGTACGAGGCTACGAGTAATTAAGATCTTATCTCTCTAAAGCTTTTGGGTTTATATGCCAAACTTCTACGATTTGTTCCAGCATATCTTGGGGCAGTGGTGTTTTGTAAGAACTCTACGTAATACACAACTTAAGTACTAGCTCTTTCCATTTTTTTTATGAACAATCTCCCAGCTTTACCTAGGCAATAGCTTCCTTTGAACAGGGGCTACTCTAGCCTTCCTAGTTTATTAGTTTTTTCTAGTATTTACTCCCTCCGTCCGCCAAGATTATGTAAAAATTACTATATTTGGCGTCCACCAAGATTATGTCACTTTCCTTTTAAGGCAATGGTCCCACCATACTCTTTAATATTTTATGCTTACTAACACTCTTTATTTACAAAAAACCCACCTAAAATTCAATCTCAACCACACATCTTATAAAGTGGTGGGACCCTTTCTCTACTACATCAAAATCATCACCAATTTTATTAAATCTTATGTCCAAGCAATTTTACATAATCTTGGCGGACGGAGGGAGTATATAATAATTTCAGTCTCTAATTCTGTCATAATCCAAATTACAACATCAAATTTAACAAGGTATACAAAAATGAATTGCAATTTATTTTAGAAAAGAAAACAGGAAATGAAAATCCATTTAGGGCCTCCTAAACCTGCCATTGCCTAGACTGTAGTCTAAAAGTGATTTACTTGGTCCATGGATGGTGTTGCAAGCTGAAGCATTTGTGTTGTAGTGTCTCAAAATTATAAATTGACATGGATGACCAGAGGTGAAGACAACTAACCTCTGTTCCATTTAGATACCGTTTATAATAAAGCGTTTAACATCTGGTTCTTTGGGAAGCTAGCAGATATCTTTATTTCAAGGACGAGGACTTGCAATAATTAGGTAAGATTGATACAATCGATTAGCATGAAGTCCATGAGCTCTTTTTCTAACTCACTGGAAGATGTGGGGTAGAAATATTTATCTGAGGCCTTAGTTGGACAGTTAAATATTCTTGATTGGAGTGCGTGCTTTCTTCTCCTTGTATTGAACTTCTATAATACTGATGGATGTATTTGAAAACTATAACCTTGTTAATATGTACCATCTGTAGAACAGTTTGCTAAGTTATATTGCTATGCCTTGCAAGTTTCCCTGACATATTTCTTATTACTTTCATTTTTATAGGGATATTACCACATGATTTTTTTATGCTAGTGCTAATAAAGGGCATCTTCATCTTGTTCTGGATTTTTAGGTTGACATCGCCTCAACATTGGCTCTCCTCTTTGGTGTACCAATTCCAAAAAATAATGTTGGCACTGTGATGACTGATGTTTTCTCATCTCTCAAAGGTTTTATTTTATAATCTGGTTCTTATCAGGAATGTGTTTCATTTGCTATGTTGCACCTCTTCAATTCTTGAAGCCTTTTATACTTTAGATACTTTATGTGCATTTTAAAGTCAAATGCAGAAGTGAAATACGTTGTTCCCTGGTTGGATGTCGAATAAGTTGTTCCAGGAGACTCCAGAATTTAAGCTTGGATTTCTTCAACTGAATGGAAAACTTGTTTTTCCAACTAAAGACCCGCCTCAAACAATGAGGGTCAAGTATGCTAAAGTTAAAAATTAAATGCCTCATATCAGCTGATACTAGATGAGCTGCTAATTACTAGACCAGCATCACAGTCATGTTTGACTGTAGTTTCTTAAGTGCATGCTTCTGCTATACTAATGTTAAAAATTAAAAGGCCTCATATGAGCTGATACTAGAAGAACTTCGAGTCTGCGAATTGCTAGACCAGTATGACAATCATGTTTGACTGTAGTTTTTGAAGGGCATGATTGTGCTTCTTTCTTTTGACGTGGCCAATAGCAGACACTAAAAGTAGAATGTGAATTCCTGTTGACGAGAAGTAGAGTTGCTAGATTTGGTGTGCATGATCTGCTAATGAATTCGACAATAGGACTATGGATTAGTTTCCAAATAGAAATAAAAAAACTTCCACAAGCAGAAAAGACAGGATTTTGCATTAGAATACAGATGCATCATGCATGGCCTAGCAGTTTTTGATATGCTTAATTGTTTGTTAATAAAGGCGTATATTCACTTTCATATAGTGAAAAGACATCTTAAGAAGCCCATGAATATGATAGCACACAAAAGATATGTAAGACTAAGACCATTTCTATTCATAAGCTGATAGTAGAGAAACATAGTACAGTAGTTACTAGATGAAAGCTTTCAGATTGAGGTATCTATCTTGTATCAAACCACCTAAGCTTGTCATAAAGTCGATCCTAGCTGGAGTTCAGGACTCGATCTACTCTGCACACACGCACACCGACACACACTCTTTCTCAATTAATTTTCCATGTCACTAGCCCGTTTTATGATCAGTGTGTTTCTCTTTCATCTTACTCATAAAGAAGCTGAACAACAGCTGAGGATACTAGAGCTAAATTCTTGGCAATTGCTGAGGCTACTACAAACCCACTTCGCCGAATTTGAATGTGAAAGATTCTTATGTGAGTCTGCAAATGGTAAAAATGATGGTGCAGAGAGGTTTTGTTGCTCATATTTAGCTGCAAATAAACTCCACGAATCCTGGAAATCGAAAAATTCTGTGAGGTATCTTCATAGCATCTTGCAAACATGTATTTGTTCATACAAATTTAATATAAATAATCCAACTACAGCAAAAATGTGTAAGACTCTTTTTCTTTATTCTCCAAATAGATCCATCAATGGAGATGATTACGGGAGCATAGTTATGGCATATCATGATTTCCTTGGAATTGCCGGCAAGTGGTTATCAAGCAGATCAACTGATGTACGTATAAATTCTCTTACTTCTGAAAGTTAGTTTCTTCTAAGGAAATAATAATACCTAGCTCTGTTCTTCCTTGTTGTGCCCTCTGTTTCATGGTATTACAGAAGCCATTTGTTCTACTTGCACTGGGAATAGCAGCAATGCTTCTATCATGTTTGGTATTTATGAGCCTCCTTTTCCTCCTTGGGCGAGAGAATAATTTCAAGGGAAGTGAATACGTGTCTTGTATTGATGACAAGACTCACACATGGCATTTAGAGGAAAAATTTATTGTGGCTGTAATGTTTATCCTCGTATTAAGTATGGCTTCTAGTTCTATGGTAGAGGAAGAGCAATACATTTGGCACTTCATGACTTCTTCATTTTATTTGATCTTGCTTAGAAAGGCTATACAGTCCATCACCAATGGCAGTGCACTCACTTTGACGTCGGGGCAAAAAGTAAGAATAATCCATAGCATATATTGCATCATTGCAGTTCTACTATGTAGGAGAATTCTCAGAGGCTGGCATCAGGGTGGTGTCAACTGGTCTTATCTACCAGACATTTCAAAGCTACTTGCGCAGGCAGGAACTGTTCCTATGAAGTCCCTGCATTTGTTATCATTGGTCCTTGTTAGTGTCACATGTTCAGCTGTTCTTTTGGCAATGCGGTTGAGAACTAAGCTAGTCTTGTTCTTACTGCTGATTTACTGTGTTCCTGTGCTGATCATTTTGGAGCAAATTTTGAAATACCAAGATGGCACATTCACATCTTCAAGCATTCAGAGTACTGCAATGATTCAAATATTTTATGCACTTATAGGGATTAATACTGTGGGGATCCTTGTTGCTTTTCCGTGGTTGATGCTAATCAGAGATCCTAAAACCGCTAGAGACATCTCAAAATTATCTGATGATGCTTTACAAGAAAGTCAATGTGAGCTTCAGTTTGGCGGCATTAGAGAATCTATATATGTAATTGGCTGGTGTTTTGTATTCTCTTGGTCTTTATTACAACTTCTGCTGCAACAGCCTATAAATTCAATGCCCACATATTTACTTCTTGTGCAAATTCTGGCTACCCTACGCTATTTTTCTGAGGGTGGCATTCATCTCAAGCACTGGGTTAAGGTAAGTTAAATCTCAATATATTTACATGGAAAAATACATCTTTAGATCCTTACATTTTTTCACTTCTTTCTTCACTTCTCTCTTTCCTTTTTAATGAGAAAATGAGTTCCTGCACTATTATGTATAAATATTAACTGATTTTGCACTTTCACTTGCAGCATAATTTGGTCATTGCATTTTTATTGAGTCTCTAGACTTTTATTTGCATTAAAATTTGGTTCTTGAGATTGGCCATGCATCTCTAAACCAAGTCTGACAACAAAAAGTACATGTACAATGACAAAATTTTATGTAAATGAATGCGAAAATACCAAATGTAGTCTCCTCTTTTTTTTTTAGCCCTATATTGGAATTGTGCATAGAATGAAACTCCTGGAGTGTAAAACGGGGAAAATTCTAAAAAATAATTATACTATACATCTCATGTTTTTGACTGTAAAAGAGGGTGGGTTGTTTTTGAATGTTGGTTTGCGAACTCCATTAGTAGTATATCTGCTAACATTGTTGGATAAACTACAGTATATCTGCAAATCATGAATGGCTGCACTTTTCAGGTTGCTGCTCTGTACTACTTGGGAATGGCCGGCCACTTTGGTCTTGGTAATACCAACACTCTTGCTACAATTGATGTTGCTGGGGCTTTCATTGTACGGTTTTTACCTTTAAAGTTTTGCAATTATGTTCTGATTCTCAAGTATGTGTGGCTGAACTCTTTGTGTATCTTCTTTCCATGTCTCTGTTCTGATGACTCCCAGGGCATGTCGAGCCACTCAACTGTGATTTCTGGTATTTTGATGTTTATTATCACATATGCCTCCCCAATGTTAGCTCTTCTTAGCACATTGATGGATGTTTCCGTGGTGGATACAAGAGCACTTGCCAACTCCCGGGATGTTTGTTTCGGGCATCTTCTGAAGACCACACTGGGGAATCCTTGTCTAGTTCCACTCGGTCTGAATTCCATTGTCCTACTCGCATACACAATCATATTGCTTCTAATGAGAAACCACTTATTTGTTTGGAGCGTCTTCTCCCCAAAGTAAGTTTTCACTCAAAGTCGATTCTTTTGTGGAGACTCTTGAATTTTGATATCTGTTCTACGTTAGAATTAGGCTGTTAGACACCTAAAGCAATGGCGTTCGGGTCGAATCTTGATAAGCTATTATTACTTACAAATCTCTGAATCTCTCACATTGACGCCTCTTGGTAAACGTGGCATGGGTTACTGTTTATGATAGATTCTAGATGAAGAAAAGGGTAAAGTGAGAATGTAACTCCCCAAATGATTCTTGTTGACGAGTTATGAGTTATCGTTGTTTTGCAGGTATCTCTACGTTTGTGGCACAACGGCCTGTGTCTACATTGGTGTATTGATCATGGCCTTGACTGTAACTTACGCATGCATTGTTAGGACTTTTCGAGTGGCATGAATGAATCTCAGGACTCTTGAATCGAGCAGTCGAGTCAAGTTTCAAGCAACTCTACACGTAATGTACGATAGCTCCTTTGAGTTTTACATGAAACAGATTTAAGGATGTCAAATTTTGGTTCTTGTTGAATGTAGATGCAATATTATGATTTACCTTTGGGTGTAAATGATTTACAACAGTTATTTTTATCAATTGTACTTATCAATTAAGGGTAATTTATATACTGAAGAGTTGTTCACTTGTTGCGAACGAGAATCGTATCGTACGTCAAATTTACTTTTTTTGGATAATCAGACGTAACTTCCCACCTCTATTAATCCAATCTCTATATGTGTTTCGTTGAGCTTATAAGCTCTTTAAAACAGCTTATAAGTTGTTTAGGAGCTTATAAGCTCCTTCAATAAAGGTGAGCAGTCGGTCCGGACCGGATCGAACAGGACCGGACCGACAAAACCGAGGACCGAATTTCTAAGATTTTTAGGACCGAACCGGACCGACGTAAACGCTAGGACCGAACCGGAACCGGACCGAAACTGCCGTCGGTTCTCGGTCCGGTTCGGTCCAAAATCGAAAAAACTGGGCAGTTTGCGAAATTAACCCAAAAATCACTTTTTTACACATATTTTAACCTGTTTAACAACAATAATTCAAATATTAATAATATTAATAATTAAAATATTAATAATATTAATAAAAATATTAGAAATAATTAAAATATTAGAGAATTAGGGTTTTAGAATATTAGAAATAATTAAAATATTAATAATATTAATAAAAATATTAAATATATATTTAATATATATATATATTCGATTCGGTCCGGTTTTCATCGGTTTTGGCCTCCTCCGGACCGAAATCGAACCGACCATAAGTTGGTCCATGAAAATGGGACCGGACCGGACCAATCACTGGACCAAAATCGGCCCGGACCGACGAAACCGACCGGTTCGGTCCAGTCCGTCGGTTTTGGTCCGGTTTTGCTCACCCCTATCTTTCAATGTGTTTGGCAAATATAAGTTATAAAAATAAGCTCTAAAAACTTATAAGCTCCCCAAAAAATAAGTTCTTTTATCCCAACTTATTTTCTCATTATCTTATAAGCAACACGCATTTTATAAAAATAATTCAACTATGATTTTTTTTTAGAGTAAAATTTTGAAGTAGCCAAAATGAAACATAAAACACAATTTATGGCCACTCATTGAAAAAACATGGCCATTTTTATTGATTTCGGACGTTTTTACCCTTAATGAGGCGGACTGGGTAGGATCAGGCACGCGGGTCGTGTGCCAGGTCAAGTTAGGCACTTATGACACTATTTGTGCCATAAGTGTCAAGATTATACTTTGTTTTATTTTGAATTTTCGTTAGCACTTTTGGCATTATTAGTGCCATTAGTGCCAATGAAAATCCAAAATAAAACCAAGATAATGATCCTGTTGGCACTTATGACAATATTAGTGCCATAAGTGCCAAGGAAAATTCAAATAAAACTAAGTAAAATCTTGGCACTTATGGCACTATTAGTGCCATAAGTGCCAACGGAAATCCAAAATAAAACTAAGTAAAACGATCATTTTGGCACTTATGGCACTATCATTTGTGTCATACGTGCAGCACAAATACAAAAACAACAGCATCATCTAAACCATAAATGGATAATCTAAACCCTAAATGGAATATCTAAACCCTATGGGGAAGTGTTTAAAATGGTCATTTTGACACTTATTACACTAATAGTGTCATACGTGCAGCACAAATACAGAAACAACAGCAACAACAATCATCACTGACACACCCAAAAATTAGAAAAAACCAGAAACTCGAAATTCTCCCGACCGAAACGATGTCGTCGAACAACGACAGCCTGTCGTCGCCCACGACGGCAACCGCCGTCGACACTACACCTTTGATTGGCGACCAGAGCCCCAACAATCGCTCCCGTTTCCTCGGCCTCCGCGGCGCCGCTGGCTTTCTCCGCCGCGTCAGCAGCCGCGGCTGCTTGATGCAAGAGCCCTCCATCCGCCTCTGCGAAGCAGCGGCGGAGCAAATCGAGGAGTGCTAGAGCGATTGCTGGGGCGAGCGGCCGTCGATGCCGTTGCGGTTGTGGATTTTGCAGTGCGATGGGTAAAAGGGCAAATTAGGTATATTGCCTAATTAATGGCAAAAATTTGTCTTTTTTCAATTGAAGGCTAAATATTGATTTTGTATGCTCAATAGGGTCATCCGACCCTATTGTTTTTTTTCATCATATAGTATCATTTTAATTTTATCTCTCTAACAAAGATTTTCTCTCTCTAACTAAAAATTTCATACTTCGTGGTCGATCGGTGAATTATTGTCCGAATTTGATATAAAAACATTCTTATTGATACTCTTTATCTCTCATTCCTTATAAACTCAAAATTGCAACATTTTCAAACTCATATTTTACTATCAGTAGCAATGACATAACTGCAGTAAATATCGATGGATGCAATGAGCTAAATTCATGATTGGATTATAGCGTAGAACTGTCTCTGAGAAGTGAATTTACAAAAAGGAGTGAAAGCAGAAAATTGAGTAAGAGTGACATCCCTTTATTATCGAGGTTGGTGATAATTGTTTTATTATTGTAGAGTGTATGGAATTGACTTAGACTTGTTTACATTTTCTTTAGTCAAGGCTTGCTTGTTTCAATGTGAATATTATTTAACAATGCCCCTTAATGTGGTTTCATCCATATGTGTATTAAATTGCTTCACTTCTGTTTTTATTGTGTATTTTTTTATATATATGTGGAAAAGTTTATTACCTCTCTAGGACTTACATAAGTTTATTTGGTTATCCAAATTAAAGCATTTAGTTTCTTTTGTACATGGTAATAATTTGCAAAAATTACTCAGCAAGTGCTATAAACGTGTTGCACTATTTGATGCAGAACATATAAAAAAGAAGAGCTTTTCTCTATTGGGCTTATGAATTTAGAGACCATAATAAATATTGTATTGTATATTAAATTCATAAAAAAGAATTCTATCGTGAACAATATACAAAAGTAAATATAAATATGAGATTTGTGTTACCATTTGGTCATGAGTTCATCATCTCATATATTGTATTGTATATTAAATTCATAAAAAAGAATTCTATCGTGAACAATATACAAAAGTAAATATAAATATATTACATTTTTTAGATTATATTGGATATAGCATTTATTGGCTCGTATGCACATTTAGGCCCAATTTGATAGGTAAGTGGAGGCCTCATTACATGCTTAACTAGATTTTTTTCTCTATTTGAAAGGTAGTATAATAAAGAGGGAGGCCCGTATTTGGGCATGGGCCCGAGCTAAAAACATTGTTTCTCAAGGGAAACAAATGTGAGGGTCATAACCGAGACCCTTGGTTACTGATGCTCAATGCTACAGTATATCTTGTTTAATTTTTCTTTGACACAATTGCCCCCAATTTCCATCACTTCCTCCCTAATTTTTGAAGATAACCACCGCCTGCCGTCGCCGATCTCGTTCACCACCCACCCCCCCCCCATTCCATGCAATATTTCACTACCACCGCCTGCCAAACACCGATGTCGACCACCACCACCCCCAATTCCCTGCAATACTTCACCACCACCCTCGATCTCGCCGCCCCGCTCTCGCCCTTGCCGACCTCTCCATATTTGTCGACCCCTGCCCTTGGTTGAATTTCTTTGGTATTTATCTTTCACCATGAATTTTGAAGAAGATTCGATGATTTTCTTTTGAAAAAAGGTCCAATTACAAAGACGCCATGATTTCTCACCTCTAATTTTTGAAGAAGACGCCCTCTCTAACTAGTTTCTATCAATTTGTTTGTGTCTCATTCTCAGGAGAAAGGGGTGTGTTTTTTGTGTTGGACCCCGTTTCACACCTGGATTTATATCGTCATTCTTAGCTTCTTCAATTTTTTTTTGAAATACAATCAATCTTTCGCCTCTTAATTAGACTAATTTATGGAATTTTTTTTGGGGTACACATTTTAAGCAGACTGCAAGTTATTACCGAAAGAGTGTGTTTAATTAGTAAACATTTTTGTGGTTCATGTTCTTCTTTACCTCACTCCACTTCGTTCTGTTTCTTTTTCTAGTTCTTCCTCCCCTAATCTTATTCTACTGCATTTGGGTAGTGGTGGTAGTAGTAGTGGCGGTGGCGATGGAGGACGATTGTTGGTAGAGACAGGGTGTGACTGGCGGCGACATTCCACTTCTTTCTTAAGGACATTTTGGACATTTCATGCTAATCTCATGATAGTAGTGTTTGTTATCAAACGGAGTTCGCAAGTTTTTAATAGTCTCCTACTAAACACACAGCCCTCGGTTCATTATCGGCCCAAATCCAGCAACATTTCCTTGGATTTGGACAAATAGCCTTTATCTCAACCAACTTTTCAAACACGCATTAATCGAGAGAAAACTTTGTTGAAACATGCATATCAATAGCATCAACAAATATTTAAAATGAATTTAATATATATCCCACATCAAAACCAAAACCTCCATGTCAATAGCATCAACAAATATTACAAATAAATTTAAGATAAATATTGCTCCGTAGAAATGCAGGAAAGGCTTCATATGTTAAATTTATAAGTATATTCTTTACATCTACTTATGAAACATTGAATAATTTGTTATTTGATTTTTTACTTATAAATTATGGTTAATATTTAAATTTATTTATTTAAAAATGTTATTTAATTTTAATAATTTAGAACGGATGAGTATACTAGTTTTAGAATAATTTACGTGTAACTTGCTTAGTGCTTCCTGCATTTTCAGTGACTTAAGTTTGGACATATTCTTTATTAAAATTCATAAATATAATTGCCTAAGTTGATGTACTTTATGGAAAATGCACTTGAATCAATCCATGTGCGTAACGATTTTTTTGACAAATTACAATTGTCGATCATATGCTTAATGAATTTAAAAGTTATTGTTTCACCAATTAATTAATTTAACTTTTCATTAAACAACGAGAGTCCTAGTCTTTTTTTTTTTTTTTTTTTGAGGCAACGAGAGGCTAGTTAGGAGCAAATATGTAGGTTGAATTTCGTAAGCGTGCTTTTATCTTTTGCAAAGAGACTATAATTATATAAATGTATTATGGATATGGATTGTTCATTAATTTATTTGGATTAAAATCCGTTTATTTGAATTGTATTTAATGAGGCCAAATTGGTGGGCGTATCCCTCTCCACGAAAATGGGTACCGAAGCGGATCAGGATGGTAGCAAACCCGAAACCCGAAGGCTCCTCACCGCCGCCGACTACTTCCTCCAACGCCGCAACTTCGTCGACTGCTACAAGTACGCCACCCGCGCCCACGACGCCGACCCCACAAATCCCGCAGCCACCAGAATCCTCTCCACCGCTGCCGTTCTCTCCGCCTCCAAAATCTCCGCCACACAGCACGACTACTACGCCATCCTCAATCTCCCCTATTTCGACTCCGACGTTTCTCGAATTGGCTCCAGCTTCGAAACCCTAACTTCAATTCTGGATCCGAATACGAACCTCTGCCCTTTCTCGTCCGAGGCGTTCGATTTGGCGGTTAAAGCGTGGTCCGTGTTGTCCAATTCCGTGGAGAAGGCGAAGTTTGACGCTGAGTTGCGAACGTATATGGGTGGTGGTGATGGTTGTACACCGGGGAGTGGCGGTGATACCTTTTGGACAATGTGCCCTTATTGCTATCACGTGTACGAGTATGATAGGGTTTTTGAGGACTGCTGCTTGAGGTGCGCGAACGAGAGGTGTAGAAGAGTGCTGCACGCGGTGGCGATTGCGGGGCCTCCGCCGCCGGACGTGGTTGCCAAGGGCCAGTACTGCTGTCCGGGATTCATGCCGTTTGCGGTTCATACAAGCAATGGAGAGGCAATAGGAGAGAAAATGTGGGTTCCGTTTGCGCCTTCACATCACGTAGGTAAAGGGCTGGATCTTAACTCTGCTACCTATGAAGATTTCCTTGTAGTTTTAGATGATGACAAATTTGAGAGCACAGGATTTCAGGATCATGGTAATGGCGAAAAGGCGAAAATTGAAGGTGAAGACGAAAGAGATATCAATGGGGAAACACCTGAAAATGCAGGTGGAAAATCTTTGGGGGTGAGAATGAAGAGGAAGAAATCTGTACCCTGGAAATCAAAGAAGTTGTTGGGTAGAGGGATTAGTATCGATGGCGATGAGGCACATTTTATTTATGGAGTTAGAGAAGAGAGTTGTTCAAATGTAGATAAAGACGAAGGTGAGGTCTCAGAGCCTTGTGTTGGAGGAGTGGAGTTTCTTGAGGGAGATGATGATATATTCATAAGTTTGCCGTGTGATTTTGATTTTGGAAATGGGAGACCTATGAGTTTGTAAAATGCTACAGAGCAGAGTCCCCTGCTTTCATTGATGTTCATACAACTGACTGGAGCTGGAAGGTAATTGACATACTGCTTATTGGTATAGGAACATATCAATTTTTCTGCTTCTTTTTTATTTGGTGCTCCTTTTTTTTTTTTTTTTAATATACAGCATATGTTAAGTTCTAGCCTTTTGAGATAGTGATGACACAATGTGTTCTAGTATAGCTTTCGTTGGGTTGGTTTTTGGTATCTTGTTATTTCTTCAAATTCCCAATGATTAGTTTAATTTTATGAGGAAAAATTCCTTTCATGTGGATCCATTAACTCATATTTGTATTTGCAACAAATCAAGAATTGCCACTCTCAGGTTGGACAATCTATTGTAATATGTGGTTGGAGTTAGACTGTTAGAAGAAGCTAGTGTCTTTGTGGGTAATGTATAGTCGAGTCTGAGCTTTGTTGGTTCCAGAAATCCAATTAATTTCTTGATTTAGATGCTCTAACTCTAATTGCTGTTATATTCTAAATCTTAATTGAGTTATCATCCATGCATATCTTTTTATGTTGTGCTCATACCTATGCATTTTGCTGAGATTGTTATTGCCTTTGATCTATATAATTTAATTGCCTCTGCAACTATGCTCCTATGGTGGTGGCACAAGACTATGTGTGGCTGCTTTGTGTTAAAAGAGGTTGAGCGAGCCTCTGTTTTTCTTAGGAGGCGTTTAGTTTGAGTGGTAAAGCATGATTGATAAAATAATTCAACTTGATAAATTGTTTGGTTTGCATGATTTGGCTCTGTGATGGATAACTCGGTCCACACTCTAATCGTCCAATTGAGTGATTACATCCTCCAATCTTATCAATATTATCTATCTCATCAACCAAATCAAATGCATCAAATGCCCCCTTAGTTGATATCATTGCTTCCTATTCTACATTATTCTCTCTCTTATGAATTGCTACTTCTAATATCGAGATTTGTTGAACTCAAACATCTGAACTTGATTTGATGATTTGAAGAAAGAACCATGAGTTAATTGTTTAGGTATGAGGATTGCAGCTTTAAAACTAATCTTGTAGTTATTTGAAATCTTGGTGTGCTTGCTCCTAACGTCATGGGTTGTGATGTTTGGTTAGCGTACTTGCTTCCTGATATAAATGAGCTTTTCATTCTTTCAGATTGAAAGTGTTTGGCAAGTTTATTATGTGATTCTTATCTCTTATTAACACACTTGTGCATATGCAACTTTGATTCACACATTCTACAATTAGAGAGCCTTTACTTTTATGATTGATATTTGATACATGAGTATTTTTATCCTTGTTATTAGGATTTTGCAAAACACCTCTTTATACATGCGGAGTCTCAGTTTTCGTGTAAATAAATATGCTTTTTAAATCTACAATTTCAAATAAGTGTGCGAAGAAAGGAAAGAATGAGGTTAGGGATCGTCTCAATCCATTCGATTTTTGATTAATTCGTATCCACTCAGTTATAGACTATTTTGGTTTGGGCAATTTGGGTTAATTTCTTTTCTGCCCTGATCCTAAATATTTGGTTTTCAGACTAACTCTAGTCATAATCTTGTAACAAAAGATAGTTTGTGTTTTTCAAATTAAGATACTTAACTTTGCATTAGATTCAAAAATGAGTGACTTATACTACCATAACTTTGAATATCAACTTATTATTAGCTAATAAAAATAAAATTAAATAATTAAAAATAATTATATGCCACAATTAGATGAAAAAAATTATTTGTTAATAATCACAAAATTAAATTAAAATATAGAAATTTGAAATTGAAGAAAAAATATAAAAATATATATAAAAAAAAAAATTGAAAGTGAGACATTAAATATGGTACACTTAATCTCTATTCAAGCGGTAGAGTGGTTAATGCTTATGATCAGAGTTCTTGGATTTGAGTCCACTGTAGCGCGATCTTTAAATTTATTTATTTAATTTAATTGTTAATTTATAAAAAAGAAAGTGTTTTTCGAAGTTTATAATTAATTTTTATTTCCATTAAATTAATACTATATGGTTTTGAAATCTACAATTTCTAATATGAGTGAAGACATTTAATTTTCAATAAATCTATGTAGCCACATTGTGATCACTCACAAATTAGTTTAATAGGGAAAATTTTGATTTATTTAATTTATTTTTTAAATAAAAATAGAATTTAGTTATTTTATTGTATTTTCTACATTATACTTTTTATTTAATTTTTTTGCATTTTTTATTTTTATTTTATTTTTTAATAAAAATAAAAACATTACAAAAAAATAACTACATTATAAAAAATGCAATAAAATAACTAATCTTCTTTTTATTTAAAAAAATAAGTTAAATAAATTTTTTTTTTCTATTTATGTAATTTGTGGGTGGCCACAATGTGACTGTTTAACATTACTCTTTAATTTTTCCGTTTTCAGTTCATGGTGAGTGTGTAGAGAGTGAGAAAAAAAAAAGCGAATGGGTCATTTGTCCCAAATCGATCTCTCGTTATTCATTTTATACTTTAATTCTATTATTTAAAATTTTATTATAATATTAATCAGTGTAGAAATTTAACAACTGTTTTTTGTACAACATTTTGAAAGATATTTTATAAATCTTAAAACGTCTAGATGCAATTGTCACTTATATAAGCCCATACCAATTTACATGGAAAACATGCGGGTTTAATCTACTACACGAATCTAACCAAATTTTACTAAGTATGTGAAAATCCACAGGTTAAATTAGACTAATTCTCACTCAATTTTACTAAGTCTCACTCAATTAATCTACCAATTCCATGAACTTTTTAAAGTCTGTGAAAATCCACAACGAATACACCCCCCTAAGTATGGTTAGATGAATTTTAGATATTTTTACTGGAAATGTCAATTTGTCACAGGTTGGCTCGAATAGACGCAAAAAGGCAAATTAATTAAGTAGGGCTAAAAACTTTTATTTCATGTCCGGAATATTCTAAGCCCGCTGGGCTTCACTTGAAAATTGAGTGGATTAACTCAATTAACCCAGACTCTCGAGTTAAATAAGTAGTTTTCAAACATCCTCATTTTGCTTCTTCTTTTTTTTTTTTTTTTTGATAAAAGGAGATAAGATTTTATGGAACACAAATACATGGGAGATGGAAATGACCCTCCACGGACGACGGAGGTTCAATCCAGATATGGTGTGTTGAGAAATCTCTCGCAGCTTTCGCTAGACAGTGAACAATAACATTTTGTTCACGCTTAATATTAAAGATACGAATATCGGGCATCAACGTAAGCTCTTAAAGACATGGTGTGTTGAGAAATCTCTCGCAGTTTTCAAACATCCTCATTTTGCTTCTCAATATCTATAATAATGTTTTGTTTAAAATGTTTGTGAAATGTACTTTTGTTTTTTTATTCATAAGTTGAATTTCAACATTTTATTTCTATCTTTTTTTAACTCCATCAGTTAATAAAAACCATTTTGATATGGAAAAAAATCATCTAAAAAAATGTGTCCAATTCTTATGTCTCACATTATTATAAGTAATTTTTTAAAGTTCTAATTTTTAAAAATAAAAAATAAGATAACTCATAACATTATAATAAATTATATTTTTACAAAAAGTATTAATTAAAATACTAAATATAAGAGTAAGACATAATTACATATAAAATTATGAGACAGTGGAATGCATCCCCTACTAGGGGTGGTAATCGATTCGGTTCGGTTGATTTTTCAGTTAACCGAAACCGATTAACCTTAAAATTGCTAACCGAAAATCGAATCGATTTTGAGTCCGGTTAACCGATTTAAACTGGGCAATGGGCATAATTGCTGAAAGGGATCGAGTTCATGCATTTCTTGTGTTTCCACCCTCGATCACACATTATAACTATTTCCTTTTCCATCATATACCAAATCATCAGTAGTGTGTTTCCTTTTCCATACATTCTAACTGTTTCCTTTTAGTTTAATATTTAAAAGATTGATACTGATTAAGTGCTCGTTTGGTTCAAGTAAAGGAATGGAAAGGGAATAGAATCAAATAAAGGAGTGAAATGGTAACAATAACCATTACTTGATTGTTTGATTTAACAATGAAAATGAATCATTAGTAAGGGATTCCCTTTCTTTTGTTTCCCCTCTATTTTGAGGGGTAACAAATTGAGTGATTGGGTTACCCTCCAGTAAGGGTAATAGTTAACTCATTACCCAAATCAAACAACAAGTAATAGATTCAATTAATTGAATCTCTTTCCAATCTCTAAAAACATCCAACCAAACGTGGGCTAAGATACAAATAAGGCTTCAATAAAATTTAAACCTTATATTCATATTTCAATGGTGCTTCTGTTCGATCATTAATTAATATCCAATTCTATCTTATGAATCTCACTTATTAATATACATCGATCATTAATATTCATATTTCATCCGATTGCTTCAAAAAAGTTGAAAACCCAGCCCTACAATAATTATTAATAAAATAGTATACTATTTAATTAATATGGCTTTATGGCTAAATCGGTTAATTCGGTTTTAACCGATCGGTTACCAGTTAAACCAAATAACCGATTTTTCTAAAATCTAATAATCGATAACCGCATCGAATCGATCAAAATCGGTTATCAGTTAACCGATTAATCGGTATTCCGGTTCAATTACGGTTATAACCGAATAACCGAAACCGTTTTACCACCCCTATCCCCAACTGCTTACTGTCTCATAAAGTATTAAAATACATGTAAGAGTGACCACTAATAAACATGAGAATAGAAAGATTGGAATGGCTCAAGCTTGGAACTGGATGCTCCGAAATAAGACACAACGGTACAGAGATGAATAAAACAAAAGAAAAAAAGTATATATGCTTAGAAAAGTAACATAGAATTAATTGTAGGTAGGCCTAGTAATTAGATGGTGGTGGTGAGGTAGAAAGGGATAGTTGGGGATATGCTTAAGGGTAGTGGCGGCAGCGGTGGCAGTTGTGGCCGAGTCGCCGCCTGGCTTCCATGGAACCATCATTAAGGAGCGAACAACCTCAATTATTAGTCTATATGTTAAATAGATCTAGTCTACTACAAATAAATTAAGAATAAGTACTTACAAACTAATTGTTTTTATTTGAAAAACTATTAAGATTTGAATTTCAATGTATACTTATCGATTAAAGACGTTGCAAAATCTTTTCATTATCAATTATGAGAAAATAGACTAATTATATTCCATCTTTCTTCTCTTAATTAATTTTTTTTAATGAAAATTTGGGGTTGGGCTTCAGCCCCACCCTAGCCTCCATTTGTTGGTTGTAATTTGGGTTAGTAGGTCAACTTCCTGTACAGTTACTGGGAAATTTTGAAATATTCCAACAGACAAAGAATATTGCAATTAATCATAACTACTATGTGTAGTTTTGTAAGAAAATGAGAAAAGGGTCTGGACTAACTGATTTATTATTACACAAAATGGATATGGATACCAGAGTATGGCACATAATTTGTATTGAGCTTCTTTGAGGGGCTTCAAGTACTTCAATAGGAATGGCAATCAAATTATGGGAGATATAAGTTATATGCGTTTAATTATGGGTTAATGGTAATACCTATTCTTAAAATATAAAAAATAAAAAATACTCACCATAAAAGAAAATTACAAAAATTACACATTTTGAATTTAAAAGGATAGAATTGTCTTTTATTTAAATCGATGCAAGCCGAGCATGTCATATTAGTGGTAAATGTACTAATGCTCGACCATTGCGAGTCGAGTATGTCAAGTATTAGTGCATCTGTGGTAAATAAATTAATGTTCGACATGCTCGACTTTTGCAAGTCAAGCATTAGTGATAAATGCATCAATGCTTGACATACTCGATCACTGCGAGTCAAACATTCGATCGAGCATTTTTTTTTGAAAAATACACTAATACTCGAGATACGCGATCATTGCAAGTCAAGTAGTCGAGCATCAGTGAAAAATGCACTAATATTCGACAAAAAGGTAAAATAGTCTTAAATGATACTCTCTCCGTCCCACTCCAATAGGCTCAGTTTCCTTTTTGGGTTGTCCCACTCCAATAGGCTCAGTTTCCTTTTTAGGTAAAAAAATTGTACTTAATTGGTGTGGACCACACCACTTTACTATCACTTTTCTACTAAAAAGTAAGTTTTCTTAATCTCCGTGCCCAAATGAAGTGAGCCTATTGGAGTGGGACGGAACTCACTTCATTCATAATATCAATTCATAATATCATTGTCACTTTGTGGATGATATGAGTTTTAAGAAAGTGGTGAATAATACTCCATTCGTCCACGATATCATTTTCACTTTGTGGGCGACACGAGTTTTAATAAAGTGGTGAATAGTAGTAGTTGATAATAGTGATATTATTGTGAGTGAAATTTGAGTCCCACTATTATTATAAGTAGAAGTTTGTGGATTCTACTGCTATAAATGGAAGTGGAAACGATAGCGTGGACAGACCAAAATAACAAAAGTGACAACGATGTTGTGGACGAATGTAGTATAATTTATATATTTTGTAAAATGTTGGTATTTTTTTAGATTTGCCTTTCAAAATGGCTATATAATTTTTGCTCCTTTAATTATCGATTATTTTTTTGTTATAAGATCAATAATTTGTACTCCCTCCGTCCACCAAAAAAACTCCTACTTGCCCTTAAATATTTGTCCACGAAATAAACTCCTACTCTGCTTTTTGGACAATTATACCCTCCTTTGCTTTTAAAATTACTACACTTTTACCTATTGGGCCCACTTTACTCTACCATTACATAAGTATGTAATTAGTCTCCCTTAAACTTATTATTATTATTATTATTATTATTATTGTTATTGTTGTTGTTATTATTATTATTATTATTGTTATTATTATTGTTATTATCCTTATTGTTATTGTTATTGTTGTTATTATTATTATCCTTATTATTGTTATTATTATTATTATTATTATTATTATTATTTTTTTTATTATTATTATATTATTATTATTTTATTATTATTTTATTATTGTGTTGTTGTTGTTGTTGTTATTGTTATTGTTATTATTATTGTTATTGTTATTATTTTTTTATTATTATTTTATTATTTTTCTTTATTATATTTTTCTTATTATTATTCTTATTATGTTTTATTATTTTTTTATTATTTATTTTGTTATTATTCTTGTTGTTGTTGTTGTTTTATTATTATTATTATTTTATTGTTGTTGTTGTTTTCTATTCTTCTTCTTCTTGTTCTTGTTCTTGTTCTTGTTTTTGTTCTTCTTTTCTTCTTCTTATCTTCTCTTCTTCTTCTTCTTATTCTTTTCTTCTTCTTCTTCTTCTATTATTCTTCTCTTCTTCTCCTCCTTCTTTCTTCTTCTTCTATCTTCTATTCTTCTTCTTCTTGTTTGTTCTTGTTGTTGTTGTTCTTCTTCTTCTTCTTCTTCTTCTTCTTTTCTTCTTATTCTTCCTGTTCTTATTGTTGTTGTTATTTATTATGTATTATTATTATTATTATTATTATATTATTATTATCAAATAGCTAGTGAAAGATTAGTAAAGTAATCACAATACATAAATACTACCCTTTTAGTCTTTTACACCACCTTTTTCAGCTTTCTTAGTCTCCGTGCCGAACCCCAACTGGGAGTTTTTTTGGTGGACGGAGGGAGTATATTAAAATATTGATCTTATAATTATGTTGGAAAAAGAGTACTCATCTATTACAGGATGAGACAAAAGCGAAAACCAAAAGACAAGGAAACAAAGGCAAAAAAAGATTTTTTCAACTGAATTTTATCTAAAAAAGTTTTAATGTGGATCAGCCTTTGGTCCACGTCTATGTGCTTTCAGGGTTTTTATATGGTTTTTTTTTTTTTTTTGCTTCAATAAAATCGTATTAAAATAATACTAGTTGCGTTATGAGATCCCTACTGTAATTGCATACTTTGATTATATAATCTTACTGCACCTAGAAGGTGTTTAGATAATGAATTGAAGGCGACTTCAAAGATCTTATTAACTCTTACAAATTAGTTGTCATCAGAATTGGTAAGTTAGATCTTTATGGTAAAAATGTGGATGAAGATCTTGACATTTTTTCCTAAAATTATAAAATTAACTAATTATAACATTAATACGTAATATTTTACTTGAGAACTCATTTTTTTTTTCCTTTTTTATTACGTAGGGAGAGGAATAAAGTACCAAAATGCCTCTACATGCTCGAAAGACTAGATTTCACATAATGCGTTCTACATAAATACATAATACTTCATTCGTCTTATTAATAATGATTCACTTTATCTGGACACGAGAATTAAAGAAGAGATATTTAGTGTGTAAAATAAATGAAGAGCATTTGTAAGGAAGATATGTAAAATAAATTTGTGGTGTAAAGTAAATAAAAACTAATTAGGACCCCTATTATTTGTGGTGTAAAGTAAATAAATTAGAGTGTAAATGCAAGTTGAGCACGAAAATTAATTAGGACCCCTATTATTTCTATTTTCTAACTAAGATATTATCAATGGAACGGACAAAACTAAAAATGAACCATTATTAATGAGACATGAGTTACTGATTAATGCGAACCTTCACTCGCTTTATAAAATTAACAAGATATTTAAAATATTAAAGTCCTAAATTTTGTATAAGATTAGATAATCAATTTATTAAAATTAACATGATATTTTTAAAATATTAAAGTCCTAAATTTTGTATAAGATTAGATAATCAATGTATTAAAATGAACATGATATTTTAAAATATTAAAGTTCTAAATTTTGTATAAGATTAGATAATCAATGTATTAAAGCACAACTCAACTCATCTAACCCCTTTTTTCCTAACTACACCGAACATCCAAACGTACTTTGTTGTTGGAAACGTACTTTGTTGTTGGAAATGTCACAATTTTTCAGAAGATAATTGAACTTAATTAGCTCATCTTCTTTTGAAATTTATAAAAGATAAAATCATATTTCATCAATGGAAGTTTACCTAATCAGCACACCTCACACTTACCTTAACAACATCCCAGAACCTTTGATCAATTTCGCCTCTATAAATGTTTGACAGATCCTCAAATAAAAAATATCAAGCTTTCTTTCAAATCAAATCTCACCACTATCACAACTCAAAGCTATCCATCAATGGCAGCCTGCAACTTTCACCTGCTTCTCTCTCTCATCATGGTTGTCTCACTCTCAAGCCTCCATGTAAGTTGGGCGGCGCGCCACCTACTGCAAACTTCTCAACCAGGGTTGCCGACTATTCCACCGCTCCCTAAGGCCACACTGCCACCACTGCCCACCATGCCAACCACCACAATGCCGCCGCTCCCTAGCATCCCTCTGCCAATGCCAACTCTGCCGACTAATCCAGCCATGCCAACCACCACAATGCCGCCGCTCCCTAACATCCCTCTGCCAACTAATCCGGCCATGCCAACTCTGCCGACTAATCCAGCCATGCCAACCACCACAATGCCGCCACTCCCTAGCATCCCTCTGCCAACTATCCCATCCCTGCCAAAGCCCACATTGCCAACAATGCCAACCATACCCAGAGCTGTGCTGCCTCCATTGCCAGCCAACCCACTGCCAACCATCCCCACTGCAATTCCTTCCTTCCCGTTCCCCTCCCCACCACCATCAAACTAGGCCTAGGGATTTTCCGCCCTTATTCAGCTCATCCTTTTCAGT
Organism: Salvia miltiorrhiza; assembly: GCF_028751815.1. Classification (NCBI taxonomy): domain Eukaryota; kingdom Viridiplantae; phylum Streptophyta; class Magnoliopsida; order Lamiales; family Lamiaceae; genus Salvia; species Salvia miltiorrhiza. The sequence goes on along the minus strand of NC_080390.1, from coordinate 43,213,056 downwards.
ATGGGTTCTATTCTATTGTATGATTTTCTTTCACTGTACTGATGTTAAGTATTAGCTATTCCTGTAGTATTCTTCGAGGGTTGAGTTACTGTGTTGTATTCTGTCTGGTCAGATTGTGTTGTAACTATCATTGAGATATCCTATTTATTTATTTCTTGTTCAACAGTGTCCAAGGAGATTTTTCTTGCTCTGCCCAAAGGCCCCAAACTTCCATCTCTCTGGATGATACATACCGTGTGTGTGTGTATGTGTGTGTGTGAGAGAGTATGTGTTTATTAATGCACCTTGAGAAAGCTATATCATGCATAGCCAAAACATTCTAATTCAAATCTGCAAAGTAAAACAAATAGTCTAACACAATTAATTATTTTCAAAAATACTAATGTCAGAGATAGTTAATTACATATGGAAATTTATAGTGTTCATCCAGAAAATTTATTTTTACTTAATAAGTATAGCTTTGGATGATGTTGAGTTACCGTGATGAGATCGTAACGAAGGAAGTGGGTTCAGCGCCGGTAGAACACAATATCACGGCTACAATTAGCCTTTAGAGCTTCTTCCAAACTTTCTGCCTTATCAAAATCAACTTTAAAAGTGACCATTGTAACATTATCCTTTCCAGTATCATAATCCTGCTTGATGTCCTCGGCTTGAAAAGACTGAAGCTGCAAGTTAACACGATGCTCCATCATTTATTATTTTCACTAATACTCGACTAACTTGTGCAGTACTCTCTACACCATCTTTTGTTAGAGTGTAGCATGCAGCAACTTTGTCACTTCATA